>NC_133163.1:19462500-20087500 GCF_040802235.1 Manis javanica | reverse complement strand
CCCAGCATTTGTCTTGAGGTATCTTTACCACTTGGAAGAATTATGATACTTGGTAATTTTCAATATGAGGCACGAATTCTAAAGGGTTGTAATTAGGAAGGAAGAAGAAAAGCTATAGAAGTAGCAGAAGGAAGGAAACATGGGAAGATTGATTATTTCTTTGACGTATCTTCTTGTAGAGTAACATAAGCATGTATAGGTTTTAACAGATTACTAATTAAATTGCCTACACACATTAACATAATAGGAATACAGCTACATAACAAAAGCAGACCTATAATTACCAGCCATATCCAGTGAAACTAAGAAATCCAGTTAGGTACCCTAGACATTTGTGAAAACTTATCAATGATATGATGGGTATTGTCTAACTGAATTTGAATAGTTTGAGAAAAATCAGACAAATTAAAACAACACATTCCTGGGAACTGTTCACATCCCATATGTTCTTTTAACAGTAGATAGTCTATAGTCGCACGATTTTGGAGCACTGCAACTTGCACTACTTCTAATTCTTGGTTGAGTTCCAACAGTATAGATCCAGTCAAATTTGTTGTTTTACTGTATGCACAGGCCAGCTTAGATATCTCCTTCTTTATTTCAATGGAAAGTCCAGGAACTGGTGGGATGAATGCAGCTACAGCTGCAACAGCACCAGGATCTTTGTTGTAGTTTTTTGATGATCATCTTCTGGAATGACTCTTCCAGGGGATGTTGATGTTGGAAGTTCTTCTTCATATCGTATCTTAATTCATTTTCTGGGTAGCCGAATTAGGCTTTGATCCTCTGTATAAACACAAACAAACCCTTTGCCCACACTTTGATATGACCTTTATACCATTGTGAAGAACCTGTTGGAGATCACCACACAGGAACTGCTTTTTTTTTTTTTTAAGAGTAAGGAATATTTTCAGAAAAATGTACTTCCATAGCAGATCATCAATGCCAGTTTTATGTGAGAATATTATTATATCTTCAATTAATCATCCCTTAAATTATGCCAGTCACTGTGGTAGGCAGAATATTTAGATATCTCCCATGATACCTGCCTCCTGGTGTGTACAGACTGTATAAGCTTCTTGAGTGCAGATGGAACCTGTGAGTATAATGAGATATCACTTGTATGATGATGTTATGTTATATGACAGAAGGAAGATTATCCCAGAGTAGCCTGACCAGGTGAGACATTTAAAAGCAGAGAGCTTTCGCTGGCTGATTATAAGGGAAGAAGTCAGAGAAACATACTCCTGCAAGCCTGGAAGAAAATAATCATCTATGTTGCGAGTTGTTTACAGGGCCCACATGTTAAGAAATTGTGGACAGCCTTTAGGAGCTGGGAATGATCTTTCACTGAGAGTTAGTGAGAAAACAGTGACCTCAGTCATACAGGTGCAAGGATATAAGTTCCAACAACCAGGGAGCTTGGAAGAAAACTCCAAGCCTCACGTTTTTGCTGGTCTATATCTTCATCCTAGTGAGACCCTAAGCAGACAATTCAGTTAGCTCATATCCAGACTCCTCATACAGAGAAACCTTGATGTAATCAATCCATGCTGCCTTAAGCTGCTGAGTCTGTGATAATCTGTTAGGCAGCCACAGAAAACTAATGCAGTCATCTTTCCTGATACTGTTAGAATGCAAATCAAGAGTAGCCTCATTTTTGAGTGACTATAACATTCAATGGTGAGCTAAAGAGCCAGAATTAAGACAATATTAGACTGTCCTGGTATGGACAAATTTCCTTAAATTATACAAAGATATCTAAGTATCTTGGTCTAACAGTTGCTTCAGCATTGATATGGAGCATCATTTACTCTTCCTGTTACAAATTCACTATGGTATTTCCCTCATCTTCTTTTCTCTAGATACGCCTGTTACATTTCTGTTTTCAGTATATATATATTGATAATTGAATAGTTTTACTTTCAAAGTATGCTAGCTTGAATGAGTCCTACTGATAAGTACTACTTGCAGGCATAAAAGTTACTTTAGTTATTTCTTGTATATGAGATGACCATTCAGGACTTTCAGAATGCACAAATAGGAGTGTAAATGGTGTCAGCCTGTATTACCCCTGAGAACAGGAGGCATGGAATCAATACTTTCTCAAACAAAAGTCATGCTGTGAATTTCAGTACTGAAGTCATGCACAATGCTGAACTGATGGGAAATACATCTTGGCTCTCAAAAAATTGGAACTCAGAACTGAAAAACTTTCGTAGAGATTTTGTCCATACAGAAAAATGCTAACCTTTGCTATCTTCTCCTGACTTCATAAACTTGAAGAACTTGCTTTCATATCCTAAGAGGGCAGCTTGGTTTTACCTATTGAGCCAACTTTGCTTAATTGGTAATAATAGCTAGTCACTTTCTAGTGAGGAATCTGAGGCCAAAATCTGCCTCTGTATGAATGAATATTAATGAATATTTGCAATGGTCGTGACACAGGAAAATGTCTACACGCACATGAATTACATGTATCATAATCCTTAAGTACCTATAACATCCACCCATTAAGTGACTTGAAGATACAAATCAAAGATTTTGAGAAGCAAAGACATATAGTTGAGTGAGGGATTCTCATGTTTCACTTTATGTTCTTTATTATCTAAATTTATCTGAGTCCATAGACACTTGTTCTTCCTTAGACAAATATCGACAGTCTTAAAGTTATTCCATTATATTTCATCCTATGATTTATTCAGCCATTTGAGAAAATCCTAGGTTCCAAAATAGCTTCCCATCTGTAACTCCATGGGGAAAATCCTGGGACAAAATACCGTTGAAATAAAAATCAGTCGAAGGAGAAATAAAGTTTAAGAAACCCATTCATTTCTTATAAGCAGTTGTCCCATCTCTCTCAAATGGACTACAGCAGAAGAGAGCTCCACCCAACCTCTCTGGTCCAGATAAGCCCTTGCTGACCCTTATAATTACCTATTAACTTGGAGATGGACTACTTCTCTCCATCCCTTGGAAACACATTGATATGGAGATATACTAAGGCCAGGTGAGATATTCTGAAAATATTCCAATTTTACTCATATGATCTTAAAACTGGTATTTTATTTTTCCCAGTTTGGTAACCCTCTGAATCTTGTAGTGTTTAAATCAGAATCTGCATAAAATGCCCTCTTTATCTTTAAATACCTTATTTATATGACAATGTGTGAGAGCCTGTGTTTGAAAGTTGGTGCCAGGGAAATTAAGGCATAATTATCACCCATCGTCATGCACAGCTCTCCTCTCCACCTCTGCTCTGTGTGGTTCAAAATTGTAGAGGAACATCTAAATGACAGCATCTACTTTACTTTTCTGTATTACAGAATAGGACTGATTTCAAAGCTATTAACTTTATTTCTATTCAGAGGTGGGAGTGGGAGTTTGGTTCTAATTTAACAGGTATCTAGGCCATGAAATTCTTTTTACATTCTCATGCTTCCTAGAGAAAATAAAAAATGGAAATTATGCTACATCCACAAAAAGCAGTTGATGAAACCTGTAGGTAGTTAATAGCCCTGTGGGTATGGAAGGCCTGTCTCTCAGACCACTTTTTAGTTCCCATGGTCCAGGGTCATTAGCATCAGAATAGATATGGTCTGTGCCTGGGATTTTGCTCTTCCTTGGTAACTTTGACCAAAAACCCCAAAGTCAACTGAGGGTCTAGGTAGCAGAAAATGCTAACTTTCTCCTACCCCTATACTATAGGACCTTACATCATCTTTTGGTTTCAATGACATCTTAAGAAAATATAACTAAAAAAAAAAAAAAAAGCTTATCATGCCTCAACACAGATATGAAAAGTAGCCAAACTGTCTATGGTGTAGATATACAATGTAAGTTTCTACTACAAGATTTCAGCCAAGTACTTCCATGGTCCTACCAGACAGAGAGAAGGTCATTATACCACACAGACAAGACACATAGACAGCCTTGAGTATAAACAAAGAACAGCTCCTTATATCCTATGATTTGACGGAGTACGCGAATGTCCTTTTCTAGAAGATACCAATGTGAAGATATCAATCTACAATTATAATCATTGGATTATAAAACAATCTAAACTTCAACATGTGTTTTGTTCTTTCTTAATTTTTTATCTAAACAAAATTTTGTTGATTATAGTATTAGAAATACCTCCACAATTAATTGGCTTCCATTCTCTAAGCTGTCAGCATCTCTGGCATGAATTATTTTTGCAAACTTTCTAACTGAACTGTTCATATTAATAATAAAGGTTAGCATTTATTAAATACTTTGGTTTGCCAGACTGTTGTAATGTTATTTACATGCATTACATTATTTAATCTTCAGAGTATCCCTATGAAGGAGGTGATATTTTTACCCCCATTTGTAAAGAGGAGACCATGAAGTCCCCGCAGCAATTAAGCAGTGCAGCTGATACATATACTAGTGTCTTTCCCACTCTATTCATCATCACTAAGGGTCACAAACTCAGAACTCTATGAGAACCAGGAAGAAACAGAAGTACCTGATGAAAGCAACTCCTAATTGTTTGTGTTGTGTTCCACATAGTTACTACTTAGTTACCTTATCTTTTAAAATACAGCATTGACCAAATACTTCCTTAAGAGAAAAGGGCCACTAAGTTACCAATTTCTGGCATTTTTTTCTATGTAATAATCAATGTAATATTATTAAAACAAATTGAGCCATGTATTCCTTCTGAAACCCTCACTGAGCTCTGCACTGTATTTGAAGTTAAATTTATAGGCAGTTGCCCTGCACAAAAGCCCTTCCCAGTGTGATCTTAAATATCTTATATTTCCTACCTACCTGGCAAGACAGCCGGTCGTCCAACCACAATCAGCATCTTGACTTTCCCTGAATAACTTTTCCTTTAATATGCTGTGTCTCTCCAATTTCTGTTCCCTCTATCTAAATACCTTTCATTTACCCCAGCTGGATAATACCTACTCATACTTTAAGATGCAAATCACACATCACCAGAACTTTATAATCATTTCCAACTCAGACTAAAAACACTGTGTGCAGTTAATGAATGCTAAGCCAGCATGAAGAGTGTTATTCTAGCAGTATAGACCCTCTGAGCCTTATCTGAGAAGAAAGCATTATTTGAAGTAGTTTTATCTAAAGAGTTTTATCTGAAGTATTTGAAGAGTAAATAATTGTGATTCCCAATCATCCTGTTATGCTGTGTGTTAGTTTATCTATTTGCAAAAAGAATCTTTATTTTCCTGGAATTTCCTGAGGGGAGTAGATTACTCTGTCATTAGTATAAGGAGAATCTCCATTCATTCACCTCCACAGTATTGCTTTTGTGGCTTTGAGGACCACCATAGATATTTTTTCTTAGTTTTTACATACAAATTGGAATGAAAATGAAACTTTATCTAAAAATGTGAAAAACAGCATGATCCTCATTTTTTACTCTATTTTCTTACCAGTTTGAACAAAATGATGTATTACATTTTCTCTCATAGAGGTAGAATAAATTACTGACCTTTTGTACATGGCTTAGAAGAATCCTGCTGTACAAATAGAGCCATTGCTCTAATGTAAGTCACAGTATATGGCATACAGTAGAAAATCAATTATTTCTGAAAAAACTTGGAAACCTGATTATATTAGGACATGCTAAGAGAAAACTCATCTACTGATCATGCATACATATGGACTTGGGTTTTGTAGCAATAGAGATTTGAAGCTCAATTTATATATCAGCCATTATTTGCTGTGATGTTTTGCTTAATTCTTCCTTATAATCTTCTCACCTGCCTCCTACCCCACTCAGAGAATGAGGAAGCATAGGGATGACACAAAACAAAAGAGAGAGAAAAAAGATATATAATTAGTGTATTCTGTGTGTCATCTATATATCTATTTAGGTATCTATATAAACTATCTTGGTGAAGAAATAAAATTCAAGAGATTTAATCATAGAGCCACTATATTCTTGTCTTTCATGGTTGTTTTAAATCTACTTGAAATGAGTTATTTTTTTCCACTGCCCAATAGATAAAACTATAGATGGCTCTAAAACTAACTTCTGCCTTCCTTCCTTTTATACTTGCTTTCTTTTTTCCCTCCTTCTTTACTTCCTTCTGAGCTTCCTTCCTATTATTTTCTAACTTCTCATTTTGAAGTGATTTCAGTTTAAAAATCTTGGTCATACATTATACAAATAGTTCACAGGTCACTTTAAATTACTTTTGGTTTTCAGTAATTTACAATGACCAATTTCATAAAAGTATGGAACCATGGACTTTGATTTAGGGTAAAACGACCCTCCTGAGCTCAGGCCTGGTGTAAGTTGGAAGTCTGCAAGCTCACAGCAGAGCACGACTGGGTCTCCTCCCTCCCCCAAGTGCCTCTGCTCAGCTACCACCTTTTTATTAACTGTAGTTTCCATTTCTTCAGGCTTGGATTAAAGAAGAGAAAGCGCTTATGTTACTGACTCATATATGCAGATCCAATTCTGGTGCTCCATCATCTTGGCAGGTGCTCCAGATGTTTAAAATTTATTTTTAAAATTTACCGTAAGTAGGCATTATGATTAGCACACATAATGAAGGGTGAGGCACGGGGAGGCAGTATAGCACAGAGAAAACAAGTAGTGACTATAGCATCTTACTACGCTGATGGACAGTGACTGTAATGGGATATGTGGGGGGGACTTGATAATGGGGGGAGTCTAGTAACCACAATGTTGCTCATGTAATTGTGCATTACAAAAAATAAATATTTACCCTAACTATCTTCATGGATTTTCCAGAGAGCCAGTCATTCCTCTCCATATTACTCTATGTCTTTGGCTTATAGATGCTTGGCCGATAAGGAAGGCAGGTCAGTTCTCATGAGCTGCTCATCCTTGGGTCGTGTGAGGCATCCCACAGTGCTCTCAGTGTTTCTCCGCTGAATCTACTCACCTGCCTTGGAGCTCTCTTAGACAGACTCCCAGACTGCCGTTCTTTGGGGCTCTCCCACAAAAGGCTTTCCTCTAGTCCAAGTAGGACTGAAAAATGAAATACAGGACAATCTATTAAATTTGAACTCCAGATAAGCAAGAAATGATTTTATAAGTGTGCCCCAAATATCACATGGACATATTTACATTAAACCCATATTGTGTATCTGAAGTGCAAATTTGACTGCCACCTATTAACTTATTTGTTAAGTCTGACGACCCTCAGTCCAAAATATACATGTACATGATCTTTGCCCTAACAAACTTATAGTTTAGTCTAAAAATAAAAATAAAAAACTCTCCTCTATTCGCTTCACAGTTAAAATTGAGCCTAAATATTGTTCTGCATTAGATTTCCCACACAGGAGTCAAGCACCAGAAAAACTACAAGGAACATTTTTGAATTATTGAAATTAAGAATTTCAAAAGCTACTCTTAAATGACTTCTCTTTTTGACTTAAAGTCAAAGGGGATGGAAAAATAAAGAAAATTGTCTCAGGACTCTTTCCAGCAGCTTTCTTAATAATCCTAACTTGAAAATCAAGTAATCCTAATGATCTAATAATCTTACTCTAATTTTCAGCCTCTGACCTGTATCTATTTTTGATCTGGGTGAGAGGTTAGGAGACACATAAATGGTCTACATCTACTTTATAAATGCAGCAGTATGATCTCTCATCTCACTTTGGAATTTTGACTCATGTTTCAGCTCTCAGAGAAAAAAGTTTCATTTTAACATCCTGTAATACACATACGTGCACATACAGGCAAACACGCATGTGTACACAGCTTTACCTATTGGCTTGAAAAAAAACATGAGACTTAATTTTTTTATTTGAATGACTTCCATAGTCATTAGAGATGGCCTTACTATTTTTAAAATAAGTATAAAGTAAATACAAGTTCTCAAAAACAGGAAGAATGTATGATAAGTAAAATAAGATTCACACTTTGAAAAATATTCTATAAAAATTTAAAAAATATAATTTTAAGTAATACTATAGCATAACACCATATAATCCATGAATATAATATGACTCCTAAATATTTCAAATGGTTATATATTAATGGGATAGTAGATGAGTTTTGTTTGTTTCCTTTATACTTATTTTCCTTTGTAATTTAAAAAATTATTATATATTATTTTTATAACCAGGAAAAAGTCAGAATTATTAATGGCATGATGTAGAACTAATTGAATCTCAAAATAAGAATCTTCTAGTATTCTTAAGTATACTTGGCTGACAATGCTAATTTGCTTTATTGAACTTAACATTCAACATACATTATTTTTCTAAAGGGATATATATTGTAGTCACTTTTCCATTGTTTCTATTGAAAAAGATTGGGGATAGGTCTCGGTCTTGGAACACACCTATATATGGTACATAGTTCATTTTTCTTAGTTTCTTTTTCCTTTCCCAAAGTCAGGGAGCTTTATTTTCTTTACTATAAAAGCAATTTTTTTTTTCATTTCAATCTCTGATACCTTTACTTTTTCACAAATCGAACCTGTACATCCTGCTATGGAATTGGAGAAACTTTACCATAGGCATGCAGTTATCTCCTTTTAATGACTTTGCAGTCATGGAAATGATGAAAAGGGGTTAAAATAGGCAGAAAAATAAGCCATTGGCCTCTCATATTTTCATATGTACAAAAGAGCCACATTATACCTTGTAACACAAGCGATTCTATTCTAGCCATTCAAATTAAAGTGAGAATATCTGTATCTGTCAGTAATTCCCTCTCAAAATAAAGCATATTACTACTGATAATAAAACATTGACCCAAGTGCTAGCCACAGAAAGTAAGATTTGAAAAATTCCACATTATAAATTATCATCAATCCTTTTATCAAAGATGGCAAAATGACTCTGGAAGATCATTTATTTTATATACAACTGTATTCTAAAGTCTGGAAAAGACGTTACAGTTTTGTTTAAAATTTAACTCTTGAATCACCCAAGATTTTTAGTCTGGAATTCTACATATGCACCTAAGATAAATTATTTCAGTTGAACTCAATCCCCCTGTCACTGGTCATTCAATAGAAGACAAAGACAATAACTACTTTCTACAACCCAGATCTGATAATCTTTTTTTTAAATTGAAGTATAGTTGATAAATAATCATATTGGTTTCAAGGACACAACACAAGTGCTTCAACAGTTATCCATATTATTAAATCCTCACCCCAACTAATGCAGTTATGATCTGTCAACATAGGAAGATATTATAGAATCACTGACTATATTCTCCATTTTGTACTACCAGCCCCATGACCAACATACTATGATTGAGAATTTTTGTGCTTTTTTATCCCCCTCACCATCCACCCATCCCAACCCCTCCCCAATGGTAACTATCAGTCTCTTCTCAGTGTCTATGAATCTACTGCTATTTTGTTCATTTTGCTTTGCTTTGTTTTTAAATTCCACAAATAAATGAAATCATACGGCGTTTGACTTTTTCTGCCTGACTTATTTCACTTAGCATAATACCCTCAAGGTTTATCCATGCTGTTACAAATGGCAGGATTTCTTTCCTTTTTTATGGCTGAATAATATTCCATCAGATATGTGTCCCATACCAGATGTGATAATCTTGAATGCATTATATTGTAGTCTCTTTGCCTTTATAGGTAGAAATTAAATCAGAACAATGCCTTATAACCATGACAAAGCATGAACTGAAGTGATAGTTCCAAAAGCAGAAACAAGAGCAATATTTTGTGCATGTTTTTCATATCAGTTGTAGAGAAAAGACTAGTAGGGTAAAGAAGTCAGTCAGAAAGAACCAGAAAAGTAGTAAGGCCTGGCTATATTGCTCACCACCTGGGCACCTGGGCCAATTCCTACATCATCTGAGCTTCAGTTGGTCAGTTGTTTTCTGTAAAATGGACAAATAGGAATAACAACCTGACTCTACCAAGTTTCAGATCTGAAAAGGTCAGTGAAAGAATTCAGTAAATTATAAAACACTACCTGAAGAATTGTCTTTTTAAAATTACACTTCCAAAAAAAAGAGCCCTCTGATTTTGCAGTGACAGATACTAGGCAAAAATAACACTGGTTTTCTTCAGTAATTGAAGCTGTTTACTCAGTATAATTTGAGGAGTCATCAGCAATACCTTTCACAAATCAGAATCATCTCTCTGAAGACACATTACCAATGTCTCAAATTCTATCAGAAGATATTTATTTCTGCAATAGCTATTCCCTTCTCTGGGCCAACTGTTAAAGCCTTTGGTTTCCCTACAAAGACATTTATGATTAGGAGAGTTAATAGCTGTTTCCAACCTACTGAAATGAGGCCTAACAGACCATTACTCTAGATAATGGTGGGAAATGTGGATAAAATTGGAAATCATGGGGATCATAGGAACAGCATGAGGATCCTGTTTGTCTGGTAACGGTAAGACCAAGGAGGACCAAAAAATAAGGACAAGAATTCAGCATCATGTCCTAAAAGAATGCTGGATTGGTATCGTTAACTGGACACATGATCTTGAGCTGGTCATTTAATCTCTCTGAATTTTAAAATTTCTCATCTTTAATAGAGGAATGTGAACAAATATTTCTATAAAAAAATGACTTAAATGAAATTTCTTAAGTGCTTACCAAAACTCAAATGTTTTCTATAACCTGGAATATACATATAACAATACATGTTGATTCTCTTTTCCCCAGTAAAAGGTATGGGTGTACTTACTTAAGATTAACCCCCTAATGATGATTTGACTTGGAACTCATCCAGAAATTTTCAGTTATGTGAAAGCAAATTTTTTTTGTCATGAGTTTCCATAGCCTGAGTTTCCTGTAAGTTTCATGTACTTTAATGTCTCATAAATGTGTGTGTGTGTGTGCTAAATTATATTGACATCACATGGATATTATTAGGAAGCTGTAATTAGCATTTACAGTATGGTTGAAGATTAGTGTTGAATCTGAAATGTATTGTATCATGTAAGCCCAAAACATTATTTACTACCTGTTCAATGTAGAGTAATATCCTATAGGAAAAAAGATGAAAATTATACAATAGGAAAGGTACAGATACACTGTGTCTTGTGGAAGAAAAAACTTTCCCCTACATCACTAGACACTGTTATTATGGGTCATATATACTTGTCAAGTGTTGAAAAGTTCAGGTAATTATCTGTGGTTCTTAACAGGTGCCATTTATTTTTCTCCATTTTATTCTAAATGGAGGTCATTTCATTAATTTATCACTGACTTTCCTAGCTCCATTGGCATATTTTTCACTGTATATTTTTGGAATAAAATAAGTTCTGAAGGAGAGTGTTTGAATTAGTTCTGCAATTTTCTCATTTGGCAGAGCAACCTCAATTCTCTAGACTTTTTTTACGTGATCATTTGTTTATTATGCACACTTGATTTGCCCAAGAGGATTTTGATAATTTATTTTTCACAGCTAAACACACATCCATGATCCCTGTTTGAGGGAGAATTTGTAATAGTATAAAATCATATGGATGAAGTGCTGTTTCCAGCTTGAAACGGCCAGTTATGAGAAGAGTCCTAGAGACCTTTCCAGATCAGGCAATTGTGCAAGGATACATTCTGAGTGTTTTATAATTTCTGGGACTTTAAAGAGAAACCTGAATAGTTCAGTCAACCTAAGGAAAAAGTTCAACCTCATTTTTAAATCCCACACACGCACACACATGTACAAAAATCTTCAGTAGCTTAAAACACACAGTCTAAACTTATAGCTTCTGGGATTTAAGGCCTTTTTCGATCTGACCCCAGCTTTCCCTTCTGATGGTAGCACTCTGTTGGTCACCTAACAGCAGCTGCCCTGTACCCATGACAGATTGGCTTGCTCTCTGTTTCTCAGCTGTGAGCGATAAATGAGGTAATCCCTAAGTAAAGGGCTTCAAACCAAAAATATATTATACAGCTTGTGAGTTATTATTATTATTTATCACCCATATTTTTACAATCTAGGTCAAGTCTGACTTCCTCCACAAAGCCTTTCTTCACCAGCTGCGGTCACCAGGATCAATCATTTTTCTAACATCGTCCAGGAGATGGGGTACTTCTTATTTGCCTCTTAGTGTGACTTGTTGCTCAAAGCAAAGTGCAGATTCAGTAAGATGAGAGGCCAGATGTCATTTATCTTTCAGTCTCCCACTGAAAGCCAGACCAGTCTGGCACAATGTCTCACACAGAACAAGATGAATGTATATTTCTTGATGACTATGTGCAATACCCAAAAGCCGGTTAAGGCATTTCGATAAACAGGTTACTCATTTAAACAGTATCTGTTCACTTCAATAGAGTCCTCTTTTTGAACTTGAAGGAAGTTTCTCAAGAAAAACCAATATACAAATACTAAGAATAAAATCTACCTGCTGTTTGTGTGATGTGCTAGATATGAATGTAATTTTAAAGTTCTCTTGTACCATTGCTTCAACATCTGTCCTTGTTCTAGTTACAAATTCTGCCTAATATCACACAGTTTGTAACTTCATGTTTTTCTGCTCAGCCCATGCTTTCCAGTGCCTGGGTGTGGATTAAATTGATCAGATATCACTGGCTCAAAAGAAAAGACTTTCTTAATATTGTTTTATTTCAAGAACTTTCTGTCTTTTATGAGTGAGCACTATTTCAAAAAAAAATCAATTCAGGCTATTTCATTCTTGCTGTTATGTTTTTCTTTTAATGAGGAACTTATGAAACCAGAAATTGTATTTCATATTCAAGCATCCCAGAAGCCTTCTATTCTGTATTATAGCCCCTCTCCTGTCACTTTCCAATCCATTTCATGCTGCCATCTCCTCCCACTGCCAAGCCAATAAATAATCCTTTTAAAATGCAAATACTGATATTTAAAATAATGGAATATCTTTTCTAAATAGAATAGTGAGATTTACAGGCAAATGAAAATCTAGTCTTTGGAAATTGCTTCAGTAATTCTCTGATTTTTTTTTTTTAAAGCAGGTTCTCAGGAGTAGAGAGAGATAGTCCTGTTCTTACATAAACACAGTAGGTAGCTTTTTCACTTATCTCTCTAGATAAAATTCAGTCTAAGTATGTACAAGTACAGACTATACTTTTCTAAGCAGAATATCCTGTTACAGAATATTGCTAGATTAAAAAAAGGCTTCAAACAATTTTTAAAATGCATCATATAATTTGAGATCTTTTGTTATGAATGGTATAAAAATTAATGCCATAAGTTTATCACAACTTTCTTTGTAACAAATGCCAATATTTAATTCAAATTTCCCTTAAAGCTTTAATTACCTGCTAATTATAAATTCTTTCATGTTCTTCTTTTACCCTTTAAAACAAACAAGTGTATGAGAAAAATAGAGCTCAAGAAGTTGGTGTTCTCTGATATTTTTATCATTGTAAGACAGGAAATTTTTTATGACATCCATCGCAGGAAAGACCCCAATATATTTGCAAATGTGCCAGACTAGTTTCTGAACAGAAAATAGTCTTACCTCCTTCACCACCAATAGATTTCCTGTGGTTAATTTTTTCATGATGCTGTCATTGTAAGTAGCACCAGGACCATAAATTTTATTTGATTTATTGTGATGGATGGATTATTAAGACACTGTAAATGATGTAAACATCTTGATAGCATTAAGAAGTCCAACTCAAATGTTTATTGCGGATGATGTGTGGTATGTCTAGACATAACAAAGCAATAAAGATCTGCAGAGAATAATAATTAACCCTACTCAAATTCTAATTGCAAAAATTATGCATTAAATTGGAGCAAATAACTGTACCTAAAATAAAACTGAATTAAAATGACAATAGCAAAATCTTGAAGTTATTTATCATACATTTGAAGTTGTTAAAATATATACAAAGGGTGAACCAGAGGATAAGTTTAGCTATTTAAATAATAACCACCAAGTATGTTACAATATTATTCATGCTACCAAAAATTTATGTTCTGTGGTCTGGTCTAGAATTCCCATTAAACAGCAATAGCCATTTTACTTCTATTTCTAGTTTTGGTGAAGCAGAATTGCCCTGAATCAATCTCTATTTTTAATCCTTAGAATCTTAGAAAATAATCCTTTTGTTAGATTCCTTTGCACAAATATACTTAGTGGTTTATTTCTATCTAAGCCATAAGAGTTGGCTATGCCATCATGACAAACTCAGTATGAAGTAATATCATTCACCAATTACACTATCTAGAGCAAAAATTAAATTTCCTGTTATTTAAACTCAATTGAAATTTAAATAAATGTACTGATAAGCTACTATTACAGTAAAAATCCCTTTGCTATACACTAACACTAGGAAGATAAAATCTTTGTAAAAGAAGAAAAGTAATTCAAAACCCCAACCAAATGCTGGCTTACTTTAAGTCCTATTTCATAGAATAAAGGATGAGTCCAATTAAGTTACTTAGACAGATGCTTGGAAAATGTTGAAATGGTATTGTGTTCTCAGAATACCCCAGAAGAGGCAGCAGCCTTATCTTGCTTTGAAAATGTAATCAACACATGGATTTAAATAGGCATTGCTTAGGAAATATAGTTTTGTTCAAATGCAAACTCAAGACAATTCCATCAGGCTAACCAATCTTTTGGGACTTTGGGTATGTGTAGGTGTCAATAATATGGTGATTAATGAGTGAGACTTCCTGGGCTTAAATCTGGGCTCTAGTATTTTTTAGCTGTTTCCTTAAATAAGTTTTCCTCTTTGTGCTTCAGTTTCTTTGTATGACAAGTTGGAATGATATTAGGGTCTTTGTGAGGTTTAAATGTGTTAATATACTTAAAGCAATTAGAAGTGTGCCTTAGAATTTGCATTCAAGTGTTTACTCTTACAAGCATGACTTTTTTTAAATTAATTTTATTTCGGTATCATTAATCTACAGTTACATGAAGGACATTATGTTTACTAGGTTCCCCCCTACACCAAGTCCCCCCCACATACCCATTCACAGTCACTGTCCATCAACATAGTAAGATGCTATAAAATCACTACCTGTCTTCTCTGTGTTGCACAGCCCTCCCTGTGCCCCCCTCACCCTATATATGTTAATAGTAATGCCCCCTTTCTTTTTTCCTGCCCTTATCCCTCCCTTCCCACCTGTCTTCCCCAGTCCCTTTCCCTTTAGTACCTGTTAGTCTATTCTTGGGTTCTGTGCTTCTGCTGCTGTTTTGTTCCTTCAGTTTTCTTTTGTTCTTATACTCCACATATGAGTGAAATCATTTGGTACTCATCTTTCTCCACCTGGCTTATTTAACTGAGCATAATACCCTCTAGCTCCATCCATGTTGTTGCAAATGGTAGGATTTGTTTTCTTCTTATGGCTGAATAATATTCCATTGTGTATATGTACCACATCTTTTTTATCCATCATCTACTGATGGACATTTAGGTTGCTTCCATATCTTAGCTATTGTAAATAGTGCAGCCATAAACACTATCTTTTCAAACTGGAGTGCTGCATTCTTGGGGTAAATTCCTAGAAATGGAATTCCTGGGTCAAATGGTATTTCTATTTTGAGCATTTTGAGGAACCTACATACTGCTTTCCACAATGGTTGAACTAATTTACATTCCCACCAGCAGTGTAGGAGGGTTCCCTTTTCTCCACAACTTCGCCAACATTTGTTGTTGTTTGTCTTTTGGATGGTAGCCATCCTTACTGGTGTGAGATGATATCTCATTGTGGTTTTGATTTGCATTTCTCTGATGACAAGCGATGTGGAGCATCTTTTCATGTGTCTGTTGGCCATCTGAATTTCTTTTTAGAGAACTGTCTATTCAGCTCCTCTACCCATTTTTTAATTGGATTATTTGCTTTTTGTTTATTGAGGTGCATGAACTCTTTATATATTTTGGATGTCAGCCCTTTATTGGACCTGTCATTTATGAATATATTCTCCCATACTGTAGGATACCTTTTTGTTCTATTGATGGTGTCCTTTGCTGTACAGAAGCTTTTCAGCTTGATATAGTCCCATTTGTTCATTTTTGCTTTTGTTTCCCTTGCCCGGAGAGATATGTTCAAGAAGAGGTCACTCATGTTTATGTCTAAGGGATTTTTGCCTATGTTTTTTTCTAAGAGTTTAATGGTTTCATGACTTACATTCAGGTCTTTGATCCATTTTGAGTTTACCTTTGTATATGGGGTTAGACAATGGTCCAGTTTCATTCTCCTACATGTAGCTGTCCAGTTTTGCCAGCACCAACTGTTGAAGAGACTGTCATTTTGCCATGGTATGTCCATGGCTCCTTTATCAAATATTAATTGACCATATATGTTTGGGTTAATGTCTGGAGTCTCTAATCTGTTCCACTGGTCTGTGGCTCTGTTCTTGTGCCAGTACCAAATGGTCTTGATTACTGTGACTTTGTAGTAGAGCTTGAAGTTGGGGAGTGAGATCCCCCCCACTTTATTCTTCTTTCTCAGGATGCTTTAGCTTTTTGGGGTCTTTGGTGTTTCCATATGAATTTTGAACTATTTGTTCCAGTTCATTGAAGAATGCTGTTTGTAGTTTGATAGGGATTGCATCAAATCTGTATATTGCTTCGGGCAGGATGGCCATTTTGACGATATGAATTCTTCCTAGCTAGGAGCATGGGATGAATTTCCATTTGTTAGTGACCTCTTTCTCTTAAGAATGTCTTGTAGTTTTCAGGGTATAGATCTTTCACTTCCTTGGTTAGGTTTATTCCTAGGTTTTTTATTCTTTTTGATGCTATTGTGAATGGAATTGTCTTCCTGATTTCTCTTTCTATTAGTTTATTGTTAGTGTATAGGAAAGCCACAGATTTCTGTGTGTTAATTTTGTATCCTGCAACTTTGCTGAATTCCGATTTTAGCTCTAGTAGTTTCGGAGTGGAGTCTTTAGGGCTTTTTATGTACAATATCATGTCATATGCAAATAGTGACAGTTTAACTTCTTCTTTACCAATCTGGATTCCTTGTATTTCTTTGTTTTGTCTAATTGCCATGGCTAGGACCTCCAGTACTATGTTAAATAACAGTGGGGAGAGTAAGCATCCCTGTTTCCGATAACAGAGGAAAAGCTTTCAGCTTCTTGCTGTTCAGTATGATGTTGGCTGTGTGTTTGTCGTATATGGCCCTTATTATGTTGAGGTACTTGCCCTCTATGCCCATTTTGTTGAGAGTTTTTATCATGAATGGATGTTGAATTTTGTTGAATGCTTTTTCAGCATCTATGGAGATAATCATGTGGTTTTTGTCTTTCTTTTTGTTGATGTGGTGGATGATGTTGATGGATTTTCGAATGTTGTACCATACTTACATCCCTGGGATGAATCCCACTTGGTCATGGTGTATGATCCTTTTGATGTATTTTTGAATTCGGTTTGCTAATATTTTGTTGAGTATTTTTGCATCTAAGTTCATCAGGGATATTGGTCTGTAGTTTTCTTTTTTGGTAGGGTCTTTGCCTGGTTTTGGTATTAGGGTGATGTTGGCTTCATAGAATGAGTTTGGGAGTATTCCCTCCTCTTCTATTTTTTGGAAAACTTTAAGGAGAATGGGTATTATGTCTTCTCTGTATGTCTGGCAAAATTCTGAGGTAAATCCATCTGGCCGGGTGGTTTTGTTCTTTGGTAGTTTTTTGATTACCGCTTCAATTTCATTGCTGGTAATTGGTCTGTTTAGATTTTCTGAGTCAGACTTGGAAGGTTGTATTTTTCTAGGAAGTTGTCCATTTCTCCTAGGTTTCCCAGCTTGTTAGCATATAGGTTTTCATAGTACTCTCTAATAATTCTTTGTATTTCTGTGGGGTCCTTCGTGGTTTCTCCTTTCTCGTTTCTGATTATGTTGATTTGTGTTGACTATCTTTTCCTCTTAATATGTCTGGCTAGAGGCTTATCTATCTTGTTTATTTTCTCAAAGAACCAGCTTTTGGTTTCATTGATTTTTGCTATTGTTTTATTCTTCTCAATTTTATTTATTTCTTCTCTGATCTTTATTATGTCCCTCCTTCTGCTGACCTTCGGCCTCATTTGTTCTTCTTTTTCCAATTTCAATAATTGTGACATTAGACCATTCATTTGGGATTCTTCTCCATTCTTTAAATATGCCTGGATTGCCATATACTTTCCTCTTAAGACTGCTTTTTCTGTATCCCACAGTAGTTGGGGCTTTGTGTTGTTGTTGTTGTTTGTTTCCATATATTGCTGGATCTCCATTTTAATTTG
This sequence comes from Manis javanica, assembly GCF_040802235.1. Classification (NCBI taxonomy): domain Eukaryota; kingdom Metazoa; phylum Chordata; class Mammalia; order Pholidota; family Manidae; genus Manis; species Manis javanica. Next base: position 20,069,359 of record NC_133163.1, on the reverse strand, counting down.
GTCATTGATCCATTGATTATTTAGGAACATGTTGTTAAGCCTCCATGTGTTTATGAGCCTTTTTGCTTTCTTTGTACAATTTGTTTCTAGTTTTATGCCTTTGTGGTCTGAAAAGTTAGTTGGTAGGATTTCAATCTTTTGGAGTTTACTGAGGCTGTTTTTGTGGCCTAGTATGTGGTCTATTCTGGAGAATGTTCCACGTGCACTTGAGAAAAATGTGTGTCCTGTTGCTTTTGGATGTAGAATTCTGTAGATGTCTATTAGGTCCATCTGTTCTAGTGTGTTGTTCAGTGCCTCTGTGTCCTTACTTATTTTCTGTCTGGTGGATCTGTCCTTTGGAGTGAGTGGTGTGTTAAAGTCTCCCAAAATGAATGCATTGCATTCTATTTCCACCTTTAATTTTGTTAGTATTTGTTTCACATATGTTGGTGGTCCTGTATTGGGTGCATATATATTTATAACGGTTATATCCTCTTGTTCGACTGAGCCCTTTATCATTATGTAATGTCCTTCTTTATCTTTTGTTACCTTCTTTATTTTGAAGTCTATTTTGTCTGATACTAGTATTGCAACACCTGCTTTTTTCTCTCTGTTGTTTGCATGAAATTATCTTTTTCCATCCCTTGACTTGAAGTCTGTGCATGTCTTTGGGTTTGAGGTTAGTCTCTTGAAAGCAGCATATGGATGGGTCTTGCTTTTTTATCCATTCTTTTACTCTGCGTCTTTTGACTGGTGCATTCAGTCCATTTACATTTAGGGTGATCATTGAAAGGTATGTATTTATTGCCATTGTAGGCTTTAAGTTTGTGGTTACCAAAGGTTCAAGGTTAGTTACTTTACTGTCTTACTGTCTAACTTAACTCACTTATTGAGCTATTATAAACACAGTCTGATGATTCTTTATTTCTCTCCCTTCTTATTCCTCTCCCTTCTTATTCCTCCTCCTCCTTTCTTCATATGTTGGGTGTTTTGTTCTGTGCTCTTTTTAGGAGTTCTCCCATCTAGAGCAGTCCCTGTAAGATGCCCTGTAGAGGTGGTTTGTGGGAAGCAAATTCCCTCAACTTTTGCTTGTCTGGAAATTGTTTAATCCCTCCTTCATATTTAAATGATAATCGTGCTGGGTACAGTATTTTTGGTTCACGGCCCTTCTCTTTCATTGCATTAAGTAAGTCATGCCATTCTCTTCTGGCCTGTAAGGTTTTTGTTGAGAAGTCTGATGATAGCCTGATGGGTTTTCCTTTGCAGGTGACCTTTTTTTTCTCTCTGGCTGCCTTTAATACTTTGTCCTTGTCTTTGATCTTTGCCATTTTAATTATTATGTGCCTTGCTGTTGCCCTCCTTGGATCCCTTGTCATGGGAGTTCTGTGTACCTCTGTGGTCTGAGAGGCCATTTCCTCCCCTAGTTTGGGGAAGTTTTGAGCAATTATTTCTTCAAAGACACTTTCTATCCCTTTTTCTCTCTCTTCTTTTTCTGGTACCCCTATAATGCGGATATTGTTCTGTTTCAATTGGTCATACAGTTCTCTTAAAATTCTTTCATTCCTGGAGATCCTTTTATCTCTCTCTGCATCAGCTTCTCTGCATTCCTGTTCTCTGTTTTCTAGTCCAGTAATGGTCTCTTGTATCCTGTCCATTCTGTTTTGAAGTCCTTCCAGAGACTGTTTTATTTCTGTATTCTCCCTCCTTAGTTCTTGCATATTTCTCTGCAAGTCCATCAGCATGGTTATGAGTTTTGTTTTGAATTCTTTTTCAGGAAGATTGGTTAAATCTATCTCCCCAGGTTCCTTCTCAGGGGAAGATGTAGAAGATGTTGAAGCTGTCTGGGTTAGTCTTGTCTGGATCAAATTTTTTTGCCTTTCCATGTTGATAGGTGCAGTGGTATGCTATTGACGCATCTGTCAGCTGGGAGAGCCTAGACTTTTTCCACTTGCTCCTGTCCCTATTTTACTGGGACAACTGCGACTCCTAGTGGCTTTTATTGGGCAATTGCGTGTAGACTGGGTCTCTGTATCTTGCTGGCCGGTATGGTGGAAGCGTGGCCAGCCTGGGTCTCTCTATCTTGCCTGGCCGGTATGGAGGAAGCATGGTCAGCCTCAGGCTGCTGCTCTGCCATGGCAGGGCCCCAGAGGGGTAATGGATGGGGGGCTGTTTGGCTGTTTACCTCCGTGAGGGGCCTCAGAGCTGTTGCCCAGGGGGTTAGTGCACCTGGCATTCCCTGGAATTTCCAGCTGCTGGACTGTGACCCGGGATGCTTCTGTCCAGCTGTGGGGTCCCTTTAAGACTTTCAAAAAGCACTCGCTTTTCTTTGTCCCAGGGGCACTGGCTGCAGGACCGGTCTTACTGTCCTGTTTCCCTAGTATCCAGGACCCCACGCATGCACTGTATCTTCACTCTGGTACGGATGGCTGGGGCTGGGTGTTTAGCAGTCCTGGGCTCCCTCTCTCTACCTCCCCACTCCAACTCCTCTCCTCCTGCTGGAAGCTGGGGTGAGGGGCCTCGGGTCCCGCTGGGCTGTGGCTTGTATCTTACCCCTTTCACCAGGCACTGGGCTCTCGCACGTGTGGATGTAGTCTGGCTGTTGTCCTGTGTCTTCTGGTCTCTCTTTTAGGGATAGTTGTATTTGTTATATTTTCAAAAATATTTATGTTTTTGGGAGGAGATTCCCACTGTCCTGCTCATGCCGCCATCTTGGCTCTGCCTTACAAGCATGACTTTTTGACATAACATCTGTATCATTTTTTCCTTTATAATCCTGAAGTCTTGGGTTTCAAACCATGATCCTCATCTGAACCACAGAACACAGAAAATGACTTCTTCATCCATCACTACATGTAGTCATAATTTTTTTCCTCCTTGTGATGAGAAATTTAAAACCTGTTCTCTTAGCAACTTTCAAACGTGCAATACAGTTTTGTTAACTGGAGTCACCATGCTGTATATTACATCCCAGAACCTATTTATTTTTACAACTGGAAGTTTGTGCCTTTTGACCACTAAATCCATGATCTGAATGCCTTTTTTTATTTCACTGTGCTTTGTGGCTAGTATATAGAAATATATTTTATTTCTGTATATTAACTTTATATTCAGAGACCATGTTATATTAAATACTTAATTCTAGTAGCTTTTATGTAGATATATTAAAAGGTTCCACTTACCTGACCATGTTTTCAAATAAAGATGGTTGTAATTTTGCCTTCTCAATCTGTTTCTCTTCTTTTTCTTGCCTTGTTGTACTACCTGAGATTACTAAAATAGTAGGATACAAGTAGTGAATGTGGGCATTTGCCAAGTTATCAATCCTATGGGGTAAACATTTATTCTTTTTTTTTAACCATTAAGTAGGGTTTTGTAGATTTTTTAAATCCATTCACATTCTATCATAAGTAGGTGCTAAATTTTGTAAAATGCTTTCTTTGTAGTTGTTAGGATACTCACATGATTTTTTTCTCTTCTATTTGTTGCTATGGTGAGTTACATTGATTGCCTTCCTGTGATAAATCCTACTAGGCTATGATGTATTAACTTTTTAGGGATTAAAGTGTTTGCTTTATTAAATTTTTTAGAGAGGATAGTTGCCTATATGTACATAAGGAAAATCAGACAGAAGTCTCCTTTTCTTATGATGTCCTTCTGTAGCTGTCCATCACATGTTCTCTTCCCTCTCTCATTTTATGAAAGTACCTAAGGGGGTTGATATTATTTTTTTCCTTTAATGTTCAATAGCATATTCCATAAAAGTCTTCTGGGCTTGGCATTTTCTTTGTGAGAAGAATAGATATTTAGTAAATGTAGAGATGTTCAGATTTTCCATTTCTTCCATTTGTCTTAGTTGTCATGTACACTAGAAAAGGTCATTCATATTTTCTTTCTATCTTGTTAATGTCTGTTGGATGTGTAATTATGCCTTCTCCTTTATTTGTGATGTTAATTATTTCACCTCTCTTTTTTTTCCTCTGTCTCTTTCATCAGCCAAATGGAAGTTCATCAATTTCATCATCTCAAAAAATCACCTTTGGCTTCATAGAATTATTCCATTTTTTGTACAGTTAGCATTTCATTGGTTTTAACTTTTCCTTTTGTAACTGTTTAATAGGGAAACTTAGATTTATTGTGAATTTTTTATTTTCTAATAATTTAAAGTTATCAATTTCTCTCTTAGCACTGCCTTATAGGGCCCCATATATAATGATATTGTGGTTTAATTTTGTGTCAAAATATATTCTCATATACCTTGTAATGTGATACTTAGAAATGTGTTGTTAAATTTCTATGTATTCTCAAATACATTTATGTTACTGATGTAATTCCATTGTGCTTCAGAATTACTATTTTAAAAGGCAGAATGTAAACTTTGTATATAATCAGTACTCTGTATTGAGAATTATTTTCTTTGGACTAGCATATGGACTTTATTGATTAATGTTTCATGTGTCTTAAAAAATAAGGATTGAAAAATATATTTCTGCAGTTTGAAATTCACTGCTTTTAAAATATGAAAGTCAAGTTTTGACAGTTATGCAGGTATTGTATATCAGTGATTTTTTTTACTTCAGCTCTGTCAATTATTGAAATTTCCAACTATAACTGGATTTGTCCATCTCCTTTCAGTTCTGTCAGTTTTTGATTCATTTAATTAAAAGTTATTCTAATAAGCCAGATACAAAATGACAAATTCTGGATGATTCCACTTATATGAGCTACCTAGAGTAGTCGGAGTCACAGAGTGAGAAAGTAGAATGATGGCTGCCGTGTGCCGGGAGGATGGTGGAATGAGGAATGTCGTTTATGGGCAGAGTTTCAGTTTGGGAAGATGAAAAAGCTCTGGAGATGGATGATGGCAGTGACTGTACAACAGTGTGAATGTACTTACAATGCCATTACAATACTTAAAATACATTACAATACTTAAAAATCATTAGAACAGTAAATTTTATGTTATATATAGTTTACTACGATTTTAAAAAGGACTAACAGTTGATTTCTTTTGGTATTGGTCAAATTTCTTGCTTCTCCATATTTTAATAATTTTTGGCAGAATGCTAACCCATGTGAATGTTATATCATTTGATATGCATTGTTATCTCCCTTTAATTTTAATTATGTCTTAATGGCAGATGGCTAATTCTCTTTTGGATGAGCCTGATCTTTTTGAGGCATGGTTTAAAATTTTATTTTATTTTTATTTTTATTTTTATTATTGTTATTTTAAATTTTTTATTAAGATATAATTGATATACACTCTTATGAAGGTTTCACATGAAAAAACAATGTGGTTACTGCATTTACCCATATTATCAAGTCCCCACCCAAACCCCAATGCAGTCACTGTCCATCAGTGCAGCAAGGTGCCAGAGATCCACTATGTGCCTTTTCTGTGCTACACTGTTTTCCCTGTGATCCCCCACACCATGTGTACTAAACATAATACCCTTAGTCCCCTTCTCCCTCCCTCCCCACCCGCCCTCCCACACCCCTCCCCTTTGGTAACCACTAGTTCATTCTTGGAGTCTCTGAGTCTGCTGCCATTTTTTCCTTCAGTTTTGCTTCATTGTTATACTCCACAAATGAGGGAGATCATTTGGCATTTGTCTTTCTCTGCCTGGCTTATTTCACTGAGCATAATGTTCTCCAGCTCCATCCATGTTTTTACAAATGGTAGGATTTGTTTCTTTCTTATGGCTGAATAGTATTCCATTGTATATATATACCACATCTTGTTTAGACATTTGTCTACTGATGGACACTTCGGTTGCTTCCATATCTTGGCTATTGCAAAAAGTGCTGCGATAAACATAGGGGTGCATATGTCTTTTTGAATCTGAGAAGTTGTATTCTTTGGGTATATTCCAAGGAGTGGGATTCTGGGGTCAAATGGTATTTCTATTTTTAGTTTTTTGAGGAACCTCCATAGTGCTTTCCACAATCGTTAAACTAGCTTACATTCCCACCAGCAGTGTAGGAGGGTTCCCCTTTCTCTGCATCCTTGTCAGCATTTGTTGTTCCTATTTTTTTCTATGTTGGCCATCCTGGCTAGTGTGAGGTGATATCTCATTGTGGTTTTAATTTGCATTTCCCTGATAATTAGTGATATGGAGCATCTTTTCATGTGTCTGTTGGCCATTTGAATTTCTTCTTTGGAGAAGTGTCTGTTCATATCCTCCACCCATTTTTTAATAGGGTTATTTGCTTTTTGGGTGTTGAGGCATATGAGCTCTTTATATATTTTGAATGTTAACCCCTTGTCAGATATGTCATTTACAAATATACTCTCCCATACTGTAGGATGCCTTTTTGTTCTGCTGATAATGTCCTTTGCTGTACAGAAGCTTTTTAGCATGATTAGTCCCATTTGTTCATTTTTGATTTTGTTTCCCCTGCCCAAGGAGATGCATTCAGGAAAAAGTTGCTCATGTTTATAGTCAAGAGATTTTTGCCTATGTTTTTTTCTAAGTTTTATGGTTTCATGGCTTATGTTCAGGTCTTTGATCCATTGCAAGTTTACTTCTGTGTATGGGGTTAGAAAATAATCCAATTTAATTCTCTTGCATATAGCTGTCCAGTTTAGTCAACACCAGTTGTTGAAGAGGCTGTCAGTTCCCCATTGTATATCCATGGCTCCTTTATTGTATATTAATTGACCATATATGTTTGGATATGTATCTGGGCTCTCTAGTCTGTCCCATTGGTCTATGGGTTTGTTCTTGTGCCAGTACCAAATTGTCTTGATTACTGTGGCTCTGTAGTAGAGCTTGAAGTCAGGGAGCTACTTTCTATTTTTTAATGTTATTTTGATGAGATGTTCATAGGTTTGTAAGCTCCCATTGATCTTTTACATTTTTTTCTTTGTTAGCATTTCACATTCTTTGCAAGGAATCTTGGACAACCTGAGGTCATAAAAATATTTTCTTATGCTTTAGCCTAAAAGCTTTATTGTTTCACTTTGCACATTTATGTTTGCAACCCAACAGAAATAGACTTTTATGTAAGATGTGCAGTGTGGCAGTAATTCAATTTTCTCAGCATCATTTTAGAAAAAGCCATTCATTGTCCACTGCACCTCAGTTTATCATATATGTGTATATATATATATATATGTGTGTGTGTGTGTGGAAGAGTGTAGAGTCTATTCTATTAAATTGTTCATTTTTCTATGTTTCTACTGCCTTAATTGACTATATAAAATGAAGCTATATCTTGTAGGTAATTCCTCAAGGTTTATTCTTCTTTAAGATATTTTTGGATATCCAGGCCTTGTAGAATTCCATATAAATTTTATAGTTGGCTAATTTTCACATGTAAAAAAAGTAAAAAAGTAAAAAGCTGTGATTTTTTCTTAATGGGAGTGCATTGACTCTCTAGATCAATGCATAGAGATTTGACTTCCTAGCAGTATTGAGTATTCCACTGCCTGAACATGCTATGTTTCTTCAATTATTTAGATATTTAAAATTTTTATAGTGATTTGAATTATTCAGTGTAGTGGTTTTATAATCTTTTATTAGATGCATTGGTAGGTATTTTTTCCTGATGATGTTGTAAATTGTATATATTCTTTAAAATGTTCATTTCTATTTAATGTTTGTGAGTATGAGTGGTATATAAAAATAAAACTAAATTATCTATATTTATACTAACTTTATGTCTTTCTAGATAATTTTTTAAATTTCAGTTTCCTTAGATTTTCTAGTATAGTGTGTTAAGAGGTATTATTTTTTTTATCTTTCATAGCTGTTAAACTTTATCAAATGCTTTTATTGCATTTATTAAGGTTGCCATTTTTTCTACAAACAGCAAAATACACTGGTTTGTTTGGCAGTGTAAATCAAGGTATAGTTTACATACAATAGAGCCCATCTTTTTTCATGCACACTTCTGCAGTTTGACAAACTCAATAGTTATATAAATGCTACCACAATTAAGATATAGTACATTTATATAAAATATTTCAAAGTATATTATATTCTATCAAAGTGTATTAACATCAAAAATGTCTCCATGCCTCATCAGAACCAACCTCCCTCTACATCCTTTGGCAAATGCTGATCTCTTTGTTGTTTGAATATTTTGTTATTTACAGATGCCATGTGAAGGGTATCATACAATATATATATATAGTCTTTGTAGTTTAACTTCTTTCAGTTATATAATGCATGTGAGATTCATCAACAGTGTGGCATGTGTAGTAATTCATTATAGAGGTATTACAGGTTGCTTATTTCCATACTGAGGAATATGTAGGTTGTTACTAATTTCTGTTAATTATGAATAAACATTATAAACATTCTATGAACATTCACATGCATGTTTTTGTGTGGACATGTATTTTCATTTCACTTTGAGTAAATACCTCATAGTGGGATTACTGGGTCATGTGATAAGAATAATTTTTAATTTATCAAGATGTTATCAAATGTTATCCCAAAGTAGTTTTACCCATTTAGTATTCATTCCAGAAATATATGAGAGCTCTATTTGTTTAGTGACTTTGTCAGTAATTGTATGGTCAGTGTGTATTACTTTTGTTTTTGTTTTTCAGCCATTCTAATACATCTGTATCAGTATTACATTGTGGGTTTGATTCGTTTCCTAATGGCAAATGATGGTGAGAAAATTTTCATGTCCTGGTTTGCTATCTATATATCTTTTTGGTGATGCATCTTTTCAAATTGTATGCCCACTATTTTAGTGGGTTGTTTATTTTCCCAAAACTGAGTTTTGGGATTTCTTTATATATTCTGAACATAGTCCTTTATCAGAGAGCTGATTTGCAAATATTTTCTTACAGTTGATGGATTGTTTTAATTGTCTTAATGGTATGTTTCAAAGAGCAGAAGTTCTTAATTTTTATGAATTCTAATTTATCATATTTTCATATATGTGAGCCATGATTTTGGTATCATAGCTAGGGAATATACATACACCTAATACAGTATTGGAAAAGTTTTCTCCTAGGTTATCTTTTAGAAAAGTTTTATGATTTTTGATCTTATATGTGGGTTGATGATTAATTTTGCATACAGTACGATATAGTGCTATCTTAATCACTGTCACTTTGTACTCGGTCTTGAAATTAGGTATAGTGAATCCTTCAAGTTTGATCTTCTTTTGTAAGATTGTTCTTACTATTTCAGTTTATTGACTTTCCATAAAATACTTCAAGTCAATTACTTCTTTAATACAGAAAGTTTGTCTGGGGCTTGATTGGCACTGCATTTAATCTATAGTTTAGTTTGGAAAGGATTAACATCTTCATCATTACTCAATTCAGGAAAACGGTATGTCTCCCCATTTACTTAAATCTTCTCCAATTACTTTCATCAGTGTTTGGAATTCTATCATACAAATCCTGCACACATTTTGTTAGATTTTTTATGATTAAGGTATCAATGATATACACTCTTATGAAGGTTTCACATGAAAAACAATGTGGTTACTACATTCACCCATATTATTGAGTCCTCCCCAACCCCATACCTCATTGCAGTCACGGTCCATCAGTGTAGTAAGATGCCGCAGAGAACTATTTGACTTCTCTGCACTACATTGTCTTCCCCATGACCACCCACACCATGTGTGCCAATCATAATACCCTCCAATCTCCTTCTCCCTCCCTCTCCATCCGCCCTCCCACTCCCCTCCCCTTTGGTAACCTCTAGTCCCTTCTTGGTGTCTGTGAGTCTGCTACTGTTTTGTTCTTTCAGTTTTGCTTTGTTGTTATACTCCACAAATGAGAGAAATAATTTGTTATTTGTCTTTCTCTGCCTGGCTTATTTCACTGAGCGTAATATCCTCCAACTCCATCCATGTTGTTGCAAATGATAGGATTTGCTTCTTTCTTATGGCTGAATAGTATTCCATTGTGTATGTGTACCACATTTTCTTTATCAATTCATCTACTGATGAACACTAGATTTCATGTAAATATTTCATGGTATTTTGGGAACTTTTGTAAATGATACTTTAACAGATTTAATTTCTAATTGTTCACTGCTAATAATAGATTTACAATTGGTTTTTGAATAATTAATTTATATCCTATGACTATGAAAAATCACATATTAATTCTACCACTCTTCTGTGTAGATTTCTTTAGAATTCTTTATATAGATATGGCATTATGAGAATGGAGAGATGTCTGTTTTTTTCCCTAATCTGGCTGCATGCTATTTCTTTCCCATGGCTTATTGCATTGCATAAAACTTCCAGTATCATGTTCTATAGGAGTGTTTTACCTTTGTTGCCCTTGTACATGATGTTACCTGTAAGTTTTCGTAGATTCCCTCAACCATGTTTATTCCAAATTCGCTGAGAATTTTTATCATCAATAAATATTGAATAATCCCAGATGCTTTTTTTTACATCTTTTGAGATGATCTTTCTTCATTGTTTTTAGTTTGTTGATGTGCTGATTACATTGATTAATTTTAAAATATTGAAATATATTTCCATTTTGGAGTTCCTATTCTAGACATGTTGCCTATTTTATGACATATGAAGTAATTTCTGGTTAAACCTGAAATCATTTATTTAAAAAATGTATGGTAAGGTGATCTTCCTCAAGAGAGGAATTTGCCTTCCATTCACTACACTTACAGAATAACAACTGCTTATGTTAATCTAACCATAGACTATGTTGACTAGTGGCTAGCTAGCTTATTTCTTGGTAAGGCTCAGTGTTCCTACTGTTATCACTGGGCCCTCCAGATTTTCAACAGACAGCCTGTAGTCTTTAGGTCCATTCATGCTTGATAAGTGTGAAACTCTAATCTTTCCTGAGGAAACTGTTGAAATCTCCCTTCATTTCTTTGGAGTCATTCTTGTTAGGATGTTAACCTTCCAACATGTGCTGCTCTAGAATATGGCTAATGTACCATAAGGTAACCAGCTACACCCTTGGAATCACCCTTCCAAGTCTTTGCCCTAAGTTTTGCTATTTTATTCTGAACACTAGCAGCAACCCTCAGTGGATACATTTTCAGCTTTCTGCCTGTACCCACAAATCAGAAGATGCCCTAAGGGCCAAAATGTCTGCATATAATCAGATCACCTTTTTGAGGTTCTCTTATTTCTGGAATCTTAGCCATTTCTGTTTCCAGTTCTCACTGTATATGTAGATTTCCACTGTCCTCAAACAGATATTTTTACATTCTATGTAGCATTTTGGTTTATTTTGTTTGAGTTTTTCATCATGGTTACTCTCAGCAGGAGCATTGGCCTGTCACTAGGTACTACATATCATCCACAAGAAGTTTTTCCTTAATAGTTTTTTTTCTACCACGAGAATAGGGATTTTGTCTTCTTTAACACTTTCTCTGGTTCCCAGGTCATAAACTGTATTTCAAACATAGTGGACCCTCATTGAATATCTTCTAAGTGAATGAATAACCTCCATATTTCTAGCAAATCAGATCCTTCAAAATATGTCATCGTACTGTGAAAGTGTCAATTTGACTCTCAATAACTATATTTATGTCACTATTGGGTCCTAACATTTTTTGGTAATTTATTTCTTTACAATTTTTATTTTTGTGTATAGTAATGAGATAATCTGTCACTATTCAATCTCACTTTATTATTAATAGTAAAAAGAATGTAAAAGAAGACAAAAGCCTGCTTATAAACATAGTTGAATTTTCTGGAGTTTTTTCTTAAATTATTAATTTTCTGATATATATATATATATATCAGAAAATTATATATTTATATATATATATATCAGAAAATTATATATATATATATATCTGGAGATATATATATATCTCCAGAATGATTGGTGATATGCCTAAAACATGTTTGAGTAAATATAGGTGAGAAGGTAAAATCAGAATACTAATGAATATGCTCTCTCAGATAATATAATACACAAAGTTTAATTGTTTCTGATTTCTATTAAAATACCTTGATGGATTTTCCCTATACAAACTACTCCAGCAGGAAACAGAAAATTGTCTCCTGAAATGCTTTCATTTGAAAAGTATCAATTAAACTGATTCTCCTGGAGATGACTGAAATCAAGGTTAGAGATAGACTAGAAATATTATTTACTAGAATAATAAAAGGTCTTCTTATGCAATGCACAAATCCAAAGAACCTGAACTTCATATTGAGGCTCTGGGGTAAGAATGCTTTTGAACTGGTTACATTACCTTTTATATGAGAGTATAAGTAAAGAATTAATAATTATCATCTAACAGTGAAATTCCACTATCAGACAAAGAATACCTTGGCAAGTGGGTACAGGAATCATATCACAATGAACTTTAACTTATATTTTAGTGTTACTATTTATTGATCTCACATATTCTAAACTGTTGAGAATATGTGTTTGCATGTGTGTGGGTGATGTCTATTTTTACATAATGCCTGGAAGAGATCCCCAATCATTGCTTTTATTTTTCTTTAATATGTTCATTCTTGCCTTATTCTCACCATTGATATCATTGACTTATTACTAAATTTAAGAGAAAAAAAAATAAGGGAGATTTTCGTAAGTTTAGCAAGTCATGAAAAGTTCTTCTGAAATGAGCTCTCAAAAACTAGACTGCAAGTTTTGCATTACATTTCACAGCATGAGATAAAAGATTTAGTCTCTCAATCTGAAATATCCCAATGACCCTGGGTTGCTCATTTTAGATTAAAGTACTAATGGTACCATTGCCTGTTGTAGCACAACTTCATTCCTCATTTTGGTGAAGCACCAGCCTTAAAGGGACAGGGGTTGTTATATAAGGACATTTCAAAAGGAAAGCTGACACTACCAAATAAACACATTTAATGAAGTGAGATTACTAGTCACTAAAGTGCTAATGAACTGTAAGATTAGCTGCAGCAAACAAAATTTCTCCCATGTTCCCTCCTGCCAATATCCAGGACTCCAGCTGGAGAGAGAAGATGTAGAATTTATCCACCGTTCAATACTCAGACAGCTGAGACAGACTTCTTCCTCAGCAGCCCTGTGCTGTCAAATGGCAGCTGAATCCTGGGTCAAAATGAATACAAAGAGATATGCCCACCCGATTTTTCTGCTTCACTTTTCCAAAGCAGAGTTCTTCCTTTTAGTCTTTGAAATATATAATTTATACTTTCATATTACTAATAATTTCTTCATTTTGCTAATTTATACTTATATATTACTAATTATTTATTTTGCTAAGTGTCTCTACTATGAGGACTCTGCTTAAAGACATAACATTACAGATTTACATAGTGGAAATACCACAAAATTGTGTAAGCCTGTATTAGGCAAAATACCACGATGAAGTTAGACAAATGAAAATAATTCAGCAATAACTTGGATATTGTCAAAGAAACCACACAGACTACATTCATCCTTAACATGACCCCCGTAACCCACCCCACACACACTGCCCCACCCCAAGACGGCATAAGGAACCTCTCCTCTGTCCCCCTGCACTTAAAAAAAGGGTGTTCTGTTGTTACATTGTTTGCCAACTGCCTGTCTCAGGGTATGTAAGACCAAGTGCAATGCTTAGATACACAGAGGAATGTAAGGAATGAGAAAAGGAGGAAAAACTCAGGAAATTGAGCAAAGGTCAGAGGGAGTGGGAGTGGGAGAGGAAGGGAGGAAAACAAAGATTTTAAGTGGTCTAGTAATCAAAGGTATATGCATGGTCTATTGATGAATTTAACACATTAAGTGACAGTTATGCATATATTTATAAAAATATGCCCTGTAGTCTGTTAATCTTGGTTTTCTAAAGAATGGTTGCATAATCAATTTGGCTGCAGCAGGCAGTATTGATCAGAAAACAGACAGATGGGCTATTCAGGAGCCAGTTCATTTGCGCACCTACTGTGGATAAGCCAAAACTGAAAGAAATTATGGAAGAGTTCAGACCATATAAACAAAAACTTGTTATAATTTCATGATGTAGTCTATATCAAATTTATATTATAATGTTCACATGGTAAACACACTCCTGAGTGGTGCAAGTTACTCACCAATATTACCAAAGTAATGGATGTCACCTCCTTGCTTCTTCTTTATCCCACTATTCATGCCCCGTGCCAGAGAGGCATCACCATAGGCTGCTTAAAATCATAACTTCAATACATTCTGGTTAAGGAGGAGGAGGGAGAACACGCTCAACATACTCTCCCTGGGGGATCAGATAAGCTTTGTAAGATTTCAACGGTTCAGTTATTTCCAACCTCCTGAAGAAAATTGAATGTCAAAAGCAATTTTTTTTATATAGTTTGCTTGTTTCCCACCCTTTGTTCTGCCAGCCTCCTGTCTTTAGACTTTCTGGATCTGCTTTTATTACATCCCTAGCTGGTCATAAATTCCAGCTTCTTGTCCAAAGAGAAAACTTTCCTCTCTGAATAATTTCTGCTTCATATCCAGAAGGGAATGCAAGTAAAGCCCTTCCAGAATGGGAACAGAACAGGTAAAGTACTCAGCAAGGGTGAGCCCCAGTTTGTACCTGGTATCAAGGAATGCTTGTGTTTTTTCTTAATGAAATGAGTAGTGATAACAGGTCTTTCGTTTTTCACATTTTTTCTTTTATTATATGTATTTTATAAACAGTTTCTTTCAACAGGTCTTGTTTAGAAAAAGTTAGGGTATGAATATGTAAAGGAACCTTTGATATTTTGGGTATTTATGGAGACTTCTGTATCTCATCCTGTCCACTATCTCCACTTAAGAACAAAGTAAGTGACATTCAGAGAAACCACATAACTTGCCTGATAGCATATTTGGCAGTGTAGAAATTCACCCCAAATCTTCTAGAAATTAGTCTTTTACTTTCATAATTTCAATAGTTCAACTACTTTCAGTCTTGGTGAAAAAGACCAACCATTTTGGAATAAAATGCAAGGCTTTCCCATCCTCGGTCCCTGTCTCCTCTGCTGGCTCTATTTTCCATTAGCCTTTAAGTTTCTGCCATGTTTCAGCCACGGCAAATTGTCATTTAGTTCTTAAAGATGTCCCATCTCTGATAGGCCATTACATGTGCTTTTCTTTTCATTTCCTTATGTATCATGATTCCCTTCTATGCCTGGACAACTCCTGTGTGTGTGTGTGTTTTTTTTTAAGGGATTGTAAAACCTGTAGAAGCTGGTCTAGGTAAAAATTCTGCTACTTCCAGCTATGTAATTTGGGGTTGGTTACCTAAGCTTTCTGTGCTTTTCAGCCCTCATCCATAATATGAGGATGGTAATAGTACTTCCCTTACAAAGTCCCTCGTGGATTAAGAGATTTAATCCACAGAATACACTAAGACAGTTGCTGATTGACCAGAGTCCAAGAATAACCCAGTTTTGTACTTCAAGCATTTCGTACTATATACTGACTGCTATTACTGATATATATTTTTTCCACTTTGTGGACTTTTAACTATTTCTTCTCCTAAATTTCCTCTACCAATTCTATAACCCAGGCCCCCATCACTTATTGTTTGGATTTCTGTACCTTTCTCCTGCAGGCTCTTCCTACCACATGGTTTCTCTCCATCTAAGATATACCCTGCAGTCTTGACAATTTAGTCTTTCTAAACCACAATTGGATCAATTTACTTACTTGCTTTAAATCTTCTATAGCCTCATAGCTTTCATCTTACATATAGCTCTTTGTATCCCAGTTTCTACTTTCCCCTTTAATGCCTTCCTACCAAGTGTACATTTATCTCCTAACCTGCAGAAAGTGCTAAACAATTGTGAATGAATGGAACATATGTTTGATCATACATTGAGTCACAGTAGAAACATTCAGTGGACATGATATAATGATGTCCTTTTAGCTCTGGTGTCGAGGACTGAATTGTGTTGCTCCAGAATAACCAAATGCTTTTATCATCCTTTAAGGACCAATGATCCTAATGATCACTGAAAGGGAAAGCTAAAGGCTAAAAGCTGTGTCTTTCCTCCACCCATGGTTTCCTTTCATTTGCTTATAGACACAAATCTTTGGGGAGTTCTATAGCTTTTATGGTATTCCTTCTTAATAAAGGCAACCTGATATTTTTCCTGCTTTTTAAAACTGAAGTATAAATGCATGACAAAGTACAAAAAATGAGCTGAAATCTACAGGTCATGGGTTTTTTACCTTTACCCACCCCATCACCATCCAGATTAAGATAAACACTTTATTGTGTTCCTACTTTCCTGTCAATATCCAGCCACACTCCAAGGATAGCCTTGTTATTTTGATTTCTCCAAACATTAGTCAATTCTAGCTCTTTTGAATGTGTCCTCTTTGTGTCTTCCTTCTTTCACACCACAAAATATCCATGAGATGTATCTCAGATGTTTTGGGTGTCAGTAGTTTGTTCCTTTGTATTACTGATTAGTATCTCCTTGTACCAACACAACATACTTCATGTTTTTTCTGTCTTCTATTGATGGACATTGGGGTGTCCCTACTTTGAGGTTACAGTGTATAAACATCTTGTAAGTGCCTTCTGGTGGGCATATATGTTCATTTCTCTTGAATATGTGTAGAACTAGAAGTGAAATTTTTCGAATATAGGATCCTATATCTTTTGATATTTTGATTTTTGTATGTATCCTACTTTCTCTCTTCCTACTTCTTTTAACTAGTGAACAACCCTTTTTGACTCTTCCATTCCATATTACCAAATTATATTATTTTTTATGATTATTCTTCTTTACACAGTATCCATTTGTCTTTAACTAGACACCCAACCTTGACAATTAAGAAATCTAATAATACAAAGAGAGATGCACTTTTCCTTCATTCAACAGTTTGATTTTTTTTTTCTTTTACTTTATAAGAATAGTCTGACATATGCCACCAAAAATTCAGTGTCTGTTTGGAAATATTTTATTTTGGAATTTTATCTGTGTACCCTTTTATCATTTATTTTTCACCCCTTTACGGAAGTACTTGGCTGTGACTGTAACTTATTTGAGTTGTTTAGGTTGATTAACTTTACTCTTTGATAGGTAATGCTGCTTATATCCATTGTATATGTGACTGTCTTTCCAAGTATTCATTGTTTTTTTCAGTGCTTCTTCTTGGGGAGTGAGAGATATCAAAATTAACACTTGCAAAAATACATCTCTTAGATTTCCAGCCTTAATCCTTTCAGTCTAAGGCCAAATGGTGAGGCAAAATATTCAGACTTCTCAGTGACCTTCACTTCCTTCATGGTTTCAAAATAACAGGATTTATGTCTTTGTAATTCTCCGATTGGCTGCAGAAAACTGCTTTAGTGACTTCTACAATGAAGTCTCATGTTTCACTTTAGCGCTATCATATTTTGGAAGGAAAACATGAGACCTGAAGAATACTTCTGCAGAATTTGAAATAAAAGGAAAAAAAATAGGGCTTTTAGTATTAAGATACCAGATAGTGTTTTTTTGTTGTTCTTTCTGGGAAGTGCAAGTGATAAATATCAAAGACAGAATGAAGCATATGATAAACAAGAATAAAATCTGAAGCAGGAAAGTAATCTTTGATGCTGCTGATAGTGGTGATAAAATCCCACCCACACTTACAATGTAAAATGAGAACTTCTTACTAAAATATATGGAATATTAGAAATCACTCAGAATTTAAGATTTATTTGGATGTAATGAAACTTTTCACACAGAACCAGAGATTAGCTCATAAAAATAATTCATTTCTTCTGGTTTACCCGAGCCAAAATAAGATCACTCTTTCCTGCTTATCAGTATAGCCAGAGCTTCGTCCAATCGCTGATTTTATAAGGGTCAAACCAGTACCTCAGGCAAATACATCTGATGCAAAGATTCTTAAAAGAGCTTTTACATGTCCTACCTTTTTCATTGTCTGTCTCCAATGCATCAGAACTTCACTGCTGAGAAGTAACAGTCTTCCCTTCCAAAGAATTCTGAGAGACCAGGTAATTCAGAGTACAGAATGCTTTTCACTTCAAAGAATTTAGAGTTTAATGCATATCTGACAACTTCCTACTTTAGCAAGGTATTTACTTTTTCTGTGTTAACAGCGATTTGTGCAAATACCATTAGAAGTGCAAGTAATAGGTAAAATGTCATTATTCCTGTATGTTTCATGGCTCATTCCTTGTGAAGACAGGGTAAGCCTGAAAGTCAGGTAGACCCACAACCCTCTGCTGACTCTATCCTTCAGGTTATGTGACCTTGGTGGATTATATACAGTCTGTGATCCTTGATTTCCTTATTTATGATGCAGAAATAATTTGTTTTTATCTTATAGAATTGTAGTGAGATTTGAAATCAGTCATGAATATGGATACCCTGCATCACAATATGCATCATCATATTAGTTCTCTAACAAAAATCCTTCCCAATTTTAACTTGACTTCATGTTTAAAAGTTCTGGTAATTGCAGGGAAAGTAGTGTAACCTTAGAGGGCAGTATGTCAGAGATTGGAGTCACACAAACTCAGGTTGCAACAGAGGTTCCACCACTGACTTTTGAAAGTTGACCTTTGAATATTAATTTCTACAACTGTAAAATGTAGAGAGATAACTTCCTAACAGGGTGGTTTCAAAGATCCAGAGAGATAATACCTAAGAATGTTTCTGACATGATGCATATTGTAATGACTTAAAGACACTATGAATCTCTTCTGTAATAGAATTCAAAAAAATTTCTAGATTTATTTTATACACACACACAGGATATGTTAATAAGGTTTTTTTTCTCTCTCTGGACTGGCCCTGCCTACCTCTTCAGCTTTATCTCTCAGGGTCTCTGCATCAGTCATTATCATCACGCCTCCCTTGCTGGTCTTCAAACAAGCCAAACTCATTTCCAATTTAGGTCTTCCCTAGCTCCTCTTCCTGTGCTGGAATGTTCTATTCCCAGCTATTTTCAAGGCTCATTCTCTCATTTCATGCATACCTCTCTCAAATATCTACTCCGCCCTATTTAAAAGTTTCCTGAAACACTTTCTTCTATTCTACCATGTCTTATGTGCTTTGATAACACACATTGAAATTTGAAGTTATAACATACTCATGTATTTACTTATTATCTATCTCTCTTAGATAAGAGGAGGGTTCTTACTGTTTTATTCCTCTGTATCCCTAGCTGTAGAACAGCGCTTGATGTAATGGTTAGTCAATACCCATGTGTAGATGAAGGAATCCATCAATTGATCAAATCATACTCAATATTAAAGTACATATAACATTCTTTTCCTCCCAGTTTTTTACCAGTATTCTGTCTCTGAACACACATGTGCAAAAAAAGCACTGTATTCAACAAATACTATTTAGAATAGACACTTATCTTAAAAGGCAGATATCTGTAATATTCACATCAGAGTTATAGAGTATTCCAGTTATATTTCTAATGTACTTGCACTGATGTTAATAGTAGCCTAGAAAGAAACAGTAGTCTTTAATAGATACATTTTGACAACATAAATGCATTTTATTTAAATATCATGTTCTGAAATGAATAATATTTACTCCCACTCTTGCCTCCTGATAGTATCTATAAATTTCCATAGTATTTTTTATTTTCCACAAACTAGGAAAATAATTCCTTTTTTTTTCTTAACACAGCTTCCCTTTCTCTTTAGTTTATTTTCTGGTACAATCAGAGAAATATGTGTGGCATTGGAACTTATTCAATGCAAACGACTTCCATCCTAATCAAACGTCTCAGCTTTCTTTCACCATTTAGTCATCCATGAAAGTAGTTTATTGTCTTCTCTGCTCCTCTGCCATATGCTGAACTTTAATTAGTTTAGCAATTCCTTAGGCTTGAAGCCAGGATCTCTGTACAATTATTCTTTTATATATCCAGTTGGTGAGTCAATTCTATCCTACTTAATTTGGAGAATTGGAAGGAAAAATATTTATGTGGAACAAGGATAGCAAAAATGCAGACAAACAAGTATGAATTGAAGGTTCATGGAAACCAGAATTTTGGCATGTTACTGATATATATATCAGAGTAGTAGATGTGCTTGCTTTCAGGAAAAACTGCAGAAGTGTTTCACATTCATACAAGAACATGCTTATGAGTGCCCAAAGAAACCTTATCCGTGGAAATCACTATACATTCATCTACCATATGTACTTTGCCTATATTCATATTTAATTGCCCCCAAAATATTTAATATATTAGTATCCCTATTTTATACAAAAAGGAAACAGGCTCAAATGAGAAAACAGTTATTAAGCTGTAGATCTTAGATCTGAAAACCACCGATCCCCCAAAATATAAGATATGAATCTGCCATAGAACTTAAAATCAAGAAGAGGAAACCTCATAAAAATATCAGCATTTGAATAAGAAGGCAATGAGTGAATTTGGGACAATTTCATGCAGGAAGTGAGACTCCTGCCAGGCTTTAAAGGACTGGTTAAATTTGCTTACTAATGCCAGGTAACAATAATTGAATGCTTGCTCTGTGCCAGACACTGTCACATTCATCTTTATCCATATAGTGATTCAATCCTTACAGTAACAACTCTATAATATGAGTACTATTATTTTCCCCATTTTACATTTGAGGAAGTTAGGTATAGTCACACTCCTAACAAACTATTGAATAGTAATAAACATTGAGGTTAATCTTTGGCCTGTATAACTTATTTTTTAATTGTCCATCACTGCTTTCACATTGGATTTCAGAATATTTACAATTCTGGATAAATCAGCTAAAAATATGGATACTAAATCCAATCCATAAGGATGGGAAGGTCCAAGATATTATCAGAATTTCTGCTTGAACTATTTGACTAGAACATTGACTCATTCCACAAATAGGCACCAAGTGGATTGTATGTCAGGTTCTCTGCTAGGAGAAACTATTGTGAATTAATTTTTTAAATTTGACCAATTTGCCTTAAACAGCATGTTTTTACTTAGTGCTTACTGATTGATAGATCTCAGGCATCTTTAAACTCTTATTTTCCTGTTTTTCTGTGACTTTACATAGAAGAACAAAGACTCACCTAATGGCTGAAAGGTATTCATCATGTGAAAAACTGTGATGGCTTTTTAATACTATTTTAATGGTGTGCCTTTCATTAGGAAAAAGAAAATTCTGTTGCCCCTAACAAGTTTAGAAAGGCATAGACAGTAAAATGAATGTTGCTCTGCTTTCCGCTTGCAGTAAAATTCTCATTTATGGGATTCTGATTGGTGTTGACAGTTGGTTCTACAGAACATAGAGATTATTCAAACAAAAGCCAATCAAGCCATTGTGTGAGCACAGGGTAGACAAAACGTTTTATATAATTTAGCTAATTGTGATAGAATCATACAACTAGGATCAAAAGTTCTTAAAGTAAAATATTTTAATAAACTCACCATTACTTGGTAACTCTTGATTGAACATGATGCTACATTAATGACAGGCAAATACTAAATACATTTTCCAGAAACTTCTATCTTATCAGGAAAGCAGGTAAACAAAGTGTATGTAATTTATGAATGGACAAAAAAAAATTCATCTCCCAGAGCACAGCTCTCCAATAGAAGTATAAGCCACCTATGTAATTTAAGATTTTTTAATAGCCACATTAAAAATTAAAACAAAAAAGATTAATTTAATTTTAACAATGTATTTTATTTAACACAACTATTCAACATATTAGTTTAACATGTAATCAATTTGAACTGTTGAATTATTATACAGATTTCATACTAACTCTTTGAAATTTGATGTATAGTTTAAAAATTACAGCACGTCTCAATTCAAATGCTAAATTTTCTTTGGAAATACTTCACCTGGATTACATTTCTTAAAATTATAGTTGGAAAAGTAGTATACTCAAGTTGTTCTAAACACTTGCTAAAAGTACTCTAGGGATTGTAATGTGCTCACAAAATAATTTTGCTTTATTGTTTATACCTACATTGACAATACTGGTTCATCTTTTAAAACAAAATGATTTAGTTTTAAATCAACAGCATATTACTTTCAAACTTTATCTAAGATAAGTAAATGTACTAACTCTTGCATCAACTCAATAATGTTAATATGGCTTTAAAAAGACCATTGCACAAATGAAAAAGCAACTCTAATATTATTAATATCAATGAAGTTTTTCTTACACATTTTTGCAGTCAATTCATGTAACAATGTTACTTAAAATCTGTATATTGATTCTTATTAGAAAATAAGTACATCATTATTGATTTTTATCTTGAAAGGTTTCAGTATCAACATAAATTCATTTACCTGTTTAGCTGGTTCATAGAGAAGACATCTTTTTCTTGAAGCCTCAAATTTAGCTCATTATTATGTTACATGAAATCAGTGAGAAATATAACTCAGACTGCCATTTTCTTGCCATTATTTTTGTATATTTGGAAAATATTCCTTTTGTTTCAAGAAAGATTTGAATTTTAGTTAACAGTACAGTAAAACATTGTAAAATTCTTTCATGACTACTGAATAAGTAGTGTCACAGAGCACAAGATCCTTAATTCATTTTCTTCTTTCTTTCAATAGTTCCATATCATTTTTACCTGTATACTTAAAAGCTTGACAACTATATCTGGACAGTTTTCTTAGAATTTGTTTTAGAAAACTGAAAAAAAAAATTTCAATATGCTTCATGCAGTGAAATAAAGCAGTAAAGTAGACTTTAGTCGATTGTGATAGGAACTATATTTTTCATATCTACCTAAAATTCTTTTGCAAATTTTCAAAAACATGAAACATTCACAAATATTTAGAACTTTTAGAATTTTAGTTTTAATAATTTTTCATAGAACTCTTAAAGTTTTGTCAGATAAGATAATTTAATCTGTGAACAGAGATAATTTTAGTATTTCATTTCTAATTAGATTCTTGTCTAATTGCTCTGGTTAAAACTACTAATTACCATATGGAATAGAAATGTTGCAAGTTGGCATCATTTTTCTTGTCCCTGACCTTAGAGAAAACGTTTTCAGTCCTCCACCACTGAGTATAATGCTTGCTATGGATTTTCCATAAATGGTCTTCATTATGTTGAAATAGTTTCCTTCTATTCTTAATTAAAAGTTGAATGATTATATCATGAAACTGTTGAATTTTGTCAAATGCTTTCTGCATCAATTTAGACGGTCATGTGTTTAGTTTTGTTTGTTTTACTTCATTCTCTTAATGTGGTATAGTACATTGATCAATTTTTGTATGTTGAACCATCCTTGCATTCCAGGAGTAAATCCCACTTTGTTATGGTGTATAATTATTTTTAATATAGTGTTGAGTTTGGTTTGTTAGTAATTTGTTTATACATCAATGTTCATAAGAGATATTAGTCTGAAGTTTTTTTGGCCTGGCTTTGGTATCAGGATAATCTTGGCCTCAAAGAATGAATTAGGAAATGTTCCCTTGTTATAATATTTTGAAAAAGTCTTAGAAGGATTGATAATAGTTCTTTATAAAAATGTTCGGTAGAATTCACCATTGAAGGCAATGGGTCCAAAGCTTTTCTTTGTTGGGAGATTTTTGATTCAATGTCCTTGGTCTATTTAAATTTTCTATTTATTTGTGATTTAGTCTAGGTAGGTTTTGTGTTTCTAGGAATTTGTCCATTTCATCTAAATTATCTAATT
The DNA here is from genome assembly GCF_040802235.1 of Manis javanica. Classification (NCBI taxonomy): domain Eukaryota; kingdom Metazoa; phylum Chordata; class Mammalia; order Pholidota; family Manidae; genus Manis; species Manis javanica. The sequence continues at coordinate 20,045,853 of NC_133163.1, read as the reverse complement.
TGTTGGCAGTTATTCAGAGTACTCTCTTATAATCCTTTTATTCTGTAGACATTTAGTAATATCCTCACTTTTATTTCTGATTTTAGCAATTAGAATCTTATCTCTTTTTTTCCTTAGCTCATCTAGCTGAAGGATTGTCAATTTTGTTAATCTTTTCAAATAACTTAATTTCATTGATCTTTTCTGTTTTTTCTATTCTCTTTTTCATTTATTTCTGCTCCAACAATTATTATTTCTTCCCTAGTTGTAGTTTGGGGTTTAGTTTGTTCTTCTCCTAATGCTGTAAAGTTAGGTTATTGATTTGAGTTCTTTCTTGTTTTTTAATATAAGTGTTTATTGCTACAAATTTCCCCATTAGCATTGCTTTCATGGTGTCCCACAAATTTTGGCATGTTGTGATTTTATTTTCCAACTGTAAGTATTTTCTAATTTGCCGTGTTATTCTTCTTTGATCTGTTGTTTAAGAGTGTGTGGTTTAATTTCCATTTTTCTGTGAGTTTTACAGTTTTCCTTATTCTACTGATTTCTAACCTCATCTTGTGGTCAGAGAAGGTAATTTGTATGATAGCCATCTTATTGAAACTTAATTTGACCTATACCAGGTCCCATGTATATAGAATGTGTATTCTGTTGTTGGGTATAGTGTTCTGTGTATTTGGTTTATTGTATTGTTCAAGCCTTCTAGTTCCTGATTCATCTTCTGTCTTGTTTGCCTACCATTACTGAGAGTGAAGTATTGAATTCTTCACCTATTACTGTAGAACTGTCTACTTCTCCCTTCAACTCTGTCAAATTTTGCTTCATACATTTTGATGGTCTATTATTAGATATACCCTATAGTTATTTTTAAATTAGGAAAATAATTATAATTAAAAACTAGTATTTTAACTTAAATGCCAGCTGTAATTTACATAAAGACAATTGTAACTCAGGCTCTCTATGTAAATTATTTCAATACATATGTTACAAACTTACATCAGTGTGTGGGAAAATTTAGTCAATGAAATCAATTCATTAACACTGACAAGACAGTTATATGTTCAAATTCAGGACTTTATCTGACATGTTCCTAATTCACACAGCAATACCACAGTAATGTCCTTTGTGATGCAGTGGTTAAAGTGAAATGCAGATGTATCCTACCAAAACAGCAAAATTGTGTTTAACATAAAACATATTTTACAATGTTTCCATTTTTGAAGTAAAATTAAGTGAATTGAAATAAAATAGTATGTCAATTCCTTGATTACATAAGCCATAGTTTATGTACTCAACAGATATGTTTCTAGGGGCTACCCTACTGGACCATGTGGCTTTAGATCATTTCAAGTTAAGTGGCACTTAACTTTTTACACGATGGAGTCAAAGTTGAGAAAACTTCTCAACTGACATTTCAGTCATTAGGTCATGAAGAGGTTCATAGGGAAGAAACAAAATCATCTCCTTGATGATCCTTTTTAGCCAGTCTAGAAATCTTCATATTGCATTTATTTTGGAGATGAAGGTTGAAGGTTCTGAAGTGTCTTAAAGTGGCTGTGAATCACAGCTTTGCACCATCACAGGGCAGGGTTGAAACACACCTATCCTTGATAAGCACTCAATAAAGGGCAGGCATTGTTACAAATATTATTGTCAGTACTTTGTAAGAGGTACCTAAATGAGACACCTATGAGATCCTTTCAATGAAAATTTTAATGTCCTGGATTAAAAATAAAGCATCATATAGATGCATTTGCTTTATTTATATTTGTTTCACCAAAATCTGTATTTCTAACTTGAGTAACTTCTCTCATTTTTCTTGTAAATTTATATTTTTATGATTTGTTGTTGCTAAGTAGGAGCTTTTTTTTTTTTGGTGGGGGGAGCATTCTTCAGGCACCTAATTTAAGTACAAGTGTATTCATTCTTACTCTTTTGTGGATTATTGTTTTGAATGTCTAACCTGTGGTGGATAGATAAATGAAGCTTTGGATGAATAAACATAAATAGGAGATGGCCAATGGTGTTTAAAAAATGTCTATGTTGCTTTTTAAGAACATTTTTTACTGGAAAAGACAAATAAATCCTTGAATTTGCATGATTAATAGATATAATTAGTTTACAAATGCTGAAAATCTAGGTTGTCTAATAGCAAATTCACTCTATAGTGCAGTCCTGGCCAGAATCAATATGATAATGATCAATCTTTCCTCATTTGAGAGAGGTGTCAAGTGTAGTGTAGGGATGTATGTGTGTGGTGATGAGGGTAATGGTGGATAGGAATGGGTCCAGAGCAGAACAAAGGCAAGCATCACTTCTAGGTTGCTGTCTGTTAGATTTTCAGGGCATTCAAATATTGAACAGAAGACATTGAGTTTAACCTCTTTGAGTCTAATTGCTGCAGAGCATAGTAAAAGATTAACAAATAAAAGATAATGAAAGCAGATGTCCATTGAGAAACGAGAAAAAGTGAATATTGACTTTTTCATTGTTAGGCAGACAGATAACCTCTGTAAATCTAAAAAGGGAGGTCTATTAACTAAAATAATTCACCTTTACTATCTCTAGCAAAACTTTAAACCAAAGTGGTGCATTTAATACAATTGCCTCAAAAAGACAGAAATGATATAAAATGTGCTTTCATGAAATGTTCAGTGTTTTGAGAACTAAGAAATAAAATGTGTTATATCCTTTCTTACTCTCCTGTGCAAATGACTTAGCTTCTTTGGTCCTCAGTATCCTGATATGTTTAATAGTACTTCATGAGATTTATTAGACATGTTATATAAGTCATGTGGCCAAGAAACAGGCAGACAATAAAGAATTAAAATATTTATTTTTGTAGTCTATACTGTTATTATTTGATAGTATGGTTAATTCAAATAGAGAATGATAGTGAGTCAATGTAGGATACTATATATAAATATTGTAGAGATAGATAGATACAGTGTGCAATAAACTATAGTGTATTTTTTAGACAGATCTGTTATACTAGAAAGTTTAAAGAAAAAGATGATATCTCTAGGAAATGGATATATAGTGTCAAGATCATTATCCATTCATCTGAAGTCTTGATTTCCACTTTAGCTCTGCTATTTGTTAATTTTTTTTGAATGTAGGCAAGTGCTGCATCTTCAGGAAGCATTAGTTTCTCCTCTGGAAAAAATAGCAGGACTAATAATATCCTTCGTCTTCCAAAAAAGGATTATTTAGAGGTTCAAATAAAAAGAAGGGAAAATATTTCCTGTTTCGTAATTCTTTTTGATTTTCAAATATTATTAGCAATGGAAATATCCTATTAGGTATGGGGAAAGGTCAGAGTAGGCCACTAAGATAAAATTAATGTAGAAATTAAAGGAAGTTTAGAGGTAAGTTAGTGTCTGGTTTGTAAGAAAGGAGGTGTTATGCTTTTAACCTTCTTAGAGCCTATCTGGCATAGCTCATGACAAACAGTAGAGAGGAAATCAAAATGTCCGCAGACTTAAATTCCAGTCCTTCCACTAACAGATAGTCTATTGGGTGTAATAACTAGCTTACAGGGTTGTTTTAATAGTAAAAGACAGTAAGTTTTTTAAGCCTTAATATAGTTCCTGGCACATAGCTCTCAAAAATTGTAACTAATAAAAATTATTTAGGGAGTAAACCCTTATGTACACTTAAAAAATAACAAGGGATTTAACCTTGCTTTAGTCAATAAAATGGTAGAGTTTCAGTGATATGTGGATCATATGGCAATAACTGTCCCAACAATTCAGTATGACAGTACAGTCAGTATAACTGTAATAAATTAAAACCAGATTCACTGTACCAATAAAAGCAAATACGATAACCAGTAATAATGACAAATATGAATCACACTTTTAGGGTCTGCCTCTGAATAGAAATTGCTTGGCTAGGTATCACCTCATTAATTTTCTTACCCTCAAGATAAATGAACCAATTTTATAATCTAAAGAATACTGAATTATATTTCAGAGGATAATCAGAATTACTGATAGAAAAGAATATACTTGAAATCTCTCTGATTCCATAAAGCTTCACATTTCAATGCAAAGCCAAGGTTTTTTTGAGATTGAGTTCCATTTATGGCTGAATTTTTATAAAAGTTCTTGATTAAAGGGGAAAGGATTGAAATGATCCATAAAAGAACACTTGGACATCAAATGGCCCTCACTTGACTGTATTTTGATGACTTTAGTATGAATTAATCACAGACATAGAGGTAAAATTTCCCTTGAAATACATATTTGGTTTTTAAACTAAGAGCATAATGTGCTTAGAACAAATTGCCTTTGGAGAAGGTAACTATAAAATTCAAAGTATTTTCAAATAGTTTCTTGCATTAAATCTAACAACAACAACAGCAAAAACAGAACAGATTCTCTTGAAGCAAATCCCAGTACTATTGAGACTTGTCTCTTACTAATGTTTTTTGGATTGGTTCCTAGAATTTAATGATTAACATTGGCCAGTGGAAGAAGAGATATCATGGTTACATGAAACCTGAGTTTGATTCAAAGATGCACAAGTTTTGGACAGAGTTCTAGGAAGAGTGTGTTTGCCTAAGGTGGTGGGGTTGGGAGCTGGGAAGGCTGAGACAAACTGAGAAGAAAAGAGTCATATATCCATACATAATGACAGCATCACATATTATCTTTTATAAGCGCTAGATGTTCTTGGAAGATTTCATTTTAGGAGGTTAAAAAAAATGATCGCTTACCAAATAAACTTGAAACCTACCAAATTTGAAGATGGAATTTTTACAGGCACATGTCTGTAAAGGTCGTCTACAATTGGGCAGTGTCGTTCAGACTGAATACTGGGAGCTGGAGAAATGTTGTGACATTCCTTATTAAAATAATTTTCCATGCTGTCTTTTCTTTGGAGATTTTTTTCCCAGGAGTTTTCTGGGAGGGGCAAGGAGAAGGAGGAGCAGAACAGGAGGAGGAATGGGGTGGGGGGGAGAAGGAGGAAAGGAAGGAAGAGGAAAGGGGTGACGGGGAACAGGAGGGAGCAGGAGATGGACATTTTCACCTTTAGAAGATACTGCCAGTTTTCTAAAGTGCTTGTACCAATTTTCATTCTCACCAGCAGTGTAGAAAAGTGACAACAATGCAAAGCCAAGACGTTTTTAGATCTTGCATTTTATTTACAGCTGGATTTTTAAAAATTTCTTAATTAAAGTGGAAAGGAACAACTTCATAAAAGGGCACCTTCATAGAAGACCTCAAATGGCTCTCACTTGACCGTATTTTGTTGACTGTAGCATGAATTACTCAAAACATTGAATTTTCCTGAGATACATATTTGGTTTTTAAACTAATGGAATAAGGTGCTAAATATTCTTATTATTTTTAATTCAATTTTAATGTGTCTCTTTTTAAAGTTCTTGTTAATCTAGTATATTTTCTATCATTTCTGAGTAACCTGCTTTTCTCTTGCTGTTGAGACTTTTTAGTGGATTGTTAGAATTTGTTGTTGACACAGTAGGATTCAGGCCTTTAATTTGAAGTTTCCTGAGTGACAGCAATCCAAGAGGAAGCAGAAAAGGAAATGGTCTGTCTGACATGTCACATGACTTAGTTATGGAGTATCTGAAAAATTCCACCTCACTTTCATGCCTACTTATACTCTTCAGTCTTAGGGAAACATAATCTATAGTAAGATCATTTTGGCTCAGGCAGAGTAAGCATGCTTACAAAGGGACAATGTCAACCTGTCCAGTGGGGCCAATAGGTGACCACGGGCTAAAGTCTTCCCATCAAGAGGCTGTGATTCTATAACCCAAGTACCACCCATATCCACAAGTGACAGAGCCACATAATACTCACTTCACTTAATTATTGTAAAACATTCGTGTTTCCTAGAGTAATATGCAATTCAGTTTTTCAGCAAGCTATTTACCCTAGCAAACCTGCTCCCTCTAGCTAACATATTTTATGTTCTGTATGTCTTTCACATGACCTAAGTGTTTCTTTGTTCTCCTTTCACTGGATGCTAAGGGGAAAATAACATTTCTTGTGTCTGCTAATTCTAGTTCCTGTTAGAATGAGTTGCTCTTTTCAGAGACAAATAATGAATTAGTGTGTTATTGAAAGAAAACATACTCCAAGCTGCACTTTCTACCTGCTTAACTTCATATATAATGGCAAGTAGAAACATTTATCAGATCAAGTTATGTTTGAACAGCCAGAGAAAAGTGTCAATTGTTAAGTACAAATGGTAATATTTGCTTGATATCAGCCTGGGTTATACTGCTAGTGGCTGACTTTTTGATAATATACTGGAAACAAAATGTGGTCAAATGTGGATCTCTAGAGCCACTTGAGATTTTTACAGTTTTCTGAAACCTATCATAAAATGTAGTCTTGCATGTTTCCCTTGATGCATTTTTTGTAGCTCAGTGTATAGATGGTTTATAAATCATCATATATGTGTGTAGAAATATTGATGAATTACAAGCACACATATTCCTTTTTCCACTATACCATTCTAAAAATAATCTAACCTAAACTGTTTACACGATTTTGAGATTATTTTTACTTGTAATTGTTTTTGGTCTAGAATATTAATTGAAGATGATCTCTATTCTAGCCTCTGCCAAGATTAAGAATATCTAAGTCATAACCACACAAATCTGAAACTATCGCAAACAATAATATATGGATCCATGTGCAAAAAATATCTCTTTGTTTCAGAGCTTTGGAAGTAGGAAATAAATATGTAGAGCAATAAATTCTCAAGACAGAATAAAACTATAGAGGCCACTTAACATAAACCAGCATTTCATTGCTTGAATGTCATCTGTGATTTCTGTCAAGGGCTGAATATTTTCACAGAGCTCTGAAAAAGTATGATGTGTTGACGTAAAACCCTTTTTTCATTAATGATGTCCTGATCTAGTTGTGCCTTTAGGACCAAATAGCACAGGCTTCAACTTTCGTCCAATGAAAACTCTACAAATGTTTAAGGTCTATTTTCCAGTCAGACCTGAAACTTTGGCCTCCTGGTTTAAAAACCCAGTTCATTCACCTATTCCTCAAAACTGGGTTTTGATTCCCCTCCCAATTGCCATCATTATCTTCATTCCACATTCTAGTTTGTGGCAGAGATAAATATTTCCAGTGTCATTTTGAGCAGTTCATGAAAACAGAATGCCTTTTTTCTTGATACTCAGTAATTCTTGAAAAAGTCTCCAAAAAATTTATATTACCTTATTAAGAAAATATATATAAAATGTTTTATAATTCATATGTTTTAGCAAGCATATATACTGGATAGTATCTATTGTATATTGTTCACCTATGTGAAGCTTCTTAGTATAACTTCTAAGATTTTTAATACTGTTGTTGAGCCATATTTCTACCATTTTCAGTTGGGAAGTTTGAGGAGAGGCAAGATTAGCACTGATGGGTGGCAGTAAAGAGTGGATCAGGAATGGGCTAAATACAATTTTTATGTTTAATAATATTAATCTTTTAAATACAATCTTTTATTTTACTTTGTGAAAGTGTTCTTGGATTCTCATAAGTCCTCCCAGTTTCATATCATCTAGAAATGTGGCCAGTATTTTAGCAGTACCCATCTCCAAATCTTTGATTGAGACATGTTTAATCAAAGCATAGTTTTAAATAGAATCTTATGCATTTTGATCTATAATCTGAGTTCTTTGGATAAAACAATATATTTGGTTGTGAATCCATCCAAATAGCAATAATTCTCCATCTTATCTGCATTAGTAACAGAATTGCTTAAAATGTTACATGGTTCTGAGGAGCATAGCAATATGGCACATCACTGATAACTGGTATACCTTTGAAAGAACTGGTTACTAGAGGAAGGCTTCTTTCCTCAGTTTAGTTTTATACCTGTTTGTAACTCTGGGGAGAGGAAATCCCCAGGCAAAATACCTCTAAAACCGAAATCAGTCAAAGGGAGAAATAAAGTTTAAAATCCGTTTATTGCTTATAAACTGCACTCTGGGGGCCATTTCTGTCCTGCTCCAGCAGAAGCAAGTGAAGCCTCCTCTCAACCTCTCAGGTTCAGATGAGCCTTTAGTCACCCAGGTAATTACCCACTGATATGGAGAGGAACTAGTTCTCTACACCCTTTACGAATGCCTGTTGATATGGAGATGCACTAAAGCCAGGCAAGAGATTCTGAAAATATTACAATATTACCCACAGGCCATGCCTCCAGAAATCTCACCTTACAATCTACTTATTCCCCCTCTTCCACAATGGTCCCTGGGTGAGAAAACTGGAGCATTAGCAACAGCAATAAAATCATGATAATAGTCTATGCCGGAGGATTCAGCTAGGTTCAAAGTCCTATGCAGATTAAGTCCATAGCTTGCCCATTCCACAGGCAGGCGGTAGCTGAACAGGCAGGGAGTTCAGAGCAATCATGCAGCAGCTGCAGCCAGAGGGGGCATCCAGGCCACAAAACTATGGGAGAAAATAACCATAAGGGTGATAAGATACATGTTTTAATGACACCAGCATAGGCAAATCTTGTCCATCCGGTAGGATACATGCAAGAGAATGGTCCTGTGATAGGACAGTGGCAGGAATGGGATCTCATCCTGGTCTAGTACACCAGACTTTCATCCCCTTCCCCATGGGAATTACAGATGGGTCAATATATAGGGCTACGGAGGTACATGCATTCGCCATGAAGATAAAACAAAACTTTTTTGTAAGATGCTCTTGCCTCCTGGATGTTTTTGGTACACTACTGTGATCTTTGGGGGTCACTCTGTTGTTACTCCAAGAATACAGATGGCCAGCTTCCAGGCCTTTTCCCCAAGATGCCAGAAGAGCCAACCATTGCTGGTCCATGTGCAGAAATGTCCAGGGCCACATCCATTCAATAGTGCCTCCATGGTTTAATGCAGTAGGGGCTAGCAGCAGGATGTCACTCTGCTGCCTATATCCTGGCTTCAATAATTCTTCTTTGGTTTGCACATTCAGTTGTATAGGAAAGGCAGCAATGTGTGTTAGCATATCCAGCAGGTTCAGTGCTCCTTTTTGGGGCTTCTCATTCAAGCGCGGTAGTGCTGCCGATAAGCCAACTGAACAGCCCTGTAGACTGTATAGGGATGGAGCATGGAGTGCTCCACAACCTGGGGTGGGGGTTGCTCCTCACCTTGAGGAGCCCATGGTTGTTTCATTTATATTTTCTTAATTACAGCCAGGTGGGCTTTTAATACAGGAGAGGTTGGTACCTTGGGTGGTGGCTTCAGCAGCAGATCAGCACATGGACTCATCTCCTCTTCTGCCCCCGGCTCCTCCACCATCTCAAGAGCTGAAGGCACCACTCTTTCCTCCCCCTCCCCCACATCCTCTTGCAACATGGCTTTTCCTGCCCCCTCCCCCCCTCGCTGCTGCTAAGGAATCTTCCACGAGCATGAGCTATCTTTTCAATAACTGTCTCTCTTCCTTATGGGCATCCCATAGGTCATTGCCCAGCTCCTCCAAGCAATGCTGGAGTGTGTCTCTTTCTCACCTAAGACCCTCTCTCTCCTTGCTGACCCTCTCGATAATTCTCTGTTTCTCCTTGATAGCCCCCTCTCTCTCCTGTATAACCCTCTCTTTCTGTCCTCAATAACATTTTCCACTATCTCGAAGAAAAGAGACCCTACAATGCTACTCAGGGCCTCTAAGCAGTCTTCTATTTCACAGAGGGCTAATTCTGCAGATTCCAGTGTCTCCACCCTTCCCCAGTTCTGGGGAGGTGCTACCCCTCTAGGAGGTGCTTTACCCTATACCAGTTCCCCACTAGGGGCTCCTAAATTGAAAGCCACACAGATGGGAGGCTCCAAGGTAAAGCTGCACCCTCTGCCAATGGATCCACTGGGGTCTCCCCACTATCTACAGGGGGGGGTTCCAGGCATCTCCCCATCTCTAGGGGAAGTCCTCCCAAAAGTTGCAGCCATTTAGACAGACTTATGGTTCAGAGGTTCTGCCGACTACTGCCAGATGTTACTCCAGGGAGAGGAAATCCCAGGGCAGAATACCTCTGAAACCAAAATCAGTCAAAGGGAGAAATAAAGTTTAAAATCCATTTATTGTTTACAAACTGCAGTCTGGAGGCCATCTCTCTCCTGCTGTAGCAGAAGCAAGTGAAGCCTCCCCCCCCAACCTCTGAGGTTCAGATAAGCCCTCAGTCACCCAGGTAATTACCCACTGACATGGAGGTGAACTACCTTTCTCCACCCCTTAGGGAATGCCTGTTGATATGGAGATGCACTAAAGCCAGGTGAGAGATTCTGGAAATATTACAATTTAACTACACTGTTACTTTTAATGCTTTATGTTTTGGGAAGAAAACAAACTTCCCATGTAAAAGAGGGCCACCAATGCTATGTTTTCCACCTAGAACATTCATTTAATTATAAAAATCTAATTCACTAACATGATATCATCTTCTGTGTTTAACATCATATATCAAAATAAGTTGTTTATGGTGATGCTTCTTAATTTTTTTAACTTCAGATATTGTCAATTAACAACTACAGCAAATGAGGATATAGTTTCATTTTCTTTACTCTTCCACCGTAACACAAACAGCCCTGTACCTGATATTTTATTACTCAATTAATTGAATTAATACTTTAATTACTCGGGATTCTCTCACATTTTTATTTTGCTTGAATTTTTTTTAACACCAAGTTATTACTAAACTATTTCCCAGTTAGCTTAGAATCCTTTCAGCACAGTCAAATACTTCAGGTAATCTAACAATCCCTTTGCAGATCTCTTTCTGAGATCCTTCTGACTTGCTGTGGGATGGACTGGTTGCTCTGACCACCCACAACCTGGATACTCCCTTCAGCATCATCTCAAAGAGTTCCTTCTCCACTCTTGATTTAGATTCTCTCTTGGTGTTTATGCCTATCAATGTGTAATTCTTTTTTTCTCTTTGGATGGAGCACATTCTCAAGCAGATTCTGAGAAAAAGTGCTCTTATAATTGTGAATATCTCTTTTGGCCACCTTCTCAATTAATTAACAGCTTTCCTGTGTTGAGGATTCTACACGGTAGCCAGAGAATCCCCTATGCTCTATTTTATTTTTCTGTTGCTTGGCTTTGTCTCTGATTTTCATATAGTGTCAGTTTTGTGACTCCTCGAATATCTGCTCACATGTAACAGTGGGGCACTAAATTCTAGCAGGAAGTTATGTGCATGTGGTTGGGGCTCGTCGATGTGAGATAAACTGTAAGGTAATCTGGACCAGGGAATTTCAGTGCAGACATCAGGGCTTTTTTTTTTTTGTCAAGAAACTTCTTCATCTCTTTTGTGCTGCTCTAGGTATATTATAAGTCATACTGGATGGAAATGAGAGGAAGAAATATTTCCCCTTGTTTGGATGGTCGCTATTCCTAAGCACTTACAGCCTTCTCGATGTTCCACCCCTCTCTTGGCCTTTGAGTTATGCTATTCTCAGGGACTGATAAATTGGTGCAGTCAGTCTCTCCCTCTCTTTGGGTCCCTCTCTGTCTCTGTCTCTCTCAAAGAAAAAAATGAGATTTCCTTAGTCTCCAAATTGCCAAGTGCAGGGTTGGACTGGGTTTGTGTCACAAAAAGAATAAAAATAAAAAATTTAAAAAAAGGGTGGGGGTGAAACCTTAGATGTCATAAGAAAGCTATAGGATGTATTCATTTCTCCTCAAGGCACTCTCAGAGGGAAATCGACAGCAGGAAAACGTGGGTGGCTGATGCAGTACTCACAGATTGCTTCTTTTATTTAAAGAGCTGATGATGCCCACGCTGTTTGTTTTAGATAGTACTGTTTTTATTTTGTAATGTTATTAGTCATACCAGTTCTAAAGTAAGTTATCATACCTTAGTCATGCTGACATAAAGCAAAAATTCTCCTTTTTTTTAAAAATCTCTTTCTCCCTTATAGGAGTTTGGAACCATAAGCAAAAAGACTTAGGAAATGTGAAAGCTTTTCATGTCTAATGGTTCTTTTTACTTTCTCTATTCTAAATGGCAGTATGAACAGATAAATTATTTGCATGTATGTGTATGTTTGTATGCATATATATGCGAAATATTTCATCAAAATTGTCAGTTATCTGTAGTGATATACATACACGGACACTGGTTTTTAATAAGAGATTTCTCTTTTGCACTTATATGGTGTAATACAGGTTTCACCTTTACCTTCAATTTTAGACTAGTTCTTCCAGAAATCAGTCTCTGAGGCAATGTCTCATGTGCTATGACTTTATATTGTATTGGAGAGTGCAATCCCAGTAATCACGCATGAGGGAAAAGTGGGATATCTTTTACGAGACTGCTGTAACAAAACACCACAACTGGTGCTTTGCACAACAGGAATGAATTTTCTCAGGGTTCTGGAGGCTGGCAGTCCAAGATCAAGGTGTTGTCACGTCTGGTTTCTCCTGAGGCTTCCCTCCTTGGCTTGCAGATGGCTTCCTTCTCACTAGGTGCTCACAGGGTCTTTGCTCTGTGTGCTGGCATTCCTGGTATCTTTTTGAGTGTTGAAAGTTCCTTTTTTGAAGATATTATTCAGATTAGAGTAGGGCTCCCCCAACAGCCTCATCTTAACCCAATTGCCACTTTAAAGGTGCTGTCTCAAAATACAGTCACACTCAGATGCACAGACCTAGAACTTCAACAGATGAATTGAGTGGAGGGGAGACCCATTCAGCCCACAAGAAGGAGGACAAGGTAGGAAGGAGGACTAACCAGTGAAAGAATGCTGGTCAGCACTTAAAAGAAAAATATTGCTTTGCAGGACAGTCCGAGTAGAAGAAGGAAAAGAAAATAATTGATCTACCAGCTCTGGTCTCTGTTGGCCATTGTTTTCCTTAGGGGCGCTCCCAGGTTAATATGCATGGTGCAGAGGGCATCTGGGGAGCATGACACATGAGGGTCAGTTTACAAGCTCCAAGCATGAGGAAGCTGATGAAGTAGTCTGGTTGTATTTACATGAGATTGTTTGGAGGCTCTCAGAACTGGCTGGTGTGCCAGACACAGAGGCAGGAGAATCACCTGAGCCCAGGGGTTCTGGGCTGCAGTGTGCTGGGTTAAGGGGTCACACTGGGATGGCATCAACCTGTGGAGCACCAGAAGCAGGAGAGAATAAGCTGACAAAGTGCAAGAGGCAGGTGATGTCAGGAGGGCCTGTTAATGGTGCCTTAAGGGTTCCTGAGATAGTCTCTTTTTGATTTAATCTAACTCTCATTGCTGTTTCTGTAAAAAAGGTTCTTGCAATAATTAAGCTAAATAGTGCTTGTAAAGTCCTTAGCCTGAAGCCTGGCACTTGAATATGTTGAATAAATATAAATTAGTACTAGTTCTAAAGTCCCTAATGCATCACATGGGAAGAATTATTTGTTGGGTTAGAGATAGTATATGCAAGGCATCACATGTTTGGGACATAACTGAAGGTGGGTAGCTCACTGCTAATATTGTCATTATCTTCATTTTTATTGTTATTGTTATTAAGCTCTAAATCAGTTGGAATTCATCTTCTATTAGGGAATTTGGAAGGCTTACAGAATTAAAATGCATTTGTCAAATTTCCAATGAAAATTAAGAAGATGGCAATAAGGAAAGGGAGAGATTGTTTAGAAAAGCTTTCCTATTTGGAGAGAAAATTCAACAATACAGTGGCATCTTTTAAGACTGATTATCTGATGCTTTCTACATGGGTTACTCAAAATTAGATAAGTACAATGTACCTATATGTATGGAATTTCTGGCAAAGAGTAGTTGTTATTAATAATCTCATGAACACCCTTGCTTCCAAAAGATTTTTGAGTGTGATTATTAATACCCTGGTGATATTTAAATGGTATTCCAGGTCTGGCTTTAAAGAATATAAGAAACTATGTAGGCACCTTATCATGGAGTCCTAGACATGAGTAAATGTCACATAGGAAGCTCTTGTGTGAAAATATCCTCCTATATAGCATTATTTTGTATACTAAGAAGAGATTATTTTCATTATATCCAGTTGACTATTAAACAGTTTTTATCTTCTGAAAATTATTCAAAGAATTGTTTTGCAAAACAATCCAGAAAACATTAAAATGGTCTCTGAACTATTTACTTGATATATGGAGATAAAGTTGTGAAAAGTGACAGTTAAAAATAATCAAAGTACTATTAAGCTAAGATAAAAAGATGAAACAAAAATAGCTGATGAAGAATGGAAGAAATGGAAATAATACCATTGTGCAACTAAGGAGAGAGTGAGCCCAGCTGGGGAAAAAAATGCTTCCTAAACAAACTCCGTAAAGGCAAAGTTTTCCAAGGTTTTTATATCTTTTTATTAGAATCATAGATTGTTCTTAAGAAATGGAATCTTAAGACACAGCTTCTTAGATACACAAAAGAAAAAAGTAGAGGCATTGCATAAACCTTAAAATAAGACTAGCTGTTTTGAAGGAATTTTCATTAGGGTAGAGAAAATTCATGAGAATTATTTAGAGTGGGTGTTACCTTTAAAAGACTTGGCTGTCACGACAATTATTCTAGAGATGAGTACTGTGGAAAGGCTTTGAAAAATCTCTTTTATGTTATGTCCATCATTTCTCATGGGAGATGCTTAGACATTTTGAATAGGATCATCTATTAAAAACTGGGGAACTAAAAACAATTTCCATTCCTTTTGTTTAATTTACACCCCCCTTCTTTACACTATATATGCCATTAGATTACTCTACCTTCATTATTATAGGTCAAGTTTTGATAGTAAGGACACACCTTAAAGTCCCTCACCCCACCCCTAGAACTATGATCCTTTTTGTAATTTTATTCCATATTATTCCTCTTATTGTACTACATTTAAACAAATGAATTAATGAATATATTTGCATAAAGTATAGCCTCACCCCTTTGACCATCCTTGAAGCCCAAATTTATAAAACTACCTTACTGATGATTGTTGGCAGAATAAGGTTTGGGTGGGGTAGTAATTCATTTCTCTTGAGCGATATTCAATTTGACAGTTTATTGAATTATATTCAGTTGTACCATCATAATATATGCTATTAATATTTTATAACTCTCCAGGATGAAATAAAAGCTTCTTCAAAATAATGTGCAATATTTTAAATATGTCCTTATTTTTTTTCTGAAAACTTTATTCTCCTCTAATTATCTGAAATTATGCAAAACAATAAACAAGACTTCATTTATTGTGCATTTCACTTGGATGTTTTATGCTCATTATCTTATTTAATTCTCATGTAATAGCTGTTAACAGCTCCATGTTAAAGATGCAAAAACTAAGACTAAGCAACATGTTAGTATGCCCTACAATGTATTATGTTGGTGAGAGATAATCTTATCCGTGTTTAATTGTTTCTCTTAGTTTAAGGGCCCACCATCTGAATGTTAGATATTTTATGTTAATATGACTTCAAAAAAATAAGAAGTCTGTTCCTAACCAACTTCAAGAACTGCATTTCGCAGACTACCCGAACAGTTGTCCCAAAGCCTAGTACTCAATACAGAATTTCAAGGTCCCACATTGGCCAAAACAACGTTTCTCACTTTGATTTATATTTCTTAGATTTCTATATTTAGATCTAATTTTAAGAATATAGCCCACAAAATAAAACATGACAGAAGAGAATGGATAGGTTTTAAGCGTTGTGCTTTAAACTCAGCAATAAACAACAGAAATACATTTACAATCCCATGAGAAAAATGAATGATTCCATGAATTCTACTCTTCTTTTACTGAAACTCATCACTAATTGGAACATATTCCCACCAGGAGAGTTTGTCAAGAAGTGCGTGCATATAAACCCATCAGAGAGAAATTGTAGACTAAAAGAAATGGAATTTTATATAAAAAGATTTTGTTTTCAAAAGCATTTTATGAATCTTTGAGCATTCCCTAAGCATCTATTTACCAATTCTTGTTGATCAGATAATCTGAAATTCTTTAACTGTTCTCCGTAATTAGCTTCACATCTAAAATAAAATGTTTCTCAAACAAGGTCTTCAGCTGTATCATTTCAGTACATGTGGTTTTGGGGAACTGAATAAATTCAGACAATGAAATTAGTTTTTAGTTTCCATCATGAACTATTTGCTGCAGAGAGAAAGGAAGGAAGGAGAAAGAAGGGAGGAAGTGAGTTTCTCATTAAATGCAAATAGTGAATTAACAGTGTCCAGAATATGAAATCAAATAGTATAGAAGTTCAAAGTTTGGGAATTTATTAAATTTTACATGTTGTGGATCACAGAAGGTAGAAACAGGATTTCTCTTAAATAGAATTGATACCTCCATCCATTACACATCCCCTCATAAGGCCTTCTCAAGTGCTTGCTTTTACTATCACAGCTGTTATAAAAATTTTAGGGCAGTTCAAGCTGTATTTCTAATTCCAAAATTCCTCATCCAATTGTTAATTATTTTTGAAGGTAAAGACTTCATTGTATTCATTTCAGAACTACTGTGCCATTATTGGATGGCACTTTATATAAGGACCACAGCAAATGCTTGTAAAAGTTCCACCTGGCCTTGTATAAGTCAGAGGCACAGTATGTAAAGCAGATGAGGAATTTTTAATGAAGACGCCATTTTTTTTTAGTTGTAAGCTCACAGAAAAGTTGGAGCAGAAGCTAGAGGTGTCACATTTCCTCCCTGCGCCCACACATGCATACCCTCCCCCATTACCAGTGTCCCCTACCGGAGGGTACATTTGTTACAACTGATGAGCCCACACTGACACGTCGTTATCACCCATAGTCTATAGTTCACCTTAATTTCACTCTTGGTGGTGTAACTCTGCATATTTGGATGAATGTAGAATGACATATATCCATTATTATAATATGCAGAGTGTTTTCAGTGACCTAAAAAATCCTACGTTTTGCTTATTCATTCCTCCTTCTCTTACCAACTCTTGGCAATCACTGATTTTTTTTTTTTACTGTTTCCATAGTTTTGCCTTTTTCAAAATGTCTTCTGGTTGGAATCTCAGAGCATATGCTTTTTATTAGATTGGCTTCTTTCACTTAGTTATAAGTATTGAAGTTTCCTCAATGTCTTCTCATGGCTTGGTAGCTCATTTCCTTTTAGTGCTGAATAATATTCCATTGTCTGCTTGTACAACACTGAGCCATTCACTCACTAATGGCCATGTTGGTTGTTTCCAAGCTTTGACAATTATAAGTAAAGCTTCTATTAATGTCCATGTGCAAGATTTTGTGTGGACATAGGCTTCTAGCTTCTTTGAGTAAATAGCAAAGAGCTTGGTTGCTGGATCGTATGGTAACAGCATGTTTAGTTTTGTAAGAAACTACCAAACTGTTTTCTAAAGTGACTATGCCGCTTTGTATTCCCACCAGCAATGAATGAGAAACCTCATCACCCCACATCCTTGCCAGCATCTGGTGTTGTTAGTGCTCTAGATTTTGGCCACTATAATGGGTGTTTAGAGGTGTTTTGTTTTCATTTGCATTTCCTTTAGGGCAGGTGATGTGGAGCATCTTTTCAATGCTTACTTGCCACTTGCATTTTTTCTTTGTTGAGGTGTCTGTTAAATCTTTTGTTCATTTTTTAATCACGTTGTCAAATGATGTATTTTTACAACACTTCCATAAAGTAGGTATGTGACAGATACAAAAACAAAGTCTTAGGAAGTGTGGGTAAAATCGCAATATTTCCAGAATTTCTTGCCTGGCTTTAGTGCATCTCCATACAATAGGTGTTTCCAGGGGGTGGAGAGGACTAGTCCATCTCCATATGAATAGATAATTACAAGGGTGAGTGAGGGCTTAATGTGGACCAGAAAGGTTGTGTGGGGGGCTCTTCTTCTGCAGCCTGGTTGCTAGAGACACAGGGGAGCAGAAGTGGGGTGTCTGCTTGTAAGAAATAAACTTTATTTTTCCTTTTGACTGATTTTTGTTTCAGAGGTATTTGCCCAAAATTTTCCCCCTGGAGTTACAGGAAGATTAATACTTTGCTTGAGGTCACATATCACCAACCGAAAGGAAGTAACACAAACTCGATTCTGTCTGATTCCAGTGCCTGTTCTGCTATCACTATGCTTAAACGGTCTCTACTAGAGCATAGACCAGAAATGATACAGGTGTCTAAATCTGACTCAAGTTAACATATATAGCCATATTTCCTAACATTGAGATAGAAGCATTACTCAGATTTATGAAAGACTGGGTCCAGAGCTGATTACTAGTAAATTTTTGTTTCATATGGTTATGTGGCTGATGAGTTTGAATCTACAATGAAAGCCAGTCAGTGGTTGCCTGAGGGCAGGCGTGTAGTAGTGGGAGGGCCAGAAGGGATAGATAATACCTGAGCATGAGGAAACTTTGGGGAATCATGGATAGTCTTTATCTTAATAGTGGTATGGTTTCACAGATACACACATATGTTAAGGGTTATCAAATTATATAAATATGTATAGTTTATTATATGACTGTTACACTTCAGTAAATCTATTTATTAAAAAAAGAGAAACTACCAAGAGAATGAAAAGACAGATGATGGACTAGAAGAAAATATTTGTAAATATTTTTGATAATTTCCTTCCAAATAAACTTTTTAGAATTCCCAAACATGAAAAAATGATTGAAACATTTAAATAGATACTTTTCTGAAAAAGAAATCTGATGGCCAATAAATATGATAAGATGCTCAACATTAGTAGTCATTAGGTAAATGCAAATGAACACCAAAGCTAGACACTCTTATAACGAATTATTTAAAAAAGAAAAAAAATGCAGAAAATTGTCAATAGCAAGTGCTGATGAGGAAATGGGGGAACCAAAACTCATATATTGTAGGTAGGAATAGAAAACAGTACAGAAAATACAGCAGTTTGGCACTTTCTTTGCAATTTTAGCAAATATTTAACATGTGGCCCAGTAATCCCAGCTTTAGGTATTTACTCAAATGAAATTAAATTTATGTTGACACAACCTGTATACAAAACACTTATAATTGCTTTATTCATAATCTACCCAAACTGGAAACAAATAAAATATTCTTCAACATACAAATGGATAAAAAAACTGTGGTACATCTATACAGTGGAATACTACTCAGTAATTAAAGTCAATGAATTCATGTTATATGCAAAAACATGGTTGAATCTCAAAGGCAATGTTTTAAGTGAAAGAAGCATGCATACTGTATGTTTCCCTTTCTATGATATTATGCAACAGGCAAGACATTAAGACCAGGTAATAGATTGGTGATTGGTGATTGCCTGTGCTCAGTGATGGTGAGAGACAATGACTACAAAGGGGTAGAACAGATTAAGTTTGGATAATGAAGCTGTTGTATATCTTGAATATAGTGGTGATTACATGACTGTAGGATGTGCTTCATACTACTACAGTCTAAAATGGAAAGGTTTTACTATATATAAATTATATCTCAAAAAACATGCACATATTTAAAAATCTGAGCTATAAGGCATGGGGAGAAGGATGAGCATATGTATTTGTTAATGTATGCTTCTTGTATTAGTTTACTAGGGCTGCCATAACGAATTACTATAAACATGGTGATTTAAAATTCCAGTAATTCATAGTTCTGGAAGCTAGAAATGTGAAGTCAGGGTAGGTATCAGCTGGGACCTTTTTACTATATGCAAAGTTTAAAAGAATGAAAATCACTTTCTGAGGTGAAGTAATGAAAATGGAGCATGACAGTAATAACAAAAGCTCATTTTCAACCATAAGCTTTCTGAGGTTATGGCTATAATCTATTCCAATTCTCTATAAAATTTATGGGAATATTTTCAAACTCTATTCCTCTAATTGCTCTCACAGAGCAGTTTTAGAATTTAGGACCCTCTCTAACGCAGTATATGCTCATCTTAATGTCTATGCAGAACATATTTCCAAATAAGGTCACTTTCTCATGTTCCTGGTGAACATGAATTTGAGGGGGGAACACTATTCAACCTACTACACTCCTTATGGAAGTGATACAGGTATAATTATATTTTGGCAAGTCTATTTTATATAGCTATTTGAAGGTATTTTTCTATGCACTTATCTTGAGAAAAATTTGAATGGCTGAGATTCACATATTCTAATTGCATATAACAAATTCTAAACTGATCGGGGATGTGAACAAGAACGCTTGGCTCAGCATCTAAATGGAGCAGCTGGGGCACAGTTGGCAAAAGATAAAATCTTCTAAGTAGGAATTACAAGAATATTTCAAACAATGCTAGTTCTTTTGATGAAAATATCGGAGGACCATTTTATATTTGGTCAGAATTTCTGTGCAGCTTTTGTCTAGAAGCAATAATTCCAGCAGGGCTGGTTCAAATGGTTTCATCTGCCAATCTCCCCAAATCCCATCTGGTTCTAGTACTCTGGCCAAATCCAGAAAGGAAAAATAATTGTGGTTCCATATCCTATTCCTGAATGAGCTCACTTCATAATAAAAATATCAACATTTGCTTATATTCACAAATACTTAGGCAAAAATTCATGTTACCTATATAACACTTCAGCCCTAATTCTTCACCTTTGGCCAGTAGCACGAAGAAGAGTGATTTTTTAGCCATTCCAAGCCTATATCTCAAATGGTTACATGCCTCCACTCTTTCTCTCCTGGAAATGAGCCTAAACAAATCAGGGCTAGTCTATTGTACAATGCGAAACATAGAACGTATTCACCCATCCTTTTATTGACAATCAATTCCCAGATATGTTAGGAAACCATGCTTATCCAGCAGACCCCAGGCAAGCTGACCCTCAGGGTAAAACAAGTCCAGCCAAGAACACCAAGCCTGGCTCTGTCAGCAAATCTGTCCTGCCTACCCAGATGTGAGCCAAAACAAATAACTGTTTAAAGACACAAGTTTTACAGTGGTTTGTTGGTAGTAATGCATGTTGCTACTATAGGATTAAGAAATATCCATAAGGAATATAAAATAATATTTGAGGACTACCTGTTAGGTCAATGTTGCTGTGCTTCTGTATTTAATTTTAGGAAAAGAGATATACACAGGAGATCAGTAGTGCTTATTTAATCAAATCACACTTTCCATAATCAATTCTTTTCTAAATTAATGTACCCAGTGGTCAGTCCTTGATTTCTACTGTATCTTTGCCATTGGATTTTTATTAAATTGAGATCTTGCCAAGTGTTTAAGTTAAAAACATAGTATTCATTATTTTTTTTTCCTTTTCTGTTTATTATGTGTTATCTTTTACTGTTCAAGATAGGACCATAACTAAAGTACTAAGTGTTCATGGTGGCATTATCCATCTGAAACCTGTAATGAAGGCCACCAAAATATCTCATTCAGATTAGGAGATGGAAAGATCATCTCAAGTGGTAGAACCTACCATCTTTCATGAAATCATTTCTGCTTCTTTGACTTTCTTTTCTCTCTCCCATCTAAAAAGTGTTTGGCTAATTCTCTTTCCCTTTCACGCCTCACTTGTAATCTCCTCAGTCAAAGAATCTTACTGCAGTTGTGTTCATTTTCAAGCAATGTATTTGCACCTTTCAGTTTATGTCAGAATTGTAACAAATTGTTTTCTATCCACCTTAATTCTAAAGGACTTTTTCCCCACACAGTATATCTTCCACTTACCTTCCTAAACAAAGCAGAACCCCGAGTTCATCAGGTATCTGAGGAAAAATCATGCACTTCGTTGTAATTTGTTAAGTCATTTCATGTTGATGATGATGGAAAGGAAGTATAAGCACAAGGGCCAGCATGTGAGATGATTTCCACTGGAAAGCTGACCTGTGTGGAATGGCATTTCATGATTATTAATTATTAGGAGGGTCTTTTCAGATAAAAAAAAGGAGATTCATAACAATGTCACATTGCTGGTAGAGACACTGTGAGGTCATACTATGGTTTTGTTTTCTTAATTTTTAATGCAAGAAATAAAGACATTTCTCAGAAAATATACATGACATTGATTTCCAAAGCCCTTACCCCAAGTCAGTAGTTCAAAGCTACACATGCATGAAGGTCAATTATTGTTTGGTGATTATGGTTTGAGAAATAGACTGACTTGGTCTGATTCCAAAAGTCCATAGATCTCTTTTTTGACATTCATTGGTCCTAATGGAGCTTCACAGTGGCTAAGAGTTGAATAAACCTTGGAGAGTGGACTTTCTTCTCTTTGACAGATACTATTTTCTTCTTTATTAGCAGACACAACTTAAAGATGTTCAGCCTTATTACTATGTGCAAACTGCAGTTTCATAAAATAATGAAAATCACTTTCTGAAGTAAAGTAATGAAAATGGAGCACAGCAGTAATAACAAAAGCTCATTTTCAACCATAAGTTTTCTGAGGTTATGGTTATCATCTACTCCAGTTCTCCATAAAATTTATGGAAATATTTTCAAATTCTATTCATTCTCCCCAGGATTAAGGACTTCTATTACAGGAGCTGTGCAAATGTCAACAACCTTGTTCCAATATTATTTTTACAAACAAAAATAAAATCCAAGTTTATTCTCAAGTTTATAGTTTTGTCTTTCCATGACAACTATTATCTCTAACAGTTATAATCCTGCCATCTTAGTACAGAATATGGTTTCAGAAATGCAGATTAATTTGAGAGACTAGAAATGGAATTGCAGGGCAAAATTCATGTTCAACTGAGAGCAGTTCTATGAAGGGAACATGAAACATCCCCATAATTTGGTCGCAGACCAGTTCTCCCACTCACAAGGCTGTGTAACCTTTGCTTGATCCAAGATGCTTCATGTCAAGAGTGTAAAAAGTTGTGTTAAGGCACACTAATTAAGCTACATTATCCTAATTACACATCCCTCAGGCCACTGCCCTTTAGAAAAAAAATTGGTATTTGCAACTTGTGATACCTTGATCACTTCCTTTTCTCTGAAAGCTAAGTTATTTCTTGCCTTGCACTTTTTTTCCCCCTTCTGGCTACTGTTTTTTTCCTAATTATATTCAACATTATGCTTTCATAAGCATAGTGGTTTCTTAAAGCTTTGCATATTAAATGATTTTTTATTTGAAGTATTCTCTTTTAACTTTGAGTGTTTCTCTACCTTGTTTAACATTCCGGGAACATTCAAGGAAAAAAACCAGACATGATCATTTAAAATGTTACTGTAGGGTGGGCCACTTGGTCTGTTTGAATAAGAGTGAGAAATTTAGGTTGTTTGAAAAAGTTACATGGTAAATTTAATGATTAACAGTTAAAGGTTGTGTGTTGGTGAAGATCTAATAACAAAAGCAAGTCCAAACAAGATAAAAAATATGTATGGAGTTACCTGGGGAGGAAATATGAAGTTCAGGATACAGTTTCTGAGAGTTATTCAACAAATTAGCAAACAGGCAAATGCGAAATTCAGCAAGGTGGCTTGCACTGAGAATTAGGAAAAAGTATAAAAGCTAATGCGTTTGTTATGTCTGATCCATGTCAGTCTTTATGGAGAAGGAAATATAAAATAGAAAAGGTAGTATTGGCTAATACTCGGCAGGAAGCTAGAAGCAAAGATACTTCTTAAAATCCCAGGTCTATCACTTCTTTGTCCTGAAAACTTTCGTATAAATAAATGCTATGAGATGGCTGTTGTGGGTCTCTGATGAATATTTTTGCAATGTTTTAATGAAAGTCTTACAGAATTCAAACATACCAGCCAAAGGAAGTCAGAGACGTATAAGTTCACACACACACACACACACACACACACACACACACACACACACACACACATAATATCTGTAATTAGAGGGGAGAAGGGAAGGAAGAAGAGAAGGAGAGATAATCAAATTCCTGTTGTCTTTTCTCAGTACATAAATATCTGCAATGTTGTAAATATTTGTGACATGTTTTCTACCCTTTGAAGATTTGCCACTCCAGAGAGGCTAAATTATTTATTGTGTATTTTGGCATGTATCTTGGGAATATTTATAGAAAATGTTCTATGTATACTGTACATTGTCTACAAAAAATAGTAATTCGTTTTAAAGTAGTATCTTGGCTTTCTTGATTCTACCTGCTACTCAGAAGTATAAATTTAAGGAGCACCAAAAAGTGGAGTTCTATGTCTTAGCTGATAGGTTATATTCCTATTTGTGTAACTCACTTAACAACTTAGAGCTAAATCTAAAATGATTATGGTAAAAGCTGTACAAATTCACTTTGTGGAGCTGTTCAGAATTCCAAATTTAATATAGTTCCCGTTTGTACTGCAATTGGTGGTAAGGTATATCGTAAATTACACCAGACTTCAGCTTGAGTGAGTTACCATTCTTGATTCTGCATCTTTCAACTATAATCTGCAAGCTCTTTGTGGAAAGGCCACTCAGTGTAATCAAAGGAAGTGAGAATTTGATGCACAATTAAAATATACTTAATTCCACATAAACTGATGATATTCAGCTTTTCAGATTCTCTCAAGTGTACAAAATCAGGTGACATATCTTGTATATTTTAATTTCGATTAGTGCAGAAACATTTTGAAAAAGAAAGTGTCTTTCAGCTGTTATTGTGTATAGGAGTTACCCAAAGAATAATACTAGCTTGATATTCAAGAATCCACAATGCTTTTAAATATTTACTTTGGTAGACATGAGAAATACTTTTACATAGCTGCTACTTAAAAAAGTTAACATAGGAACAGAATTGTTTCAATATCTTGGTAATGGGCAGAGCCTTACCCTATCAAGTCAGTTATTCATACTTACTAAGTGGTTAAATACACCTCTGTACATATAACAGACTTGATTCTGAGGAGATTTAGAGAGTATGAAGATACCATTCTTCGTTATCCTTGCACACACATGGATAACAAATTAGTATATAAAAACAATTTTACAGTACTTGTGATTTTTAAAAAGTTCTACTATAAGGTACCTACTCTAATATCAATGCTGCTACTAGTTAGCTAAATATGCTTGAACAAGAAATATACCTACTTTATTTCCTCAATTAAAATTAATTTATCTTATAAATATTTCTTTAGTATATAGAGTTTAGAGTATAGGCAGAAGGTGTCTAAGTTCTATGAGACTAGAGACATTCTAAGAGATTCTGTGGACTTTGACAAAAGTAATATAGGCATATTTATATCTATTCCTAGGCAGGATGTAATTAGTCAGAGTCCAGTGGTGTTGCTCTGGGTGAACATTTTTTCCTTCTCTGAGTTCCCTTCCTGCCTCATCCTGCTCATACATAACTCAGAGTATGTCTACTTTGCTCTGAAAGTACTATGCTCATTTCCAGGTGAAGACCTTCTACAAAACAGAGTGTACCTTTCTTGAACAGAGAATTGCTAACTCTGCACTATAATGATGGAAATAATTCATATGAAATTTATGATTGAATTATGTTTTCCTTTCTAAATTTAACTGAATTTTCATTGCTTCATTTACAAATTATGAGATGAATTCAATCCTAATGAAAATATGAAATGAATCAGAATTATGAAAACACAAAGGAATTCCAGATTATTTGAAATCAAACACAAATCATTGAGTAACAAGAAACAAAAAGTTACATCAAAAATCATAGTAAATGTCATTAGTTGAGACCCAGAGAAAAATCAGTATCTCTTCCCAGAGAACAGCACAAGGCTTATGTCATTAAACTGTCCTGGTAAAACCAACCTAATAAAATATGTTGGAAGAGACTTATTCAAGTTACTTTTCCAAATAAAACTGTACCTCAGAACAGTCAGTCACAACCAGGTGTGATAATCTTCATACTGACAAAAATCTTTGACAGAGAAGCATAAAGGGAAAATTAGCCTCTCTTTTTTATGGAAGAACAGACCGGATGTAGTGGAATTGTTGATAAGCACGTGAGTTGCTTGTGTGTGCAGGCACATCTTTTTGCACGTGTGTATGTCTGTGAGCCTGATATGTCTGAATTTTCCCTACAAAGTTCTCTAAATCAGGTTAAAATGAAGAAGCCAGCCTTCCAATATCTTAAATACATTCATCTCTTTCTAGTCATCAAAAACATTGTGCTATTGTAAATTAGTTGAGTCCATTTTCAACAGAATGCAAACCTAAAAAAGAAAGACAACATAAACATCAAATAATCTAAAGCCAAAACTTTTCTTGGGTGGAGGGTGGTGAGGAAATGGAATAAATCTGGTAATTCTTCCCCAAAAATAGAACTACCCAGTGACCTTAATACTAAAAGAGGTGTCTAGGTGGAAGAAAGAATTAGAACTCATCTTTGCAATTTCACTTGACTGACACATCCATCAGTGTCTTTCATGATCCAGCTGACCTACCTTGACAGAAAGCCCAGCTGTATTTCCAGGATCCAATGAAGGGCTGTTATGTTGCACTTCTAAAGTTGAGAGCAATCTTACATTTAATATTGTGGGTTAAACAGGACAGAAGCAAGTGTTGGATGAAGCTGTAGTTTTTGTTTTGTCACCAGTGCCAATCTTATTACTAGCCTTTCAGCTGTTGGAAGAAAAACTTAAAGATGATTTTAAACTTTTCATAGTTTGCCTGTAACTTTGACCCTACAAGATGAGAAATGGCTGCAATATTATTGAAGATTATTGTCATTTGACAATATCTGCCAAAATAACAGAGATTACAGATGTCTCTGCACTTAATGTGGATAAATCTGCAGGCTTTCATTCTCACAAGAAACAATTCCAAAGAAATTTGGTCTCATTTAATATTTTAAGATAACTAATTAGAGTAGGATATAGGTTAGAGCTGATAGTTATAATGACTGATACTGGAGTTTATTTTCTCCTGAGGACTGGATGGAATTGCGCATTGCAAATTAAAGATAGGGCAAAATAATTCTGCAGCTTATATTTTTTATTTCTATTGAGATTGGCTATCGTAGTAGATGAGGATCAAATAATGACCAGCCCTCCGGCTAAGAAAACTCCTCTTATTAGGCATGCTATGTGGGCATCCTTTGGCTCTTCTTTTTTTTTCTTCTTCTTTCATTTTCCATTTCAAAGATTGTATTTACCTCCCAGAAAACTGTGTATTGATATCTTCTCCACTCCAGTGGTTCTCCAACTTAGCTGTGGGGAAATTATTTGATTATTTTCTCTTAAAATAGTCTTGAAAAAATCATCTCAAATGGACAGAGATAAACTAGTCACCCAGATTAAGAGAGTGGGTGGAAGGTCTAGGAGAGTTTTACTCTAGGGTCAACACAGTAGGACAATTCGAAAGAGGACAATTACATTGAGCCTTCATAAATTTCCCCTGTAGAATCTCTATCCAATATTTTCCAGGAGCTATTGCCTGTAAATTGGTTACTGTACTCCCAGGTTATTTCTGTAGAGTATTTATCCTGTTAGGGGGTCCTTGGAGGTTCCAGTGTACTTGGTTAAAGTTTTGATGACAGAGGCCAACTAATTGGAATTCTTAGTCTTTGGGGTCTGATTTTTCCCTGTGGATAAAGTACTCCTTTTAAAATATGGTTCTCTGAGACATACATATTTACTCAACTAAGAAATGTATGGAAAACAAATTGTGCTTAAATCTAGGTTTGTTTAAACACCATTTCCTCTTAGAATAAATGTGGAACATTCTTCTGAAGTCATGGGAAATGAGAAGAGTAAAAGGGATTAATTTAAATTTTTATAATTATGTTATCTAATAAATTACAAGATTGGTCTTTGCAAAATAAGCATCATAGGTGACTTCAAAAATATAACTACTATCCTGAATGACTAGAGATTACAGCAAAGCAAATAATTTGTTGCTTTCATGCCTTTTTGAGAGTGGTGTTACAGATAATCACAAAATTAAATAAATGTATTCTATTTATACATATTTAGCAATTCTTTATGAAATGCTGTATAATAATAATAATGAAAGCTAACATTTATTAAGCATTTATTAGTTGTCAGGCAGTAAATAAAGAATTTTCTAAGCATTGGCTTGTGGTATCTGAAAATTTCACTATGAAGTAGGTAATATTGATATTAAAGGTGATGAAATTGAAATTTAGAAATATTAAACAATATACACCGTAATTCATAGAGCAAAAACATGGCAGAGCTGGGATTTGAACCTGAGTGGTTGGGACTCCCAGGACCATGATGCCTCCCTGTGTGCCATGTCCAGTGCTAAGTGTGGGTATCCAAAGTTGAACATTGTAGGATGCTGTCTACTCTTACAGGCTAACTGTGCTTAGGAAAAGGAAAACATTAATAGGAAGTAATAGAAATATACAAGTAATATGACAGAAAAAGTACATAGCTTATGGGAGAAAATAGAGGAACACATAACCAAGGCTTTTGGTTAAGAAGACTGCTAAGGGGAGAGACATTTACACCAAGAACCAGAGGATGGACAGGATCAGCCAAGGGACTAGCGATGGAGGGCCGGGTGTGGGGGAGGATGGGTGGATTGGTTCGGACCCAAAAGGAAATAGATGGTATCCATTAAGTAGGATGATTTAAGGATAGTTTAATAAGAGGGGATTTACAAACTGTGGGCATGGCATGGGGAAAATGCAACAATAACTTAGTATCTTGGGACTAGTAGTGGTGAGTCTCCAGGAATGGCTGTGGGTGTGAAAGGGCAAGGAGAGGCTGTTCTTTGTGAAGAATGGCTTACTGCGGGACCAGAGCCTTTCACCCCGGGTGCACAGTAGTGGTCAATACACAGGAAGGGAGCCAAAGAATAAGGGCCCCGTCATCACTCTCCTCCTTCCAATTATCTGGTGCTGCTTCTCACTGACCAAGCCCCACTGGACTCCAGAGGGCACTAAGCCATCTGATGTAACCTAATGGTGCAGGTTCTAGAAGAACTCCACAGTGTAAAGGACAGAAATATCTAGTACAAAAGCAGAGCAGACCCATTGCAGGCAGACAGAACAGAATGTATGAGAGCCCCAGAATGAGACTTTATCTTGTCCAAGGAAGTGAGAAGGGTTCAGTGAGCCTAAGCATAGATTATGTTTGAAGATGGGGTAGTAAATGAGGATGGGGTAGTAAATGATGCACTGGGAGGTGATTGGGATTGAAGCTAGTAAATTAGGCTATCAGATCATTTACAGCCTTGGAAGCCATGCAGAAATATTCACATTTTTTCAAAGGAGCAAGAGAGAGATTTTGAAGGATTTTGAGCAGAGATTGTCATGAATCACTTTTAGAAAAGTCATGCTGACCACATTATAGAAAATAAATATGAAGAGACAAAATCAGTAAGGTCAGGAGTCTATTTAGGCAGCTATAGTAATCCAGTCTGAAAAGACGGTGGTCAGATTGAGGAAGGGGCCACGAAGATGCAAAATTAGGCATATGTACTCATTTCACTTAAACACATGCAATTACATGTACTTAACCAAAGGAAAAGAGAAAATAGGAGAGGAAGAGAGCTACAGAAAGAACAACTTAAATCTTTGGGCAACTTCAAATGCCATTACAGACAATAAATATTTATGCCCCAAAGTGAGAGCAAGATGAAAGAGGTGAATTTCTTGTTCATCAAGTTAATTTCAGTTTCTTCACTTCTCTGTGTAATTTTTGTCATATGCAATTTTTGCTTTTTGTTCTATTAGAACCTAAAATTGGTGGAAGGCAAGATTTACGTGTTCATAAGAGATAGAACCTCCTAGTTTCAATGAGGGAATCTAAAGGATGAGGAAGAAGGAAGAGCTGAAGGCAATGCCTCATTTCTGGCCTGAGCTTCCAGATGGATAATTTTGCTATTTACTCAAAGAAAAACACAGGAGAATCTTGGAAATGGAGAAAAGTTCAGACTTGGGCGCAATAATATTTTGTACTTCTGATACACCCACACAGAATGTCTAATTCCCAGGTGGCTAGATAAGTAAATTGGTGAGAGTAGGGGAAAGAGTTCACTACTTCAAACTGATATATGATAAACTATACATGTTACCCATTGTGTAAATGCATCCCATGAGCATACTCTCACAGCAAAGCCCATGTAATAAAATTGGAAGCATTATAAAACAGTTTGGAAGCCAAAGCACAGTCATTGTAATTTTAAAAAGCAGATTAAGGCAGTGCTTCCAAAGAAATGAAAAGAAAGAGGGTTTAGGAGATCCCTACTGTTCAGATAGGCTATATCTAAAAGTCTTTAAATTCATAAAGATGGACCTGTTTTTCTAGCCCTTACTTCTACTCAATCCTGTTTCAATTGAGTGTCATCTACTTAGTAACATGGCTTCCATGCATATCCTTAGATTACACAGTATTCATTTGGGAAGCAAAATAGAACATATGATTTGTTGTTCAATAGACCTAGTTTTGAATTACTTTCTGGGTGGTTATAAGAAAATCTCTTAAACTCTCCAAGCAAGTCTCAGTTATCTCATTTGTAAAATATCAGTAAAGAACAGTAGTACCTGATTCTTAGGTTTGTGGTAAGTAATGTAACCTCTTGTTAAATGGACTATGATGACATATTTGAAAAAAAATATTGTGTAAGTAGTTGCAAAACAAGTCCTTTTCTTGAGAGCAGCTGGCGTGTCACTAGAATCACAATGCCTGTGGAGCAGAACATGAATGCTGAGAGATGTTCCCAGTTTCCAGAGCCTCAGCTGCCGGGAAGCTCTGATGTTTATTTCTGCATGTAGTATGATCAAAAAAACCCTTGCTAACCTAGATATCCTGAATGTATCTGTTCTTTGAACTTTGAAGAGAGTTTAAAAGAGTACATCGCTTCTCGAAGTTTCCTCTGTTCTGACCCATGCATATTTGTGTGCATGCCTAGATGGTTGAAATTCTGTGTAAAAACTACAAATTCCAAAAACACATAGAGATTTTAAGCCATCATGTGGAACATTATGAAATAAATCTATTATGGTTATATAAGCAAGTACTACATGCTCAGTATCATACAGACCTTTGAGAAATACAAAAAATGGAACACATCTCACAGGCATCACTATCAAATAATATTCAATTAAATTACAGCTTAGTGACTGTCTGTTGTGCTCTTTTGGGAGGATTTCAAGTCAAGTTGTTATTTTACTTCAAATATTGTAATTTTTTAAAAAATATTTACAATGGGTTATTTTTAAGAGTTTCTATTTCTCTACTAAAGAATTCTATATTTTCATTTATTTCAAGAACATTCATTTTTACTTCAAGGAACATGTTCATTGTAGTTATGATAAAGTCTTTGACTAGTAACTTTAATATCTGGGTCATCTCAGGATTGGCTTAGCATCTGATAACTACCTTTTTCCTTGAGAATTTGTCACAGTTTTCTTTTTCCTTACATGCTTAACAATTTTGGATTGTGTGCTAGATAGGCTTAATTTTCTTATTGAACCTGTGGGTTTCTTTTCACAATCCTTTGTAGAGTGTTTATTTTACTTTTATTTTAGAAGTCTATCAACCTGACTGGGTTCACACTGGAATTTTTCTGCTTTGTCTTTTGTGGGTGGACATTTCAATGTCGGCTCAATTTTCAAAGACTTCATTCTTCTTCCTCTGGCCTTTGTCCTCTATCTGCAGCTCAGGCATGCGCTCAGGTTAGGTGGCTTCATACATGATAAAATATTGTTAGTTTTGATTTACCTGTGATTATTTCCATCTTAATTTTATCCACAGACTTTCTTTGTGAAGTAAAATTTATTAATTTTTTAAATATCATCCTTCTAGTAATGATTTCCTAGACTGTTTCTACCATTAATGTCACATTTAGAAAGTGTGAAACATTTTCATGTTTATGTAAGATTTACATACAGGTTCTTCTAGTATTTATAGTACCTGAATTGTTTTTTGTGTAGTGTGTGAGATAAAGATGTGAGTTTTATTTGTTGTCTTCGAATGTTTTGAAAAGTTTTCTTTCCTAGCAAATAATAGCCATTTATTAGTATATCTATTTGTTAGTCAAAGCATATATATAAAAATATTTATTAGGTAGCGGCCCTTTTGAGTTGTCAATATTCTGGCCAAAAGTTAAAAAACTGTTGCAAACAGTCTTATTTTGGGTGTTCAGTGTTTAATATTTTGTAGCACTCTTTGAAATATTGAAAATACCACTCAAACTCTTTATCAGTACCTTGCAGAGTTCCTAGAGTCCTGTTCTTTGGTTCTTTAGTTACACAAATTTGGAAAATACTAAATTAAAATAGTATCCCTTATTTTGGAAGTGATAATGTGATTTCTTAAGGAGAGAACTTAAAAGGCAGAGGATATTTTGAGTAGAAGAATCCATCCAAATAACTGATGGCGGGGAATTATATCTAAAGACTACATTCATTTGAGAATATTTGTTTCAAAGCTTGCTTTTTAAAATCTCATACCACAAATGAGAACAGCCAGCAACATATTTTAAGAGCACTTAATGGGAAAAAAAATTCAAACAATTGACTCATAATGTTTCCTAGCCTAATTGAGAACCCTTTATGAAAATCACGGAACTTACTTTCTCCCTAAATATTCATCATCTATGCTCAAGCACTCAGGACCTGCCTCCTGACTGGCTTGAGCAACTGGCACATGACACAATGTGTCCAAACCTTGAGACAGGGTAGAGCAATAAGCCAGGAGTCTTTCCTGAGCACTGAGGGGTAAAAGGGCCTTGGAATTCACAGGCTGAGCTTCAGTACTGCCTTTTGTTTTCTAGAGCAATTTAGACTTCCAGCTCTTGGTGGCAGCAACTCTGGGTGCTTGGTTAAGCTTTGTCAGTTCAGGATAAAAAAGCAAAAGGAAGGAGGGTGAGGTGAATTGAGCCACAGGTGGAAAATAACATGGGATTCTGGCAGGCTTGTGCAATAGGGGTTATAGCTGCTGAGTGCTGAAACATCCCATTACAAGTTACTGTCTGAACGATCTCATCCCATTATTGTAAAGGGACACATTATTAGATGGATGATTTTCTTTTTATTGCTAAGCTAGTTTCACCTGATGCTGGGGATTTTAACTTCGTATTCTCAATGCCATAGATTTGGAGCAGGAAGGAAGCAAGGAAATAGCTAGCTTCGAGGATAACTGCCCTAATCCTAGGTTATATTCATACAAGCTTTACCTGGAATTCCACCGAGCAACGTCCCAATGAATGACTTATATACAGGAAGGAAAACAATTGCACAAACACTGCAATGTAGTCTCAGGCTTAAATTAAATCTGGACAGAGGCCAGATTGGCAGAGGCAATTGGAGCTGCACAAAGTGCCTGTCTTCAGTGGGTCAGGAGAGCTGGGAATTAGAGTACCTCTCAAGCAGTCTGTGAAAGACAAGTACAGGGAGCCCAAATCTGAAAAATAAAATTTCTGCCCTAGCATAGCATGGAAATACTAGAAAGCTGCTCATAGAATTCCTAGATTGAGTAAATGAAAATAAAGGATACTTTTTGATTTTCAGATAAATAATGAATAATTTATTAGTACAAGTAAGTTCAAAATACTGCATGGAACATATTTACATTAAGAAGTTATTTGTTATTTGTCTGAAATTCAAAATTAACTCTGAGTCTATTCTAGTAGACTATGGGTCAGCTCTATTCCCAATCAAACCCTGCCTTCCTATTACTCTGTGATTATGAGGGTTAGTAACCTGGGATGGTCTGGGAGGCATTGAATCTTGAGATGTTCACAGTTCTCTGGGGAGGGGTAAGCCTGGTGATGCTGGGTGTAGTCAGCTGAACAGAAGAATCAGTGCAGATGCAGAACTTTATACACACTTCCCTTAGGAAACAAATATATCTGAGCCCTTTGATAATGGGATAAATTTTTTAACAACATTTCAACCTTAGTTAACTATTTCTGTCTTATAAAAAATTCATAATAATGATGGTAGAAAATACCATGTTGGCATGTATTTCCTTCCTAGATTATTTCTTCATATGTTCAACCATACAATATAATAGGAAGGCCATATCTAAAATATATATATTCATTGTTGGAGAAATTAGGTAGTTGGAAGTATTTGAAATGGTCTCATTTTGACCTGTGATTCTGTATTAGAGCTATTCGAGATCTCAGGTAAATAACGTGTACAGATCATAGCAATCTTGACTTCCCACAGCCTATATGAAACTGCCTTCAATTATTGCTGACCTTTTATTCTTTAGTGCACAGAAAGACATATACAGTCATGTGTGAAATAACTGCACTTCTTAACATGAGGTATCATTGAATATTCATTGAAAGGCTAATGACTTTTGACAACTACATATAAGTTATAATAGAACTACAAAATTACTGTGTTTTAACCCAGTTTGAGCTCCGGGGTAAAAATATCTTGAAAAATTAATTAATCTTGAAAAAATAAAATATCATTGCTTTGGTGATAAGCTAGAGAGAGTGACATGGCATGAAGCTAAAGTCATAGACCATAGTTCTTCCTCCCAGACCTGTCTTGCAGCATTGAGATGGGAAGTCATGGTGCAGGTGTGTGTGTTCTACTACACTTCTGTCTGAATCACAGCTGTCTGCAGAGAGGAGAGAATGAGTTTATACCATTCCTGAGATGAGACCTGAGCTGCATCTGCCACCCGCTCTGACTCTCCTGAGTGAAGGGACATGAATTCTCCCAGATGGCTTTGACTCTACTTATTGATGACAATATCACTTACCAGCTCTGGCTATAATAAGCTGCCTTACTGGCTTCTGCCGTATCACTTCCCCAACTAGCTCCTCGTCACAGGTACCACTGCTTTGCATCAGTCTGTCTTTGCTTTATTGGCTTATTGATAGTTCCATCCATCTTCTTCAAGGAGGCGACAAGCTGACATTTGACTCCTCTGTCTTCCTGTGATTTTTACAGCCTGCAGGATGGCTGCCGGAAGTCCCTGGAGTTTTCCCCAAATGGCCAGATATGCAAAGCACTCTTCTCTGATACGCCAAGGGATGCTAAACTCTTTATTGAGAAGTATGGAATTGTTAACAAATCTTTGTTTGCATGTGTTGAGGTGAATAGTGGACTAATATTTAACCTAGGAACTATGACAAAATAGCTTCAGACAGTTTTTCCAG
The DNA here is from genome assembly GCF_040802235.1 of Manis javanica. Taxonomy (NCBI): domain Eukaryota; kingdom Metazoa; phylum Chordata; class Mammalia; order Pholidota; family Manidae; genus Manis; species Manis javanica. The sequence goes on along the minus strand of NC_133163.1, from coordinate 20,010,990 downwards.
ATGCTGCCTGTAAGAGCTCTCTGATTTTTGCACTAACAGAGCCACTTTTCCCCCCAGGTATGCAAGCGGAGCCAAATAGCCACAGGGTGTGAACTTACTCCCTTTCACTTTGTACAACATCAAAAGCCCTGTCAGGGAGTTCCAACCACATTCTTTGTTACTGATGGAAAGAAAAAACCTAATTCCTCATCCCTAAACTCGTTGACTTTCAAAGAATAATAACAACTTGTGTTTTTGTTTTTTGTTTTTTAATTTAAGGTCAGTGTTTATGCCTCTGGTATGTGGGGAAATCATTTGAATTGTGAACTGAGTATGTTTGATTTGGAACTATCCGAAGAATGGTACAGCATGATGTAATGAGAGCTTTCATGGGAAAAGAGAACAGGGATTGTACAGTAGGAAAACTTTCAGGGGTCCACACCGCCAGATAATATTACACATGTATTTTTATCTCATTCTTACTAGCTCTTATGCATGAAAATCATCTGGGCAACACACATAGAAGATAAGCAGTTATATTGGGTATAACCGAAAGTCTAGTAAAAAAAGTGTTTCTTTAATTTAATTGGTTTCTTTAGGAATTTGCAATACCCTATGGATAAGCTTCACACCAAAGCTTTTAAAACGTGCTCTTTTCTTTGGAAGAACTGCAAATGCCTCAGGGAAAAAGAGAAAAATGAAAAATTGACAACAAGAGCTTTCACTTATTACATGACAATGATCATTATTATGTGATTAGTATGTAATTTAATTCTCATTAAAATCCTTATTAAAACTTATACAAGGTAAATATTAATTTCCTATTATGACATGAAAAAAATTGAGGCATTATGAAGTTAGTGGATTTTCCAAAGATGACATAGGTAAAAAATAAGACCATCTAGTATATAACCCTATTCTCTTTCTCTGTAAAGCCAGTCTTGTAGATGCTGTGTGGCTTTATCTAAATTCTGTATATTTATATTCCTTTTCCTTTTAATATGAACATTTTGAAACAATACAAATCTAGATATCTTATGCAGACCATGTTATGCCTGGAAGAAAATAAACCTGGGCGTTATATTAAATTGACATTTCAGAATGATAAGGAAAAGAGGCCAATAAAAAGTTATAATGAAAAACAGGTAAAATATCAACAGGTAAATCATTATTTTTCAACCTAAAAACAGTAACATCAATTGACTTGAAGTTGCTGCTCCATAATTTTACAAAACAACTAAAGGATCACCGCCACCCCTATCCCCCGCCCCCAATTTTAAGAGTCTCTCCATTATCAATTTATTCCACACTGACAATCTTTTGGAAAGATGAAACAATATTCCGTATTCACTGTTCTCTATTTATAGAACAATGTTTATATCTCATTTGACATTTTGCTTTGCATTTTCTTCTAAAGTGGCAGAATAGAAAATGTTTAATGATTTGATTAAACACATCTTATATGAAGAGCTTAATGTCCACAGCACCACAACTCAACATTATATCTTCAACCAGCCACTTGAAGTCAAAAATAGTATCCTGACTTCAGAAACCAATTACATTTATATGAAGCACACCAGTATTTCCATAGCATTGATAAACTATAACAAAGGCAGGAAAACCTGTTCTACAAAGCTATTTAGGAAATAGAGATAACCGAAACACAGTGGAAGGCCATGTGCCAAGGAAACATGATGTGTGCAGTTACTTACCAAAATGGTTACGTCAGCCTTGACAATCTTGTGGACCCTCAAGTATCAATACATTAACCCCATTTCTCTCACCTACTATCATATAAAGAGAGCATTAAATGAGAACATAGTATTCTGCATTAGCTTTCTAAGGCTGCCATGACAAATTACCATAAACTGGTTGACTTTAAACAATAGAAATGCATTCCTTCCCAGTTCTGGAGGCTAGAAATCCAAAAACAAGGGGTCAGCGGATCCACACTCCTTCTGAGACTTTGGGTAGAATCCTTCCTTGCCACTTCCCAGCATCTGGTGGTGGCTGCCAGTCTTTGGCATTTCTTGGCCGACAATCGCATGACTCCAATTCCCACCTCTATCACCACATGGATGGCTTCACACTGTCTTCCCTCTGTGTGTGTCTGTCTCTGTGTTCAAATTGTCCCTTTGCATAAGGGCTCCAGTCATGTTGGATTAGGGGCCACCTTAATGACCTCATTTTCACTTGATTACAACTATAACAAGCCTATTTCTGCTTTCTTGGGTACCAGGGGTCACATTCTGAGGTACTGGGAGTTAAGTCTTCAACATAGCTTTCTTGAAGACACAACTCAAGCCATAATATAATGCATACAGCAAAGAGCAGAGCAAGTATGTCTCATGCCTAAAGGGTTAAAATTTCACTTTGGTTGGAGGAGGAAGTGGGGGGATAGCGGGGTCAGGTCAGGCCTACTTTTCCTATTTCTGCTCATCATAGAAACTCCTTGTCAAAACAGTCACGATGCCTTCTTTCTACATACTTGCTGCCCTGTCAGTGGGTCAGAGATGTCCCTCAATATATGTCTGGGAGAATCCATACCTTTTTGTATGAGGAAGAGAGCTGCTCTATCAGCTCTCCTCAGAAATTCAACAAAGTCTGCATGCATTTCAGTCACATAGCCAAAAGTTTTAGGGATGGACAGTGAGCGAACTACTGCCTGCTAACACCCACTTGCTTCTTAGCCTGGTTAGGGTAACACAATTCTCATTTATATTGCTGAGAAATAATCAGTCCTTGAAGTGAGATGGTGTCTGGATCATTTAACATGAAGAAATAATGGAAAAAGAAGTTACTCCACTTAATCTGAACCATGCTAAAAGGGACTTAGTTTGACCTCCAAAAAAATGAAGGAATGGGGATGCCCCATCGCTTTTCAAACTGTGGACCTGATAAGCATTTTTAAGGCAAGAAGCAATAGACAGTCCAGAGGTCTGCACAGTCTCCATTTGTCTTTCACGTCAGGATAGAACAGACAAGGATCCAATTAAGAGTAAGTTGGAGACATTCTCTTACCAGAGAATATTCTCATTTACTAAAATTGAATAAAGTGGACTCTAATTTTGTTTTAGAAAAAATGGAATCGTCTTTAGAAAAATGGAATCACTTAAAAAAGACATGTAATCCATTTTTAAAAATGTTTATATGTTCTTTTTCCTTTTTAGAAACCATGTGTATATCCAGTGTCCGCAGTATTATTAGCTACAAATTAAGCTAACATATATTTTTTAAGTACCTACTGTGTTCAAATTAATGTACTTGGCTCTGTAACATCAAAGTTGAAAAGCCTTGGCTCAAGGTGGTTTTATATAATGTTTTCCTTTTTTGTACTGTAGAATATCAACATATTAAGCAGTTCATCACAACCAATATAGACAACTTGTTTAAAGGCAAGGAGAAGCAAATTTAGCCAAATGCTGGATATATTAAATTAAAGGCAGACCATATGAACAGATAATTCCTCCTGTTAACTAGAGTTCGAGAGTTAAATGTTGCAAGTGAAATGTCAATATTCTTTAGATGTCATTTTTCCTCCCCAATTTGCCTGTCATTCTGCAAGCACTTTCAAACCCTGAGAGATGACTATTTAAATTGAGTTTAAAAACAATTTTTGACTGTTGGCAAAATCTACCAATTAATAGAATAGCACCTTTACTGTGTAGTTTTTTTTTCATTACCTCTGCTCTTGGATGGTAAAAAAGCATTTAAAAATCAAGTGCTTCCTCATAGGTTAATTGGGGATATAAAACATTAACAAATGGCCATAATACTGTATTCTATCTTCTGTATTAATAAGAGCAACGAGCAACATGGACACTAGGAAGTCAGAGGAGGCAGGATATTATGTCAGGGATCGAGGCAGAGTGAAGAATGCCCTCCCTGCCATTAGGAGAACCGCACGTGTGTGGCTCAGTATCACTGTCCCTCACTGACCTCCCACCCACGCCCCTCAGGCCTGATGAGTCTGGGAAAGATACTTGTGAACACAGTTCTCTACTTATTACTCTTCTTCTCAGTGGATCTGCACACTCCATTCTGAAAAATACTTGCGAGCTGTAACAAGAATGATTCATTTTCATGATTTTTATCCAATCTTATTCCTGCATTTCCCTTAAAAAGGACCTAAACATCTCGTAGTTCCACTCTCTGGTTTTCACTCAACCAAACCAAAAACTTCCCAGCAACTGAGTGTCTTCATGTCTCTCTTATATATTCCAGGCTGTTAATAGAAAAGCAATAAACACACTTAATGGTAGAATGTCCATTGATCAAGCAGTTTGAAGCTTCACTTTTCCATTGTGCAGTTGACATAAAGGACTTAGGGGAAATACATACCAGATTGGTGAACTATTTAATCTTTTCAGTAAATTTCAACAATGTAAATGCTAATAAAACATCTATCTGAGACTTTTGCCAATGTGTTTCTCTAGTTCTGCTAATGACACGATCCTGGACACTTCTGAGATATTTGAAGATGAGAGAAGTTCTTGCCCGTGAACCTTTTCCTTCTTTGCTATGACTGCCTTTCTGGTAACCTCACAGTTATTTCCTCCATTATTCACATTCCATGAATTTGAAAATTTGAAGACCACATAAAGAGCCACACTTTTCCACTGGCTGAATTATTTTCTCTCCAAAATCTGCATAGGTTAATATGTAAACCTTTTTTTTTTTTTAATTTTGTAGAAGCAGGAGCCTTCAGTTATTTTTCCTACCATAACTATCTTTTCTATTATCTTCCTCTTTCAGTTTTTCTCATTAGCCAAAATGTCACTAACTGTCTCCTTTAAGGGATTCTCATTATAGCCAGTTCTTCCGAAGATTCTCTTGTCGAGGTTACTGTATCAGTCAGCGTTCTCGGCAGCAAAGAGCGGAAGCCAGTTCTGTGAAGTTAAGAAGCAGAATTTAGGAGAGAATAACGTAGATCTCACAGATACTGAAGGAATCAGGCTGTGGGAGTGGCAGGAATCAGTGGTGGGGAGATGGTGAGCGCTGCAGCCCTACCACTCACAGGGAGAATAAGGTAGGGACATAGTTGTCACAGCTGCTGGACACCCAGTCTAAAGCAACGAGTGTCACCTGCTGATGCTGGGCCCTGTCTGCTGAAGTTGGCACTGTTGTTTGTGCACAGAAATGAATTCACTACTTTTCCCTGGGTCACTTACTCCAGGGTCAAGATCGTGGACGTAAGTATCCAACTGGTCCAGTCATGCCTGTTTGTTCATGGCCAATAGTCAGGCCCACCGAATGGTGGGCTTCTGCTGTTTTTAACACAAGAAATGAGAGTCTGCCTTCCACCAAGATCGATACAACAATGGTTGAATCCCCAGAGACAGGGAGTATCACTTCTCAGATAGCCAAAAAAAAAAAAAAAAAAAAAAAAAAAGAGAGAGAAATAAAAGAGCAGATGTCAATTACTGCAAATAGTCTGTAACTTGGGCAATTTATCCAGAAATGACTAAGATGTACCTTGGTCCTTGAAAAATTCATGGTTCATTTTGACAAACACTAACAAACCAAACTGGTGTTCTGGTATGTATTGTGGGACACACTCAGCTCACAGACTACTTTGGGATCACACACAGAGGTATGAGGAAAGGATTCTCTATACAGGGATCTGCGAAGGCTTCGCAGAGACACTATTTGTTTGAAGAATAATACTTGTGCCTTTTTCATAATTGCCATTGTTTTTAAGTTACTAATACATGTATATTCCCACATATACTGACATTTTCAAACCTCCTACCAACAATCGGAGATGGGTATTACTATGGTCATTCTGCAGATGATGATCAAAGAAATTTTCATGAGGTTAAACAGCGAGTAAACAGTGAGCTTAGTATTCACCGTGGTAAAAGCAAGGGCTATAAAATGGCCTGGAAAATTGGAGAACTGTGAAAAGCCAGTAAAATAATAACAACAAATGTTTTATTGAGGATTATTATATATGCTACAGATGAATCCAGGAGCTTTCCATATATTGCTCATTTAATCCACCAGCCCAATCAATTAAGTATTATCATTATAATTCTGAATTAACTAATGAAAAAAATGATAAGGCCAAGTGATTCCCAAGGTTTCGAGTAAGTTTCTGTTTCAATAATCTATTGCTATCAAACAAACCAAACTGGGATTTGGTGGTTTAAAGCAAAAAAAACCAAAAAAGTTCCTTTCATGTTCTGTGGCATGACTGGTCTCTGCTGGAGTGTTCTTTTGGCATGAATAGGCTAGAATATTCTAAATGGCTCCCGATACACCTCTTGTCTTTATGAAGGTGGCTGGAAGGCTGTGCCTCCCTCCCTGTGTAGTTGCAAGTCCTCTTCACGTCCAAGTGACCTCTCCATATGGCTGATGTCTCCACGTGGCCTCTCCAGCAGTTACCAGATCTTTTACACGGTAACTCAGGGCTCCCAAAAGCTCAAAAGCAGAAGCTCTCATGCATTCTTAAGATTTATGTCTGAAACTGGAAGAGCTTCACTTTTCTGTATCCTGTGGCTAAAGCGAATTTTATGTCCAGACCAGATTCTGTGTATGGAATGACTATATGAGTATGAATTTGGGGAAGAAATGTGCATGCAGTTGTGTCTGGAGAACTAGTTGCCACAGTATGTGGTGTAGCTAGGGTTGACAACCGGGAGCCCTGACCTGGCGCTTGTCCTTTTTAACATAAATTCTGAAAGTCAGGAATAGGAGAGGTTGGGAGAGTGACGGGGAATGGCAGGTAACAGGTCGTGGAGGCTTACTCCAAGGACAGAAGGCAAAGGATCTGAGCTAAAGGACGTTTTTTTTTTTTGCTGTTTACTTGACTACAAGCAGTTCATGCTAAAATTTGTTCTTCATAGCTATACAATATATTGTAAATGAGGGAAACATTGTTCAGGTTCTTAAAAATGGTCATCTTTCCCCCTGAAATTAGGAGTACAGTTGCTACAAAGTTTAGAAAAGTATCTGTGCAAAACTGCTAGAAATTTTCAGGAGTCTAAAATTTTCCTTTTGAAAAATGCATTATTTTCAATTAATGTCACCTGCTGACTCTATGCTAGCATCTGCAATTCCTCAAGATTAAATTCTAAATTCTCACAGGTGAACAAAGAACAATTTCTCCATTAATCAACAACCACATTCCAATGCATTTTTCATGAATTTAATGCCATTGTCTTAGTTTATTAAATGTAGCAGAATTTTCATTCATTAACAGTGTCTGTGATTAGTTGTCAATTTCTCCTTCTTAGAGCAAAGTAGCTCAGAAGTCCCTCTAAATATTACATTCAAAAAGGAGTAGGACCAGTTTATGTTTAGGAAAGAGAGGAACTTTCAAACTGGAGAGGAGTATTTTTGCGAGGAAACATCAATAATCTATATAGGAAATAAATTGAAATAAAAAGCCAATGTACCATCTTTGTGAGTATTCTCTTAATGAACAGAACATTTGGACAAGTTATAGTAGTTCTATCAAGGAGGTCATTCTGCACTTTCTAAGTCTATTAGTCTTCAAAAATTAATTCTGTAATGATTTCTCTTATACCCTCAACTTAAAGATTTATGAGTATTAGGGAAATTTCCAAGTGGTCCATTATTTTCATTAGAAAAGGTATGCAAATTACAGTGCACTAAAGGTTTATATCCCCCACCATACTGCAGATATTGAAATCCTAACCTATAAGGTTATGGTATCAGGTGACTGGCCTTGTGGGAGGTGATTAGGTATCAAGGGTGGAGCCCTCATCGACGGGATGAGTGCCCATATTAATGAGACCCCAGAGAGCTCCTTTTCCCTTCTGTGAAGTGAGGGGGCAGTGAGAAGATAGCCATCTCTGCTGGCACCTTCATCTGGACTTCTCAGCCTCCAGAACTGATAGAAATAAATGCTTGTTGTTTAAGCCACCCAGTCGATGATATTCTTGTTACAGCAGCCCAAACTAAGACACAAATCAAATCCAACATTTTTTTCTGTCAATTAAATGCTGACTGTCCAAATTATCAAGAGGCTGAGAGCAATAGTAGTTTGTTATAAAAGGAAACAAAAATCTCCCATCATAATTTTCAAACCTACAATATATTAATGAAATTGGAAGTTCATTTCTGGAACTTCTGCTCACCCTCTTCCTCCTCCTTCCAGTGGGGGTATATCAGGGGTCAGCTGACCTAAGATCAGAGGGTTGACATTTTCAGAAAAATTGCCCCAAGTCTAGAGACTCTGTAGCTAAGAAAATAAATCTAAGTTCTCAATAATAAAAAAATAATAATTGATCAACCATGCTAGGAGAAAGACTGAATTATCTTTCTATGCTTTCATAGAAAATATTATGAAATCATTGTAAGATGAAGAGGCAAAAAAAAAAAAGATGTGGCCAAAAATATATAGAAAAAGTACAACAAAGATGTATACCAGGCAGTTAACTGATGACAACAACTGTAATAACATTTAAATATCAATTTTCTGGATTTTTGGTGTTTGTGACATTTGCCAAATTTTAAATGTGAAACTTATTATTTCTTTTCTGATTTAAAATATTTATTTTTGGATCTAATTTTGTATTTTCAAGTATATACTATTTTGCTTTAACACGGTTCTTCACCCAAAATGTATGTTTCTGTTTCCACAAAACCCAGAATTATACATCCACCCAAAAACTCCAAAAGACCTTTGCAAGCTTCCAAAAGAATTCACAGTAAGTTACATGTGAGGATTTTTAAAGAGTTCCTTCTTTGAGCTGAATCACAGTATATTATTTGACATACAGACTGAAGTCTTGTTTTAATTTAACATCTTGGTTAGCAATATATGGGCTAATATTAAATTTCGGGGAACATACACTTTGTATATTTAACAATTCACTCAAAAATATAAGAATGACCTCTTGAACTCCCCATCTCTAAAATTTATTTTTCTAAACATCATGCACTGAACTCACCAAGTGCCGCTGTGTGCATTAGCCCTCCCATTCAAGTTTTCTTCAGTTATCAAATGTTTTCAATTTCTTCCAAAACTGTTGTAGAAATATTTTATTTTACATGAACACTTGTTCCTTTAATCTTGTATAAATTTTATACACATATATATCTTATTATTCTTATTTTTTAAACAAATGTTTGTATGTCCTAAAGAGTGTGCAGTTTGTTTATTATTCCATATAAGCACATAGGCAGCATATTACTCAATGGTGACATAATATTCCATGTATGGTTTTACCATAGATTTTTAAAACCTTAAACTATTGAGTATAACCTAAATGTCTATCAGTTTTATTATTACATCCAGTGACCCAATGGAGATCATTACACATATGTCATTTCTCAAGTATGGAAAAAAAACTAAAAATGAAATACTTTAAAGAGCAAGTAACTTTTAAATGCTGACATTGTCAAGTTATTTTCCATAAAAATGTATGGATATGTCTATTCCCTCATATGCTCTCTAGTACTCTCCCATCAGTTTTTCTTTATTGTTTTGCCAACTGATAGCTGAAAAACTGATACTATGTATTTTATTCTAACATTTTATTATGAAGATTTCCAAATATGCAAAGTAGTTAAAATAATTTTTTAATGAATACCCACTAATTGCTACCCAGATCCTAACATTAACATTTATCTTGATCTAACCAGATCACTACCATACTATGTGGTTTTATCGCTTTTCTTTTATTATGAGCAAAATATGTTTCCCATGAACTATTTGTTCATACCCTTTGACCATTTTTCCATTGAGTTTCTTGTCTCTGGAACCTGTGTAACTATAAGTAAGAGAATTTAGTCCTCTTTGTGTGCTATGATTTACACATATATATTTTTGTAATTTATTTACTTTTTACATTTTTGCAATGCAGAATTGCATTTTTGTGTCTATGTAGCTTCTATTAACCTATCATTTGCTGCTTCTGCGTTGTATGTAGGGTTAATCTTTGAGCAACACAGGTTTGAACTGTGTGGGTCCACTTATAGATGGGTTTTTTTTCAATATGTGGGGAAAATTTTTGAAGATTTGCAACAGTTTGAAAAAACTTGCAGACAAACCACATAACCTAGAAATATTGAAAAATGTAAGAATAAGTTAGGTATGTCTAATGCTGTATTATAGATATGACTAATACTGTATGCCATAAATTTTTATAATGATTCATTATTGTATAGACAAGACTACAGTGAAGCAATCATATTGATTACACTGCATATTTATGCTTTCTTCCCTTATTCCCATTATTATTTAACTAAGGATTCATCTTTTTTCCTTTTAATGAACCAGATTTTATATATTTGTTAGCTTTAACTATTTTTTTACTTTTTACTCTGTTTCAATTCTGTTTTGATTTATATTGATATCTCTGTTTCCCCTTTCTTTAGGTTTTTGTTGCTTTGAAATGCTTCAAGTTTGATAATGGTTTATTTACATTCTTTCAAGCTTCTTAATACCTGCATTTAGTACTGAATTTTCCTTTTATTCTTGTCTGTTCTTCCCATAAATTCTGATTTACAATGTTCTAATTATATATTGTCATTTTACTCATATTAGGCAATTATGGTTTTCATTTTTGTTTGAACCCAGTGATGTTGATGGCTGAGGTCACTTTTTTATTTTTTAATTGCCAGGTGATAGCATTTTAGATTTTTTCTTTCTGATTTTTATTTTGTGTTTCTTTTTCTGTTAATAACTTCTATTTTTACTGCATTGTGAATAGAGAATATTGGCCATGAAATTAGTCCATTTAGGGAATTTTTAAAATATTCCTATCCAATTTAGTACTATTCCTCTCTAGCCTTCTTTTCAAAGAAGAAAAAAATATTAAAATTAAGCATGTTAATCTAAAATATTGCCTAAGAAGGGAATGCCTTTGATTGAAACACTGCCAAAAAAGGCATTCTTGAGGAAATTTTCCACGAGGTACGTCTTTCAAACCAGCTGCAGCCAATTGTGCACAAATAGAAGTGAAAATAACTGGGCTCTCACTAAGTAGGTACAAGGTGTCATTAAAGGACATCAAATTCACAGCGATACAAAGAAGGTCATTATCTATCTAAAGATGTGACTTGACTCATTTCCAGATTTTTTTTCCAGTAAAAAGCACTTCACTTCTCAAGCATGACACCACAGGACAGGGCTTGATTTTCCAAGAAAAGAAAATATTTATCACCCCCTTGTCTGTCTGTCAATTATGTGTCATTCCTTGTCTTAGTTTGAAGAGAAAGAAAGAAACAAAGAAGAATCCTATGACAATATCTAGAAGTCTGATATTTCGCTCCTTTCTGTCACCTGTCTACGTGTAATGGACTAAGATCATGTTTCATCACATATTTAATCTGAACTAAAACTCTGACATCATGCTGTCCCTCTTCTCCATTTCCTACAGTTCCCAATGTGAAAAAAGATTCAATCGAATTTGGCATACTGATCTTTACATGTGGTTATTTAAAAATCACACACACACACACACACACACACACACACACACACACACACTCACACTCCGTAGAAACATTCACTTGGAATCACTCGCAGAGCACATTAGGCTTATATGGTTACTGACAACCTAGAATGAGGTAGGAAAATAGTGTGAAATCTTATTTCCCAGAGAAGACCTGGCTATTAATTTTATTACTGAAATTAAGGTACCATCTTCAAAATCTGTTTCAGTGTCATTCTTTAGTTAATATCCTTTTCATTTCCATGTCGGATTGGAACAGCCAATTCTTTACCTTGATTGGTTAAAATTCATTCTAAAAAAGATGGAAAAGAAAAGATCAATGATATTTAATCTGGAAAAAATCTGAAGACTGAAGGCTATGTGTTTGTTCTCCAAATTTAAGACTAGCTTATATCCAAGTCTGGCCTCCTCTGAACTTTGCTTTCTAGTAAAATCAATCCCATTTCTCTGGCCCCTGGGTGCACTGATCCATTCCTCACTCCCCATGGGAGCTGACTCTACGTTGTGACCTTAGGGCCAAATCCAAAATCAACTATCTTCCTTGACCCAAACAAAAGCCTCTCATGACATATGTAAATACAATAAACATTTATTGGGGGAAGTTTCATCCTAGAGTTTTAAAATTTCTCATGTAAGAGTGTATTAGTCTCATCATTCACATATTATAATGAAGCAAGATGATTTCTTTCGGAAATTTGTTCCCAGTGAGAACACAATTGTTAAATACCATTGTCACTGATAATAATTAAACTTTATTACCTCAGATTCAGCCCTGTCAGATCATGCTCCCCAGAGGGGTGACTGTATGTGAGAGGCTTTAGAGAAGAGAGCAGTGAATAGTCAGTGTTAAAACTAATGTAACACCTAATCAGGGTCAGAGCCTGAGAGCCCAAAGACTGTGCCAAAGCCCTCTTTGCATAGGTTTGCATTATGACTGCTCTGTTCTTGCTGCCTTGAACTAGTGTTTGGGAGAGGAGATCCCTTCCCAATAAGGAATAAGAATGTTAGGGATCAGTTGAAGCAGATCGGACAGAAGATGAAGGAGTCATTAGGAGAGAATGAATGATAGCTACTGTTTTTAAGCATCAAGTCAGTGCTGGACACTTTTTCCTTATCTTTAAAACACTTAGCAGGAGCTAAGTAGGGGTTTATAGATACTAGCTGATTTATCAGAAATCCATTTAGCTAATATTTGTTGAAAGCAGTGTTCAGTATCAGGCACCCTGCTTCAAGGTGCAGGCATTTTTTTTTTCAACTGCACTGTGCCGTCTTGTACTGGTGGGAGGAAGGAAAAAAAATAGAAGTGAAGAAGATAAATGAACAGAGATCTATTTACTCAATGATGGTAAATACTTGGCAGCAGTTAATTTTAACTCAGATGCTTAAATGCACAGTAATTAACTTTGTTGCTTTGAGGATGATATCAAATGAGGATGCCTAGACTGACTGCTATGGTGAGCAGAGGTAATCAAAGTTGTGAAGTTGGCAAACATGACATGTGGTGAACAGGGAGAAAGCAAAGTACAAGTTTGCATTCTGAAGACTTCAAAGCAAAACTCACCAACCTGCTTGGTCAATGGAAAGTTAGTCCAACTTGGTAGAGCCTTGAACCAGCCTCTAGTTTTGGATGCGTAACATGTCCCATGACCACACTACGTTAGAGGCACAGCAATCATATGTCTATAATTCTTATGGATACAAAATTAAAAAGCCCCATTTCCTTTTGGGTATTGTGCTTAGCCCTCATTGTTTTCCTTAATTGATTAGAACTCCAGATTTTTATTTTCTTAATTTCCACAAAATTTAGGGAATTAATGACTCTAAACATCAACCACACACAGATCTTTTGTACCAATTCTAGAGGATGAATCAGCCAACACAACAAGAATGAGAAAAGCTTTGACAAATGGAAACATTTTTCATGACCATGCAGTCCAACTTTTCTACTATGAGTCTAACTGGATAAAATGGGAATAAAGGTGGAGAGATACAGATGGCCTCTTGGAGGTAGGAAAACTCCAAAATAATAGTAGTGGAAAGAAGAGGATATAGAAGGAAGAGGCAGGTCACAAAGCAAACAATGAAAAAGTTAAAGAAATGTGTTAAGATTTACGATGTACAAAATGATAATCTTAGAGAACTGAAATAGGGTTGACTTCTAAACCACTATTCATTTTTTGTTTTCATTAACCAAGCTACCATTCCATATAAAGATAAAGCATTTTCAATTGATTGATTTATGTTTTTAAAGCTGACTTCAGGTCATCCCCTCAAAATTAATTTAAAAAGGAAGGATGAGGAGAAAAGAAGGAAGAATGAAGGGTAAGAGTCCTTCAGGAGAAAATACTAATCCTTTCTTTATAATGTAATCTCTGAATTTCAAATAAGCAGTCACTCGTGAGCTCAGTGCAGGGTTCCATGAGGAGGCCTTCATGCCTGACATGGGGACACGTTTACCTCTATCCTTCCTTTCTTTTGAGTGCAAATAGTCTGCCAGATTTGAAGCAATTCTTACACATACACGCACACACACACACACACACACACACACACACACACACACACACACACACAAGCAATCCTCCATTGTTCTTCAAGTAATCTTTATTCACACATATTTTAGACATGTGCAGTATAGGTTACAAGGCAAGCCTTTGTGCTATGGACTATGTGTTAGCCAGGCAGGATAGATTTAATACTAGAGAAAGTTGCCCCAAAAAGATGTCTGAAAACCAGGAGGAGGAGACCCTTTCTCCTTGGAGATGGCAGGCTCGTTAGACACTGGGACTGTGAGGAATCCTCTTTATCCCCCAGGGTTTTCCTCCTTCTTAGTCTGTTCCTGTGTCTTGCTTCCATTCTCTGCTGCCATTATATCTCTCTGAAGAATGTGAGCTGTTTCCAGAAAGACTGAAGTTTCATCGTTGAAAGTGGTCTTTTTTTGCAAAGTCAATCTTTGCTTCTGTATCCCTTTACATAAAGTATTTCTTTTGAAATCCCCTAGGCAAACTTTTTGTCAGTAGTGTCCAGGATGTACCAATGAGATCCCAATTTGGCTCTGCTCTCTGGATGTATAAGAGACTATAATCGATCTTTAAGGAGGTCTGCCCTCCTGATGATGTGGCACCGAGTTTCTGTTAATGTACTAGGGTTAAGTGATCATGAAGGAGATAATAGACTCCATGGCGAAAGCAGCTGAACTTAATTTACAACGTGTCAAGCAGAGAATGCTGAAGAGTGACTCTAAAATTGTCATTTTGAGGGAGGCGTTTTTGTCAACGGCAGCTAGAAGGAGTGGTGGGGCTGCTCTAATACACATTCTGCAAACTCTCTGGAGTAGAGAAGTGCAGCTGTTTTCCTATAGACAAGCAGATATCCAATGAAGCTTAAGTTTGGGAATCCTCATCTGCATGGGTCCCTTCCTGGGCTGTATAACAAGTTTTTATTTTATAATTTTGCATTTTATAATATGGGTCTCTGCTACGGTCCAAATCTTTGTGTCCACCCCCACCAAATTCATATGATGAAATCCTAACCCTTAAAAATGGAGAGATTAGGAATTGGGATATTTGGCAGGTGCTTAATTCATGGGAGAGGCACTCTCATGAATGGGTTTAGTGCCCTTATAAAAGAGGTTCCTGGGGGAGTCCCAGAGTCTTCCACCAAGAGAGGATGCAGAGAGGGCATGGGCTGTGAGCCAAGAACAGGGCTTTCACTAGAATGTAACCATGCTGACATACTGATCTTGGACTTCCCAGCCTCCAGAACTTTGGGAAATAAGTGTCCGTTGTTTATAAACCATGCAGTCTGTGGTATTTTGTTATAGCAGCCCAGATGGATTAAGACAATCTCCAAAGCTGTGTGAATTCCAAGTATGGTTAACAGATTAAGCAAAACAAAAAAAGAAAAAACAAAAACAAGAACAAAAATGCAAACAAAAAAACAAAAAAACTGTCACACAAAAAACAAAAATCCAGAATACTCAGTTAAATTTGAATTTCAGATAAACAATATTTTTTTTTGCTATTTGTATATCTAATAAATATTTGTCCTGCAATAGTTGATATTCTTATACTAAAAAGTAATCCATTGTTTATCTGGCAATATTTAAGGCCCTGGAGAATTAATAGTGAAAAAAACAACCAAATTATCTTTTCTGATAGAATTTATAGATAATAAGCCAATAAGTAAAATATATAGTGTCTCTGATGTTGATTTTATTTTTGTTAACTAACGTAAGACAATAAATATTTCCCTGTAAGTATAAGATAGAAAGAGGAGGAGGGGGGGATAACTTGGAAAGAAAAGCATAGACAACACAGAAAGCAGAATTTTTGTAAATTGCAGTCTTTATATTTTAGAGCAGTTTTAGATTTACAGAAATATTAAGAGAGTACAGAGGATTGTCAGATACCCTACACTTGTTATCTATACATACCCATAGATATTTCTATATGTAACCATATGCATCTATCTTAAGCTAAACTTGAATTCATACTGATGTCTCCAACTCAGATTTATCATTGCATGGATAATGCAGCCTTCTTATTTTGCTGATCTGTAAATTATCATTCCAACAGTGAGAAAGCTGGTCCCCACCATCCGCCATTCAATTACCTTCCTTTTCAGTTCTGTGTATAGATATAGGAGTTGTAGAACTGTTAACTGGGGCCGTCCTGGGATATAACTTTATCAGCTAGAGTACAGTTCACACATTCAGTTCCTTTTGCCTTTCACCTTACAGACCTCACTCATTTATAAAGTTACTTAGGTCCATATTTCTCCTCCTTCTGCTTCGTCAGTGAGACTGTTTCATCCATTTGCAGTACAGTTAGATTCTTTTTCATTTCTGCATATCTTCCTGTGATTCCCTGACCCCCTAAATGATTGTTTTTATTCAATTTGCATGCATTAGTTGTTCACACATTGTACTGTAAAGTTCTATGGGTTTGACAAATACATAATATCATGTATCCACCATCATAGTATCATATGAATAGTTTTACTGCCCTAAAAAAATCCCCTGTTCACCTCTTCTTCACTACTTCCCCTAACTCCTGGCAATGATTTTACTCTCCCTATAGTTTTGCCTTTTCTGGAATGTCAGAATAATTAGAATCATAAAGTATGTAGCCTTTTCATTCTTTAGAAATATGCATTTAAGTTTCCTCCATGTATTATTGTAGCTTGATAGCTACATTTCTTTTCATCATTGAATAATATACCATTGCATAGATCTACACAGTTTATTCATTCATCTATTGAAGAATATGTTGGTTGCTTCCAGTATTTTGTGATCATGAGTAAAGCTGCTGTAAACAGTCACAAGAAGATTTTTCTGTGAACATGCATTTTTAATCACATCAAACAGATGCCCAGGAGCACAACTGCTTGATCACGTTAAGACTGTGTTTAGGTTTGTAAAAAACTGTCAGACTGTCTTCTAATGGTTTTGCCATTTTGAATTCCTGCCAGCAATGAATGAGAGATCCTATTACCCCACATCCTCTCCAATATTTTTTGAATTTTAGCTGTTCTGATAAGTATACTATGATAGCTTATTGTTGCTTTTATGCATAATTCCTTGATGACAAATGATATCATGCACCTTTTAATATGCTTAGAAAACCAGAGTTTTAATAGATATTTTTCAGAGATTTATAAAAATAGGGGGAAACCAAAGCACAATAAACTCCAAGCTTCAGGATTTCCCTCTAGCATCTGTGAAGACAGAGTGATAAACAATAAATCCACTGAACAAAAATTTTACACATTTCTACCTGTGCTGGGGCAAAGTCCTCATAGATGGAGATAAAGGGAAATTTAATTCTATTTTTATAGTGAAAAATGATTTAGCTAAAGTGATTTGGTAGGCTAAGGATGGTTACATAAATTTTTATTTGAGTGATTAGGAAACACTTTCTTTTAAAAGAGAACTCCACATTAGTCCTCGTGCTAGCGTTAACCTTCAAACATTAGTAGATATGTAACACTATGTACCAAGTACTGTCATAAACCCTTTATATGTGTTGATATAAGCAATATGTTGAGAGGCGCTAAAAGATGGGCCCTACAATTATTTGCATTTTCTTTTGACAAAAGCTAAGTAACAGAATAACTAAGTGTCTCATCCGAAGTCTATAGCAATGTGTGACAAAGCCTAGATATGAAATCAGGCAATTTGACTGAAGCATCTGGCTTCTTAATTACATCAGCTTATCACCTACCTCACACAGTTGTCCTATTAGAAATCAAGAGAAAAAGCTGAGGAAGATTATCAAAGAAAAGACCTTTCTTGAAAATAGAATCATAGTCATTACTTGAAAGCAGGTAATATCTCTGCAGTAAGTTAAAAGGATATGAGAACAACTCATCTCTTTGGGATTATAGAAATCTAGAACTTTAGATCTGGGAGAAACTTTAGAGATACTCTTGACTTTTCCATTTTATAAATGAGGACTTTGAGAACAGAAATATCCATTGTCTTACCTGAATTGACAGTCTTCGGTAGAAAATTACAATAGGTTTTCAGAATTAATGTCATTTCTACTACATCATTATTTTTCCATAGGAACGTGACAAAAATAATTGTAGATTAATGGTTGTTTCTTTTCAAATTCAGGTCAACCTGTCATTTTGTGGCAAAAGCCTTGAAGTGCACTAAGGTGGGTGGGTGTAGAATCTGGGATTCTACTTGCATTTCTCATCTCTATTGTATCAAATAAATATAAATAAAGAAGCTACCCATGTGCCTGGCTGTCATGATAACCCCTTAGGTTAAGCATACTTCATTTAAAAATAAATTATTCTGTTCCTTCTAAAGGAAGTCATGTAAATCTAACTAGCAAAGGGTATGTCTGTTTTCTTTTCCAAGTGACACATACAGCAATGCCACAGTAATTTGGTCTGGATTACTACAATATCAAAAGAAAACTCCTGTGAATGAGGTTGCTTCTTTTTTTTAAGAGATCAGAAGGAAGATAATAGCTAGCTCTGTGCTTTGAATTCTTTGGGTTGCATACTAGTCTCAATATGAAACCAGAAAATGGAAGAGAGGTAACTGGAAATAATGCATGCAATTATTTTGTTATTAGGATTTTATTGGTGGAATAGAGAGGAGGAAAGTAGCTGAGAAAACAAAGCTCAAGTTAAATTCAATTCATAGATTTATAGCATTTGATAAATCAAGAGACAGTGAGCTGGGAATCCTTTCACCCATTTGTGAATGGAGGAAGCATATTGGAGTCTAATTAAAAGCTTTAATAATATAATTAGTAAAATGTTTCTATCACTAGATACTAATTATCTTGTAGCCATTAAAACAGATAATGATGGTATCATTCTTCATAGTTAGTGTGAGGTACATCTTCCGATTATGAATGTTGTTGAACTCAGATAAATTAGTTAACAAACTAAATATTAAAAAAAAAAACAGATGTCTTTAATACTAGATTCAAGTGTTAGAGGATGGGGGAATCTGCCAATGAACATGTTGTCTTCTTGGCCAAAAATCAAGTTTGTGAAGAATCTAAGAAAAAACATGAATAAACCCAACAGAAAAATAACTGAATGGAGGTAAATCAATGCTTCAGAAGAAATGCATGCCCTATAAAGGTAAAGAAAGATATACTTGTTAAATTAATTAAACAAGGAGGCCATTAGACTGAGGTAGTTCTATGCCTTGGCATAGAGCCTATGTAAGCAAACCAAATCTAAATCTGCAAATGCCTCAAGGTTAAGAATTGAATCCTAAGGACAACCCATCACAGCCAAATAATGTAAAGTGATTTGGTAGGCTAAGGATGGTTACATAAATTTTTATTTGAGTGATTAGGAAACACTTTCTCTTAGAACTCCACATTAGTCCTTGTGCTAATATTAACCTTAAAGCATTAGTAGATAAGCAACACTGACTATGTACCAAGTACTGTCATAAACCCTTTATATGTGTTGACATAAGCAATATGTTGAGAGGCCCTGAAAGATACACCCTACAATTATCTGCATTTTCTTTTGACAAAAGCTAAGTAATAGAATAACTAAGTATCTCATCCAAAGTCCATAGCAATCATCGTGTGGCAGCTGCAGCCAGAGGACACATCCAGGCCACAAGGACTAGAAGAAAACAGCCTTAAGGGCAATAAGATATATGTTTTATGACACCAGAATAGGCAAATCTTGTCCATCAGGTAGGATACATGCAAGAGAATGATCCTGTGATAGGACAGTGGCAGGAATGGAATCTCATCCTGGTCTAGTATACCAGACTTTCACCCCCCTCCCTGTGGGAGTTACAGATGGGTCAATATATAGGGTTATGGGAGGTATATGCACTGGCCATAAAGATAAAACAAAACTTTCCCATAAAATGTTCTTACCTCCCGGACGTTTTGGGTACACTACCATGATCTTTGGGGGTTACTCTGCTGTTATCAAGAAAACATAAGAGGTCAGCTTCCAGGCCATTTCCTCAAGGTATCAGAAGGGCCAGCCATCACTGGTCCATGTGTTGAAATGTCCAGGGTCACATCCATTCAACAGTGTCTTGTGTTTAATGCAGTTGGGGCTGGCAGCAGGATGTTGCTCTTCCAGGAGCATGACACATCTTTCCAATAACTGTCTCTCTTCCTTAAGGGCATCTCATACAAGTTATTGCCCAGCTCTCCAAGCAATGCTGAAGTGTGTCTCTTTCCAACCTAAGTCCCTCTCTCTGCTTGCTAACCCTCTGTATAATCTTCTGTTTCTCCTCAATAGCCCTCTCTCTCCTGTATAACCTTTTCTTTCTCTCCTCAATAAAATTTTCCACTATCGTGAGAAAAAGAGACCCTGCAATGCCAGCTTCTACACAGCCACTCAGGGCCTCTAAGCAGCCTTCTATCTCACGGAGGGCTAATTCTGCAGCTTCTGGTGTCTCCACCCTCCCCCAGTTCTGGGGAAGTTCTCCCCCCTGTAGGAGGTGCTTTACCCTAGACCAGTTTCCCCACTAAGGACCTCCAATTAGGAACCCCACAGAGAGAGGGCTCCCAGGTGAAGCTTTACCCTCTGCCACTGGATCCACTGGGGCTTCCCCACTATCTACAGGGGCGATTCTGGGCATTTCCTCATCATCTCTAGAGGCAGCCCTCCCAAAGGTCATAACCAGTTACACAGATTTTGGGTTCAGAGATCCTGCTGAGTACTGCCAGATGTAACAGTAGGGAGAGGAAATCCTGGCTCAAGATACCTCTAAAACCAAAGTCAGCCAAAGGGAGAAATGAAGTTTAAAACCCATTTATTGCTTACAAACTGCGGTGTGGGGACCATTTCTCTCCTGCTCTGGAAGAAGCAACCAAGGTCTACCCCCAGCCTCTCAGGTTCAGATGAGCCCTTGGTCACCCAGGTAATTACCCACTGATATGGAGATGAACAAATGCTCTCCACCCCTTAGGAATGCCTATTGATATGGAGATTCACTAAAGCCAGGTGAGAGATTCTGGAAATACTGCAGTTTTACCCACATCTCTATAGAAGTCTTTCTCCAGCTCTTGTCCCTGGACTGCTCCAAACCACTTCTGGTCTATCATTGCCAAATTGCAAGAGATTATTGCCCAAACTCAACATTTTTAACATGCCCTGGTTAGTCTTTCAATTGACTGAACTAGGAAAACAGTTAATTAAATTTTTTTTCAATTACCTTGTCATTTGTTCTCATCATTTTGAACTTTCACCATTTGTATGATTTCATTTTGAAAGGAAAGCTTCATTATCTTTGAATCTAAGGGTAACACTTCAAGCAAAATTATGTTTTGGAGTCTCTTAAATACCCTGTTGGATTACAAGTAAATAGTAAATTATTAATTCTAAAGGATTTAACATATTAACTAAAGGTAATTCTAGAAATAGTGCTATATAGTGTGCTAAGATTTTTCTATATTTTTATATATTCCATAATCTGGTGAGGTAGATGGTATCAGAATATATTTTATAGCTGATGAAGATGATGATTTAGAGGTTAAGTAATTGGACCAGAGTGCTGGGTACAGAAAATCACAGATACAGGATCTGAATTGCAACCTGACTGATGCCAAATTTTGTGATACTTCTTTACTTCTATTAAATATTAACCAAATATTTTACCAGTGTATAAAATAAAATGTCTCAAACTTGAATTATAGTTTATCAGGAGATAGTTTTATAGACCCAGAGTAACAACATTAGAGGGAGCACAGATCATTTTAAAGGGTTAGATTCTTACACAGTAAAGCTCTTGAATTAAAAAATATAATTTCCTAAAGAAATGTGACTTTTTTTCTCCACTGGCAAAGAATGTCATGGAGTCATGGTTCTTATGATTTAGGTCATGAACTATTTATCAATCCTATCCTATTTGTTAGCCATGTGTCCCTCCACCAATGGCTCTGTGATAGCATGCTCTCAGCTTCTCACTGGGATAAATAAGCTTGGTGCCAAATTAGGTCATGTTTGCTGCTTCTGGACTCCATTTCTCCTATAGTGCACCACCACCTCATCCCATATCATAAAGGAGTATAATGAGGTTGGTGGCTCATGGTCATCTCCATTGTTATTTTTCTTCAAGAAGGAACAGATTCTCTCTGGTTTCTTCTCTGCAAGGCTTTTCTATCAGAAGCAGGTGCTTAGCTTTTAATAGCTTGCTTCCCATGACTCCAAGAGGTCCAGAAGTCAGTATGTTCAACTATTTCCTAATGTGAAAGTTAGTAGTTAAGAATTAAATATTATGGCTGACCTCAATGATAGAACTGAATCCCAATAAAACATAAATCCCAGCAAGAATAATAAAAATAGAATCAAGCAGGTGATAGAGTTGTCCTCATGCCTATAGTTTATCATAATTAGGCTATCCAGAAAAATTGGCTTGTGTGTTGGCTTGTCCCTCTAGAAATTCAATGTACTCAATGTAGAACATGAGTCCTGGGAAGCATTTTATTCTTGACATTGTATAATTTTCAAGTTTACTTCTTATTTTAATGTAGAACACATGACAGATTTCTGTATGTCTGAGCCACAGATTACCATAAGTCATGAAAAATATTGATACTCTATTAGGTATATTGGAATTCTAATGATGCATACCTAAGCACTGGAAATCATTGATGTGTAACAATGGAAATCGGTTTCTTACACATCTGCAGCATTCAGCATGGGGTTGTCTTATCTACGCTGTGTAAAACCAGGCAGCTCTGCTTCCCATATCCCTTAACCTCCTCCTCACCGTAGCAGACAAGGCCAGGCATGTCCATATATTGACTTTGGCAGAAACACAAGAGTGAGTCCAACTGCATAAGCATTTTCTATGAAAGTACTTTCTCTAGTAGCATCATGCCTGCTAATATTCTATTGGCCAAAATGAGTCACGTGATTGATCCTAGACACAGGGGCAAAGAAATACACTCTACCACTCTAGTGGGAGGTGTTGCAAAGTCACATTACAAAGGGTAAAGAATTGAAGTTTTGAATGAAATAAATTATAGCAAGAAACCAAACATATAAGCAGCCATAATAAATGTAAAGAGTAAATAGTAACATTGAAATAGTTCCCCAGAATTATTTTTAAATCACTCTATAATTACAATTAGTTATAGTCACATGCAGTTGTTGTCAATGTAACTGTACAAATTATGCAGGTACACAGATAAAATGCCAGTAGTATGCATTAGCTTTATCCCTGATTGTGTCTTATTTTCTCTCCTTTACCTTCTTTTCTCTGTGTGTGTGTTTGTGTATTTTATTAAGGTATCATTGATATACACTCTTATGAAAGTTTCACATGAAAAACAATGTGGTTACTATATTCACCATATTACTGTGTCCCCCCATAACCCACTGCAGTTACTGTACATCAATGTAGTAAGATACCACAGAATCACTACTTGTCTGTGCTACGCTGTCTTCCCCATGATCACCCCACACCATGTGTACTAATCATAATACCCCTCAATCCCCTTCTCCCTCCTTCCCCATGTGCCCTTCCCCATTCCTCCCCTTTGGTAACTACAAGTCCTTTCTTGGAGTCTGTGAGTATGATGTTGTTTTGTTCCTTCAGTTTTGCTTCTTTGTTATACCCCACAAGTGAGGGTAATCATTTGGTATTTGTCGTTCTCTGCCTGACTTATTTCACTGAGCATAATACACTCCAGCTTTATCCAAGTTGTTGCAAATGGTAGGATTTGTTTCTTTCTTATGGCTGTATAGTATTCCATTGTGTATATGTATCACCTCCTCTTTATTCATCTACTGATGGACACAGGTTGATTCCATATATTTGCTGTTGTATATAGTGCTGCAATAAACATAGGGGTGTATATGTCTTTTTGAATCTGAGAACTAGTATTCTTTAGGTAAAATCCTAGGAGTGGAATTCCCTGGTCAAATAGTATTCCTATTTTTAGTTTTTTGAGAAACTTCTATATTGCTTTCAACAATGGTTGATGTAATTGACATTCCCACCAGCAGTGTAGGAGAGTTCCCCATTCTCCACATCCTCACCAGCATTTGTTGTTCCTAGACTTTTCCATGTTGGCCATCCTAACTGGTGTGAGGTGATAGCTCACTGTGGTTTTAATTTTCAGTTCCCTGATAATTAATGATGTGGAGCATGTTTCCATGTGCCTGTTGGCCATTTGAATTTTTTCTTTGGAGAATTGTATGTTCATATCCTCTGCCCATTTTTTAATCAAGTTATTTGCTTTTGGGGTGTTGAGTCATGTGAGCTTTTTATATATTTTGGATGTTAACCCCTGTTGGATATGACATTTACAAATATATTTTCCCATACTGTAGGATGCCTTTTTGTTCTAATGATGATGTCCTTTGCTGTACAGAAACTTTTTAGTTTGATGTAGTTCCATGAGTTCATTTTTGCTTTTGTTTCCCTTGCCCGAGGAGATGCATTCAGGAAAAAGTTGCCCATGTTTATATTCAGTAGATTTTTGCCTATGTTTTCTTCTATGAGTTTTATGATTTCATGACTTACATTCAAGTCTTTGATCCATTTTGAGTTTTCTTTTGTGTATGGGGTCAGACAATATTCCAGTTTCATTCTCTTACATGTAGCTGTCCAATTTTGCCAACACCAGTTGTTGAAGAGGCTGTCATTTCCCCATTGTATGTCCATGACTACTTTATCATATATTAGTTGACCATATATGCTTGGATTTATATCTGGGCTCCCTCGTCTGCTCTATTGGTCTTGTGCCAGTACCAAATTTTCTTGATTACTGTGGCTTTGTAGTAGAGCTTGAAGTCGGGGAGAATCATCCCCCCCAGCTTTATTCTTCCTTCTCAGGATTGCTTTGGCTATTCAGGGTCTTTTGTGGTTCCTTATGAATTTTAGAACTATTTGCCCTAGTTAGTTGAAGAATGCTGTTGGTATTTTGATACTAATTGCATTGAATATGTGGATTGCTTTAGGCAGGATGGTCATTTAGACAATATTAGTTCTTCTTATCCATGAGCACAGAATGTGTTTTCATTTATTGGTATCTTCTTTAATTTCTCTCCTGAGTCTCTTGTAGTTTTCAGTGTATAGGTCTTTCACTTCCTTTGTTAGATTTATTCCTACATATTTTATTCTTTTTGATGCAATTTTGAATGGAATTGTTTTCCTGATTTCTCTTTCTGCTATTTTATCATTAGTGTATGGGAATGCAATCAATGTCTGTGTATTACTTTTGCATCCTGCAACTTTGCTGAATTCAGATAATAGATCTAGTAGTTTTGGAGTGGATTTTTGAGTGTTTTTTATGTACAATATCATGTCATCTGGAAACAGGGACAATTTAACTTCTTCTTTACTAATCTGGATGGATTTTATTTCTTTGTGTTGTCTGATTGCTGTGGCTAAGACCTCCAAAACTATGTTGAACAAAAGTGGGGAGGGTGGACATCCTTGTCTTGTTCCCGATCTTAAAGGGAAAGCTTTCAGCTTCTCACTGCTAAGTATAATGTTGGTTGTGGGTTTGTCATATATGGCCTTTAGTATGTTGAGGTACTTGCCCTCTATCCACATTTTGTTGAGAGTTTTTATCATAAATGGATGTTGAAGTTTCTCGAATGCTTTTTCAGCATCTATGGATATGATTTCTGTGGCTTTTTGTTGACGTGCTGGATGATGTGGATGGATTTTGGAATGTTGTACCATCCTTGCATTCCTGGAATAAATCCTACTTGATCTTGGTGGATGATCTTCTTTTTGATGTATTTTTTAATTCAGTTTGCTCATATTTTGTTGAGTGTTTTTGTGTCTATGTTCAGGAATATTGGTCCTAGTTTCTTTTTTTGTGGTATCTTTGCCTGGTTTCAGTATTAGAGTGATGCTGGCCTATAGAATGAGTTTGGAAGTATTCCCACCTGTTCTACTTTTGATAAAACTTTGAGGAAGATGGGTATTAGGTCTTCACTAAATGTTTGATAAAATTCAGCAGTGAAGCCATCTGTCCAGGAGTTTTGTTCTTATATGGTTTTTTGATTACCAATTTGATTACCAATTCAAATTTTATTGCTGGTTCATTAGTCTGTTCAGATTTTCTGTTTCTTCCTGGGTCTGTCTGGGAAGGTTGTACTTTTCTAGAAAGTTGTCTATTTCTTCTAGGTTTCTACCTTTACTTTCTTCAGCCCTCACTTAAATGTGTGATTTTGCTGTTTATTCCATGATATACCACAAATTTTTCAGGAATGAGGTAGAATATAAACTTACAAATTATTCGTTATGAAATCTTAGAATCAAAGTCAAAGTGGCAAATAAAATTAGCATATTCTCTGGTTTCTTCTGCATTTTTAAATGACATGACTGAGATACAAAGTTGCAATATGACTTGTGTGGTTTAGATGGAATAATTTGGAAGAAAAATCTCTTAATTGGGACCTAGTATTACTTTATATTTCAGTTTTATTGATCATATTGAGAATAAAAAAATTCGGGTTGCTTTACCAGTTTTTCTTATGCTACATCATATATAACTATTAACCTTGAGGTAAATATCTACAAAAATCATGAACTGAAAAATTATTACATTTCATTGTATTTGATTTACACAATTAAAGTTTTTCTATAAAGAATTTTCTAGGTTTAATCTTCAAAATACTAGAAGTTTTTCTCTATTTTACAATATTTTTGGACTTATGGATGAGAGTTTAGTCAGAATCCTTTGGTTATAATATAGAAATAATTTTACACATATATACTTCCCAAAGCTAACCAAGATAACCCAAAAAGAAGTAATTTTTTAGAATAAAGCTGTTTTCTTGGTAGTATCATTGCCTTCCACAGACACTGGAGGTCCAGTATTACAAGAACCCATAAGTGAGAACCAAGATACTTATGATTTCACCTGGACAGGGGCACAGGGATTCTAAAATAATCATAACCTACATAGGTAGCTTCAATTATTTGCTTCTCAAACAAACAAAAACCGTGGCTGTTGAAATAATGGTAAGAAGAATGTTTATAAGTTTTTCCCCCATGACTCAAGACACATATTTACATTATTTAGTCAATGTCTCTTCTGATTTATGATTGCTTTACCATCTAAGGAATATATTTAGTGTCCCCATGGAAGCAATTCCACATGAAACATCAACATATATTTATTTAGTAGACAGTGTTTTCATAGGTCCCTGTAGTATATTTTAACAGTATTAGAAACTAAAATTTTGGTGTAATGTGTTTTTATCTATCATTCAAATCAAAATAAGTCCAGTACTTGTAAATTTTAGAAAGCAATGAAAGTTTCACAAAGTTGTAGAAGGTAATAAAGTAGCAGAATTTAATTAAAAGTAGTAGGATGTAGATGTAGTAAGTAGACCTGCTTTACATTTGTGTGTGTATGGTAAAATATATGTAATGTTTACCATCTTAACATTCTTAAATGAATGGTTCTGTGTTACTAAATATATTCACATTGTTGTTCAGTCATCAACACCATCCATTTCCCTAATTGTTTTCATCCTTTGTACTGAAACTCTACACCCCTTAAACAGTATCTCCCCATTTTTCTCTTCCTTCAGCCACTGGCAACCACCATTATATTTTATGATTTAATCATTTGACTACTCTAAGTACCTAATCTAAATGGAATCATACAGTATTTGTCTTTTAATAATTGTCTTATTTCACTTACCATAATGTCCTCAAGGTTCGGCCATGTTGCAGCATATTGAAGAAATTCCTTGCTTTTTAAGGCTGAATAAATAATCTTCCATTATATGTATATACTATATTTTAGTATCCATAGATAGGTACTTGAGCTATTTCTGTGTTTTAGCTATTGTGAATAATGCCTCTATGAACATAGGTGTACAAATATCTTTTGGAGATCCTACTTTCAATTCTTTTGGATATATACCCAGAAGTGGAATTGATGAATCATAAAGCAATTCTATTTTTAATTTTTTACAGACTACTGTACTGTTTTCCACAACAGCTGTATCATTTGTACAGTTCCAAACACCAGCACCACACGAGTTCCAATTTCTCCACATATTTACAAACACTGACTGTTTTGTTTGTTTGATTTTATAGTAGCCATCCTGGCGGATGAGAGGAGGTGTTGCATTGTAGCTTTGACTTGCATTTCCTTAATGATTAGTGATGCTGAGCATCTTTTCATGTGCTTCTTAGTCATTCATATATCGTCGGAGAAATGTCTATTCAAATCAATTCAAATCCTTTGCCCATTATGTATCAGGTTGTTTTTTGTTGAGTTTTAGTTTTCTGTATATCCGGATGTTAATCCCTTGTCAGGTATATGGTTTGCAAATATTTTCTCTCATTCTGTGAATTGCCTTCTACTCTGTGGATATTTGCTTTTGATGCACAACTTATTTGACTTTCCATGAAGTCAATTTGTCTATTTTTTATTTTGTCACCTGTGCCTTTGTTGCAAGCTCCGTGCAAACCCCACCCCTTCAGCAGCCCTCTCGCTGCTAGGAAGCCTCTCAGACCACTTGCCTTTCCTCTGACACAGAGGGCCCGGGTGTGGTTCCCCTCCTCCACAACCAGCCGGAATCTCAGTCTCTCTAGCACGCCACCTGTCTGAGCTCCCCAATGTACAGAGCACCACACAATGTAGGTTTCTGCTCCCAAATCAGACCTCCAGGGCTGGTGTTCAGCAGCTCTAGGCTTCCACCCCCTCCCCTGCTCCGTTTCCCTTCCTCCTGCCAGTGAGCTGGGGTGGGGGAAGGGCTCAGGTCCCTCAGGATTAAGGCTTTCATACATTACCCTGTTTCATGAGGTCTGCTCTGTTCCTGAGGTCTGTGTGCAGTCTGGGGCAGTCTTCTTTCTTGTTGCTATTTTTACGGTTAGTTGTATCATTTAACTACATTTTCATACTATTTGTGGTTTTGGGAGAAATTCTCCATCTCACCTCTCATGCCACAATCTTGCATCCTACAGTAAGTTTTTTAATTAGGAATTATGAGTACTCCAGTTCTGTTCTTTATCAAGGTTGTTTTCATTATTCAAGGCCCATTGAGATTCCATATAAATTTTAGAATGTATTTTACTATATCTGCACAAAACAGAAATTGAGATTTTTATAGAGAATGTATTGAATCTGTAGATATTTTTTTGTAATATTGACAGTTTAACAATATTGACATTTTCTAATCCATGAACATGGGAAGTGTTTACACATATTTATGTGTTCTTTAATTTGTTTCAGCAGCGTTTCATAGTTTTCATTATACAAGTCTTTCACCTGCTTGGTTAAGTTAATTCTTAAGTACTTTGCCATTTTTTGACACTATCATGAGTGGAATTATTTTTGTAATTTCCTTTTCAGGTTGTTCATTGTGTATAAGATACAACTGATTTTTGTGTATTGACTTGACGTCCTGTTATTTGCTGAATTCATTTATTATAAAATTTTTTTTGTGGACTCTTTAGGGTTTTCTACATGTAAGATAATATCTGCATACAGAGATAATTTTATTCCTTCTCTTGTAAGTTGCAGGCCTTTAACAGACCCAAGTTCCAAAATTGTTACATCAGACTGATTGAGCCCATGCATGCCTCGTTCAGGTGGAGAGACAGAATCCTGGTGCTTTGTATTCATCTCCCCAGAGTCCTCTCCTTAGAGTTGGCTTTAATATTTAGTTTCCAACCCACATTTTAAAATTTTAAAGTAATCACTCAAAATAGAAATTGTCAATTAAGCAGATTTATAGATAATTCATGCTTAAAACAATATATATCACCCACATATCCAGGCCATGAAGTTGGAAGATTTTAATTATTAGTTATTTACTGGACTATAGAAGATGACCTTAGAATTCTCTGCTTCCATAATAAAATGATACATCTAAAGCTAAAATTATCTCAAAATAATTAATGTCTATACGGAAGATACCTACTTTTCTTTCCTAAAATTTAAGAAATTTTTGTTTTTAAAAAAAACAGTTAAAGCATGAAAACAAATAGAACCCTTCAGTATTCACTGGCATTAAGGCCCTCTGTAAATGTATTCCTCAAAGAGCAAGTAAATACCTGACTGATATGAGTTTCAGGCTGTATTTTGCCTTGAGTGTTCCTCCATTCCCAGATTTTTCTCACTACTGTAATCAAGTCTATAAAGTTAGCCCTCTGGGTTTTTGTCTCCCCATGTATTAAGGGAAGAGGTGTTACTAAGTATCTATGCAACAAACTTGCCGTGATATACTCACATTTGAGTTAATAATTCAATAAAGTGATCACTGTTTGAGGACACATTAAATGTTTCAGGTTCAAGATAAATTTTATTTCATGAAATTGAACTATAATAACCCAAAAGGTAATACAAACTATGTTGCTAGTCTCAAACAATATTAAAAATGTTTTATTCATGAGTATAAAGACATTAACAGTAATCAATCCAGAAAACATCTTGTATATAAAATTTTTGAGAAATAGTTACTCAGAAAATGACTCAAACTGGTGAAAAAACAGGGCATCATAGTAATTCAGTTGATAAACTTACATGAATTAGATACAACCTAAAGTTCTTCCAGCAATAAATACTCTTTATGAATAAAGAGAACTGAATAAAGAACGTAAGTGTTTATATCCTTTGTTCTAATAATTTGATTCTAAGAAAATCCTGGGTGATAATTAAATTTTTTGAAGATTTATATACAGATAAATCAAAATCATTTATGCCCAATATAAAGTGCTCATTTCTAGAGGAAACACTTCACTAAACTATAGCATATCCATACTGTGGAAAACTATGTAGCTATTAAAATGATGCTTATAATTTTTGAAGAAAAGATACAAGTCTTACAGCACAAGTGAAAAAGAAGCCTACATAGTTTATGTGTAGTATAATATAATATCAATTAGGAAAAGATGCATAATATATAGGGAGAAAATAAACAAAAATGTCCATCTTTGATGGTAATTGTATTGGAAGTTATTCCTATTTTTTAAATGCTGTTACTATTTTTTAAATCTTTTAAAAGTTTTTTAAAAAGCTTTATCATTGAACATCTACCTAGTATAATGAATCAGCTATGTGCTAAAAACAGTTACATTTCCTTCTCTGATAGCTCTGGACTTCTATTTTGTTTTCAAAAAGCTCAGTTAGTATGCATAGTTAGTGAATACTCATACACCCTGAAATATTTCTCCATCCTGACTAGTAACGACTTTGAAACTGCAATTTTGTAAGAACCTAGTTCATTCATTACTTTGAAATCTTTACTGTGCCTGCCTCTGTTGGAATGAAATAGGCCTCAAAAGACCAAAGGTAAATTATAATCTTCTGTTCGCTGTCCAAGGAGCCCCAAATACTTACTTACCAATGTAATTTTCTTAGGTCGTTTGCTTACTGCAATGGTTGCTTTAGGTAATACTTGTTGAGAACTAAAAATGTACTAAGGTTTTAAAAATTCTTTTTAAGCAGCCATTCCTGTCTTGAGTTGATATTCCCATAAGGCAAAAGAACTATAAAGTTTCTTCACTTATTTTTAACTGAGGCTGTCTACATGTTGGAAATTGGTTGCATTTTAGAGTCATGCTTTTTTCAGGCATATTATTAGGGATAGATCTTATTGTTTTCGTAATGGAGTTGAACTTCTGTCTGAGCCAAAACACAATTTAAAACTTTACTGCCGTCACTCCCAAAGATGATCCAACACCTTCTTCTAGAACTAGGTTCTCACAGATTTCCTGAAGTGAGGAAATAAGGGTGAGTTTTCTGAAATCATTAGGACGGTACCAGTTTGGCACCAGATTCAAACAGTTCAAATACCTGTGTCACTACGTATTTTTCTTTTTGTATGAGCTAAAACAACAATCAATTGTCTATAATGTTTTGCAATGTAATGTGAGATGAAGATGAGTTGGGGTAGTTTAGTGGAACTAAAGGCCATCCCTCAAATAAGTGGGGAGAAAGGGCGGGAGGAGATGCTCCTATTAAAGCACCATTCTAAAGACTACTGTTGTATAACAGAATTTTCTGTAACTTATGTTCATAATGTGCTCCTAAGACTGCATATAACTCTTGAGGTCCTATCAGTTCACACTCAGAAAAATGGCTTCTGCTGAACAACCTCCTTAACCATTTTGTAGAATCAGAGAATGCTTGAAGAATTGCCCTACAAGCAAGGGGAATCTTATTAGGAAGGACTTATTCCCTTGGAATGAAAATAGTGCACCAGAGGCTAACGCCACTGAGAAAAAAAGGATTGAGAGTCAGAACTGGGAAGAATAGTAATTTATCTAGACCCTTCTTCAAGCTCCAGAGAGATTGTAATTAATTCAAGGATTGTGAACTAAATATTTCTCCTTGCTGCAAAGTTGACCAAAGTTAATTTTTTCCCTTATGATTTGGGGTCTAATGCCATGGATTCTGTAGACATTCAATAAATATTGATTATTAATAATGATTCTGTATCTTCTGTGAATTATCATTCTAACTTACAATTCTTTCAGTGTTTAATGCAAATTTTTCTGCAGCAACTAATCCTAATCTATTCTGTACTTGTAAAGGGAATTTATCATAGATTGAGAATAACTAATATCCTCCTTAGATAGTAGCTTTTATATACAAGGTCATATCATGGCCACTGTTTTCTCTGGGTTTTAAACATTTACAATTATTCTTCATTTTTAGTCCATCATTCTCTCCACTCTCCATGAAATCAATGTCAATAAAATATCATTGAAATCTCTTTGTTACAAAAAATTCCCCTGCACTAAATTCAAAGTATAAAGTGAAAGCCATTATTTATATTTTTATTACTAAAATTTAAGGAGGCACCTTCTGAACATTTTAACTGTTTAACCAGCATTTAAATTCCATTGTTCAACCATTATTTATTGCTGTGTGTGCACAAAGAAGGACATGTTGGTTTTTAGATGAGGCAGAACTGTACCTTCTTAAATCATCAACTCACTTTTCGATATATCTGCTCCTTCTGTGACATTTCCCATGTCCTGAATTACCAGCTTTGGCCTTTTGCATTTCCTATAGTTCATGATGTGATTGGAGAGCAAGGACATTTGGTTGCAGATTGTAATAAAATAGTTGAGATCTGTTTGAGTGTCTTGCAGATACTTCAAGGAGAAGAAAAACTCATCCAATTCAATTACATAAGAAAAAAATTACGAAGCTCCAATAACTTAATTCTTAATACATTCAAGAAATAATGTCATCCTAATTTTATCTTTAGTACATTAATATAGATTAGTCACATACTGGGCATATATAATGAGAAAATATTTTACCTTTCTAGACTACCATTAACAAATGGAGATACAACCCTATCTTTAATCATTTTGAAAGAGATGGTGAAAGGTGATTTCCATTCATGAGATGTTTTGAGGTCTGCAAGCCTCTTTGAAAGCCTAGTGCTTTTTTACATAGATATATAAAGTTAGCCTAATTAAGGTTGAAAAGTGACCAGGCCTGGCTTATTACCAGATAGAAACATCTAATGTTGCAGCTACATACTATGTACATAGTCTCTAAATACTATGTACTAAGTCTCTGCCTTAGAGAATCATATTACATAATAGCACATATAGGTTGTGGCTAGTACTGCAGTAAATACAGGTGTTTAACTTTCTCAACCAGAGAATTTGTGTTATATTAACACTTTAACCATTTTATCCTAATTGTATTCTTCAGAAAACCATTTATGAAAGCTAATTTAAGCCAACCTCTTTTTTTATACATAAAGACAACAAGAACGATTGATTAAATATTTTATCCAAGATTATAGTCTTTAATAACAGAAATTGTTGTCAACTCAGATATCCAGATATAGATATATGTGCCCATTCATTGGCTTGGTCAGTCATCCCTGTTCACTGGCTATTCTTCTGTAATTGTAAATTAAGTCACTTCCCCAAATATTTTAGCAATTATCATAAAATTGTCTTCAGGTTGGATTCATAGCTACAGTCACTCAAAGGGTTTTGACCTTTTCATAATTATATTTTTGGTGCACGGTAACTACATTGTATTTAATAAGAATGATTATCCTCCATAACAAACAGCAACATAGTGATTTCCCAGTAAAGCTTCCATAAAGTCTACTGCTTGAATATTTGTCTCAGTTCCCATATCTTGAATTGGATAAACAACTTCTCCCATATCACTAGATATCATGTCCGACCTCTGGGTTTGTTTTAAATTTCTGTTTTACCTGTTTGCTCTGCCCTCTGCAAAGAATCAAACAAAAGAAAGTGGTCTTAGAGTTCCTTTCTTTATAAAATCATTTCTAGCAGAAACATCAGATTTTTTTGTGTTTTTTTCTCTATGTATTGCTTATCTTAAAACTCAGAAAACTGAGCCAAACCTCCTTTTCCTGAATAAACCAAGTGAAAAATAATGAAGCCATCCTTTTATCTCTATACTGTGCTAAAATAAATCATTCAGTAGCAAAGCCCCCATCATTTCTGAAGGAGGAGAAATTTTAGGTGGAGCCATTCATAAACCCTCAAAACACTCATTTTGTGTAATTCTACCGGACTTTTATTAAATGTCTACTGTGTAGCAGTCACTGTGTTTATGGATATAAAGCATACAGGACTAGCTTTCAAAAATCTCATATTTGGGAAATACATAAAGAAATAAATAAAATGTGGTATATATAGTAGAACAGGAGCACACACGTGCCAGGAGAGAGAGAAATTCTAGAGGACGTAATGTCAGGTCTGTGATGAAGAACTGCAGCACCAATTCCAATTCCTTTTTCAACTTTCTTTTTCTGTTTAAAGGATGTAGAGAAAAAGGTTGTCAACAGATAAGTGCTGGACAGACATGGGAACGATTGTGTGTGTCCATGCATTAGTAAGCTTAACTCCAGTCTGAAAAATATTTGTAAGAAGAAAAAAAATCATAACTTCTAACGTCAAAATTGTAACTGCATTCCATGAAGGTCTTTGGTATCTGTAGTCGTTTATTAATCTATATATGAAAAAATCAACCCAGACCTCATTAAACTTGAGCTCCAGCCCCCATTAGAACCTTTGCCATCTCCATTTGTCCACATTAACATGGAATGCCCTTTCGTCTCTTATCTAGAGATCACTCATCAGGAATTATATTTAACTTTCCCACAGAGTACATGAAATAGAGAATCTAAGCAAAGGCCCTAATCCTGTCTTTTACAGATTCAATAAACATTCTAACCAGTCATTCATGTAGCTGATAACTTGTCCACCTCTGGATTACATTGCTGCTAAAATTTAGACACGATTCCAGACAAATGCAAGCAAACTCTGAGAAATAAGTTTATAACTGAGATTATTTAGTTCTGCTGGGTCCCCATGAGCAAGAATTACTTAACGGCTTTTAAACAGTAAGACTCCTAATATTATAGAGAGAGAACATTCTGTTCAGTGGCTAAAAAACAGGGAAAATAAATAAGCCTCAACTTAAGCCAGTCCTCAGACAGTATCATTTTTTCCATCCTCTTTGTAGATACCTAATTACAGTAACTATGATATTAGATAACTAGAAATTAGTGTGGTAAAAATTATTTCATTGCTATTATTGAAACCACATATACCATTTATAACTCTGTTTATCAGGGATTGGTAGTAGACTTATGCAAGTATTCTGAAATTCTGTATTCTCCCTCCATTCCCCCATCTGTAATTAAAGGATTTGGCATTGAAATAAGGAAATAACCAGAACAGAGCCCAAACCCACCACACTACTTCCTCTAACCACTAAAATGTGTTATATTTCACTGGAGGCTGCATGATCTGAACTTTAGGTGTTTCCTTTTACAGAGGAGAAGCAGGCATGGGGAAGGACAGCCAAGAAATTAATTTGACTAGCCCTGTTTGAATACAGTGAGGGGGAAGTGGCTAATGTCTGGAAGAGACAATGTTTACCATGAAATTTTGGCCTTTTCGTCCCACACTGTCCCCTTGTCTACGTTTCCAAATCTCTACCATAATTTGTGAAAACCCATCAACATTTTATATCATCACATTTTCCTCAGGGCTTCTATTATATCTGTACTATATTATTGATATTTTACTTGAATAAATAAGAGCATGCTAAAGGCATCAGAACTTTACAGTGGGCATCTAGAATATTTGCATTCAAATTTGCTATCAACACACATAATATAGGTAGGACATGGGGAGGGCAGTACAGCACAGAGAAGACTAGTACTGACTCTATAGCCTCTTACTGTGCGGATGGACAGTGACTGCAATGGGGTAGCGGGATCTTGATAATATGGGTGAATGTTGAAACCACAGTGTTGCTCATGTGATTGTATAGTAATTCATTAGATTATATAATAATGATACCTTCATTAAAAATAAATAAATAAATAACCTGCATTATTTAAAACTAAAAGAAAAATTTGCTATTGATGCTTAAAACTTGAAGCTGAAGGGTATGGTCAAGTTACTTGCAGCTTTAAATAACAAGACAAAAATACATGAAAATGAATTAAGCAGTAAAGAAAAGTTATTGTTACAGGACTTTGGGGTTGAGAGGCATCAAGTCCCAGATTGTCTTGTATATTCTATTTGGCTATCTCAGTCTAATGACTTTGTAAGAGATTGTTCCTCATGCTTCCAAGAGAGCTGCCATAATGGCATACATCACATCAGAACATAACTACAGAAAAAAACAGGGCATGTCTTCGTAGATGTCTTTGCTATAAGAAGGAAACTATTTCACAGAGGCCCCACCCCAGTAGACTTCCCTCTTGCTTAGTGATATTACATTTCACAACCACACCTAAACCAGTCACTGGTAAGGGAAATGGAATTCCATGTTTATCTTAGAAGAACCATAAATTGTCCTCTAAACTGAGTAGTACCATCCACTAACCCCTGCCTCAACTTTCCCTAAGTACATGCCCATTCAAAAGAGACATAATAAGCAAAATAAAGAAATAGAAACAAGAAACAAGCCCGAGGGTATGGGAGACAGTTGTCCTTGGAAGACTAGATAAAATAATTTGCTCCTTGCTTTCTCACGTGATCAAAATACTTTTTACCAAAGCACAACACTCTACATGCTGACCCCTATGCAGGCATTATTTTATGTCATTAGTGGGAGAGTAAGTTAGTGCCTTTCTGGAGAACAATTTGGACTACATACCAAAATCCTGGAGGTATACACATGATTTTTTTGATCTAGCAATTGTATATCAAAAAACTAATTCTAAGAAAATAATTTTATGAACCAAGTTACATGAATAAGGTAATCAATGTGGCATTATTATCTTTGCTATTAGTGTTAGTAAATAGCATTGATATTTGATTGAAATCCAAAAATATCCTAGTGTATTTGTATTCCTGGGATTTGAGTAACACTTAGAAAGCAAAATTATTCCTAATTATCACAGGACTATTCTGTTGCCAATGCTGGATGTCTGTTGACATGACTCATGCTACCTTTGTATTAATAAAAATGATAAAAGTGATAATTTTTATGACTTCAGCAGGGCAAGTGTTGGGTGAATGGATCCGCGGGAAGTGCATGCCAGACTGAATAGTTGCCTAGCCACAAGATTACTCAGAAGAGTAAAGGATTTATTTGTTGCCTATGCAGCAGAGCCTACACACTGTAATCACATTGCCTCTTACCAGTAGCACCAAAAAAAAAAAAAAAAAGCTAAGAAGGTATCTTTATCATCAGGTACATATTATTGGGCATTTATTGACTGTGTATGTCCTGGACATGGATATAATTTATCTTGTCTAACATTAGTTTCTCAGGGAAAATTTGTGGATCTGTTGAGTCCACAAATAACTGGTTGGTTTTTTTTTTTAATGATTTCCAGCTCTAAATATTTTCTCTTCCTGAAAGTCCCTGCCATGGTAGCTTCTGTATTCACTGCAAAGTATTTATATCACTTTGCTTCATCATGTGCTCCAAATTTCTGTGTTGTTATTTAAAGTGATGGGGGGATATGCAAATTCACTGCCCAACATTACAGTAGCCCTAACTAAAGTGACCTCTTTATTATTATTATTATCCAGAGAGCCCAAAATTTGTGTTTTTATTTAGCAGAACTTCTATCGTCTGTTTTGTCATTATAAATGATGCCAACTCTCAAATATTATGATCACATCATTTCAAATAGTGACCTCACCTTTACAGTAGCTAATTTATTCAAATGGAACATGTCACAACCTTAACAAATATAGCTTAAGAATACATGACAAGGACACATTTATCAGGGATAAGTTCAAGGGTTACAAAGGTCAGAGAGCTGAGTTAGGAGGAGATATTGTAAGGCAGAAATAAATCGAATATAATTTTTAAAAGATCAGTGAAAAATTCAGGGAAAACCCAAAGGAAAAGTTAGAGTCAGCTACCATGTGTGGTCTGCATTTCTATTCTTAACCAAGTTTTATTCTTAACCAAGAAAACATCAAAAGTTTCAACTCAACATAATTTATATGGATGCTACCATTCCACTTTGAAATACATCAACTTAAAGCTGAGGCAAAGACCTGAAGTAGATTGGAAATAACATGACAATGGACAAATATAGACAAATTCAAAACCACGGCCCATTAAATTCATAGAAAACTTCTGAAATTCAACAGAAGAAATGCATGAAAATTCATAATTTTCACTTCTTAATCATTTGCAAAGAAAAGAATTGCCATGCTCTTCAAGACAAGATAGAATAAAGCTTGAAAGAGGATTCTGCCTATGAATTACTTCTATTAATGTCTCATGAGTCTCATTAAGCTTTTTCTCTAAGAAAAGGTGATATTATTATTTACATCATAGGATTTATTTACATTTCTTTCTCTAATCAATTTTGGTAATTACTAATTCATGAAGTTTGGAAAAGTTGTTATGTTTCCAAGTGACTTTCACCTATGACTACCTTAATGATGGGAGATCTCTGTTTAAGGACACATTTTCTTTTTTTTTTCCAGATAAAGCATCACAGAATGCTATGGTCAGATTCTTGGCAATTCCTCTGCCTTCTAAATTAGATCCTTGCTCAGCATATATGGGGAGTGAGAGATTGCACACGTTGGTTAAGCTAGAATTCAAATAGTCAGCTAACATGTGGAAGACATCAGCGAAAGTTATTCCAATGATTTCACTTTAGCAAATATGGTGCTTGACTGGAATAGACAGATCATTCTGCTTGAGTGTGCACAGCCATGTGTGGACACATGTAGACCCACAGGGATTTGAAGAAACAGAGTAATGAGGGCAGAGCGGAAATCCAAGAAAGAATGAAGATCTGCACCATTGGATGGCTGTATTCATGCAAGACAACCTGAACCATTGCTCAAATAAAGGTGGGCCCTCAAAGGAAAAATATTGGAGGAGTGGAGAGTGAGGAAGTGGAGGAAGAATCCATTTTTCACTTCATCTAAATCCCATTCATATGCATGTCAAGCCACACTAAAAATTCAAGAATTCAACTTGGAATCTAAATGACCTTTCTTTTAAGATTCAACTTGGTAAAGGTACAATTGGGGTGGGAGGTGTGAGAAGGGCAGGAATAAAATATCCTAACTGTTTGGATAGCAAATAGCATACTGTTACTTCCTGTAGGAATTTGGCTGCCTCCTTTTACTGACAGTTTTCCTTATAAATAATATTAATGTGAGAAGAAAGGTACTTATTTATTGAAAGTCCTTGACCAAAGAAAGCAGGAAATACCTTGGACGTAGCCAGGCTTTGGCACTACTTACGGACTCCTGAGAGTTAAGAGTTAAGACAGTGGTTTGGCCTCATGCAAGTTCTCTTTTGAAACATCAGTTTTCATTTAGAAAGTCAGTTGCTAATGTTACCAAGACTAAGGAAAAGATACGCACCAGCCTTGCTTCCATTTTCTTTTCAGTATTTCCAAGTGTTATTTTACTCATCTTTTGGGAAGGAATAAAAGATTAAGATATATATTCTATGTTGACAGATAGTAACAGCACTAGTTTCAGTGAGGATTTACTAATGTGTGTAACTGTTGAATCACTGTGTTGTATACTAGAAACCAATGTAATATTGTATATCAGCTACACGTCAATTAAAAAAAGTAAGACACGTAGTTTGAGGATTTACCTGAATTGTGAAAAATGACATGGCAAGAAAACCCAAGTCATTCCACTATCCACCACTTACAGCCCCCATGTAAAGTCATCCCTCAAATGATACTGTATTTTTTTAGTTAATATTGTCTTAGTAGCCACATGACTACATCTATAAAATGGGAGTGATGAGATTATCATAAATTTTTTAGTAGGAGTTTGAGCCAAAGTGCTTGTTTGATCTCAGGTAATTTTTAAATAGAGCATAGTCTATCAGTGAATTCCATATTTTAAAAACTATAAACTCTAGTAACAAGGAAATTGGATGCTGGTAAGAGAAGAGAATATTTACTTTGTTTACTCCTTTTAGTTTTATTATTTTAATTTTTTCCATTAATGTTGCATGAAGTGGTAAGTGCAAATGA
The DNA here is from genome assembly GCF_040802235.1 of Manis javanica. Lineage (NCBI taxonomy): Eukaryota > Metazoa > Chordata > Mammalia > Pholidota > Manidae > Manis > Manis javanica. The sequence continues at coordinate 19,970,683 of NC_133163.1, read as the reverse complement.
ACTTGATGCCTCTGCTAAATGTCTAAGCTAGGTAAATTAGTTAATATTCCATTCAGTTGGGTGGAAGAAACACCCCAAATTATTGGAGCCTAAATAATATAGGAGTATATTTATTGCCCACCTCAATGAAGGTAGGTAATTGATTACTGCATTTAAGAGCTGACTGTTAACTCCACAGGGAGCCAATTTACTTCCAGTTGACTACTTCACAGTCCTTGTATGGTCCTTAACCTTATGGTCCAAGACTAGCACTTGTGTCCTAGACAGCTAAATGAAGAGCAGAGAAGGGCAGGGCAGGGTTTGGATGGGGAAGCAGCAAAGAACAGGCTCCAGTAGGACCTTAAAGATAATTTTAGATGACATAAGAAACCCACATTAATGTCCTATTAGCAATTAGGACATATCTAAATCATACCTTAATCACATATTTCAGTCTTGCTGCAAGGAAGGCTGATAAATTTGTCCATTAGTTTAGAAATCTTCAATTCTATTACTATGAAAGAAAGGCATATTGAGGGGCAACTGAGTTTTTTTGGTTATCAGTCTATTCCATAATATGTCTAGTTGGGAAACCTGTGACAAGCAATTCCTACTTTTCTCTCCAACATCTAACAAAATTAGTGAGCATAGCCAGCACAAACAACCACCTGACACTTTTATTAATATTCTATTAGAGAAATAGGTAAATATAATTTTGACTAGAGCATTCTGATTCTCTGTTGCTTAAACATTCTAAAGGAAGAACAGAACTCACTCATGTACACTTTTATCTAATTCTATTTATTTTTTAATTTTCCTGGAGTTTGCACAGATTCTACAATAGGATGCTTCCTTTATGTTTATTGCGTAAGCGTAATAAACTTTTCCTGTTCATAGGATCTGAAACTTTAAGCTGCAATTCTTACTAGGTAAAGCGTTTTTACACATGACAACTGTGAGATCCAGAGAGTGAATTAATCAAAATCACAGAGTTTAACACCCTATTGATCTGAATACACAAAGTGAGGCTTTTCTACTTTTATATTCTGACTTATTTTTACTGTGAGCCTGAATGTCTTGCAATTCTCTGAACTCAGGATACACAGAGATAGGTAGTATGAGAGTAAATAAACCCAGAAATCAAAATACGGCTCTGTATTCAGTGCCTACACTACGTTGTTTTATATCACTAATATTTTCCCAATGACTATTACATAGTTAATGACCAATGAAATTAAAAAAAAGAAGCAAGGAAGACTGAATCTCATTTCTTCTGCTTCAAAATGTCTTTTATTGAACATACATATAAAAACTTATTCGTGTGCAGAAAGAGACAATGTTTATGTTCATAATTTCAAATTTATCCCAGTTCAGAAGAGCATTGCCACATTCAGGAAAAAATACAATGGAAAACCATATGCTTACCCATGTGTGTGGAGTCAAAAATGTCATGACAGGGAAAGTTGGAGCTTTTAGGAAGGGTGGGTATTACATTAATCCTTGTGCTCACAATGGAGTATTTTGATGATGCTGACTTTTATTCTTAAACATTCTTCCTTCATGTTTTGAGTTCTATCTTTATTTTTGGAAGCAGAAGATAGTGGTCAATAAAAACAAATAAATAACAAAACCAAATCAGTTATAGTATACCTTTTTTTGTCCAGCCAGAAACAAAAGTGTATCTTGAAAGGACAGGTCATGACAAATATGTTTCATTCCAAGCATGCAAGATGGAAAAGGTCACTTCATTTATAGGAAGACCAGTGCTTGCCTGATGTCCTTGTATCTTCAAAAGAAAAGGAGATGTAGTTTGAATGGCTCCTACTTCCTGCTGGTTAATCCTGTTTATTTTTTTTCAGAGACTAGGCCCTCTTACTATCTGAGAGGATGAAAGCGAGTGTGTCTAAGATTTAAACATCTCTCAAGCTGTTTCAAAAAAAAGCTTTCTTAGGCTTTGGGATGCCTTAAATTTGGGTTCCTCAAAGGAAATCAAACTAAGCTCAAAAAAGAGCTCTTTTAATTCAATATGCCTCTCTGATTGTCAAATTATCTTGACATCATTAATATTTAGTTATGATTCAGTTGAGATTCAGGCAAGGTAAAAATTCCAGAGAGGGATTTTTGAGGGCGAAGAGGACAACATTTCCCAGGAGAATAATTTTTTCAGTCTGAAAGCAGATCTGGATGACACAGCACATTACCACTACAGTCCACCCCTTGTGTCACTTAGATCTAGTTGTATATCCTAGGAGTAGCTTCTCTAGGATGCTTGAGCCTCTTTGGGGGAGAAAAAAACTTATGAAAAGAAGGTTTCTGAAAAAAACTATAACCCTCATAGATGGAACTGGCCACTAGGCTGCAACTGATTTTCAGAGATTCCTCCTCTACTACCATTTCTAGAATCCCCTCAGCGTCGGTTCACCCATTTGTTGATGTGAGTGACTATATAGTGGGGGTGACACAGACCCTCAATGACAAGGATCTGAACCCTAGTCATCATGCTCTTCTTAGACCATGCTGGCTACAATTAGACATTTACCATCAAAACTGGGAAGGAAATAACAGAAGACCTTTAAGTGGATCAGTTGAGAGCCAAAAACTTTCCTCCTTAACCTCATTATGTAACAGAGACTTACTTCAGCCTAATTTTAGTTTCTGTGTAGAGAACAAATTACAGGCAGGCAAGGATGAGAGCAGAAAAGCCTGTCAGCTACTTTCAACTATAGAACGTGAAAGAGAATATTGGGGTTTGGGCCAAGGTGCTGGTAATGCAAATGGCAAAAGGCAGTTGAATTCTGGATATGTCTTGAAGATAGAGCTAAAAAGATTTGTTGGTAGAGTGGATGTGAGGTATGAAATAAAGATTGTTGTTAAGAGTGATTGTTTTCTAAAATGGACACTCTGGAGGACTCCATTTTTTGGTAATGAGATGCTTTTATCTACCAGAAGATTCATTTTTAGAAACAGGGTTATTCCCTGTTCCTACGGAATGGGATTCCCACTTTAGTCACATGTTCTAACAATAATACCAGTCATATTCCCTAGGAATGCAGGAATACTATCTAGTTGGCCAATATCAGCTCACCTCGTATACTGGGTCTATTGGCTAAATGAATTTCAAAGAAATTTTATAAAATAAAACAGAACAAGAGATTTTACAAGTGACTCCAATAGACTTCTTCAGATTTTTTGCTTATCTCTTCTTCATCTTTGTCTCTTATTCCCACTTATACTTTCTGCTCCACTAATAAAGAGAAAATTGAAGTATCTGAGAACAGCATGATCTCTCTTACCACTATGCAGTGTTCTCCATCCCTTAGAACCTCCCTTTATGCTGTGACGTTAATTCCTCTAGAATCTTTTCCTAATATCCCTATTCCGACTTTTCCCTGAAATTCTTGTGGTATTGTGTCCTACCATTCTCATGGCATTTTTCTCATTGCATTATAATTGAATTCTCTCTCTAGATCTAGACCTTCCTGAAAACAGAATCGATCTGGTCACTACTGTATTCCCAAAACCTTGAGCATTTTCCTGCATAAAGCAAGCATCCGATAACTATTTGTAAAATATATAGGTGAGTCCTTCTTTATTTTAAAGTAGAGACTATTTCCCACCTACTCAAGGGTAGATCAAACAAATTACTTGGGGTTCAAATCTAGACAAGTGTCTAAACTTTATTGTTCAAAATAAACACCTAAATAATTCACTAAAAATAAAGATAAGAAAACACATTTTCAGAAACTCTGGTTTTGTTATGTTTGAAATAGGCCAATGATGATTTTGATATAGATTTTTGACAGACCAAACTGGCCTGTGGGTCTGACAAAAACAAAAACAAAAACAAAAAATTCTCCCATCCAAACAGGTAAAGTAGTGTAACTGGCAGAATTATGAGGAAGAAAAGGAGATCTGAATCTTGAATTCCTAGTTTTTATTACAGAAGGTCAAAATCTATAACAAAAGTGGTTATAGAAAGTTAGAATTACAATTGAATTCTATTATGAAAAATACATGAAAGGCCATCTTTATATCTTTATTCCTATAAATTTAAGGATCTTTATTTCTTAAAAGTTGATTTAGCTGAAGTTTATTGAAGATTCCCATTGCTGTTTAATATTTTTTGACCATGAAAAGATTTTAATTGCAAGGCTGATGCTCAATGTATTGCAATTGAGATTTTATTTTTTTGTTAATTGTGCTTTGAGACAGATTTTTAAATGGCATGCCTTTTGGAAATCCAAAAATAACCTTTTCACATAAGAAACAAGTACATGTCCATCAATTCCTCTTTCTTATGATGAAGTATAAACACATTCTCTAGATAAACTTATGATTCGATTTCTGTTAAGCCTGAATTCTCTTGCCATCCTAAGGGAGAAAATAATAATTTTTTTTCTAAAGGAAAACATTCCTAAAAATAGAGTGTTTTTCAACTCTTATATTCGAACAGGAGAAGTACTGACAAACATACCATCCGGAGTGAAAACACCTTGAGATATATGAGTTTCTTCATTTTTTAGCAACCTGAGAAGACACTGAGCTGGGATATCTCTAGGGAAAATTGAAATGCTGTATGTGTTAATATTTCTATTCCTTTTGTATCAGTCAGTTCTAAGTAAATGGCTATGAGGCTTTAAGTTAACTTTAGTGCCACCTCTAAATGTAATGTCTTTGGAAGTTAAAAAATATATCCCAAGGAAATTTTTTTCTCAGAAGAACAGATATCACATTCTACCTTGAATTATTCAAACTAACTTGAATTGCCAATAAATTAAAATGAACTCGTAAATACGTGGGCCACTGGCTGGAGCCACTCAAATATCAGTGTCAACCTATTTCCTTTGCAGGTGCATTTTATTTATTCTCCTGCCATACACTAACAGGTCCCATGCATCTGTCCTTAGACAAGCAGTCATTTAGCATTGTGCTGCCTTCATACAATGCTGTAAACCCCAAGTAAGTGAATGGGAAATGGGAGAATTTATGATGCATCTTCCAGTCCCTCATTTCATTATTTCTGGTTTATCATGGCAGGCTTCAAATGACTTTCCTGCATCTAGTTTCTCCCCAATTTACTTCTTTTAGCCACAGGCAGATCAATCTTCCTAAAAATCGACTGTGATCATATCACCTCAATTCAAGAATCCGCATGACTACCCATTGCTTATAAACTAAAGAATATGCTGTTTTCTTCCCTGACTGTACCTTTAATCACACAGTCTATTCAATCATATGATATGTTCTTACTGAACCTCATTTGTGGTTGATTAAAAAATATGGCTACAATATTCTGTAGCACCTTCGATTAAGAAGCAGAGTGGGTTTCCTTACTCCTTAAATCTGGTCTGGTGACTGGACCTGCTTTGATCAATCCATGTGGTAGAAGTGATATTGCACAATTTCTAAGGCTGAGCTTGAGGAGCTTCACAGATTCTGTCTTCACTGTTTTGAAATGTGGCCCAGAGAAAGCCAGTCTAACCTACTAGAGGATGAGAGACCACATGGAAGAGACGTGAGGCATCCTAGGTGACAGCCAGTATCGATGGCCAGCCAAAAGTGAGGTCATCTTTGACTCCCAGGTGACCTGCCCCCTAAGAGCAACCACAAGAGTAAGCCTAGGTGAAACTGTCCCCCGACCCCCAGAATTGTGATAATAGTAAGATAGTCTTATTTAAATCATTATTTGTTGGTAAGGACTCGTAGTTTGCTATGTAGCAAGTTAATAAATCAACCATGTTCTAGATATATTTTTAGGTACTAGGCATTCATTAATAAGAAATGAGTTATCTATTATGTTATGTGTTGTGGGTTGATGATTATATCAGCACAGCACTTAGACCTGGGCAATGCTTTGGAGGACCCCTAGATAGCCTTCTCTCAATCATACTTCTCCTCATGGATAAAAAAATGCATATATAGGTGGCTTTACAGACTTCACAGGCAGGATTCCATTAGTATGAAAACCTCTTTCCCAGGTAAAAGCAACTGCCTGCTTGAAATCCTTTTCCCAAGAGTGAACAAAGCAGGTAGAAGTGTGAAAGGTGAGAAAATAACATGATATTATACATAGGAAACCCTAAAGAATCCACAAAAAAACTATTAGAACGAATAACTGGATTCAGTGAAGTTGCAGGATAGAAAATTAATACTTAGAAATCTGTTGCATTCATATATACTAAGAACAAACCATTGGAAAGAAATCAGGAAAACAATTCCATTTATAATAGCACACAAAATAATAAAATACTTAGGAATAAACCTGACCTAGGAGGTGAAAGACTTGTACTCTGTATTAGACACTAATGAGAGAAATTAAAGACAACATCAATAAATAGAAACCTATCCTGTGCTCATGGATAGGAAGAATTAATATTGTCAAAATGGCCATCCTGCCCAAAGCAATTGACAGATTCAATACAATTTCTATCAAAATACCAATGACATTTTTCAATAAACTGGTGCAAATAATCCTGAGCTTTTATGGAACCACAGAAGACCCTGAATAGCCAAATCAATCCTGACAAAGAAGAACAAAGCTTGGGGTATTATGCTCCCTAACTTCAAGCTATACTACAAAGCTATAATAATCAAACAGTATGGTACTGGTAAAGAACAGACCCATAGATCAATGGGACAGAATAGAGTGCCCAGATATAAACCCACACATATATGGTTAATTAACATATGATAAAGGAGCCATAAATATACAGTGGAGTAAAGACAGTCTCTTCAATAAATGGTTTTGGGAAAACTGGACAGCTACGTGCAAGAGCATGAAACTGGATTACTGTCTAGCTCCATACACAAAAGTAAGCTCAAAACAGATCAAAGACTTAAATGTAAGATATGAAACCATAAAACTCTTAGAAGAAAACATAGGCAAAAATCTCTTGAACTTAAGTATGAGCAGTTTCTTTTTGACTGGACACATCTCCCTGGGCAATGGAAACAAAATAACAAATAAACAAACAAGACTACATCAAACTAAAAAGCTTCTGTACAGCAAAGGACATCTGCAGCAGAACAAAAAGGCAACCTACAGTATGGGAGAATATATTAATAAATTATTCATCCAAAAAGGAGTTAACATCCAAAATATATAAAGAACTCATATGCCTCAATACCAAAAAAATGAATAAATAACCTGATTTTTAAAAAAATGGGTGGAGGACCTGAAAAGACATTTCTTCAAAGAAGAAATACAGATGGCCAACAGGCACAGGAAAAGATGCTCCACATCTCTAATCATGAGGGAAATGCAAGTCAAAACCACAGTGAGATATTACCTCATACCCATTAGAGTGACCACTATCCAAAAGACAAGAGGTAACAAGTCTTGGTGAGGGTGTGGAGTAAAGGGAACCCTCCTACACTGCTGGTGGGAATGTAAATTGATGCAGCCACTGTGGAAAAGAGTATGGAGTTTCCTCAAAAAACTAAAAATAGAAATACCATATAACCCAGTAATCACTTCTAGCAATTTACCTGAAAGAAACAAAATCCCTGATTTGAGAAGATATCATGCACCTCTATGTTTACTGCTGCATTATTTACAGTAGCCAAGATATGGAAGCAACCAAAATGTCCATCAAATGAATGGATAAAGAAGATATGGTACATAGACACAGTGGAATATTACTCAGCCATAAAAAGGGTAGAATCCTACCAACAACATGGATGGACCTAGAGGGTATTATGCTCAGTGAAATAAGCTAGGTGGAGAAAGACAGATAACTTATGATTTCACTTGTTTGTGGAATCTAAAAACAAAACTAAACAAAAAACAAAACAGCAATAGACTCAAAGACCCTGAGAAGTAACTGGTGGTTACCATGAAGGATTGGGATGGATGGGTGAGGAGGGTGAGAAGCATAAAGGAGAAAAAAATCCCCAATCATAATATAAGTTGGTCACAATCATGGTAGTACAACTTGGAGAATATAGCCAATGATTCTGTAACATCTTTCTACATTGACAGATATTAACTGTACTAGTTGGGGTGAGTATTTAATAATGTGGATAACTGGTGAACCACTGCATTGTATCCTTGAAACTAATATAAGATTGTATATCAACTATCCTTAAGTAAAAAAAAGAAATCAGCAAGCCCTTGTATGAATAGCAAAAAATAAATAAATAGATAAATAAAAATAAAAATAAAACCTAGTTTCTCAATACTGGCAAAAAAAAATACTATAGGTGTTATTTAAAGACCAAAGGGGAGCCCTTGGAGGTTTTTGAGCTACCTAGAACCATTCTCCAATTGAAATTTTTAAATTAGAAGTAAAGGCTTTAATTATGGGTAAAGTGGATGCTGATGGAAGATTTAGGAGCCCAGTAAGTATTCCTGAACCTCCATTACCTCCTTGTTCCTTTTCACTTACTCTGACTACTTTGATTTATACTAAGATTTTTAAAAAAATAGAAGTAACTTGCACACACTTCCATTATCACCTCTATGAAATTGCTTGTGTCAATATCCAACTCCTCTGCCTCCCCTTTGGACACTGTGGGGGGAAAGCTTCCTCCTACGTATGGCTAATTTCTCTGCTCATCATGTGGAATCTCATTCCCATGTCCTCCATTAGCCCCCACCCTTCCATTTATCTGCTCTCTTAAACGATGCTTTAGAAGAAGCTAATTCTACTTACTCTCCATTTCCAGTCTTCTCTTGAAACCACTGCAGTCTGCTTTAATTTCCACCAGTTCACTGTACGAGTTGTCAAAGTCACAACTATGTAACCCCCATATGAAACAGTCTTCTCTTATTTGACCTGTCACTATTTGGCATAGTTGATGACAACTACTTTCCTGAAATAGTTTTCTTGGTTTCTCTCATTCTACTCTCTCTTGTTTTCTCCCTTCCATTATTGGCTGATCTTTTAGCCTCATTTTCCACACCTTTAAAAATTAGAATGCCTCAAAGCTCAGTCCTTAGACCTTTTCCCTTTTCTCCCCTCACCCTTGTTTCCTGTTCCCCTCTTTTCTTTCCTTCTCTATCAAAATATGCTTCCTTGTGGATCTCATCCACTTCTCAAGACTTCACATACCACCTATTTTTTGTTGCCTCCCAGAAAATCACTTCCCTGAATATTAAACCCATATGCCAAATACTTGTGCAAAGTTGGCCCTCAACTGATCACCCATCTTCCCTACAGGCTGTAATACTCTAGTCTATATGCTACGTACCATCTATAGCAGTCAGAATGCCCCTATCATAGAGTTTCTCAATAAGTGGAACTCCGTTCTGCCAATTTCAGGTCCAGTTCTTTTGGTGTTCTTCCCTCCTTTGTGTCTCTCTAACCCATATCCAAGCCATCAGCATATCCTTTGGGCCAGACATTCAATGTCACCAGAATCAAATCACTTCTCCTTTTCTATACAATTACCATTGTCAAAAGTTCATTAAAAAAAGGAAGTAAAACCATTGAATCACCAAAGTAATAGTTAAAGTTTGTCGTGAACCAAAACGAACAGTCTTCAAACTGGGAGCTTAAAAGCCAAAACATGGAATGAGGCTCAGGGGTATATATTGTTATAAAGCAGCTTATATAGTGAGAGGACAGAGACTGTTCTTTGAAGTGATTGGTAATCTCAGAATTTTCTTAAATTTTAGGAGATTGGTCAGTGACTGCCTCATAACTTTAGGAAACAGTTTTTTGATATATGATTTTCAGAGGTGTAAGCAATAAGAACCCCAGCTAAGTTAGCCATGCAAAACAAGCTAAATTAATCTTTGCTTGTATAATTAAACTGATTTTTTTTCCTGCTCAGGAAATTTTCAAGGTTGGTCTCCATTTGTTTTTGATTTTTAATACCGTGTTGTCTCAAGCCAGGGCTTGTGTCTTTCTGGACCATTGCTATAGCTCCTACTGTTCTCCCTGCTTTTATCCGTCTTTTCCTACATCTATTCTCTGTAAATAAGCTACAGTAACAAGAAAGTGAATAGAATTATGACATCCTGTTGTTCAAAACCCTCAAATGACTTTCCATTTTGCTTGGAGTAAAATCGAATGATCTTACTCTGGTCTGCAACACCCTCCGTGGTCTAGCTCCGGCTAATCTACCCAACCATATACACTGTCGTTTTCTCTCCCACTGCCCTGCGGCTGTGCTGGGATCCTGGATGCTGCATGAACATATCTCTTGCCTCAATGTTTTTACACAAGCTGCTCTGTTTTATGAATGTTTTTCCCCCACATATTTACATTTTTTACTCACAGATGTTTAATATAATTGTTTTTCTTTCTGTTACATTTCTGGACTTTTTTTTTTTAACCGATAATACATGGAAGGCATTGTATTTTAAAAGATGATTCAGAACACAATTATAAATTAAACACACATACCTGCATGCACACATATACTAATATCATTACAACAAAAAAAATGAAACAATACTATCATTTTTACCATGTGAAATGCTAATTTGACATTTTCTTTCCATAATATATTCTTTCCTATTTATTGGAAATACTGTCCTTGACCCACTAAATTGATTTCATGACTTCCCAGTGTGCAGTTTGAAAACTACCGATATATAAAACAGAACATATCTAATGATCATTTTTTATCATATTTATTCCATTTATGGTAGCATTTATCTTCAGCTGATATATTGTATGTTTATTTATTTACTCTCTTTACTGCATTAGAATGGTCACTCGTGAGTATAGGAGCTCTGTTTTCAGGACTATGTGCTGCATCTGTTACAATGCTGGCACTTAGTAAGCCTGCAAAAAGCATGTGTTGATGAATACATACTTAGGCATGAATATATTTATGATACATTCAGTAAACTACAGTCACAAAATTTGTGATGGATTAGATTTGAGACATAAAGGGGATGAAAGTTTTAAGGATCTACTTTATGATTCTGGCTTACACAGTTAGCTAAATCATGGTGCAATTCCCTAAAGAATACTCCTCTTGGGACAAAGTATTGTAGGATGAACACCTGCTTAATTTTTGGACTAGTTGGTGTTGAGCTACTTCAGAACATCTACCCTGAATCACCTGAATAAAATCTTCATAAGTCCCATTCAAGTCCCATTCAAATTCAGAACTTCAAGTTCATTATGTCATTTTTATATTATCTTTTTCTTTCCCATTCCTTTTCTCTGAATGACTTTTTCTTAAGTTACATTTCTAAGAGTACAAATTACCCTATTTTAGACTGTGTCATTTTAGAAGCCACATAAGATCATATTTAAAAAATTTAAAACATATCATTATGTGGATACATAAGGACAGGATGAAATTTCTCACAGTTTTCCTGACAAAACAAAATGGAATCCACAATATTCCTGTCAGGGAGATATTTGACTTTCTGAAGTCAGAAATCTGATGGGGCAGATATGGCATAATTTAGAGCCAGGAACTTCTCAGCTGTTGATACGAATATCACTGCGTGAAGCCGGTGCTGTGCCAGGGACTGACATCCGCGCCTTCTGGCCAGAGGGATCCTGGAGGGGGACTGTGAGTGACTCAAGCAGCGGCAGGCTTAAGTATATGAACAATGGATCGAGGTTGTCTTTCAAGCCTAGCCACTGCCTCTGAGCCTACGTCTCCCTCTTGCTCTCAGTTTGCTTTTTAATTGAACGCTGAAAAAAAAGGAGAAAATACATACAAAATTTTTGTTCAGTAATAGTGATTATACATTATATGAAAAAACAATTTTGATTAAATGTATTTGAAGATTGCAGAGTTAAAGCCATGTAAGGTTTTTACTCCAGGACTCTTCCTTACAGGATAATGTGTGTTTTATGTTTCCAAAAAATTTTTTTAACATTACAATGATCCAAAACTTTTTAAACAATGTAATCCTTTTTTTTTTCTCCTGTGCATTTCCACAACCTTTTGGGTGACCAGACTACATGCATTCATCAGAGACAGAAAGGATCTGATTGCAGAAGGAAGGAGAGATAACAGGATTCTGAGGGATTTTGTTGTTATTGCTATAGATACAACTTAGTGCAAGGACAACAGACTAAATATATCCTTAACAAGAATACTTGGTTTACTTGAGACTGGAGAGTTTGGGGAAGAGAAATACATTTTACACCTCTTGTTGCCACTTGTCACAGGAGGCAAGCTTGCATTTATAAATGATGAAAAAACAAAGTAGAAATGTTTATACGCATCTTTTCCTTTTTATAACCCAACTTATAAAATTCCCAAAATAGAGTAGGTATCCAATGGTAGCTCTTGAAATTTTTATTGCTCAATGTAAAGGAGCTGACAGATTTCCATAGTAAGTATAGTTTTTTTTAAAAAAACAAACCTGAACAAAGTGGTTAAAGGGGGAAATTCATGTCTATTTTTTTATTTTTTTATTCATTTATTTTATTTTGTTATCATTAACCTACAATTACATGAAGAACATTATGCTTACTAGGCTGCCCCCTTCACCAAGTCGCCCAACAAACCCCATTACAGTCACTGTCCATCAGCGTAGTAAGATGCTGTAGAATCACTACTTGTCTTTTCTGTGTTGCACAGCCCTCCCCATGCCCCCACCCCACATTATACATGCTAATTGTAATGCCCCCTTTCTTTTTCCCCACCCTTGTCCCTCCCTTCCAACCCATCCTCCCCAATCCCTTTCCCTTTGGTAGTTAGTCCATTCTTGGGTTCTGTGATTCTGCTGCTGTTTTGTTCCTTCAGTTTTCCTTTGTTCTTATACTCCACATATGAGTGAAACCATTTGGTCCTTGTCTCTCTCTGCCTGGCTTATTTCACTGAGCATAATGTCCTCCAGCTCCATCCATCTTGTTGCAAATGGTAGGATTTGTTTTCTTCTTATGGCTGAATAATATTCCATTGTGTATATTACCACATTTTCTTTATCCATTCATCTACTGATGGACGCTTAGGTTGCTTCCATTTCTTGGCTATTGTAAATAGTGCTGCAATAAACATAGGGGTGCATCTGTCTTTTTTGAATTGGGATGCTGCATTCTTAGGGTAAATTCCTTGAAGTGGAATTCCTGGATCAAATGGTATTTCTATTTTGAACTTTTTGAGGAACCTCCATACTGCTTTCCACAATGGTTGAACTAATTTACATTCCCACCAGCAGTGTAGGAGGGTTCCCCTTTCTCCACAACCTCGCCAACATTTGTTGTTGTTTGTCTTTTGGATGGTGGTGATCCTTACTGATGTGAGGTGGTATCTCATTGTGGTTTTAATTTGCATTTCTCTGATGACTAGCGATGTGGAGCATCTTTTCATGTGTCTGTTGGCCATCTGAATTTCTTCTTTGGAGAACTGTTTGTTCATCTCCTCTGCCCATTTTTTAATTGTGTTATTTGCTTTTTGTTTGTTGAGGTGTGTGAGCTCTTTATATATTTTGGATGTCAACCCTTTATCAGATCTGTCATTTATGAATATATTCTCCAATACTGTAGGGTCCCTTTTTGTTCTATTGATGGTGTCCTTTTCTGTACAGAAGCTTTTCAGCTTGACATAGTCCCACTTGTTCATTTTTGCCTTTGTTTCCCTTGCCTGGGGAGATATGTTCATGAAGGAGTCGCTCATGTTTATTTTTAAAGGTGACAGTTGGGGATGGTGGTGGCAGGTAAGATGTACAGTTCATGGAGGAGCTATGTACACATCACTGTTGTAAGGCTTTAAGAGATATGGTGATGACCTGTATGCTATAAACACTATATATTGAAAATAATTGTTATTTTCCAACCATACTAAGTCCTAAGCAAGCTGCTTTGCAGGAACCATCTATCACTGGATGGAAACCATACGTCAATTATACCAAATTAAAAAAAATGCATTCATAGAAGCAGGAAAATATCACCCATAACCACAGGATAATTAAATAAGCAAAACCAATCTAGAATTGACATTGGTTTAGAATTAGTAGATGAGGATATTTAAACAGGAATAGATTCAGATGAAGTAGTGGGCTGGAATGAGGGGGCTGGAGCTCTCATTCAAGTTCTCCACCTGTAGCATCATTTTGCCTGCTCAGCACTCCCACAGACCTCCACTAGCAGCAGAAGGAGGTGAGTGGATTAATATTCCAGCTTCCTTGGCCTCAGTCGGGAAACTCTGAAGCTCACTCAGTGTCTCCTAGAAGCTGTTTAATGGGAGTAAGAAAATAATTGAACTAAAATTCTTTTCTTGTGGTCAGCCTCTGGAGAGATCAAACTACAACAGTGACTATTTTGGAAGTTTTATACTAAATATGTAGCTGAAGACTTGAGACTGTTAGGAACACAAGTGATGACCTAAATCAAAAACCCTATGATTTCCTTTACTCATAAGCATTTGGACATTTTGGATAAACAAATCATATTTGCCTCCATTTTACTCTCTCTTTTCACAAAACTGAATTTAACCTTTTTCATTATACACTGAGTGTTTGGCCAGTAGGAGAGGTGCCTGGAGCAACCAGTTTTCTTTCCTCTTTAAATAGTAGCATGCTCCAGCAAATTAGGCTTTTGAAAATACCCTGATAGCTTTTGAGTTGAAACACCCAATTGCAAACTAGGACCTTCACTTTCATATGAGTTGAATTTTAAATAAAAATCTGCCAATATATTTACCTTTGCACATTATCTTACTTTTAAGCAGCAAAAAAAAAAAAAAAAAAAAAAAAAGTATTCCAGCTAGATATTTTCCTTATTTCTTCTTTTTTCTACAGGCACCAGAAGTGTGTTGAGATAAGACTCATGGAGTTATCTCTACCATTTTTGTCACTTTAAACTAACATGTTAGCATTATTAAAATGTAGGATTTTCTTTTATTGAGTATTTCATTGCTACATTTCATGCAGGCAGAAGTGACAAAGGTGACTTCTTTGTGTGGATCCTCACAGGATGCAGTGGGGGAAATATTTTGTGATAACTAAAGGGCCCTCCGTTGATAGATTATACAATAAGACTTCCTGCAGTGATCATGACAACCGATAAGCACTAGCCTTATTTTTAATATATTCTGACGAGTCCACATCTCCTCAGGTGTTAGGAAGTAGTTTTGAATTTTCATTCATTAGACAGAGTATAGTTTGTCTGAAGTTAGTTTGCTCTTTGATGCAACAAGCCACTGTGTTTCAACCTGGGAATTAACATTCAGTCCAGTTGCCTAAAGCATGTCCTAGGGGAATTCTTACAAAGATTTGGAGAGACTCCCAACTCCTCACCAGGTGCCGTATTGAATAAGTACTTCTTATAAGACAGTGAGAATATGGTTCAGAAATCTACAAAAGGCATTATTCAAAAAAAATTCAATAATTATTTTATTATATAGCTAAAATGATGTTCATTAATAATTAGTTATTACCTATAATTGTTTTCACAACTCTTTTTCATGAGGTCCCTTTGCTTGAACTATTTCAAAGAACTGAGCAGGAATGAAGAGTCCCTTACTCACTTTATCCATCCATCATCTTTGAAAGGGTGGACAAAGACAGGATCATTCACCATCTAACCCTATGGATATGATCTCGTCACTATTTTACTCCCTAGGAGGAAACATGTCTTTCTTTTATTCCGTTGATGATTGAGAGTGGGGACATATGATTATATGATTACAAATTTCTCTTACTGATTTGGAGCATATTATTTCTAATAAATATTATAAAGCAGCAGTTATATATACATATGTGTGTTTATATACATATATATGTATATATATATAACAAGTCAGGTCGTGCTTTCCTTCCTGCTGCTGTTGCGAATGATAAACACGGTCTCACAATGAATTACGTTGTCTTATGGTCTCACACTCTCCTAGTAACAGTCTATCAAGTCCATTTTCTCACCAATGAAGCAAGCATTGTCAAAAGAAAATGACTCAGGGGTACCTCTATAGACTGATGCAACACTATTTGAGGTCCCCTACCATATTCCATCATCTAAACCAAAAATAATGATGCTTTAAATATGAAATGAGTTCATTATGCCAGGCATTCAGAATAGAGCTTGACATACAGAAAGGACTCAATCCAGTTAGTTGCCGTTACTGTAAATCTTTGCATTTGGGTATTATCCCATGCTTTAGGCAACTGGACTGAATTATGAAAGAGAGGAGTCATTGCCTTTCTGGCTTTCCAATAGTGCAGGTTTAGGACAACAATATCGATGGTACAACATCAGGAGTTCAAGGTACAGGCGTTTTTATCCCAGCAGATTCAGAGCATTTTAAATTGTCATTAATTTAGATAATATACTTGTTTGGGATTCATTTTATGAGTTTGATTTACGGTTTTGTGGGTTCTCTATTTTTTATTAACACCTTATATAACGTGGATAAATACATTTTATTTGGATTTCAACCAGATCAAGATCATCTACAAGCCAGGATTGCTTCCAATTCATCAGGGTTCCAGTACATTAAATGTGGCCTTTATACAGTGATTCAAGTCCTGTGTATTCCTAAGCTGTCCTTTTTCCTCTACCTAAAAAGAAAAGCCAATGATTATGGGTACTTTACCTTCGTAGGACTGGGTTTTCATGAGGACTTTGAAAATAGCATTAATCTTCTTAATTACACTGTAATTCCCTAATCCAGTGGTAAATTATCTATTATCTTCTTAATATTAAAATAGATCCACTATACAAAATATATTCCCTTACTACTTAACTTTAGTCCAATGACTGATTTATGTAATTTCTTCAGTAGAAGAGTTTTATCCTATCCAGAGTTGAGTGAACTCAATACAGTCTGCTCTCAGCCCTTAGAACTTTTCTAAACTTATGAATGGATATTACTCACATTAAATGAGGTTTTAGCTATGGATATATAGACATAGATATAATGGTTAAACACACTTGACAACGAGGAAGTACTGAATAACTGACGGTTGTTTTAATTACTAAGGGTTGGGCTCTTTGACCAGCCGCTGACTCTGGATAGGGAGCTGGTAGAGGCCTAGTTCTCACAGACTGATGTACTGGAGGGAACTTAGGCTATATTGCTTCCCACTAAAAGAAGGAGTCACTGATTCCAGACCTTGAGTAGTATAGTCACATATTAGAAAATAATAAATGTCTAGTAATGAATTTTTTATTCCAAGGTTATTGGATCTTAAATTGTATCTCTCATGCCTCCATTGAGATATAAAATCAGTATTTCCTGGGTTCTCAGCAACTACATTCACCTCTGTGTTGTTGGTTCCCTGGTAGTTGATGTTAGCAATTTCCATTTGGCTAAAGGGAGTTTTCATTTTATTTTATTGGCCAAGGAGTATAACATGTCCACCCAAACCAAATTACTCTAAGGTCCCTGATGCAAGTGATGAAGGTAAAAAGGTGGCAATTGTAGCAGCCCTTGCCTTCCCTGAGTGTGAACCCACTTTAGTACAGGAGAATTATAAATGTGCTCCTTCACCGTGTAAAAAAGTGGGCTTCCAAACTCAATAGAATGAGAAATTAGTTGCTATTTTATTGGATATCCATTGTTGTTTCCATCACCCAGGATGTCTTACGAAAGACACCTGGCCTGGATGCCACTACATAGGAACAGGGAGTCTAATGTGTGCCAACAAGCTTTAAAAGGCAAGGACTTAGGCACCGAGAATCACAGAACTCCAAGTTGAAGCAGCCCAGGTGCTCTTGCTCACAGGGCTGGGAGAGTTGACTGGTTCTCCCATACATAAATCCATGAGCAGCCACTGGCAGGAGACATGCATGCCCCTTCCCCAAAGGCAATGCCTACCTATCTTCAGAGCTGCAGGGAAGCTCTGCTAGAGTGCCTCCTGTGAGTACCTACGTGCAGTACAACCAAAAGTGATCAGAGCCATCCACACGGGAAATGCTCAGTTTGTTCCTCACAGTTGGATACATGAGAATAAGGCAAGGCTTAGGGAATTTTTTTTTTTCTTAACAACAGAAAAAAAAGAAAACAATAAAATTTCTGATTTGATATTTTTTGGCCCTGGAGTACTATTGATTACCTCCTCCTTCAAACTCTTATCATATATCTTATCTATATCACTTGTTTAAACACTTAAAAAATGTCTCTTTCTCAATGTCTCTTTTGCCTCTTTTTTGTTGTTTCTCGATTGAGCCCAAAAGCTCTTTAGGGGCAAAACATGGTTGTGAGATATTTCTTCTAACGTCCAGTTAAACACATAATTGGTACTTCATTTACTTTCTGCAATGGTTTGAAGTTAAATTGTCTCCTTAAAAAGGCCTGGATTTTTACTCCTCCTCATTTTCCCACAGCAAGTAGATATGATTTCTTCATTAATTCTTTTTAATAACCTCTCACTGCTTAGGTAAACAGAGCAGATGAATGCACCTACTTTGAATTTGTGTTCAGGAAATTAAGGTGGTAATATACAAGTCAGCTGCAGAATCCAGGAATAAAATGTATAAGGTTGGAAAAATAGTGCTGAGCAGCCAAAGTACAAGTATTTAGGTCAATGAAGAGCGATATTCAAAAACAGATTCATACCCGAGTCCTGTCTTTTACGTCAGCAACTGTGCCATTTACAGCAAGCATTAAAAATGAAGGAAACAAATTCATAATTTCAAAACCTGTAATTGAAAATAAAAGGATAATACTGGCAAAATACTGACATACAAATTACGGGAACACCATGTCAGAGCTCCTAATTCTATATCCCAGTAAACCACAATATTGCAGTATTATTTCTAAAGACACCATTAGTCTTTCCATTTCCAAATATGGATAATAGTAAAAAATATTTTTTATAAACTTTACCATTACAACATTCTCTTGCAATACAGTATGCCGTCTAAAGGTCACGCTTCATTCTGTCTGCATCTGATACAGCCACGCAGGGATGTGTATTGTTTAGGCAAAAATCCACATAGTTTCCTGGTAACCAAGTAATTATAGTGTGTACTTTCATAAGAAGGTTATTAAATTTGATGTGAGAAATAACAGATTAGTCTAGTGTGTGTGTGTATATATATTCATTTTTATTGCAGGGTTCTTAAATTCATGAGTGTGAGTTGTGTTTTACTTATTAATGTAATTCTAACAAGAAAACCAAAGGAATTTGAAGCAACTGTCATGTACTAAAGGGGTACTGAACTTAAAATATGAAGACATAAAAGTTGGAATATGAAGAATAAAGACCTGGACTCAAGTCTTAGTTCTGCAGTATTTTAACTGTGCCACCTGACACAAATCACTTGATTTTCTTTACTTCAGTATTTTTAGCCATAAAAGAGAAGAAATATTTTGTAATGTCATACAAGCTGCTGTTAAGCACTTGGGAAGACTGATCTCAATGGTGTGCAGATGGACAAACATACCGTCTTACAGAATCCTGACTCTCCCTCCAGGTTCAGCATTCAGCATATATATTTAGGACCTGCTGTGGGCAATGATGCAAGCTGAACACCAGCAAGAAAAGAGTGAACATGCCACACATCACAGGACACATTTATCACGTCATTTGTATAAAAGTATGTACACAAGTACACAGACACAAAAACTCACACACATACGGAACACTGCAAAATGTTGATAGTTGTTAACTGTGGGTCATAGTGATATTCAATTTCTTGGTTAAGGCATTTTCTATTTCCTAAATTTTATATATGTACATTGTTTAATCTTTAGAATCACACAAAACAAAATAATTATGATTTATTAACTACTTAATATGACAGTTTTGTCGTTCAGAAATTCACAGCATGTTTGAGCTCATCTCCTAACATGAATTTCTAAGAAACCTTATTCTTCCTTCCTTTCACAGACAAGCCTTAATATCTCATGTCCTCCTCTCTAAAATTAAAATAATAAAAAAAAAAACTTCTAGGCTCACTTGAGTATGGAATGTGTAGTCTGTAAAGGTCTATGCAAATGTTTATTATTCTACTGTCATTGTTACAATCATTGTGACAATGACTTCATTGCTTCCAGGAAAGAAGTAAAATATTTTTAGAAATGTGATTAGTGGTCCCCTGCCCCTCTTTCACTGATGCTTTCATTCTTGTTTAACAGAGTTGTAGTGCATGCAACCTGCTTTAGGAGGAGGTTAACTCAATGTTAAGCAGCTGCCATTGTTAAAAGTTAAATATACTTGTATTAGGAAAATATAAGTAAATAATTTTGAAACAAGTCAGCACAGATTTTCTGAAAGACAACTTTAAAAAAATTTTTATATATACACATACATATATACAAAATCTTAAAATAACTGAACGTAGAGCCAGAATTTTTACTTTTACTTCCAGTAGGAAAATAATTAGCTGCTTATACAAAATTTTTATCACAACATTTTTGCACTGTTCATAATAGTCAAAAAGTATAAGCCACCTAAACTGATGGGTCTCAACAGGGTCCTATTGGCACATTAGGGGTGCGGTTCTTCATTTGTGTCCCCTGACCTGTGCATTTCAGGAGATTGAACACTGATTCATTTCATCCATTAAATTCCAGACCCACCCCCCAACTAACCTCTTTGACAACCAAAAGCAGCTCCCCCTGACCACATGTCTCTCTATCCCCCTACGAGGACAGGATCACTGTCTTTGAGAAACTGCTGTCTAAATATTTGCAAGAAGGCATTGGTTAGATCAATGTTGGTTTATCCATTTATGAAGCTCTATGATATGTTTTAAAAGATATTTCTTGACTTAGGAGTACAGTTTGCATAATAACTTACAATGCACAGGCACATGTGTCTACATGCACAAAGACATTGGGATTGTATTTATGCTTTTGAATACTCAACAGCATACACTATCAGTGGGGTTTATTTTTCTGATGTGTCAGGAAGTTTGTGCTTGGCAGTCCAGGTAGTTTCTCTCAATTGACAATTCTCTGAGACTTCTTTCTCAAAGTCACAAGATAATTTGAATTCTAGAAATCATATCCTTATTCCAGGAAAGAAAAAATGAGAAAGGTAAAAGGCAAAGTGTCAAAGCGTTTTGTCTTTGTTGACATCCCATTGGTCAGAATTGACTCATGCTCACAGCTACCTGCAGCTGCAGGGAAATCCGGACAGTTGAATCCTTGTGAAGGGCCCATTGGCAACCCAACAAGTCAGTTATTTTGTTGTATCAGAAGAAAAAGATTCTTAAGTCACACTTATATAAACATACAAATGTGTTTCCTCTCGCCATCAACTTTCTCCTACACATTTCACTTTTCTTGTTGACGGTACAAGCCTGTTTATGCATTGTAGCTCTTACCTAACATCTATCCTACCTCCCCTTTTGCGTATTCATCAAGAGCTTTTGACCTAAAGGGGTTATTTTGCTTCATTAAAAGGAAATTGAGTGCAAGGACTAGGAAAGATGAGAGAGAATGGAAAAACCATGGCCCAGAGAAAGAAAGCAGCTCATCTCAGCTGATACGAGGAAGCACGTATCCTGGAGGTAGGAGTGAGAATTGAGCAGACCCAGTAGGAAGCTGTAGGAACACTTCTCAAGTTAGGATCTTTTGCTAACACACAACTTGGGAAATATTGAAAGCCTCAAAAAAGGAATGGGGTATTGGTAAGATGCCCCAAGTCATTAGGCTTCCCTCCAATACCACTTCACCACTCTGAGAACTTGGTACAAAAACATCACAACAGGGTTGTGAAGGTTGATGATGATGGACTTTCTAAAACAGATTTCCTGGTTATAATTAAATCTTATTATAAAACTTCATTTGTCATTTTTTCCTCTTCTCCTGAGGAAAAAGCACTACTTATAAAAAGGTGAAGTGACAAAGTTCTGCTTTGAAGAGAATTTTGAGAGAGGAGGAAAATGGTGGCCTTTGATAGTTTCCCCTTTTCAAGAACTTGTCAGAGATATTTTCAGGCTTGGCAAGTGCAAGCCAATGAATTCAGCTATTTTAAGGAAACAGAAAATATGTCTCTTCCTGTTTCTTCGAAAAAGCCGCAATGTACATGAAGATTGAATGAAAGGAAAATTAATGTAAACGTTTTTATTTGGCACATTTGCTTTTTTTTTATTGCTTTTTCCCAACTAATCTCCAGGAAGCAAATAAAGGTAAAACTTACTCCCAAGAATGGAAAATTATGAAGAATAGAGGTATTGAGCATATTGCTCTTGACTGGAGGGCCCACTGGCACAGGACTGCCTTTGGTCCTTTACCCTTCCTTTTTAGTTATGAGAGCCACTGAACTCTTCAAAATAGGCTTAGAAGGATCATTCTAGCAATTTGCCTTATGAATTCCATGGTAATTTGTTTCATTCTAACATTGTGGTTTCTTCTTCAAGTATATTTTTGACCGGATATTCGGTTTCTACCTTTTAATTCAAGATTCATTTTTAATTTGATTCATCGAGTTCAAGATTTAGTTTTAATTCTCTCACATTCTCCTCCAGGAGTAACAATAGCATAGTCAGAGATATATTTATAGGACTCTTTTGGTTGCAAGAGACAGGAAACCTGACCAAGAGTATCTTAACCAGAATCTCAGACGACACAATTAGAACCTGTTCTTCCTCACCTGGCCTCTGATTCTCTCTGTGCTGGCATCATCCTCACCCTGGCTCTGTTTTCCTAAGGGTAAGACACTGCCGGCAGCTCCAAGCTGACATCCGTGATGATCCCAAGTCCACTGGGAAAGCATCCACTCTACCGACTACTCTAGCCATCACTTATGGGTTTCAAAGTCATGGGCCAATTGATCAGTTTGGGATTCATAACACTGGTTTAACTAGATCTAGATAATATTTCTACCTCTGGAATACGGTGAGGTTAAACTTTCCCAAAACAATATGGTTTAAGACTGGTAGTGGTAACAAGAGGTAATTTCAGATTCCAGTATGAGGAAAAGGATCTATTTGGGAAGTTGAAAACAAAAAATGACATGTACAACAGGATTTCTTGAAAGCGTATTTTGAAACATCAAGGATATGTTGTGCATCTATTTAAGATTGAGTTAGACTGGGTTACAGAATCTTTTACTTCTGTTACTGTCTATAAAACTTGAACTGGTCTTCATATAACAAATCAGGAACCTAACTGCGTATGTGGGAAAGAAGGAATAGGGTGTTGCATGCTCTCCTGAGCAAATTCATCTGCTGAGTTTCCAAGCTATTTGTAGTCCCACAGAGGGCAGAGTTGACTATCTAGGGCCTGAACATAGGCACAGCTCATACTTACTCAATTGTCTTTCTGTGTTCAAATTCCTTTGCACAGGCTGTATTTGATCAGAGAAAGACTTGATATGGTATTTAGGAAACAATATGTGTCCCCAAGAGATATAAACATGATCTTTCACTGAGTGCTACTGTCATGCTGTGTCATATACAGGAAATTTTAGAATACCTAAGTGTTCGTAGAGGTGGTAGTGTCCCCAATATTCCTTACTACCATCCTTTCTGCTTTTCTTCTAGAAAAAAAGTAACTTCTATTATAACTTCTTCTTCTAAAGGTAAACCTGAATGAAATCTGACTTGGAAACTAAACTTGGCTTCAGCATTGACATGGGCACTAGCTGTCTGGACAACTTTGGTCAAGTTATCTTTTCTGAGCTACTTGTTTATCTTTGAAACTAGCACTTTGGAGGAAATAGCCAAAAGTCTTCCTTGAAAATACAAAAATTAGGTTTTATTCTAACCTCATCTTCTGCTTTGCTATAAACTAGTTAGGGTCTCTCACCACCACTTCCATTTCTTCTCATCATGCACATTTAACACTCAAACTTAATGCTTCTTTGGGAAAGAAAAAAGGGAGTTAATTGAGTTCATTTTGTTGGTTTCCCTTTCCAGTTCTATTGGTACTCAGTTAAATCATCCTAGACTCCTTCATTCTTTCCTGTCAGATAAAGGACCCCAGCTTAAAATATGTGACAAATGACCTGGGCCAGCTGAAAGCTAATAGCTACAATCCTGGATCTTTCACCTGCAGAACCAGAGAAGACCGCATAACATGTTTGGTCTTGGAAAAGCCTCTGGAAACAAAATTAACCCAGTTAAAAGGGAAAGTCCTTTTTAAATTCCTCATTTTTATTTCAAATTGCATAGTAAAATTTGGGGGACATGGTACCAAAACCAAGTAATTTGTTTCGACCAAAAGGACAAGATGAAAATTACTAAGGTAGCCAACAATGCACAAGCAGAAACATCCACAAAAGCTGATCATTCCGACTTCTCAACACATTAGAGAAGAGGAAATACTTTTCTGTGATGTTGTTCTTTTAAGAAACATACTTTTGATACTAGAAAAGAACAGAATTGGAGGATACACATGTCTTAATTTCAAAACTTTTTAATCAAAATGTAATCAAAACAGTGTGGTGCTAACATAAGGATAGATATATAGATCAATGGAACAGACTGGAGGGTCGAGAAATAATCCCTCACATATATGGTTGATTAATTTTCAACAATGGTGCCAGGAGAATTAATTGGGAGAAATACATTTTTTTTCAGCAAATGATCTGGACAACTGTATATCCACATACAAAAGTGTGGAGTTGGACTTCTTATATACAAAGTTAACTCAGATGGCACACAGACCTAGATGCAGGATCTATAACTAAAAAAAAATCCTCTTAAAAGTACAGAAGTAAATATTTGTACCTTGGTTTAGGTAATATCTTCTATAGATGAAAAGAACAAGTAACAAAAGAAAAAAATTAGATAATTTGGACTTCACCAAAACTAAAATATTTTATGCTACAAATGATATCAAGACAGTAAAAAGGTGAACCCACAGGTTAGAAGAAAATATCTGCAAATCATAAAGCTGGTAAGAAATTAGTACCTAGAATATATAAAGTACTCTTGCAACTCAAAAATTAAAAAATATGTAACCCAAATAAAAATTTGACAAAGGACTGAATAGTCAAAGGAGATACACTAATGACCAGTAAGCACATGCAAGCTGCTTAACATCATTGACTATCAGAGAAATGCAAATCAAAACCACAGACACACCACTTCATACCCTCTAGGAAAGTCATAGTAAAAAAGATAGACAATAGCAATGATACTGGAGATGATGTGGAGAAACTAGAATTCGTAAACATTACTAGTAGGAATGTAAAATGGTAGAGCTGCTTCAGCTGGCGTTTCCCCAAAATGTTAAACATAGTTACCATATGATCAAGTGATTTCACTCGAAAATATATACCCAAGAGAAATGAATGACACATCCATTTAAAAACTTGTACATGAGTGCTCATAGCAGCATTATTCATAATAGTCAAGAAGTAAAAACAACTCAAAAGCCCATTATATGATGGATGAATAAATACAATGGTATATACATATGCTGAAATATTATTCAGTGCTAAAAAACAGTGAAATACTGACACCTGCTCCCTCATGGCTGAACCTCTAAAACACTGTTCAGTAAAACAAGCCTTTCACAAAAGATTTCACATGATATGATTGCCTTTATATGAAATGTCCAGAGAAAGCAAATCTATAGAAATAGGAAGTAGATTAATAGTTCCTCAGGCTGGGGATGGGGGAATGTCTGCCAAATTGAATGGGTTTTTTTTGGCGGGTGGGGGGGTGACAAAATTTTTCTAAAGTCAGATTTTGGTAATGGTCATACAACTCTGAAATAACAAAAGCCCTTGAACTCTATAACTTTCATGCTGAAATGTATATATAGTATGTTAATTATATCAATAAATGTTAAAGAAAGCAAAGACTATGATGGAAATAATGAAGACAACCCCCAGTGCATAGGAAGAAACAGATATGAGAAAAATTTAAGGCAAAGAAATATTTTCAGAGTTGTCCAATTAAGAAACAGACATTTAGACACTTGAAAAGTTGGATCATAAATAATTCATTTTTCACCTATGGAATAGAAATTTTGTTTTTACCGACTCTGTCATAAATGTAACTGCATATTTAAATCATGAGAAATTAGACATTACACCTTGATCATTCCAACTTCTCAAGTCTGTTGAATTATATGAGACTCAGAATAGATACCTCTACAATCTAAGTACCTAGTTATTAGATAGATTATGGCTTACATACAGGTGATAGATATAGATGTTAGGTAGATACAGATGGACTAAAATGGTAAAGGGGATGTTTGCACAATCAACCAAAGAATTATATTTGAGATACCTTTGAATTCTAAACTTACTAATTAGAGGCATTTTGAATGTTCAGAGGAGAATATTTTCATAGCCATAGGGATTCATTTTTATCAGTATAGAAATATACAGACTTATGTAAAATTTAGTGAGAAAAAAATTTAAATCCTGGCCTCCATCTAAACAGCAAGTTCACATAATCTTGTTTAATTGAACAGTCTGTTTCCAGAATAAGGCAGGAGTTCATTTTGGCTTCAGAAACATTTTCCAAGTCTGAGTTTTGCCACATGGCATGAGGTCAGGTGCCAGACTATTTACTTTCCTTTCATTGTGTGTTGAGAACTGGTTGAAACCACAATTAGAGGAATATACACAACTGGTGGAAAAATAGTTAGCTGCCTCAATATATATGCAGCTCCTACAAATTTTTGAGGCACATTAATAACCTAGAAACTGTAGGTTATGTTGACAGAGATACCCTTTCTTTCCTGTCAAATTCATGCTCATAGGTTCTCTAGTGTATGATTCCATATGCTATAAATGTAGATGAAACCCTAAATCACCTTCAACTTAACATTAATAGAAGCAACAGAGGGTACATTTGACTATTCATGAACCACATTTCAAAGGGGAGGTAGCAGGCAGATCCTACCAGTTACAGAATATAAATTCTTTAATATTTCAAGCCAGAAAAGATCACACTGACTACTACATATGATGTATAATCTGGGGCTGAGAACCACCTATTGTTGAAACAAACCAATGAGTATTTCAGAGAAACATTTTCCCCATAAGGATGGAAGAGGAACTCAAGTTATTTAACTGGTCTTTGGTTTTGTTTTAATTTCTTCTCCCATAATCATGAATCCACAGACCTGATGTCCCCAACACACACACACGCGCACACCATTTGTCATTGGTTTTGCCAGGGATATAGTAGCATCAGCATAGAAAACGGTGAAAGTCATTTTTCTGAATGTAATTCCTAAATGTAACAGATCTTTAGTTAGCGTCTTTTATTGGCACGTCCTGGAGTCAAATGGAAAGGTAGGATCACAAAATTTGCCTCTTACCCTGGAACTAAACACAGCATGAAGAGGGTCCGACCAGCAGAGGGCAGTGGCGCAGCACGCACAAAACCGCGGGGCGTGAGGGGGGGGAAGACTTCCACACCTGCTTTACAACCTGCAGAGCTAATGAAGAACTGGGAGGGAAGAGACAAAAATAAAAAAAAAAAAATCTGGGTTGAGAAGAGATTTATTTCAACTACATATAAGCAAGAAAGTTATACAGCTCCCTAAGAAAATTCCATTCGCGGAATTCACAGCCTGTGATCAAAGGCTGCAGGGGGGCGCAGTGAATCTGCTGCTCCAGAGCCCTTTCACCCCGGAGCTGCTGGCCTCCACCCACGTGCGGAGGACCTGGGAGGCGGGCCTAGGAGATTCTGCCATTTCAGCAACAAAAGAAGGACTGACTTTGTGATCTTTCATTTGGACAAGCGGGTAGGTTATAAGTTTGTAAATAAATTTGAATCAAGAAGCTACGGACCCTTTCCAGACAAATTCAGAAACATGAGTTACTGTACCAGCTTTGCTTTTAAATAGCTGGGACTCTAGGCCACTCTCTTAGGCTCTCTGAAAGTCCGTTCCGTCGTTAAAAGGTGGGCTGGATTGGACAGTTCTGAAGGCAGCCTCCACTCTAATATCTTTCTGCTTGTGTCTCTGTGCTGGGGGGTCCCTGACAGCCTTCATCTCATCATATTCTGAAGAAGAATATGTGTGTTCAAGATCTTCTGAATAGGGGCTTCAAGTACAGTGAAGTGCTACCAGTTTGGAAATATGTGACCAGTCGGGGGAGGGGTGTGGAAACTCCCTTGGTTTTCCTCGGTGATTCAGATTGGGGGAGACGCCTTGGTCTCCTGACGCCCCCCCTCCTCCCACCAGTCTCTTCCTTCCCTACTGAGTGTTGCGTCCATACAAAACGTATGAAAGCTGAATTCAGAGGTGTCTGCCTGACAGACGCTGAGCAAATTTACCTCGGTTATGTACATCTCACTGGATAGGCACCATGGTACTTGTTGATGGATTTATTCTCCCATCATTTAATAATTTGCCAAGATTTTCAAAAGAGGAAACTTCTCATAAGAATCTTGATTTACAACTTCTTTGGAAAACAAACAGAAATGACTATCAGGCAGCGCTGAGAACTCACTCCTATCTGCCAAACAATTTCCAGAAATGAGGGCTGCTGCTCCGTTCGGCGTCTGTCTTCTCGGCTGCCCTGGACCTCCACGCTGTGGACTCAGCCCACCGTCGGAGGTCATTCTGGCCGCTGCAGGCATTATGCTGTGACCCTTGGATGAACACCCACACTCAAGTCTGTGTGGGACTCTGGTTTGTTCGGAAGGAATTTTGCTTTTATTCTTTAGTTTATTGATCGAGTTAAAGTCTGAAAGTCTTTTTTCCCCCTTATTTTTGACTAGCTCTAAAAGAACTGTCAGTTTATTTTCCCTACTTAATGACACCTGATAACGGTACCAGCTTATGTACGGATTTAAAGTGTCGCTGTCCCCGTCGCCCAGAAACACACACCTTCATCTCACCAGCATTTCAGTGGGAGTTCATAAAACTTCAAGCCTTGGTGATTTAAAAGAAAGAAACATAATACAATAAGAACAATGGAACCTTTTAGGACCAAGAAACCTGACACTTACCTCCTTGAGTCTTACCGCCAAGGCTATGTAAACCATAATGATACTAAAAATTACAAAGGTATTCACCATTTATTGATCACCTGTTAGTGCCAACTCTGTGGTAGATTATTAAAATCACCATTTTGTGAATGGAGAAATAAAGCCTCTGGGAGGTATCTGAGAACTTGAGGAGTAGGAGAGAAGTTAGATACCATGGAGTCCAATTTTTTTTACAGATGAGGAAACTAAACCCAAAGAGGCTCAGATTTTAGAGTAGATTCTGCACAGTATAGCCCCCATGATCTAATTTGGGATATGAAAGTTGGCTGCTTCCATTTGCCTTTGCAATTCGTGGGCATTCTGTTTTATTAATCTACTCTTGTTATTTACATTTATGTCCATATTTCTTCATGGGAAGTTAGAGCCTTTGAGGAACATGGCCTGAGTGTTATTCATCCACGTACCTCACCTCAGTAATTCTTGTGCAACATGCACCGTGATAGTTGGTGATACTAAATCTTAGAGAGTACACTAGGGCAAATATCCAAAGGCTGTGTCAGACAGCTAAGTGGCAGCATGACAAATGTTGCAAAACCAAATGGAGCATCTGAGAAAAGTGAGGCAGAGACACTAGGAATGACAGCTGTACACACAGCTCCAGCTAAATATCTCCAAGTGCTTTTGGAAAAGTGGAAAGAGAATAAAGTGACAACATCTACAAATAAAATGCCCTGTGGGCACATTCTGTATATCCAAATTGCCATGCCTGGAGCAAAGCAGAGTTCATTAAGAGAGAAACCTCCACCTGTCACCCTTTCAAGCTGCATTGATTTTTATGCACAAATAATGACATACATGAGGATGATAAAGTGTTGGAGCTAGTAAGGAGAGGAATAAGACAAGCTACTAGAGGGGTTGTGACTAGTATTGGGCTTTAAAGAAAAAGAACCACAGTTCCATCCAAGTATGTGTTTCTCCTGTTATGTGGGCACCAGCATGCTTTCCAAATAAACAATTGTTTTGGATGGCTTCAAGGACAATAATAGCAACATGCACTTAGCACCGAGAAAAGATGTTAGCAATGGACTGGATATTTGTCTTCCCCAAATTCATATGTTAAAACCCTAACACCAGGGATGTCACCAAAATGGTGAATAAAGGCTCCTGAATTTCCCTCCTCCTACAGATGTATCAAATATATAGCTACACAAAGTTCAATTTCCTTTGAGAGAAATCCAGAAACTAGCTGAGTGACTCCTACACACTGGATACTAAGAAAAGGCTGAGATTTAACCCTTGCCACACACACCCCTCCTTGGCGCAGGGCCAATCAATAGAGAGAGAGCCCCAATTCTCAGTTTCAGCCTGAGGAGTAAAAGATTTGGGCCACATGTACAGAGCCCCAACTTTTAAAACTGCCACCCAAGAAATAGACACCTAAATCACCAAGCTCTGAGAGCCACCTGAGGCTTGTGTTCATGAGACCCACAGGACTGTAGCCAACAAAGAATTATTCAATTATTAAACATGCACATGTGCGCACTTCCACACTCTGCACCCCCCAGCACCACTCTGTGCTGGCTAAGAAGAGAGAGCAGACAAAATGCTCATCTCCCCGTTTTCCCAGGAGTTTGCATACTTTACCAGCTGCTCCCTGAGAGTCCAGCTTCTAATTAGCATGCATCTCAGAGCCCACCTGGATCATATCTGGAACCTGAAATAGCTGGTAGGCACCATGCCTGCTTTCTCCCTCTGGCTCTCTCCAACAGGAACACCAAGTCCCCAGCTTCTCCTGGAAAGTACATGTCCACACACCTGTTGTGGCTGCCACCTGAGGGACTGGCTTCCTGATCACAGAGCTCCGGCAAAGGCATGAAAAGGCAGCCTATGGAGTGGAAGAAAATATGGGCAAACCACATATTTGATAAGGGATTAATATCCAAAATATACAAGGAATTCATACAACTCAGTAACACCCCCCTCCCAAAGAAAAAACAAACTAAAGGAAAACAAACAACCCAATTAAAAATGGTCAAAGGACCTGAAGAGGTATTTTCCCAAAGATATACAAATGGCCAACAGGTACATGGAAAGATGCTCAAGTAGTCATCAGGCAAATTCAGATCAAAACTATTATGAGACATCACCTCACACCTGTTAGGATGTCAATTATCAAAAGGACAAGAGAGAACTAATGTTGGCCAAGACGTGGAGAAAAGGGACCCTTGTGCACTGCTGATGGGGATGTAAACTGGTACAACCACTATGGACAACACTAGGGAGGTTCCTCAAGAAATTCAAAATGGAAATATATGATCCAACAATCCTACTTCTAGGTATATATCCAAAGAAAACAAAATCATTATTTCAAAGAGATATCTGTACTTCCTTGTCCATTGCAGCATTATTCATGATAACCAGGATATGGAAACAACCTAACCTAAATGTCTATTGACAAATATACAGATAAAGAAAATGTGAGAGAGAAATATATACTACATGAATGAACATGGAAGACATTATGCTAATGAAATGAGCCAGACAGGGAAGGACAAATGCTACACGGGATCACTTACATGTGATTTTTTTTTTTAAATTGAATTTGAGGTAGAGAACAGAATAGTAATAGAGAGTAAGAGTAGAATGGTGGTTGCGAGGGGCTGGGGGTAGGGGAAACGAGGAGATGTTGGCAAATGGGTGCCAACGTTTAGCTGTAAGATGAATGAAGTCTGAGGATCTAATAGATAGTATAGTGCTTGTGTTGATAACACTGTACTGAGTAATTAAAATTTACTAAGGGAATAGACCATATGTGTTCACACACCTAAAGAAAAGTTAAACAGGTGACATGATGGATGTGTTAATTACTATTCAATGGTGAGACTCCTTTCATAATGTATGCGTATATTGAATCATTGTATTGTACACTTTAGATATATTAATTAACATTTGTCAATTACACATTAATAATGCTGGAGAAAAGAAAAAAGGAAATCCTAACCCAGAATGTGATGGTATAAGGAGGTAGAGTCTTTGGGAGGTGATTAGGTCATGAAGGAGGGGCTCTCATGAATAGGATCAGTGCCCTTACAGGGGACCCAAGGAGCTCTCTTACCCTTCCCACCACGTGGGGACACAGCAAGAACCAGGAAGAGGGCTTTGCCAGACACTTAGTGTGCTAGTGCCATGATCTTGGACTTCCAGCCCCCAGAACTTTGAGAAATGTGTTTTGTTTCAGACCCCAGTTTACTGTACTTGGTTACAGCAGCCTGAACTGACTAAGAAGTAATCATCCTTAAAGAGATTAGAATATATTAACCAGCAGGCTTTTTATTCCATTTTCTACAAGTTGCCTTCTGGTGTCAGACGTTCTGCTGGACACAGAGAAAGTGCCTTATGCACAGAAATCACTCAATGGAAAGTCTTAAATTCAAGAATCAGAAAGGGCCTTTATTTTGTGGACTGTAACATTGACTGTTTCAAATCACTAACTAGACCCAGATTACACAAAGTTAGGGTGAGAGTTTAAATCTTAATCTTCTGACTTCAAATCTAGTCTTTTAGTTCCTCCATGGCAAATACATTGTATTTCTGGAACTAAAGAGTAAGAAAACAAACAAACAAAAAGTAGATCTAAGGTACTCACCTCCTTAAAAATCTTTGCCTCCAAAAGAAAAGCATGGCTAATGTTTTGAATACAAGTCCAGCATCATTTTTCCAACATTATCCCCAAAACAAATTTTAATCTTTTAAAGAACTTATAATTCCTTCCCTTTTCCTACTGGAGAGGAATTACAGAGAAGTGACCAACAGTACCTTAGATTTGGGTTGCTATTTATTTGTTCTGTGACCTTAAGCAATTTATTAACTTATTTGTGCCTTATTTCCTGTACTGTAAAATTGTGATAATAATTACTACTTCATAGGGTTAGTGTGAAGACTAATATACATTTTTATATAAATATATGTACATTTAATATACAATTTATATAAGTATGTATAAAATGTATATAAATTATTACATGTAATTTATATTATATGGACATACAATTTATATAGCTCAGTTTATTTATATGTATATAAACATGTATACATTTACATGTGTACATATTTCATTTATAACACACATATATGTATAACTTATAACTGACTGGCACATAACTGCTGTTGTATTAAGAACTATTTCACAAATCCACTTTTAGAGTTCATTACTGGCAGGTCACAAGATTGACTTAGCTTCAGAACAGCTTTTCAGACTGCTCTTGCAGCAGTCGTCATAGTTAATCATCAAACGGCTTATTTCCATCCCTTTTTTAAAAAATTGCATTACATATTTCTGTAAACACATGTACTACTCTGAGGCAGAGGAATTGCTCTATCATAAGAGAGACTGAATTCCTCAGCTACTTGTAACTTGCTTTCAGTTTTTCCTTAGATGATAAAAGTCAAGGAGAATGTTCCAGGGACTGAAACACGTGGCTTTGTAGGGCCTAGAAGGGTGGGTCTTTGTGGGGCTGTAGATATTTTTGGACATTCTGAAATTACACTGGCATTCAGGGACTGCTCTCTGCATTCCCGTGTGCCAATACCTTTTCCAAGTAAAGCTGCTTTTCCGAGAGGCACTAATGATGCTACAGCGAGGCTGTCCTGTGAAGTGCAAAGGGAAGTAGAACCTAGTACCCTAGAACCCGAGTCCTGCCTCCTTCTCTCCACCCTCATTATTCTTCAGTGCCTGGTGGAGGCGTGAAAGGCAGAGGTCACAGAAGCAGAGAGACAAGAAAATAGAGTTGATTTGAACCTATCAATCAGGAAAAGTCAGAAAGGGATTATTTGGACTTGGCTGCTGTGGTGAAAATAAGAAAAAATTTTCATTCATGGGAATTTAGTTCAGTCCTTCCCTCTTTTCTGGGAAACAGTATGGAGTTTTCTAGGACATATGTGCCCTCTGGGCAGTTAGACAAAACACTAGCTGTAGCCACAGTGCCACATGGTAGATGAGAATGAGTGCTTACCCCACTCTTCTGAGCTCTAGTCTCTCTCTCTAATACTCAGCTACCATAAACAAGAAAAATAAAAATTTTCAAGCGACTTGAAGAGGCATGAGATTGAAAAGAAAAAAAAAAGTCTAGTCCCTTTGTGTCTCTGATCACAGCCAACTTTGTTACCTCAGGCAACTCTCTGAACACTTGCAGTCACCACCCTCAGTATACAAGCACACACATGCAGGGCTTCTCTGTCAAAGGCAGAGGCTGGGTCTGGATTTCCTTCCAGTTTTGACATTCTGTGGCTCTTACGACCTCTAAGAAGACTGTTCCTCACCCTTGACAAGGTGATTTGTAAGTGGATGTACTGATCAGGAGAATAGGTGGGTGATGTGCAGAAAGTCACCAAGGAGAAAAAGAAGACAGAAGTGCATAGGATATCAAAACTCAGGCACAATATCTTGGGGATTGACTTGAGGGTACTTTTATAAAGTACTCATAAGGGAAAGTTGAACAATGGCCTATTCATTTGATTTAAAATGTTAATGCCCGTTATAATGCAAATGGATTATTGAGGTAAAAAGTTAGTATTCATCATGTCTATCCAAAAGTGAATGTTTTGCACTACAATCTGTACATGTGTTTGTGACTAAACATTTCCCTCCTGTGTGTATGTGTGTATTTATATGTACTTAAGTGATATACATGAATCACTATAAATCATAGAGTTATAAACATGTATTAGAAACTTTAACCTGAGAAATTCAATAGTAAAATGGGCAAATACTTTACAAAAGAGGAACTCAAGATGCAGAATAAACATATAAAGGGTGGTCAACCTCACTGCAACTAAGGAATACCTAGTAAAATTACAAAGAGACACAAGTTCACACTTATCGTACTGCCAAAACTACATAGTCTAACTCCAAGTGTTATTTAGGATGTAAAGCAAAAGGGCTGAACCCAGTATTGGTGGGATATGGAGAATGGGAATTCTCATCTACAGCAAATAATGTGTAAATTGTTTAAACGACCTCTGGTCTAGTTCAATTGACAAAATCTATCGCCTATGATCCAACAAGTTCACTTTCGGTCATACATCTTTGTTATCTTGTGTATGATACGTGTGCAGGGATGTTCATAGCAAGTATATTCACATCTCTTTGAAAATAGCCCGACTGAAACCACTTGGTCCACAAAGACAAGTTCTTTTTTCTTATTTCCCTCTTTTATTATGTACTGAGTCGAAAAGAGCACTGTCTGGCTCCTTAACATAGAAAGTATGCCTCCCGTGATGAAGACGAAGGAAAAGAATGAGGGGCCTAGATTCTAAGCAGTGGACAGAATATTAAAGTTGGATTGCAAGGGGGTGAATAAAACAGTGTCTACAGGTTCCCCAGAAGTTGCTACAGAAAGATATACCACTCTGCGTTAGCAGCATTTATCAGAACTGTGACTCAGGCTTATAAGTGTACAGGCAGCTCTGAAGTCGGGACAGATTCTCTTCCAGGACTTAGCACAGGGTGTTCTGTGTCTTCCTGGAGTACAGCCACTACTGGAAAACGAGTGATGAAATTGCTACCTGTTATGTCTTTGACAAGGTCTGCCTGTGATTTTTCAGGGAGGATTCTGTTTTCCTTCTGTACCAAAAATCCTCACACTTTTGGTCATGTATTATTTCATCCTTGAAAGAAGTTAAAAAGAAAAACTTACTGTGCAAAGTTGACAAAAATCAGTGACTCAAGATCAGTCACAGAAACTGGAATAATTCCTGCAATTAGCATGGTTCATAAGATTTCTACCTTAACTAAATCTAGGAAATATTTGAGTTACTACCATAGGCAAGAGGCTATTCATTGAGTATCTAATCCATTTTGTTAAATTTAACTGCATTCTAATGCCATTGTTTACTGGATCATAGGAAGTGATTCCAAATACTATAAGGGAGAATAGATATAGATTCTCTGCCACCCTATTTTAGACCCCAGGAGATATCCTTAGTGCATGTCTTACTGTGTTGTGTTTTTTCACAGCCCTTCGATAATTTATATCTATATATTTCTGTATTGCACATGGAGACGTCTTTGAACAGAAGGGTGGGGCGAGCTCCCAGGTGTCTCATTGTATACAAAGCCTACTCCCATAAAATATGTTCATAAGTTAAAAATTTATATAGTCAAATTTAACATAATCATGTGCCAAATTTTTGTAACGAAAATATTTTATAATGCATACTGAATAGCATAAATAAATAAGCAATAAAACAAACATCTTCTTTAAACACATCTCAAACACTTACACTGGGATTCATTCGTTAGTCCACACATTTGCTTGTCAACTCAACATGCATCTACTGACTACCTCAACTCTTAGAGTGTGTGTGCTAGCATTGCTTGGACAGAAATAAAGCAGTGTGATTCCTGACTTCAAGAAGCCCAGCATTCATTTGAAATCCTGATTTGGTATTTAATGTGAGAAATGTTTAAATGCTGAATTCAGGAAAGGTAAAATCCTTTCTATACCATAATTAAATTTATTTGATGTACCTAGTAATTTAATGCTTTTGTTTACTTTTCTCCTTTTATTATTACGTAAAAAAACCTTAAGTTATATGCACAAAGCACAGAGAGTTGCGGATGACAGAAGGGAGATACAATTTGGAAATTAAATTTGTTATGGATTTTTGAAAAGCAAATGTCACCTAACTTTGGACTTGGCTAAGTAAGAGACACCAAGAGGATGGGGACATGGAAAGGGTCACTCTTGCTGATACTTGTATTTCTGAATTGCAATACTGCCTCGATCTCCACTATCAAACCATCCTATAGACATGGAAGTGAGGCAGCTCTCTCAAAAGGAAGAGAATGTACTTTGAAAACACTGTTTTGCACCAATTTAATGAGAAACTTTTATCATTTTAATCTTTTTAAGTAAGCTACTTTGTCCTGTCATTATAATACTAAGACTTATTATAGAAAGTTTGTAAAATACAGAAAATATAAGAAGTAGTCAACTATACACAAATTAGTCGTTAGCATTTTAATATTTTTTAAAGATGCTTTTTTTTCCACTAGAGAAACACCCTTGAAAATCTCATGAAATCTCACAGAACTAAGACAAGGTTATCCATGGAGCTGGCTTTTTTTTCTTTTATTTATGTATTATGGTAATTCTACCATCCAATGAGATATCCTATGAAAATATACTTCTTAGTATCTAAATAATATTCCATTCTATGTCCTAATTAATGTATACTAGCAGAAAACCGGTTACAACCTAAACCTCAGAACCCTTTTTAAACATTAAATAACTGTGCAAAACACTCTTGAAGTTGATCGAAGATAATTAATCCACACTCAAGAGCTCTAATTGCCTCAAATATTTTCATCATTAATTAGGAAACAAAGAATGGAACCTAAGAGCACTGCTTTTGTACTGGAGCAACACTTGTTTAGCAGACCCATTAATTTAAACTGTTCCTTTTTCTTCTCTGTTGTTTTTTTAAAACACTTGAGAGTTCTGTACTCCTAGAGTTTATAGATTCTTTAGTCTCTGGTGTCTGGTCCTCATATTATCTTGATATGAGGTAACATATATGTTCCTTAAATATATATGTAGTTCTGAGTTTATGAAGAGTGTCCAAATCCATAATGCCATGACCACCCTTTGGCTTTGTCATGGGTATTAGCTCCGTGGGACCACTGGCATCCTTCCCCTTTCCTCTTTGTGATGATACTTCAATTTTTGTTCTGAATTTCTTCTCACATTCAACCAGCGTGATCTGAGGGAAGCTGATCCTCACACCAGCTCCAGGTGGCCTGAAAAGCCCCGTTCCTGTGGCCCTACCACTGGTTGGCTCAGGTACTGGGCTCATTTGTGGACAATGACACCTGCATAGATGTTTGCTGAGAGCCATGGGAAACAGCTCTTTTTCTCTCCTGAACTGCCGGAAAGATGCTTTTCCAGGTTGGATATTGTCAAGCAGGAAAATCTAGCTACCCATCCCAACTGAGGATTCTTACCATGTGGAGGATGGCAAAGATCATAACAGCAATGACCCCCAGAAGCAGGACCCACAGACCTCAACCCCCTGCTCTTCTGTGGGTTAGGAGTCGCCAAGGAGGACTCGGCACACAGGAATGGGTTGGAACAACACTCTACTCACAGGAAGAAGAGCTCAGCAAGATGAGATTCTATAGTGTACACAGGTCTCTCAGTGGGGCCCTCCCGGTAACCTGCACAAGGGGATGGATTGCACCCAGCCCTCTTTTATTGCAAAGACTCAGTCCCCTTTCCAAAATGGGGGACGGCAAGCAAATAATCCTGGTTGGGCTGCCTAGGTGCCGTATGATCGACAAGCCTAAGCAATGCAGGGAAGTTCACTGCATACCCGGAATAGGGGAATGTTTTCTCCTAAGAACAAAAAGAATCAGGAACTGAGAATAGCTTGGTACTCAGTTTCCGTATAGGTGAATGTTTCAGGCCCAGAGTGCCGGTTGGCCAAGCCAAAGAGGGAAGGCAGGTCCCACGATGTCAGTATCCCCAACATATGATTAAAGAATGGAGAGTTACAGAAGGGGAGCATGTTTGGTATTGCACTTGCCACATGCTTTATCATAGATTTTCCTGTTGTGTCCTTACCCAGTCATCACAGTGGTTATTATTACCACCTTCCTTTCTTTCATGGCATTCCTTCCTTGACAACTGTGTTGGATAAAGATAGCAGAAATTTGCCGAGAAAAAAG
The DNA here is from genome assembly GCF_040802235.1 of Manis javanica. Classification (NCBI taxonomy): domain Eukaryota; kingdom Metazoa; phylum Chordata; class Mammalia; order Pholidota; family Manidae; genus Manis; species Manis javanica. Next base: position 19,932,316 of record NC_133163.1, on the reverse strand, counting down.
CCAAACCTAGGAAAAGAGACGTGAATGATGGAAAGGGAGAGGAGAGAGAGAGAGAGAGAATAAAATAATGTCTTCTTCCTATGATTCAAGCTGCTTGATGAAGCCCTGCCTGAGGACTTGGAATACTAAGAGCTAACGAATTTCTTCAGCTGTTTAACCCAGTCTGAGTTGGTGGTTTAACTACTTGCAAATTTAATATCCCAAATGATACAGACATTACATTTGCAAAATTAGACTTAAAAAAAAATCCTGACGTCAGTAGAAATGACCTTTCTAAGATAAAACTAGTAAACATTAAGCAAGGACTTACATTTAGGAATTTGGAGTTGGAATCCAAAGCTTTATTAACCTTCCATTATAGCTGATTGCTTGGTCAGGCATACTTGGAGTTTAAACAAAAATCAAGTTGAAAATTGGTTATTATGCACAGAGAGAAGTTTTTGTTCGTTTGTTTTGCAAATATTTCTGCAAATGTTCAGAAGACATTTGTCGACTGTGTGATTAAAGAATTGTGCTGTAGATTACATGCTTCTCTGACCACCAGGAACAGGTGAATGCAGCGACCAGATAAAGCTGCTTTTTTTCCTTTCTCTTTGTAGGAGAGGGAATGGGATTTGGTGACTTAACAGTTTGTTGTTCCCAACTTGAAAAGCTAAACTTAGATCTGATAATGGCCCCTCCTGAGTCCTATAATCATAGTCTTTGCACAACCAACACGTGCCAAAGTGAGCATGGTTTAGAGGGCAGGAAGGTGATCAGTATTCCACACAGCCTGTTCCTTCTTAGAAAGTAATCATTTATCTACCTTGTACTCTACTCTGCAGGTAGCAGCAAGTTTCTAATTCTAAGGCAGAGGGGTCTCTCCTTGCAGACAGGAGCTCTCGAACCTCAGGACTGCTCTCCCCTGTACCACGCATGACCAGATTCTCCTAGACAGGGGCTGGGGAGAAGCCTGACGGGGCAGAGATGTATTTTTCTTCCTGGCTGGAATTGTTTTCACTTAGAATTCAGCTAAAGCAAAGCCATCTATTGTCTGCTGGTTTTGAGTGTTCAATGAGGGAGGGAGGTAGATAGCCAAGATCAAACAAAGATTTTTAGGTGAGACAATATGGTTGCTTCTTCCCAACCCCCTCCCACCACAGCTCCAGACTTAATGGTGTGTGTCCTGGGTTCTAGTTCAGCCTGAGGCTTTTCAGCCGTGAAGAAGGCTGATTTCCTGAATCAGACTCATATCACTCTACTTAAGATTTCTTGAGTCTCATATTTGGCTTTATTTGCCAATTCAAAAAAATTTTTTAGTTGATTCTCTAATTTTTAAAACTCCTTTGTATTTTATAGAGTTTTCCCTAATGTTTTGTTATGAAAAATGTTTATATCTGTGGAAAAGTTGGGATATCTGACCATGAACACCCATATACATGCTCTCTAAATCCAGTAACTTTTACTTATTTCTATTTGTGTATGTATCTATCTATTCACCTGCTTTCCTATCCATTCATCAATTAATCTTATTTTTGGTGCATTTCAAATTAAGTTTCAGTTATCAGTGCTCTATACATCTAAACACATCATCAGTATTTATAGTTTGCAGTTCCTTTTTTATTGGTGTAAAATTTCTTTACAATGAAATGCACAAGTCCTAAGTGTATGATTGAGTTTTGACAGATGCATACCTGTGTAAACCAATTCCTTCTTGAAATCCAGAAAGTGCCCTCAGATCCCTTTCCAGCTATTCCCACACCCACGACCTCAGAGGGAACTATTATTTTGCTTTACTTCAACATAGAATAGTTTAACCTGTTCTAGAACTTTGTATGAATGGCCTCATATAGCAGGTACTCTTCCGTTTAAGGCTTCTTTTACTCAGGACAATATTTTTATTTATCTATGTTATGTCGATCAGTAATTCCTTTTCACTGCTGAGTAATGAATTTAATTAAGTGCATATCTGCAGTTTGTTTATATGCATAAACAAACTGCAATATATGCTATTTATTAACCTGGTCTTGTTAATGGACACCTACTATATTTCTAGACTTTGGCTATTAATAAAGCTTCTATAAACATTGCTGAACAATATTTGTATACCTATATTTCTGTTTTTTGGGGGGAGGTAAGTATATACCTACAAATGAAATTTTTAGATCACAGAGTTGGCATATATTTAATTTTATAAGAAACTGCCAGACCTTTCCCAAAATTACTTAACATTTTACATTCTCACAAAGAACAGGACATTCTGAATGCTCTAGATTCTTGCCAACATTTGGTGTTGTCATTAAAATTTTAACCTTCTGGTGGGTAATTACTGATATCCCTTTGTGGTTTTAATTTGTATTTTTCTTAATGAATAATGATGTTCAGTACTTGTGCCTGAGTTTATTGACCATTTACATATCTTCATTGTTGAAATGTCTGTCAGTGTTTCTTGCCTGCTTTCATTTCTGTTTGATTTATCAAATACTTATTGACTACCTATCATGAGCATGACATCATTAGAATCTAGGGTAACAATGGTGTATTGGCCAGTATTCTCCAGAGAAACAGAACCGATAGGGCATATATAGCTATAGAATGTGATTTATTATCAAGGATTGGCTCTTGCAATTTTAAAGGATGTGAAGTCTCACAATCTGCCTTATGCAAGCTGGAAGCCCAGGAAAGGTGGTGTAGTCCCAGTCCAAACCCAGAGTCCTCTGCACCAGAGGAGCCAGTGGTGTAGGTCCCAATCTTGGGAGTCTGAAGGCCCAAGAACCAGTGGGTCAAGGATGTAAGTTCTGATTTGAGTCCCAAGAACCAGAAGCACCTGTCCCATGGCAAGAAAAGATGGATGACTCAGCTCAAGCAGAAATCAAATTCACATCTTCTCTACCTCTTTGTACTATTTGGGTCCTCAGTGGATTGGATGAGGCCCACTCATGTTGTTGAGGGAAACCTCTTTACTCAGCACCAATTCAAATATTAATCTCTTTCAGAAACACTCTCATAGAAACACCTAGAAATGATTCTACTACTATCTGGACATCTTTTAGCATGGTAAAGTTAACACATAAAATTAACTGTTACAAATTGTAAAAACAAACAAACCAGCATGATTCTTACTCTCATAGAGCAGATGATATAGTTGGATACTCCAAAAAATAAATAGAACGATCAGTTGAGTGATTACTGGAAGTACATGCATCAATGGGGGATTGACTTGGTCTTGTTGGCAGGAGATAGAGGGAGGACATCAGATAGCCTCTCATTGCACATGACATGGTAATAAGATTTGCCTATTGTTGATGGACAGTGTGTTCATCTCTTAGTGTGGCTGTAACAAATTACCACAGATGGCATAGCTTAAAACAGCACAAATCTATTCTCCCACAGTTCTGGAGGCAAGAAGCCTGAAATCAAGGTGCTGGCAGGGCCATGATACCTTCAAAACTCTAGGGAAAAATCTGTCCAGCCGATTCCTAGCTACTGGTACCTGAGGATGACAAGTTCTCCTCCAAGTTCTACTTCTGTCACATTTTTAGGAAATTAACCAATTTATTTCACGTACCTAGACCTCATATACCTCAGTCGACATTAGATTTGATCATTTCATAAGTTTCTATCCAAAATAATATCTTGCTCTTACTCTTCTGTTAACTTCCACTTATCCCTTCATTAGAGCCCGGTTGATCTTCCTGCCTGGGTCTGTGGCACCCTAGGAGGATTGCTTATCTTAGCATCTAATACAGTGTTTTATAATTACTTAAATGTAATGTGTGAACTCTCTTTTGCAAGAAAAACACTGATATCATTTTATTCTATTTCATTGATGTTGCCTTTTATTTTGGATAATTGCATTGCCTCTCATTTGTGTATGGGAAATACATTTTAGATAACATGAATTCAGTAAATGCACTTCGCTTACCCTGCTTCATTGTTTCATGTCTATCAGTTATCTTTCTGTGCCAGTTTTAACCTCCTGAGGTTAATATTCTGACTGCTCAAGTGAAGAGAATATCTAATTTAAACAGTCAACTCTCATCACACTTTCTTTTATTTTGACAAGTGTGGTTTAGTTTATATTTATAAAAATGCCTCCCAGTAACCTATAAATGTACTGCAATATATTGTGTGAAAATAACAGCATCTGAGTAATATGAGCCAATGCAATTTCCTGAAAATAATCTGGTATACATATTGGTCAGGAAGATTATACAAACTACATTATATATTTAAATGAGTCATACAAATACCCCTTTACTGTATTCCTGAGATAAATAAAGAAAATAATTACAAATTAAGGGAAGTACTAAATAGGGAACAGATAAAGGACTAAAGTAGGAATTAGGGATGGGTGGAATACTCAGAGCAAGCAGTCAGAAAACGTCTTGATGAAGAGGGGGAGACTAAAGTTGAGGACACACACATGTTGGTAGAGTCCTCCAAAGAGTGGGAACACAACAGGCAAAGACCTTGTGTCAGGAAAGAGCATGGCGTAATAATGATGTAGCTAGACTGATTGAGTAAAATTGTATAAAATAAGGTTTTGCAGTAAGCAAAGCTAGATCATATAGGATTTTTTGTATCATGCAATAATTTGGGTTTTCTTCTACTTAGAAGCCACGAACTAGTGGGAAGCTACTGAAGATTCTCATGTGAGACATTATTTGATTTTTCTGGAGAAATGATGGTGGGTTGAGTTGGATCAAGGAGAAATATGGAAGGCCTTTAGGGTAGCTAGATTGAAAGATAATTTATAGCACAAAATGCCACAAATGCTCAAAAATTGAGCCATCTGTACTTCTGTTTTCAGAAGTACACAAACCTTTGACTGGATACTCTGCTAAGACACATGAATAGAAGTCATAGTATCTAAAAAACTGGCATCTCACATAGAGAAAAAGGAAAAGAATTTTCAGGGTGATGGCAAAGAAATATCCCAAGATAATGTCATTTTAGTAATCATAATAAAATAAAATGAGGATGTTTAGAAAGAATAGCACCAAGAAGGAAAAAAAAGCTTAAAATAATGAGAGGAAATTCTGTATATTACAGTACATAAAGACAGGTCCAGAGAAAACTAAAGCAATTAAAAAGAAAGTTTGACAAAAATATTTTTTAAAAAGAAAATAAATACTGCATGAATCACTGGTGCATATTTACCTAATCATAATCATATATTTAGGGCATAGTGATGCAAGTATACATTATGGTATAACTGATCAAGTAGAAAGAAAGAAAAATTCATGTGTGTGGGTATAAGGGACCAATATAAGAGGTTATGGTAGTATCAACTTCCTTAATAAGAAGTCAATAGATTTTTCTGAAACTGAAAAAAGTAAAGCAAAAGAATATTTTAAACATATTATTTAGAAATTAGGAGACAAATTCCAGAGTATGGCATGGGGGAAGGTAGTTTAAAAGAATTGAAAGCCATCAGTTTTAGAAAAATGGAAATAGAGAATGGGGAAAAATAGCAGAGGAAACTACTATTTTATGTAAACCTGGTAAAACTGTTTGATGTGTCAGTTTGGTAACGACTCAGAATGATTGTGTGGGAGAGAAGGACAATGAAGAAAGAGTTCTGGTAGCTCTGCCTGCTGGGTAGTTGAGTACAAAGGACTGTCCACTGAATTTTGTAACAAAGAGAACATTGGAGACCTTGACAAGACCGTGGTCGTTGGAGAAGTATGGGCAGAAGCCAGACTGTACTGGATTGATGAACAATTGCTAAAGGAGGAAAGAAAGTTGAACTGCAGAGAGCAGAACCAACACCACAGAGTCCTTCTCGACCCCAGGTGTCTTAGCAGTGAATGTCTGCAAATCTATTCTGTTAATACTGGTTTCAGAAAGGAAACAGATGACATATTTAAAAGTGTTAGTTAAGAAGAATTTCTTCAAGGGAGCATTAAAGAAGGGTAAAGAAAACTGATAAGAGATGGTGACATTCTGGGGTTAGAAAGAGTGGAAGCCGTTGCCCCCCTCAGGGACCCAGGTAGAGAGTGGTTACTGAAGTCCAGCAAGACCTGTGGCTATCATAGTACGCTTCCCATCTGGTGTCATGGTCCTTCGTAGCAACTGCTACACTGCAACTTTGCAGAGAGAAAGCTCATGGAATACAGTCCCTAATACCTTTCTTCATCTTCATCTGGTCTCATACCCACCCTTGTGAGGATGAAGCCCAACCAGGAGACAAAAGTCAAAGCAGCTCTGGTGCTTTGTGTCTCTGGAAACGAAGTAGGTCAGTAGAATTTGAAAAGTGTATTTGGAAATAGAAACCGTCCAGCATAATACCATGAATTTAAGTGAGATATTATCTTGATCCATTTTCTTTGTCTTCTAAGTCTTCTTGTTTCTAGTTGAGTTTATGTACTTCTTTATAGCTTCCAAGTAATTATAACTTTGGTTTACTAAGTTTTTGGCTCACTAATGGTTCATGTGGACTCTCTGGCCTGTGTTTACTTCATGATTATTTTGCTTTTCCTGTCTTTCACGCAAACTGCCTGATTTTCGCTATTTCCTACCTCAACCTCTTAAGTAGAGGATCTGTTTGGACCAGGTGTTCCCTGTTTGAATAGAACTTTATCAGGCTTCTTAATCCTGACCCGAACAATAACAAGATTGCCTCAGAACAGGCTGCATAGAAGATGATTCAGAATTAGCATTTATAATACTACAAATTAACATTTATAAAGAACCTTCATATGCATTTACTCTTGTATGTGGAAGAGACACATGGAAACATATATGTTAGATGACTTGTTTAAACTTATTTAGCAAAATCATAGCACAACCAGAAGAGATAGGAAAACAAGTTCTATTTAGTGAAAGGTATAGTGATTTCGCCTAGAAGAGGAAATTTGAAAACATTGTGTTATAGTATATGAAGACAGGGCTCTATAGAAAGAGGTTTCATAAGGAGAAAAAGAGATCCTTAAAGGAGGCAAAATATTTACCCAGGAATTGTGATCTGTGGTGAGAATGGAACCTAGTTTGAATGAGTCCAGGAGAAGAGATGAGATGAGAGGAGAGGAGGGGAGGGGAGGGGAGGGGAAGGGAGAGAAGTGGTAGCAACTTATGATGTGAAGGAAGCAGGGAATTTAACATTTGCAATGCACACAGTAAAATAATTCTTTTAAAAAAATAAGCTTTTCATCCTTCTTTTCTTCTAAATCTTTGAGAAATGTAGGCCAAACTTGGACAAATAACTTGAGGATATGGCATAAAGTTGAAATTGTAAGGAATAGCCCCTGTGATGATGTCCCAAGCATAGGCATGACCTTATCTGTGCAAAGGCCAGTTGGTGCAGGTGAAGTTAGTGAGGAAAGGTGGGCATGATACAGTTTAGGAAGGAAATAGGTACCATCAAAAGGGGAGGAACCAGGACTGTCCAATTCATGTGCTGGGAGAGATAGCCAGGTGGCAGTTTAGAAGATTAGAGTTGGGGACCTATGCGGATCATGAGAAAGGCACTATTTGGTGAGGATGTGAGTTAAAAGATGAGAAGGACCAATTGAGGGACAGGAGGTGGAAAAGACTGAGGGAGCAGAAATAACACACCAGGCATTGTGGGACTGAAAATACTCAGATGACTTGTGCTTTAAAAAAAATTATTCTAGAACTTTCTGTGTATATTCTGTACACAGAGCTGGGTCCCTTATGTGAACTTTTTTTTTTCTTTTCATTCTTTTCATTATGAAGATAAGAAGATATTTGTGTTTATAGCCTCCAAAACACCCAAACCCCTGGTGGTCCCTTAAAGGAAAGGCATTCAAATAGTCCATGTTTAGTTGCTTACTAGTATTTGACCTAAGACTTGGCTTTTAAGGCAAGAAAGCCCATGTCTCAGGAGAGTGTTTTTCTGGTGTTTTACTCTTTTTCCATGTAGAGCTATGTGTTTTGATTCTTAACTTGTAAGTTTAACTTATATTTCAAAATCAAAGTAAACAATAAAAAGAATGGGCTATATAGTGAGATGGGCATTGCTAAAAATGAACAAAAAAAGATGGCCATTGAAATGATGAAGCTACTTATCCTCCCGTGAGGCTGTCTGCCATCGGCTGATTTACAACTTGGTCTCAAACTCTGAATATGTAGGTAATGATTTCTTTTTTTTTCCCTCTTTGAAGAGGAAGCTTTGCTGCATGTGGCATTTCTCAGAGCATATTCATCCTATGTTTCTGAGAAGCAATTTTTTTGTTTTATTCTCCCCTCTGGGATCCTACTCCATGAGAGGAAAAGCAGACCTGATGGGAAGTAATAGCAGCCTCTTTATGGGCTGTAATTGATGAAAGAATGAAATGCATTAACTAATTGAGAACAGAAAATGGGAGCCTGGGAACCCATTAGAAATTTCTTCTATATTCTAGATCTTTTTAAAGATTTCCAAAATTCTTTTGGTTGGCCTTCTCACTGCTCAGCATCTGTTCTGTTTTTCTTACTAGCTTCCTATTTACTCTGAAAAAAATTTTTATCCATAAAGCCAAGAAGATAATGTTTTTTCAGAGTAGAAAGAATGAAAAGGAATGAATTCTTAATTGGTACTCATCCAGCACCTCCTGTGACCAAGGATTTACCATTAACTAGCTCCAATATGAGGACAGGGTGAAAAGTTGAAGAGAATGCATATCATTGGATATCCCTGGAGCAGAAATGTTTGCCCTTCATGTACGAAGAATCATGTATGGTCTCCAATCTGCCCTGGAATAATCAGCTGCTGTACTTTGCATGAGAGCAGGATTAAAGGTACAAATATAGAATTTTCATAGAGGACAAAATATTTTGCTTGCTCTATCATATTAAATCCTCACATTGACCCTACAAAAGAGCTGGAATCCATCCATTTTGCAGATGAAGAAATTATGGCAGGAATATTTAGGAGAATTGTCCACGGTTATACTACTGGACAGCATGCAAACCCAGCAGAGTTCTCTTCGCCACAAAGGAAGATGATGTTATGACTCTCAGACTCTGGGGAGGAAAAAGATTGAGTTGTTCCTTACAGTGCAAAAGCATGTGCCTAGAGCAACCTGTACTTGTTGCCTTCATTCAGAGGGACTACTCGGAATGTGTATTCTATTACTTGGCCTTTTAGTCCTATCTCTGATTTATTTCCAGGGGGTGATTCCAATTCTTAGTGGCCTCAGCACTGGAAGTTGCAGTCAGGAGAGTTGGCACCATTTGGATGTGCTGGGCTGGTGAAAATTTTTCAACCCAGATTGGGAAGAAGTGTCATACAGCTGAAATTTTTGATGTTGATGAGAGCTTGAATGAAAGGAGATCTGTGCTACATTCTGAGTGTTAAGCCTAACTAAACAAGGACATTACAGAGGGGACTGAGTCTAATATCAGCTCAGCTCTAAAACCACAAATGGGTTGATTTTATACATGGGACTTAACTTCTCTAGTCTTGATTTCTTCACTTACAAAAATATGGCCATACAAACCCTACAGAATATCAACTCTCTTAAAACTCAATGAACCTTCTTTCTTTCTTCAAAAAAATCTTTTCTAACAAGTATCCTCTAGCCAAATAGTAGTGGTCACTCCCTCTTTCATATCATCAATATGCCACACACACAGGTATCGTATATTTGTGAGACAAAGTATTCATCTCCATAGGTAGTATAATTATTATCATCTCCATAAAAACTAAACAGAGAAAAGCCCAGTAACTTGCCCAGTACTGTACAGCTCATGTGTGCAAGGGTGGAGACTTAAACTCAACAGTGAATTCCAAAGACCCTCTTCTTAATCTCATGAATTACATTCAAGTCTAGACTTAGATTTCCTGAATAATTTTCTTACTGATGTTTATTAGCCTAAAATTCTAAATCACTGCTTGCTGCTGGTTACAATTTTTTAAAAGTTATCAATAAATAAACACTCATAGTTGTAGAAAAATTATATAATAGATCTGAAAGTACCTAACAAAAGTACTTAATAAAGATACCTTATGAAATCGATCTGAAAAAATTTATTTATCAAAAGTGTCATACAAATGGAGAATAGTGCTATTTTACTGAGCAGCAGAGGAAAGCTATGGCATCCAAGAAAGAGAAGGCTTTTCTCTTTCCTTCGGTCTAGCAGCATTATTGTGGGGACAGAGTCCCGAAGCCATACCTAATTTCATCTGCATGGGCAGCCAATCTTCAATTCAGGAATCAGTCATATGTGACCAGTTATTCATGTGAACTATATCGTTTAAGCTCAGGCACCTTTCATCTCTCTACACTTGCCTCATCTTCAAAAAGAGACCATAAGCTAAATCTTTTCAGAGCCAGTGGTTCTCAAATACCACAGCATATTAGAATGATCTTATATGTTTTGAAAAAAAATCCTGGTGCCTAGGCAATACTGCATACTTAATATTAGTCAGAATTTCTGGGGGTGGAGCCCTAGTATCAGTATTTTTTTTAAACTCCTCAGGCAATTTCAATATGCAGCCAAGTTTGGGAACCAGGGTTCTAAAGTTTCCTGAAAGATTTTAGGTGTGTAGCAAAAGCACTGGCAGTTTCTTCTTTTTCTGTAATGCAAGTGCCTAACTTAAGCTTTGATTGCAGAGGCATCCATCCTTAGAGGCGCCCACTTCCAAGATGGCTATGTCAAATAAACATTTTGCCCCACAGGACTAAAGAGCCAGGCACATCCCCCAGCCTCTAACCTCTGTCACCACCCTCCCCAATCACCCCACCCCCATTCTGGGCTCTTTTGTCTGGGGGATCTTTGCTAGTTTTATTAACCAACCATTTGGAACGCTTGTTTTTTTCTCTACCTGAACTTAAAATTCCCACTCTTATGTTTTAAATTCACCAATGAAGAGTGAGTTGGAGGAGACCTAGGCCCCCCACCCTCTACCTCAGTCCTTCTCTCTCTCTTTCTCTACCTGGGACCTCACTGTGTGGCCCCAGGTGGTCAGTTTGCTTTCAAGGACTTGTGGGTAATAAATTTTTTTTCAAAGTTTTCTGATGATTATTGTTGAAGAACCAAAAGGCCAGTCTAGTTGCAACACTAGTTATCGATAGGCTGGGACCAGCACAAAACTAGGTGTATATATGTCAGTTCATATGGCAGGGGGGCAGTTAACAGAATATCACAGAGTAATTACTCAAATCATTTTGGTGCTTATGGTGATGAAATATACGGTAAAATAGGCACTAACATGCATGGGAATATCTCCATACTTCTTTTTACAAAGAAGTTAGCATGCTACGTTGCTGAACACCATAGGGTTGCATTCAAGCAGTGTGACCCAGTGGAGAGAGGGTGGAACAGAATTTGGATTTTGATTCTGCTGCTTACTGATTTTGTTGTCTTAGGCAAGCCACCTAAACCCAAAGGAGCTCAGAGAGATAAAAAGGAAATTTTTATTCCTTTTTCTGGGTTTTAAGTGCTGCCTATGATAGAGTTACATGCCATGTAAGACCTTTGTAGAACAACCACACCCAGGGAAGGCTTCAGGGTGGAAGAAATGACAGAGCTGAATCCTGAAGGGCGAGTGGTAGTTACTAACCCAGGGCAGAAATGGAGAAAGAATCACCTCGGTGAAGGGCCTACCAGGTGTTCCCACTTAGAGACGACTAAGAGAATGACATGTGTAGGTGGGAATAGTGTGCTGAAGAGGGGGAGAGAGCAGTTTCAGAGGGACATAAATGAATCTGGAGAGGTGAACAAGAGTCACATCATGAAGGGCCTTGTGTCCTACATTGACCAGTTTTGGATTGATTATGAGGCTAATCAGGATCTCTGAAAACTTCTGATGAAAGAGTGACCTGATAAGGTCTACATTTCAGGAAGATGACTCTGATTTCAGTGTAAGAAATTAATCAAAGGTAGAAAAAAGAAGCAAAGGGCAAGCTGGGGCAGGGGACCAGGAAAGGACAATGGTCTAGAGCAAGGAGGTAGAGATGGACTTATGGAATATTGAGATTAAGAGCAATATACCTCAGTGGTTAGATGGCAGAAGAGCCTGCTGGAAAGAGAGAAGTCAAAATGGAGAGCTAAGTGGATGGAAGTGATCACAGGAATACAGGGGGAGGGAGGAGTTGGTAGCAAATATGACCAATTAACTTTCACAGATGTTAAATCTTTGAGCTATCTGGGTAGAAATGTCTAGAGATCAGCTGATCAGGTTTGGGAATCATTAGCATATTTATGGAATTTGAAGCTATAGAACTAAGCTGTACTAAAGAGGTTAGAATGAGAAGAGAACCAGAGACCTCCAGGGGAATACCACCATTCATGGGATAAGGAAAGAAGGTGAAATCATAAGAAAGAACTAGCAGGTCAGGAGAGGAAACTATTTAAACCATCATCATGGGTATCCTTCTATATTCTTATTTTCCAAAGTAGAGTTGAAGCCATAGGCCTCACAAAGTTGTTGAGGAGAACAAATGAATAAGGTGGGTGACAGGTTCTTTCATGTATCATGGGTTTCTCATTTAATGCCTTTCTCTGCACTCCTTTGGCTCTTTCAAAATGTGGAAAATGAGAATGAAGTTCAAGTTTTATGTTTAGCATCTCCCCTCTGTAGCTTCAAACACTATGGCCCTAATAGTCTAAACTGAAGCCAGAAAGTCGACCCCGAATCCTGTCAGTCATTAAAGGCTATACATCTGCCTCTCTGTCTAGGGAGCTGGTCATGAGGAAGATCAGAATTTAACTTGTAAAATGCAACAAATTAAATCTGGACATCATCCACAGGTTCATATTCCCAGTCCCTTCTCTGCCTTCCAGGGCAGCTTATTTCTTGTTTTTGGAATACTAATCAGGTGTTTTTCAGTTCTGCCTTTTCTTGTGGCTGGTAATCATCTGCTCCATACTAAGCAGAGAAGATTTCCAAAGTATCAGGTTCATTTCTTGGCCTCATCAAAGAGTACCCTGAAGCATTTAGGACAATTTCAGAAAATAAAATATGGTGATAGACTAAAAGATTAGTTGCCATGTTCAGATATTCCTTTCACTGCTCCGCACAACTCTGATGCTCTAATTTCAGGTGCACTTTGTATAGACATCCATTAACCTCCTCAGGGCACAGGTTGGTTAATTAAGCAAGGCATGCCAAATACTGGAAACTAAGTTTTCAGCTTGTGCACCAAATGGGATGCTTAGAGAGATAAGGGCAAGACCCACTAAGTTCATGAGAAAAACTCAGGCTCTTGCTGACACAACAGTCATTTAAACTTCTCATATCAAGTTATGCTTTTATGCAAAATCAGATATGCTTTTATGATCCACAGTTTAGTAGGGGACACTTTGCTGCATTAATTACGTCCTTTCTCTCTTCTCTCTCTCTCTCTCTTCTCTTTTCCTCTCCTTTTCCTGGATACCATATCATGTGTAGCTACTGTCATATATCTCATTCATTTTTATCTAAACTTTACTAAAGTTTCCTGCACACAGAGTTTCTCCTCTCTTACTTTTCTACTGACCACACCTTGCAATCTGGCCTTTGTGTTTGCCCTGAAACTCTTCTCATTGAGATTGGCATGGCCTCTGAATCTCAAGTTCCATGGGCTCAAGTCATATCTTTCTAGACCTATAGTTTGCATCAGCCAGTGTTCACCATTGCCTCTCTGCTTTTACTTCTCTTGGATCGCATAAGACCACCGTGATCTCTGCTTATTTCTGAGCATCCCTTCCTCTCCCCATTTAGACAAGCCTTCCACTCTGTTTTGTTATCAGCCTAGTACTTTGCTCCTGCCCTGGAGCTCTGATCCTCTCACAGTGTATTGAGTATTAACAATAACACATACAATCCCAAATACAAGAATCTCAGTTGACACATCTGCCCTAGAATTTAGAGACCTCTCATGCTACATGTAAGACGTATGCACTTGTAAGAACAGAGTCACACATCTTCATGTCCTCAAATAAGTTTTTTTTTCTTCAATGTAGTGAGTTTGTTTTTTCATTGAATGCTCTTCATTCGACTTTACCCATGTGCTGTGGTATTCAAATCTCAATAATCTACTTTACCTGTTGCACTTCCTATCAAGAAATGTCTCAAAAATCAGTAAACACAATGTTTTAAAGAGAACTTTGTCCCTTTCTCCTCTGTAACTCCCTATTTTCTTTCATACATCAAAGTTGCTTGATGCTCAATCTTTGCAAGGTCAAATAACCATTTAATCACTCTTTCATAAGACTGTGAGTTTCCTTTGTAGCTATCGCTCATCAATGACTTTCTTCATTTCTTAAGATGGTCACATTGTAATCCCCATTAGCAGACTGGGCATTCCTAGAGGCAACATGGTATGAGGCGGAAGAATATGGACATTGGAAATAATCTACATTGAATTTTAATCTGGCTGTGTCATTACCAACAACATGACATTCAATAAATCACTTGGTATAACTTGAGGTTTTGAATGGTGCCCTTGTGGAGATATTGTACAGAACATATGAGAAACATTTATATAATGTTTAGCTGCACGCTTAGATGTATAAATAACTGAGGTTGATTTTCATTTTGCTGTTCTTCTTCTTATATTTTACATCTAGTATAGTCAAACCAGACATTTACGAATTTGTTGTACTCTTGTCCTTGTTGGAGAACTCTGTGTGTGTGTGTGTGTGTGTGTGTTTGTAAATGGGAAGGGATTGGGAGTATTATGGTAAGACAGTGGTATCTGTCTGTGCAGCAGATAAAAGTTAATGCTGAGGTTGGGACTAAGCCTGGCCTTCTTCATTGCTTGTTCTAATAAGGAGCAGGTACCTACACTGAAACAGCCTCGTCGTGTCTCCACATCACCAAATATTCTAGGTAAATTGAAGGGCATCGTGCATCAATGGCTGTTAATGTTTGTGGAGATGTAAACTTTGAACCCAGTTGCCTGCATCTTCTTTCTTTGGCTTTGGAAGGTGGTGAACGTTAGAAAGTCTTCCTTCCTCTCTGTCTTAGGTTCTGTGCAGATGCACCAACATGAAACAAAGTGTGAATGGACGCTTGCTGGCAAAGGGCAGGACTGCAAACATGGAAGTTATGTGTCTCCGGGACTGAGGCTTACCTTTCAGGCAGATATAAAAGATTTAAGTTATACATTTTAATAATGATAACTCACAGGCTGTGTTTCCCAGGTGGCACTAGACTAGACACTAAAAGAGGGAGAGTGACACGGGAGCTTGGCTGCTCTGTAAACTCTCTGTTCACAATAGTCGATGACAGTCACAATAAAATTCCTTGTCAAACCCAACAAATCCCCAGAGCATGTCAGCAGCACAGAATCTGGGTTTCCCTGATTCACTGTAGAAAAGTCTGGAGCCCTATGACAACCTCATTTCCATTGACTCACCTTTTATTTTCAAGGTCTATCACAAAAAGTATCTTTTTTTATTGAGCACTAGGAATAAGTTAAATATGAGGTAATAAATTAAAGGTCTCCCCAGATGTGTTCTACTCTGGACCAATGATCATAGCTAAACCCTCTCACCATGACAGGAACAGGAGCATCGCCCACCATTTGGCACTTCTGCCTTCCTCCTTGCCTGTCTCCTGTGCTCCCTGACACAAGCTCTCTTGACCACTGAGGTTGTGAATTCGTTTTTCATCTTCTGCTCTGTTCTTTGTTCACCTCATTTAATAAGTTACTTGCTATCCTCTGTTAGTCTTTTGTGTGAAAGATAATGTGTAGAGTGGTGTTTTGCAATGTTTTACAATGGTGTGACTTTTACAGATGACACTAGTGTTTGACATGGGAAAAGAACTAAAATAATTGCAGTTTTTTTGTTTTGTTTTTGAGCACAGCCTTTGTCTTTGAACTGACCGAAATCTGAACTTCCAACTCCATTAGTTAGTCAAAGGCAGGCAACTAGTAAATTATATAATTTCTATAACCCTGAATTCTCTGAACTGTCATGTGAAAGAATTTATGTGTATTTTCAGAGCCATTTTAATAATGAAGTTGAGGTAAATATTATAAAATACTTAACACAGAAACTCGGTAAAATATGCCCCAAATAAATAGATATCATTGAATCACATAGCTGTAATTCACTAAATTTATTTTTATTATGTTAAAAAAGAAGATAGTGCACTAGGAGGCATTACCACCAGCCTGAGATCAGGAGATTGTCACGGGAAGAGCACAGAGCCAGTGGTCAGATTATGTGGGTTCCGTTTATCATTTTGTCACTGATAAATTTGATGACTTTAGGCATATTATTTAAACTCTGTGTAGAAAGAACACTGTAACAGTAATGTTGATTTGTCTAAGGGGCCTGAAAATATGGAAGATAAAGTGTTCAACTGTTTATCTCCTAACCAAGACTAAAAAGGTTTATAAGTGCATGTATGGCCTGATGGCCCCCCCAGTTGGTCCTATGCAGACAAGCTAGTAGGAATTCTGTTTGGGAACCAGAAGTAAGAACTGTCCAAAAGAAACTTAACTATGCTCATTTCCTCCTAAGTAAACCCATTGCAAAAACATTCCTCCCGTTGTATTACCAACCCCCAAGAATAAAGAGCTACTCAAGTCAGGGATCTGATGTATTTCCTTGTCCTCACCACCTATTGTACTGCCTAACTGTGTAGGAGCTTTACAGAAATTTCCCAATGAACAAATAGATAACTATTGTTATCCTGCTAATGTGTCAGGCATACTTTCTGGATTTTTCTCTTTTTCTCTCTTTCTCACTCTTTCACTTGATCCTTCTTGGGCCTTGAAGCAAAATAAGTGAAGTGTTATTATTAACGATTATGCGGTAATGACAGACCATAGTTCTAGACCTCACTCTGCCATGAATTACCTTAAGAATTGAAGCAAGCAGTTTAACTTAATCTAGATTTCAAAGAGGTTGAATTTTATCTTTTAGGCTGTCCAGACCAGAAGTCAATCCACATCCTCAACGTGCCAAATCCTAAGAGATAATTAAGTCCTGTTCAAGCACTGACTTTGAACAGTCAAAGTGAAGTCAAAGTGAAGAAAAATCGTCCATTTTTTAGTCTTCAAGCTCTGTGTTTACATACAACTGTGAGCTCTTCTCCAGAGAATGGAGTGGCTTGCTTTCTTTTCAGTGAAATAAACAGGAGAAGCAAAAAGAATAATGAGTACTTTCCTTTAGAACTTTCTCTCTGCTGTTTGTTTGGGGCCTGCAGGACTTTTAGCTTTCCAGTCTTCTGGAGTTGAATGTAGAACATGAAACATTGAGGCTGTTATAGGAAAATAATCTGCCCTTGTCTTAGAAATGTGTGCCCCATAAAGCTTTTCAACCAGCAGCAATGAGCCTATTCGTCTCTTCTTCCTCAGAGCCTTCCTTGTACTCTTAAAAATGTAGTTCATTATAAATGAAAGTAAAGGCTTCACAATAGAACATGCAATTAAAATAAAAAGATTCCCAGAGTCCAAAAAAGATCAAATTAATATATAAAATGAAAAGGCTGAGAAGCAAAAATGCTTACTTCAATGGTTTAGGATAAGGCCTCACAAAGGGGAAAATATATCTGTTGATAATCTTTAGTGATATATGTGAATTTGTTAATTATTACATTATTTTTGTTTATGAAAGGCCAAGAAATATTCCTTAACTATATCATTATGTTGATTTCTAGCTGTAAGTTTTCATCCACAAGGTCCAAGTTCAAAAGGGAAAATGGATCAAAGAATTTTGTCCGTGGCTCTATTCCTCTAAAACACCATTAAGAATGACAAAAGAAACTCCCCTCCAACCCCCATTTCTGATAATTTCTTTTCATTTGGCTGTGCAATTTATGCATGTTTCTGTGGCAATTTGTAAGAGGGAGTACCACTGTCTTCTGTTATAAACGCATCTGGTAAACACAGACCACAGGAACATAGGCTTAAGAAAATAATATGCTATACTATTCTGAAATAATTGAAACTATTGACAGTAGCCCTATTAATGAAAATAATAGAGAACTATCAGATATTCCCCACACAACATTTCATGTAAATGCAGATTCTCCTAACATACTTAATTTTAAAAAGAAAATGTTGGAGTAGACTATAATCATTATTTTTTCTAAGAAAGAGGACAATAATTATTACTTCATAATTGTATTTTGTTATTTCAAATGAGGTACTATCCTTGTATTGCCTTATAGAATTAACAAATTTAAACCAGGTAAGTAGTTTTAGTAGGTACTATAAACAATTTAAAAAATTCAAAATCATTGCCTGGAATTTTTTGCTCGAAAAGATGATAAAATAATTAAAAGTATACTTTTCCTTTTAAATATTTACCTTATATTTTCAAAAGTGAATTATTAATCCCTAGTAATGTCTTTTATAAATTGTCTTTATAGCAGTTATGATTTCATCTTGATGTAAGGGTTTGGAATACAATTTAATATTTTAGAAGCATGTGATCTTTGGTAGTCAGGGTTTCTTTATAACACAGTAAATAAATATATACTAATTTTTAGCAGAAAATTTTGCAATTTTAGCAAAAAATGTCATAAAATTAAAGAGAATTTTTTTTTAGAAAAGGCAAAATTAACTATTTCATAATGTCACCTGGGATTCTGACCAGCAGAATAAGGAAAGTAGGAAGAGATAATTTTTAGTTTCTGGAATGATAAAAGGAATTTTGCTTTTTTAATTTAAGATCCTTTAAGTGTTGTTTGAAAGGCATTGAATATTACTGTGATAGTCACTTACAACTTTAGATTAGAGACACCTAATCACACAAATCGGTAAAATAATTGACACATTTTTAATTAAAAAATAATCATTGGTATACATCCCTGTAACCAAACCTGGATCTCACAGTTTGGGATATTATGAAATATAAACAGTGTTTAATCAGAAGAAGTAATTCATATAAAAATGTACTTAAAAAGAAGTTGCCAAATGTGAAATGTAGGGTCTGAGGCTTTTAGATCATCATTAACTGAATACGTGTGAACATAAAAAACTTAAATGTCCCAGAGGGGCTTCAAAATACTAAATAAAACATTGAAGCTTGGTTGTATTTTATAACTCTCATATTCAAATCAATTGGACCCATATAAAATTAACCTGCACAATATTTTCATGTTCACTCTACAATTAAAGAGATAATGTAATCTCTCGTTTTAGCTATAGTCTTAAGGGTGTTCTTAAATTACATAAACAGTTTTAATAAAAACTGAACACAGTCGGTCATAAGGATGACATTTATATTATATCAATCTGAAATCAGATGACTTTTCAGAAGTTGGATAGCTGTTAAGTTTTCAAATTAGTTCAGCATCAGTACGTTTTGGCTGTTTTATCTAATTTTATCCAGCATTACCTAACTCTTACACAAGGAGGGTATATTAAGGCTTAAGCCATTGTTCTCAAACTTTTGAAATGACAAGGGCTCTATGTTTAGAAATCTAACATAGAAATAGCTCTCTTTCTCTTCACTGTTTTTCATGAAAATCGGGTCTTTGTATTTATAGTAAAACAAAGAAATTACTTTGAACCAAGAGCGGTGATAATGATGACCGTGGTTAATTATGGCTGTGGTGATGTTCCCGGTGGTGATTCCTGCGAGTTGATTCCTACTGTGTTGGTGCTGTGAAGTACACTTTAATTAGAGGCTTTCTAATCATTAAAATAAACTTGCAAGGTAGAATTTTTCTTCCAAGTCATGAATGAAGAAACTGACCCTGAGATATATAAATGAATTTTCCAAGACAAATGACAAGAGAAAAGAGAAAAACAGCGGGTTCCAAAGCCAGCTTTTAACTACCCCACGAGTCAGTCAGATAGAACAACCTAAGACAGACTAAAGCAGTCATGAGAAATAAAACTGAATATAGATGAAGTTACCAGTTCACTCAATGACATTTGTTTGAACAGAGCTGAGCTCAGTAATGAAGTAAACAACGAATCAATGAGATATAAATGCAAGGAAACCATCAGAAAGTCATTTTAATTATGGAAAACTTGAAAGATGACTTGGAAAAAAGTATTTAAAAAGCTGCTTCTGAAACAACAATTATTTAAATAATATTCTATCAGCAATGCTGCCAGTGTCTTGAGGACATTTCTCAAATCACATTATTACTAAAACTATATGTATACAGTGATAGTTGTTAAATAATATAGAAATATTTTACTACTAATGAAATATTAGTCTAAGACTAAATAGGATTTATCCCAGGTATGTGAAGTTAGCTCAAGATATGAAAACAAATTAGTATAACCTATTGCAGAATAGAAATATTTTACAGATATGGGAGAAAGTGTTGGATAACTCTGGTAAGCTTAACGTGATCTCTTGGGGAAAAAAGGTGTTCCAGTCCACTGCACATGTTCTCAGTAAAAGTACTAATCTCATGAAACACTGTTTCATGAGAGGAAGTTATATGGGCTTCCTTTGTGGAATTTAAAAACTAAAAAAATATTTTAATCTGCATGTGTTGCTAGTCATGTGTTTTGAAACTGGTCATCCTATTCTATGAGGTATAAATGTAAACAGTCAAAATGCTACTTATTGCTGATTAATTGGCCTTTATTTCCACTTGGCATATTTACACATATCATTTAAAGAAAATACTGATCGCGGAGGTATGTTAATCTTCAGTGGCATTGAATTAAATTCTCATTATATGTCTTCCTACTGTTAGGACAAGCAGATTCACAAGATGTCCCTGTATTGAGGGTTATTGTAGAATCAATGTAAAGAACAAGTATTCAGTAGCAAGAGAGCCTGTGTCCCTGCTGGGAATGTTTTTCCTCTACTAGCTCCATGTCTCTTGGAAAGGTGCTTCATCTCATCCATCCTCGCCAAACCTTTCCGCTGCATCTGGGAACAAAACAGCTGCAGAATAGGAGAAAAGGTGAGCAGGAAGCACGTAGAAATCTAGCAGGGCTCCATCCTCTCTCTCCACGGCTGGTTTCCAGACTGAAGCAGGTCCTCACAGTGAGGGGAGGGAACAGTTTAGCACAGTATCAAGTTAGGAATTTCCTTCAATATCTTCAACTAACAATGATTGTAGAAATGTCTGCAATACCTACAAGTGAGCAGAGAAGGTAAAGATTTTCTAAGTATTCAAAAAAGGAGCCAGGGAATATAGCTGTCTCAGAATAAATTTTAAAGGGAGAGTGAAAAATATATATTTAAAACCTCTTTTTTAATATTAATGACATCATAATGCACACAATGCCTTCACTTCCCCATGCTTTTTTAAAAATTCTGTTTATAAGAAATATATTTTTACAGCAGCATATATAGATAACTCTGCAGTCTCTCACAGATAGAAGTAAATGGAATCCTTCTAACTTGTTCTGTGAGGCCAGCATTGCCTTAATACCAAAACCAGATAAAAACATCATGAGAAAAGAAAACAAGACCAATATCTCCACAAAATATTAGCAAGTTGAATCAAACAACATATATAATAATTATACACCAAGACTAAATAGGATTTATCCCAGGTATGTGAAGTTAGCTCAAGATATGAAAACAAATTAATATAACCTATTGCAGCAATTTACTATGGAAGAGAAATCATACGATCATATCAACTGACACAGAAAAAGCATTTGACAAAATCCAATACTCATAAATGATATAAAAAAAAACTTTCAGTAAACTAGGAAAAGAAGGAAAAATACTCAACTTGATAAAGAATATCTACAAATAACCCACTGCTAACATTGTTTTTACTGGTGAGAAATACAAAGCCTTCCCACTAATCAGGTATAAGACAAAGATACCTATGTCACCCCTTTTTGCTGTACTGGAAGTCCCTGCTAATGGGGTAAAACAAGAAGATGAAATAAAGGGTACACAGATTGGGGATGAAGAAGTAAAACTGTTTTTGTTCACAGATGACTTGATCATTATACAGGAAAATCTGAAAGAATTGACAAGTTCATGGGACTAATAAACTATTATAGCAAGATTGCAGGATACAGTTAATATGCAAAAGTCAATTGCTTCTGATATACGAACAACAAACAAGAGGAATTTGAAATTAAATATACAATACCATGTATTCAAAATATCTGAAAACATATCAACACAAAAACTTGTACATGGATGTCTGTAGCAGCTTTGCTTATAATTGCCCAAACCTAGAGGCAACCAAATGTTCTCCAATAGGTGAATGGGTAAACTGTGTTACATCCAGACAATGGAATATTATTCAGTAATAAAAGGAAAGTAGCTATCAAGTCACGAAAGCCATGGAGGAATCTTAAATGTGTGTCATTGAGTGAAAGAAGCCGTGTAATAATTCCAACTATATGACATTCTGGAAAAGACAAAGCTATGTAAACAGTAAGATGAGTGGTTGCCAGGGATTGTGTAAAGGGAAGGTTGAGAAGGTTTTAAAAGTACTCTGTATGGATACTATGATGATTGATACATGTCAGTATACATTTGTCCAATCCATAAAATGTAGAACACTAAGGTAAACTATGCAATTGGGATGATCATGATGTGTCAGTGTAGGTTCGTCAGTAGATGTATGACTCTGGTGGGGAATGTTGATAACCGGGGAAGCTGTGCATGTGTGGGGGTGGGAGGGTACAAGAAAACTCACTCTACCTCAATTTTGTCCCTCAATTTTGCTGTAAACCTAAAACTTCTCTAAAAAATAAAGGTCTTAATACAAAAACGAATGAACACTTTCTTGACACTGGCACCCAGATTAGGAGTCAGAAAGTTACCAGAACCCAGAAGTCTTCTATGTGCCCCTTTCCAATGAATAATTCACACCTGTCTTGACTTCTAACATTCCCTGATTTTGTCCTTCAGAGAAAGTGAACTGTACTGCATATACTGTTTCATCTGGCTTCTTTCTCACCATGTTGTTTTTGAGATGCATTCATATTTTTGTGTGTAGTTATAGATTGTTCATTTTTTATGCTGCACTGTACTTTATTAGGTGAGTATATTCACATTTTAATTTTTTTATTATATTGCTTATGGATTTGCACTCTTACAAACAGTAGTGACTTAACCATTCTAGTACATGACCTTTGAGGTACATATTATTTCAGTTTTTAAAATTAAGTATGTATCTTTGATAAAAAGAGAAAATACTGTTTGTATCTAATTGACAGGTATTTTAATATAGCCTTATGATGGCATATTTCAATATCATTATTAAAATATGCATCTGTAATTGAGCTCCTAAAAATTGTAATCTTCTAATGATAAAGTAATAACTCTAGTGAAAAGGAAATAATAACATTTACCCTTAAAATAACACATGAATATGCTAAAGTAATACAAAGAAATTAATAATACTGGTCTTAAATCACAGCTTCATCAAGTCTTAACTCTTTAAAAATAGACAAATTACCATAATTTCTCTGTAGCTCAGTTTCTCTATCTGTAAAGTGGGGTTAATAGCAGTATCTACCCAACAGGATTATTGTGGAAATCAAATAAGTTAATATAAAGTGCTTAGAACAGTACCTGGCATATATTGAGTGTCAGTAAGTATTTAATTTTGCTGAAAAAAGCTCTAGCAGGAAAGCATTTTAAAGCATAGTTTTAGAATTCTTCCACCTGCCTTATTTGTCTCCCAAGAGGGATTTTATTATTACCATTTTAAAGAGGAGAACATGGTGTCTCAAAGAATTGATATATTTAGTTATAAATTGTTATTTTCCCTTGTTGACATTTTCTCCTTTGACACAAAAATTGAGATCTGTTACAGAAATGAATGCAGCACAATAAATTAAACAAAAGAAATCAGGCTAAATGATGAAAACAAGAGCAGTACTGTAAGGTAAAGTAAAAGGTAAAAATAGTTTATGAAATAGCACATTAATATAGTTACTAGACATGAAACAAAAACCTAACTCTGAGTACCTTTTAGCCAAACCCAAGGAAAAAGTGTAATTAGTTTTAGGATTTACCATGTGCTTATGAACACAGACAATCACATACACCTTCTCAGCTTCACACATTCACACATTCTTATTACTCACTTCACACTTTTATTCTCATTTTATACACACTCACACAAACACACTAACAGTTGCTGCTTAGTATCTGCATAGCTTTTTTTGGAACTGAGGTTTCAAATTTTCTCCCCTTTGTAGGAGAGACAGTGAGATGAAGTGGCCTCCATCCTTACAGACATCCACACTATACATGAAATACTTTTGCAAACTACAGACATAACATGACACCCAACTGTAGGAAATCAACTCTCAGGGGGCAATATAGTCCATCAAAGACACAACTCTCAGTTTTCTAATAATCTGGCTGAAAGAAGGAACAACTTTTGCCCAGAAAACCTTCAGTCATTACCAACAGTTCACAATGGCAATAGAGAAATTGCAGTCCTTTACCCGTGAGACATCTAATTTTGAGAAGTCTAACTCCCTGATGTTGGATACAATGAACTCCTGTTGGGACGTATCTCAGCCTGTCAAGTACTGGATATAAAACAAGTCAGAAGCATCCTTCTACAGTGATTGAGCCTAATTCCCATTTCCACCTTTTCCTAGATGGGAGACTCTTTAACTGCTTTCAGCTTATTTCCTCATCTGTAAAATAATAGTATTAATATTCATTGGATAAGGATGTTATGTTGATTAAATGAAAAAGTCTATGTAAATTGTTGAACATATTGACTAGTACATAATAAACACTCAATGTTAACATTTACAAACAAAATTACAATGTTATTTACAAAAAAATTAGTCTTAGTGAAAAATGTTGAGGCAATCGTTTTGGTTATTCAGCTTCATTGTTTTTTAGCATTTGTTTCAAATTCATGATAAAATTCAACACCATCTGCCTAGAGGAAATCGAACTGCTCTCTATAAAAAGGGACCATGGATTTCATTCATAAATAATGCAAAAAAATTTTAATGGTACTCTAAACACATTTGTGTTTTATGAAGCTCAAAATAATTAGATAATTAGTTAAGACAAGATGTCTGTTGACCCTGCTTCTTAAGATTAAGGTATAAAGTCTATATCAACAAATATAACCCATGTTAAATAAAAGAACTACCTTTGACATGAATTAATCGACTTACAATGTTTTAATTATAATGAATATCTTTTTATTTAACCAGTACACTCAATAAATAATTTGATGCTATTTCTTATATTACAAAGACCACTAATTGATGAATAAGATTAAATCTGACCCCCTATGACTGTGTATGTATGTGTATATATGTGAGAATACCTGGGGCTTCAGAAATGCAGATTTACATTGACAAAAGAATGAACTGGCAAAGAATGTAGACAGAATGTTTACTACAAATCTGAGCTAAAACTACACAGGATGATAGAATAGCCTTTTAAAGTTAGGAGAAACTGCATTCTGAACGAATGAAGCAGAAATTATTACAGAGTTTCTGTGGGTAAATATGTTAGATAGGTTTGACTAACTTTTTGAGGTAATATAGCTACTAAGTTCCAAACCTGTGCTAAAATATAGAGTTCCTAACTCATAATAAAATTATTATTATTTTTTTATGTAAGTGTTTTCTCTTGTTTAAGTTAACAGATGCCCCTTCTGGAGCAAAGAGTCACTTAAAGCACCTAAATGTGAAGCAGATAGTGACATGTTTCATTGAATTGGAGCCCTGATTCCTGCACCTTCATCTGCCCAGTTAGAGATGGAGAGATGCCATCCACAAGCCCCTGATGAACTTCAAGAAAGCCCTAGGCTTCCATGTGACACAACTTGAAAATCCTGTTGTATGCTCTACGTTTTTCTAATCATTTACCTTTATATGCTTGACAAGGCCCATTAAGTTACAGTATCACATTTTGTGCCCATAAGAAACACAGAGATGAGTAGATATTATGTCTCTTTTATATGTAATGCAACCCATATTAAAATAAATGATGTGTTTCACTCATAGAAACACAACTAATTAGAAAGCAAAATTAAGACCCACATCAACCACACCATGATATCATTTTCATAGATCTCTTTCATTATCCAGGGATTAGTTCTAGTGCATTATAACCATAGGACAAAACTAGTTTCAGGAACCAAGGATTAAATCAAAGACCATATTCTAATTCTATTCGTCATTCTTTTGATGTGAATTCTAAAGACTTCCATTTGGGCTGCATGTATAATTCTTCCCTCCTGTATACTCTCCCCTCCTCTAAATCTACTATTATAATCCCTCCCTCTCATGGAAACTCCTCAACCTTTGCACCTCTATTCTATTACCTCATTGCACTGCAATAAGGAGCACTGGTGTCTTTTAAGACTAATACAAAAGGCATCCAGCATGTAGGTGTGGTCTTTAAACTGGGGGTAGAGTTATTAGTGAGAAAAGCAAACAGCCAACTTGCAATTTAATGCTCGTTATATTTTCTCAGCTAATACCACATTGAAACCAATGAGATGTTGGAGCATTTACCTGGGAAGTACTCACTAATACAGAGGCTCAAAGTGGGGGTGTGGACAATGGGACTCCAAGAGAAAAGGGCAGGGAGTTAGGGTTACATTCTAGGAAGGGAAGACAAATGGTTACCTACTCTACAGGTATTATTTTTCTATATTTTTTTAAGCTTCCATATTGGTAATGATGGTGGGGTTCTTGTTTGCAGAGTTGAAGAATGAACTTCGCAAACTTCTACAGTAGGAGAGCCAGGGAGACGCTTTTATTTAGAAATAAAGTGAGAGAATAGAGCTCCTGAAGAGAGCCCAGGGTGGTGCGTTGTCTAGGGGATTTATAGGCAGTTGAGGATTTGGGGAAACTGAGGGCTTAGGGTGTGGGTTTGCACCACCTGCTCTGCACTCAAGGTGGGCTGGGTTGTTGTCTGTTTGCTAGAGCTGTTTACAGTGAAGTCATGGGTTATGCTGGGATACCCTTGCTGAACACTCAAACATTTCAGGCCAAGTTGCTTCTGGCCTTTTGACCTTTAACTGATCTCGCTGAAGACGTCTATATTCCTAGTCTGGTATCTTTATGCTAGAGAATTAGTGTGACCTTGACTTTGCATAATGTTGAACACAGAGTTTTGATAGGGACTTTACATTGTTATATTGCTCTGACTGTAAATGTCCTGCCTTGCTTTTTCCAGAGGCCCTCACCCTACTCTGACGACACCCAAGGCCCCTGTCTCAGTAAGGTCTAGGTTTGATGTGTTTTCTATGTGGAGCAACTCTCAATGTTTGGACATGTGCCAGAGCTTCCGGACGATCACTGTTCCACACAGTTGGGTGCATTTCAGTGTAGAAGAGGTAGTTCTCTAGACCACAAAAAAAAAACACAAAAATCTAATTGCTAAGTGGAAATAGAGTTACAAGACATTATTTAAAAAAATAAAAAAGGATTTAGAGTGACATGTAAAATAGTAGGGCTTCCAGAGCCCTTGGAAGAAACAGAGCATGAACCGACTGGAAAGGCCTGTACTAATAGGCTGGGTGACCATGGAGGGCATCCTGAACTTCCGAAATTCTAGTCCTATGTCTGAAAAAGAACAACTTGCTAACTGTCCTGGCTCAAGTCCAAAGGAGAGAATGAGCAGTCACTAAACACTAAAATTATAATGAAGACCTTTATTTCGTTTGGTTTCCATTTCAAAAATGTTTAAAATACTTATATCCAATACTTGTAACTCCAAGAGGGAAATCCCAGGGCAAAATACCTTTGAAACCAAAATCAGTCATAGGGAGAAATAAAGTGGGAGAAACCCATTTATTTCTTATAAGCAGTCATTTACTTCTGCTCTCCTGTATCTCTCGCCACCCGGTTCCATGAGAGGAGACCCAACCTGACCTCTCCGGTCCAGATAAGCCCTGCTCGCCTGTCGTAATCACCTGTTGATATGGAGATGGACTACTTCTCTCCACCCCTTGGAAACACCTACTGATATGAAGATGTACTAAGGCGGGGTTAGAGATTCTGGAAATATTACAATTTTACCCACAATACTGAACTAAAATTGTATCTGTATGCCATTACTGAAGGACTAAAGATATCTGAGTTTTACCTAAAATGCGATAGAGTTGCTGAAAATCACATAATAAAATTAAGAAGGAAATTATAACATAAAACAAAATGAGGAGGCACTAAGGGTACTCCTGGGGAAGAATTATGGGAAATGATGTCAAATTAATATGAGTCTCTCCAGCATAGCTAGAGCATTCATAACAAGCCTAAAGAGGGCTATCTTAACTCAATCCAGAAACTTTATTTATGAGAACATTTTTCCTAGCAGAAGTTCTTTGGAAACTGTTTTTTTTTACTATCTAAATCAGTGGTCATCAAATTACAGTCTATGGACCAAATCTGGTCCTTCACCTACTTTCTGTAAATAAAGTTTTATTGGAACTGAGTCACAGTCATTCATTTACACATTGCTATGGCTGCTTTACCAGTACAATGGCAAAACTGAGTAGTTACCACAAAGATCATGACCTGCAAAGTCTAAAATACTCACTATCTGGTCCCTTAAAAAAACATTTTCCAACCTGTGTCCAAACATATTTCATGTATCTCTGCAAACATAGGTGACATTTAATTAATAGCACAACCACCATTTTTATACATCAGAATAGGAATTTATAAGGTACATCATAAGAGTGAAAATTATATCTAACTTGTCATGTCATTAAAGGATTAAGTCTTAAAAAGTCTTTGACTTTTACCTTTACAACTAGCTAGACCCTATTAATTCCCTATGTCTTGTTTTACTTCTATGAACACAGCTGTTTAAATATCTAATTATTTCTATTGAAAACACAAATAAGATAACCATGTTGGACACAGGCAGCCTATATTATGTATGCATTCTTTGTTAATTTTTCCATTCAAGTATTATTCTTTTGAGCATCTACTATCTGTCAAGCAATTTTCTTTATGTTAAGGATATAAAAGTAAATCAAGGGTAAAATATCTGTCTTCAGCTCGCCTCCCTTTATTGTGTAGCCCAGGGCCTGTCATTTTGGCTACTAAAAAATGTTGGATCAGTTGATTATTAAATGACTCACTGAGTGATATTGATATAAGGGCCTCAAAAGGGACAACTTGTTTGTTGGGAGATAAGGGAGAAATGTCTTGGAGAATCATCATAATGACCATCTCCAGACCACCTTTAGCCTAGAAAATTAAGAGAAGCCTAACATCTCTGAATATTTTCCCTTGGAAAAAGATATATGCTCATGTATGTATCTGTTGACTTATGGAGAAATTATGTAAATCAAATCAACTTAAAATATATGGGTTTAGAATTCTTTGAAACACACACACATCTAATTTTAAAAATTAGGACTATTTCTAAAACTGTAAACTTCCATAATAATATGTTAGGTCAAAAGCAATACATGAATCTAAATTAAGGAGAAAAGTCTGCTCATTTACCTTAAAACCGTGCTGGTGGAATTCCTGTACGTGAAGATGATGGAATTCTTAAATATGTCTTTCCAATATGACTAGTTTTAGTTATTTGTATATATTCTTTCTAATATGTTTGTGTGTATATAAAACATAATTAACTGCAGCTAATGAGCAAAGTGAATTTTCAGTCTGTCACACTCTATGTTCATCTAAAGTAATGTTCAAATTATTACTATTATCACACACCTCTTCTAAATCTTTTGTTGAATGTCTTGAATGTTAATCTACAGTGCTATGTCAAAGTCCCTATTTGATTGCCCCGACCTTGAAAAGATTATCTCCAAATAAAAGTCCCCTTTATACTCCAATTCTGGATATGAGACAGCAAGAGGCATTGCATTTGAAAAGTCATATTCCTTGTGCTGGGAATCACTGTTGGGGGAAAAAAAGGCTATATACTTACCTCTGACTTTGATGGAGGTGGATTGAGTTTCTGAACAACCTCGCATTGCCAAAACTTTGGCTTTTGCCCTATTTTCCAAATGATGTTTATCCCTGTGGCCATTACAAAAGATTGCTTTGCCATTTTAATAATCAGATCTGCAAATTTCCACATAGCATCAAGTCCAAACAATCCAATCTGAAAATGATTGACAGCCCTGCTTATGCATCAACATCTATTAAACCAGATGTTTTACTTCTTCCCTTGCCAAGAGTGAGCATCTTTTTATGATCGTTTGTCAGGGCAAGACTGTCAGTTGAGGCATCACTAATGTTTACATAGGAAAGCGTAAGTCATTCAACTGCAGTCATGCTATCCCATCTATCTAGATTGTTACCATTTTGCAATTAGCTTTTTTTTTTCAGAATGAAAATCAGTTGGAACTTTCCTTGAAAATATTTGCTAATGTCAAAGATTGCCTGTGACCCTGAACAATACAATCTTCTAATTGCAATCAAAATGAAGCTCTTGTTTATGTGAGCAAATAACTTGGGCACCAAGGTTGCTAGTGACTCTAGAAGTTTCCATAGTTCCCTCTTAAATTTAGAGGCCTGCAACTCTTTCCTTTTTTGCAAAGCATGTTTCCTTCTCTGATAGATTAGGGGGACAAAAACTGGGAAACACAGTTGAATGTTTAATGATCTCCCATAGCACCCTCTCCATGCTCCCCTTCTCAGTATGAAATAATTCACTGTTTAATGAATGCAGTGGATAACTTTTTAACATGGAATGGAATTATACTGATAGCATCAATGAGAAAACTTTTTCTCCCACTTTTAAAACAAATTGAAAACATACTAGTCTTCTTCAAAGGCTGTTAGCAAATAATAAGGGGAGAATATTTCATAGCTATCTGGAGGGACCTTTGGAAGATATTTAGTTCAAACCTTATTCTGAAATGAAATACCTACACATTAGTAACAAATAATTCATGTTGGAATTTTTTAGGGGCAGCGATAGGATTTTCTATTTCAACCATCACATTTCATCTCATTACAGTTTTCACAATATACAAACAATTTCCTCTTGGAATGTGTGCTGTATATATGTTTATAGGTTTATATAAAAATGTTTGAGAGAGTGTAAAGGAAAAAGGAAAACTGTTATTTTTTTGAGAGGATACTGAATAAAAACCCTTAAATACTAGGGTAAATAATCCCTTTGAAGTTCAAGAGTGCTGTATTCGGAAACAATGGTGCCATGTGTCTGTTACGTCATTAACACATTTATTTAATTATCATCAAGAATCAATAGTGACTGAAAACATCTGTGATTTTTAGTTGCATTAGTGTAAGAGATCCAAGACTACTCAGCTCTGAGATAAATTGAAAGATGAGAAAGTTTTCCTCTCTAGCAATGTTTTGTTAAGAGACAGAGTCTAGGAAATGATAAGCCAAAGTTTGAGATAAAAATGGTAACTCTTGCTTACATTGTACACTTAAGTAACATAGTAATAAAATATGGCAATCTTGAAAGCTTTGTGCCATTAATTTTCTTGATCTTTACCTTTACAGAGTATTCATTTCCTACCCATTCCACTTATTTTTTTCTTTTCTACTTATGGCAAATGGGCTAAAATCTTTGGCTAGAATTAAATCTGAAGATAGGAAAATAGCTTAACAAAATGTACCAATATGCATGCTCTGTTTAATTACATGAAAGATTTTGAAAGTTATCTGAGCATATAGAATTAACATATAAATGGATTCATGTAAATCTTTTCCAGTGAAATATAGCTAATGAAGTGCAGTGGAAGCATGGGTAAACTGAGTTTGAGTGATAATAAAGCATAAACTATGTCCAAATGAGAGCAAACCTCTTCAGGGAGTTTCAGTGAAGGTGTAAAAATACTCCACATCTCTGTCCGCACATTTCCTTTGGTGGGGCACATTTCCCAGTGAAAGATTTGCAGGAAGGATGGCCTCCATAACAGCCTGACTGATAAAAGCAGAAACAGAACATTTGCCAGCATTCAGAATGTTCACCTTTTGTCCCTAAAACATACTATTAATTCTCGGGCTAACTGTCTACCTGTAACAATAAACAATGTTTAATTAGATTTTATTTTACATGTAGTCTTGGAGGCCTTCTTACCACAAAGAACTAAGAAGTTAGCAAGACTATAATGAAGGATTTAAGTCAGTGATAGTTGTTTAGCAAGACTGAAATTTAATGTGTGCTGAGGTTGGAAAGGCCTTCTCTTTGCTCTCCGTTATCTTCTCTGCAGTGGTTTTCCATCCCTGAAAATGCTGTACAGGAATAAGGGGAAGCATAGGAGAGATAGAAAGTGAAGCTTGTGTGATAAAATATGAATATATGATTCTTTCAAAAAAAACCCAGTAGGGTAGGATAATGCCTCTCAGTTGCTAGGTGCTATTCTCTTTGATTCTTGGGTGGGTTCCTGAACCCAGACATGGCAAGGTACGCAGGAAGAATGGCAAATAGTAAACTGAAAGGTAAGCAGTCCAGTATTAGGGGGCCATTCTAGCAAAATTATTAAAAGTAATTTAAGACAAGGAGAAGGTTTGAGAACAAGTTGGTAAACAAGTTAGACAAAGAGCATGAATGTGTTGGAACAGGTGCTATTAAAATAAAATTTTAAAAGTGCTTCCACATCTTTTGTCATTGCCTGATAGTCTTCGTATGGGTAAGATACTTTGCTGGGAACAGACTTTATATTCTTTTGATGTTGATTTGTTTAGACAAAAAAGAAAAAAATAATCAACCATGTTCAAGGCTGCAGATAAGCCTAGCCAGGAGGCTGGGTCTTTTTCTGGTTATTCCTACTGGGAAGCACATAGTGACAGGAGGTTACCTGCATTCTTCCATCATTAGTACACTCCTCAAGGACTTTGTCCCAATTCATTCCAGGTAGAGAGACTAAGTTGATTTAGTGAGTGCTAACAATGGTCTATTTACGGAGTTATTTCTAAGTTTGAAATATCCTTTTATGAGCAAGTATAATTTCTCCATTGGGATCCTTCTCCATGTACAATTAACGGACTCCAAAATATTCTTTATAGTAGAAAAAAAAAACAAGAACAAAAACAATGAAAATAGACAAAACCAATCATGACCTGGGCATAAGTTGATAATAAAGAACACCTGAACTTCAAAATTACTGAAAAAAGATGAATACATTCTAATGTACAGCATGGCGACAATTGTTAACAATACTGTATTATATACTTGAACTTTGCTGAGACAGTAAATCTTAAATGTTATCACTACACACACACAAAAGGTAACTGTGAGCTGATGGATGTAGTAATTAACCTTTTTATGTTATATGTATACCAAATCATCACATTGTATGCCTTAAATTTACTTATTTGTCATTTATATCAAAGTAGGAAAAAAATCACAAATATTCTAACAACATAACAGAATTAGTATTTAAAATTATAACTTAAGAAACCTTTCCAGAAATCATAAAATATGAATTATATATTATAAAATTCCATTGAATACCTGGGAAAATTAATTTAGAAAACTCAGTTCTATGAAATAGAGTTGATCTATTGACTTCAAGGTAAAGAATTTATCCACTATTAAGGAAACTCAAATTTAATGGCAATGAAATAACTTCTGCACTGTCAGATTGGAATATTATAGTTTGGTAGCAGGAGGCTTGCCAAATGTGTGACTGTGGGCATGCAAATTCACATAATTTTGGAGAGTATTATGTCCATATTTGTTCAAATTTTTTATTCAAAATTGCACTTATAAGTAATCACAATGAATTTTCTCACTCCTTTATATAAAAGCAGTCATTGAGAGAAAAGAAAAAATTAAAAAGTAAATATCCATCCAAAGAAAACTAAGAATCATAAAATATTCAAACATAGACTACTATTTAAACATGGAATGTTTAAGCTCTATATACTTAAATGGAAAAATTTTTTAAATATATTGTTCACGCAAATAGTAACTAAGGTATTAAAGTATTAAAGAGTACCTGAAAAATGTGAGTAAATGCATATTTGCATGTGTGTTTAAAATAAATGGGAAATTTCTGCCTAGATATCCAAGCAAACAATTTTCTGGATTTAGAGGGAAAAATTATTCTTGTGTACACTTTAATTTCATTAGCTTTTACAATGTGTGTGCATTATTTTTAGAAGTCAAATCAATAAAAAACTGAATTGGAGGTGTTGTGTGTAAGTGCAATGGGAGTTCAGACAAAAGTGAGAAGAATTAGGAGAGAAATCTAACAAATCATTGGAAGTCATTGTAACAGGGAGAAGCTTTGAGAATTCAACCATGCAAACTTTAAAATACACAAAAATACAGCTCCATCAGCCCCTCTTCTGCGGCAGTTCGCTTAGTCTACTCAACTCACATATAAGCAAATGGTCCTAAATTGCTCTGTGAGCCTTGAATTATGGAGTTCAAGTGTTGAAAGGATATTTTGGGAGCATCTAATAAGACTTCTCATTTTATAAGTGAGGAAGGTGGAAGTTAAAGTAACTTGCCCTGACTCGCACCGAACTGGGACAAGGCAGGTGTCCTGATTGCTCTGTTGGCCCTTTTCCTGCTAAAAGATGGGGAAGAACCTGTTGGTCATTAACAGAGGAAAATGATCCGTCTAACTGAATAACATTGGAGTAATTTTATTCTTGTCATGTTAGTTCTCTGCTGAATATTGTAACTATAGGGCACGTTCCAAAAGAAGCCACAGACAACAGGAAAAATAAGAGGATAATGAGACATGCATAACCCATGCATATGGTGAGAGTTGCCTATTGTGAAAAACTTGATGGAAATAATTAACCAATTCACCTTTAAAATTTCACAATGAGTTGAATTAACATTAAGTCAAATAAGGAGTGAGAGCCTGAGTCTGAGACCGTCTCCACCTGGTCTCAAATCAGAATATATAAAATAAAAATGGCTCAGCTGGTTGACTTATCAGTGTCCATGATGAATGTAAGTGTCCCCACACAGCAGGAGATGAGCCACAGAAAACCTTCACAGTACTTCCAACGTTATTCTGCATATAACCATGATTGCTGACAAAGATTTTGTTCTCATAAAAATCCCTGTTTTACTTCTAAAAATGTTTTTTTTTTTTAGTTTCTCTAAATCAGTTCTGGTGTGTTTCTGTCTTCATTTCCTAAATTCTTAGGAGTTTTCTGTCACTTTCAATTTGAATGCGTATCAATTTGAATTTGTGCCTTTAAGAGCCTACCTCAGAACTGAGAACAATATCAGATTCAAGTTGTCCTCAGAGATGAGCAGCAAAGTGGGCCCGAGGTCGGCAAGGCCCTTGTTTACCACCAAGCAGCATGTTTTGATGGCTAGTATGATGTTGCTTCAACCATCAGCTGGCTACCAGAAGGACCGAGAGTCACTGCAACCACCAGTTGCCCCTTCAGCAGAATTCCAAACAAGAAAGAGCAAATGAGAAGCAGCCTCCAAATGACCCTGAGCTCCTGTTGTCACACGTGAATCTCTGGGCAAGCAGACGTGCAGCACCTTTACCCATTTCCACACGTTTAGCTGAGTCTGCCCAGAAAAGGTGGGAGAGGAAGAAGGTTTTGTTCGAGAGTCTTGCTCATGCCTGCGGCAACTGTTAGATGCACAGTAGTCCCCCCCTATCGACAATTTCCCTTTTGCGGTTTTAGTTACCCAAGTTCAACTGCAGCCCGGAAGCAGTGATCCTCCTGCTGACTATGATAAGAAGGTCAATAACAACCTGAAGCTCCTTCACAGTGCCCGCATCATTCACTTCACTTCATCTCGTCATGTAGGCATTTTATCATCTCACAGCATCACAAGGAGAAGGGTGCATACAGTGCATTAAGGTATTCTGAGGTAGAGAGACCACATTCATGTAACTTTCATGACAGCACATTTTTAATTATTATTTTTAATTATTATTGTTTTTAATCTCTTACAGTGCCTAATTTATAAATTAAACTTTATCAAAGGTATGTATGTAGGAAAAAAACAGTTTAATAGCGTTGGGTACTATCTGCAGTTTCAGGCATCCACTGGGCGTCTTGGAATGTTTCCCCCACAGTTCAGGCGGCGACTGAACTTTGTATGTTGAGTGTGGACTGACTCAGCAGGTTCAAATGGAAGGGCCTGCAGTCCAAGCCATGGCTATCAGAGTCCCCCTCACAACACAAAATTGGCCTAGCAAACTGACACCCACGGGACAGACCTGGCCTCATCTGTGGCCTCCTGAGCCACAAAGGGGATGGGCATTTCTCCTGCTGGGAAGTTAAGATGTAATGGGGTAAAATTCAATATGATATAAAATAAAAATCAGTGACAAAACATCCATTGTCACATTAATGGATTTGAACTATGGTTGTACTTTTAACTCGTTTTCTTACTAAGTAGAAGTGTATAATGGAGCTTATT
Source organism: Manis javanica (assembly GCF_040802235.1). Taxonomy (NCBI): domain Eukaryota; kingdom Metazoa; phylum Chordata; class Mammalia; order Pholidota; family Manidae; genus Manis; species Manis javanica. Next base: position 19,896,244 of record NC_133163.1, on the reverse strand, counting down.
TTTATTTCTATTTTTTTCTTTTTTGTTTATTAAGTTATCATCAATATACATGCTTATGAATGTTTCACATGAAAAACATTCTGTTAACTACATTCACCCATATTATCAAGTCCCCCCAATACCCCATTGCAGTTACTGTCCATCAGGGTAGTAAGATGCCACAGAGTCCCTATCTGTCTTCTCTGAGCTACATTGTCTTCCCGGTGACCTCACACAAACCATGTGTGCCAATCATGATATCCCACAATCCCCTTCTCCCTCCCTCCCCTTTGTAACCCTAGTTCCTTCTTGGAGTCTGAGGGTCTGATGCTGTTTTGTTCCTTCAGTTTTGCTTTGTTGTTATACTCCACAAATGAGAGAAATCATTTGGTACTTGTCCGTCTCTGCCTGGCTTATTTTACTGAACATAATATCCTCCAGCTCCATCCACGTTGTTGCAAATGGTAGGATTTGTTTTCTTCTCATGGATGAATTATATTCCATTGTGTGTATGTACCACCTCCTCTTTATCCATTCATCTACTGATGCACACTTAGGTTGCTTCCATTTCTTGGCTATTGTAAATAGTGCTGTGATAAACATAAGGGTGCATATGTCTTTTTCAAACTGGACTGCTGCATTCTTAGGGTAAATTCCTAGGAGTGGAATTCCTGGGTCAAATGATATTTCTATTTTTAGTTTTTTGAGGAATCTTCTTACTGCTTTCCACAATGGTTGAACTAATTTACATTCCCACCAGCAGTGTAGGAGGGTTCCCCTTTCTCTGCATCCTCACCAGCATTTGTTGTTCCTAGTCTTTTCTATTTGGCCATCCTAACTGGTGTGAGGTGATACCTCATTGTGGTTTTAATTTGCATTTCCCTGATAATTAGAGATATGGAGCATCTTTTCATGTGCCTATTGGCCATCTGAATTTCTTTGTTGGAGAGTGTTCAGATCCTCCACCCATTTTTTAATTGGGTTATTTGTGTTTTGGGTATTGAGGTATGTGAATATTTTATATATTTTGGATGTTAACCCCTTGTCAAATATGTCATTTTTGAATATATTCTCCCATACTGTAGTATACCTTTTGTTCTACTGATGGTGTCCTTTTCTGCACAGAATTTTTTTAGTTTGATGTAGTATCATTTGTACATTTTTGCTTTTCTTTCCCTTGCCTGAGGAGATGTGTTCAGGAAAAAGTTGCTCATGTTTATATTCAAGAGAGGTTTGCCTATGTTTACTTCTAAGAGTTTCATGGTTTCATGACTTACATTCAGGTCTTTGATCCATTTCAAGTTTACTTTTGTGTGTGGAGTTAGACAGTAATCCAGTTTCATTCTATTGAATGTAGCTGTCCAGTTTTGCCAACACCAGCTGTTGAAGAGGCTATCATTTCTTCATTGCATATCCATGGCTTCTTTATCATATATTAATTGGCCATATATGTGTGAGTTTATATCTAGAGTCTCTATTCTATTCCATTGACCTATGGATCTGTTCTTGTGCCAATAACAAATTGTCTTGATTACTGTGGCTTTGTAGTAGAGCTTGAACATGGGGAGAGTAATCCCACCCACTTTATTCTTCTTTCTTAGTATTGCATTGGCTATTCGGAGTCTTTTGTGGTTCCATATGAATTTTAGAACTATTTGTTCTAGTTTGTTGAAGAATGCTGTCAGTATTTTGATATGGATTGCATTGAATCTGTAGATTGCTTTAGGTAAGATGACCATTTGACAATATTAATTCTTCTCATCCATGAGCATGGGATGTATTTCCATTTATTGGTGTCTTGTTTAATTCTTTCAGGAGTGTCTTGTAGTTTTCATAGTATATATAGGTCTTTCACCCCCTTGGTTAGGTTTATTCCTAGGTATTTTATTCTTTTTGATGCAATTGTGAATGGAATTATTTTCCTGATTTGTCTTTCTGCTAGTTCATCATTAGTGTATAGGAATGCAACAGATTTCTGTTTATTAATTTTGTATCCTGCAACTTTGCTGAATTCAGTTATTAGTTCTAGTAGTTTTGGAGTAGATTTTTTAGGGTTTATTTATGTACAATATCATGTCATCTACAGTGACAGTTTAAGTTGTTCCTTACTGATCTGTGTGTCTTTTATTTCTTTGTGTTGTGATTGCCGTGACTAGGACTTCCAGAACTATGTTTAATATAAGTGGGGAGAGTGGGCATCCTTGTCTTGTTCGGAATCTTAAAGGAAAAGCTTTCAGCTTCTCACTGTTAAGTATGATGTTGGCTGTGTGTTTGTCATATATGGGCTTTATTATGTTGAGGTACTTTCCCTCTGTACCCATTTTGTTGAGAGTTTTTATCATAAATGAATGTTGAATTCTATCAAATTATTTTTCAGCATCTGTGGAGATGATCATGGGATATTTGTCCTTTTTGTCCATGTGGTGTATGATGTTCATGGATTTTTGAACATTGTACCATCCTTACATCCCTGGGATAAATCCCACTTGATCATGATGGATGATCTTTTTGATGTATTTTTTAATTTGGTTTGCTAATATTTTGTTGAGTATTTTTGCATCTATGTTTATCAAGGATATTGGTGTGTAATTTTCTTTTTTTGTGGTGTCTTTCCCTGGTTTTGGTATTAGAGTGATGCTGGCCTTGTAGAATGAGTTTGGGAGTATTTCTTCCTCTTCTACTTTTTGGAAAACTTTAATGCAGTTGGGGATTAGTTCTTCACTAAATGTCTGATAAAATTCAGCAGTGAAACCATCTGGTACAGGCATTTTGTTCTTAGGTAGTTTTTGATTACCAATTCAATTTTTTTTATGGTAATTTGTCTATTGACATTTTCTGTTTCTTCCTGGGTCAGCCTTAGAAGGTTGTATTTTTCTAAAAGTTGTCCATTTCTTCTAGGTTACCCAATTTGTTAGCATATAATTTTTCATACTGTTCTCTAATGTTGTTTGTATTTCTGTGGTGTCCATAGTGATTTTTCCTTCTCATTTCTGATTCTGTTCTCTATGTAGACTCTATTTTTTTGTTCATACATCTGGCTAGGGGTTTATCTATTTTGTTTATTTCCTCAAAGAAGCATCTCCTGCTTTTATTGATTCTTTCTGTTGTTTTATTGTGCTCAATTTTATTTATTTCTGCTCTGATCTTTATTATGTCCCTCCTTCTACTGACTTTGGACCTCATTTGTTCTTCTTTTTCTAGTTTAATTAATTGTGAATTTAGACTATTCATTTGGGATTTTTCTTCTTTCTTGAGATAGGCTTGTGCTTCTATATACTTTCCTCTTAGAACTGCTTTTGCTGCATCCCACAAAAGTTGGGACATTGGGCTGTTCTTTTCATTCATCTCCATATATTGCTTGATCTCTGTTTTAATTCGGTCATTGATCCATTGATTATTTAGGAGCTTGTTTTAGCCTCCATGTGTTTGTGGGCCTTTTTGTTTTCTTTCCACAATTTGTTTCTAGTTTCATACCTTTGTGGTCTGAGAAGATTGGTGAGTTCAGCTTCACTTATCCCTCTTTCTGTTGTTTGTGGGATTTTGGTTTGAAACAGGTTCCTTTGATGTTTCATATTTGCAGGTTGTGCCCTCTAGTGCCCAGAACTTGTATTATCTGGAGCTGATCAGTCCCCGGAGCAATGGTTGTGGTTGCAGGCAAGAGATGCTGGTGCCTGCCAGGAGGAAAGAGCTCTTTCCTGCTTCCTGGCTGCAGTGCCTGCCTCCACTGCCAGGGCCAGTGGGCTGAGTATGTAGGGAGGAGTCTCTATGCAATGTCCTTGTAGCTGCCATAGGTGGAGCTGCCCTTTGGCTGGCCTGGTGCAATGGCAAGGCAGTTCATTTGTGAGCCAGTACTGCTGGGAGGAAGGAGAGGCAGGCTTCTTGTCATGGTGTGGGGCCTTGGAGCTGTGTTGCCAGCCAAGGGGATGGAGTACCTGAAGCTCCTGAAAATTCTTAGCTTGCTGGGCTGAGTGTGCTGGGACAATTTTGTCTGCCTGCCCTTTTTCCTGAGCAGCAAGCTCTTTGCAATCCTTGCCCCTTTTGCAGCCCTCTCACTTTTGAGAAGTCTCTCAGAGTGACCATCTTTCTTTTGTCCAAAAGTGGCTTGTGGGTACCTGTTTTCCACAAGTGGCTGGAATCTCAGTCTCTCCAAGTATTCTGCCTGTCTTAGCTTTCCAATTCCACTAATCTCCTGAGCACCATGCAATGTATGTTCATGCTCCCAGAGCAGATCTCCAGGGCTGCGTGTTCAGCAGTTCTAGGCCTCCACCCCCTCTGTGCTCCATTTCTCTTCCACCCTCCAGTGAGCCTTAGTGGGGGAAGGGCTTGAGTCCTGCCAGATCACAGCTTTGGTACTTTAACCTTTTCTATGAGATCTGCTCTTTTCCCCAGATGTAAGCAGTCTGTCGCAGTGTTCTTTCCTGTTGCTCTTCCAGGATTAGTTGTATTTGCTACATTTTCATAATATATGTGGTTTTGGGAGGAGATTTCTGTCTCACCCCTCACGCCACTATCTTTAAGCCAATATCTATATTGTTTTATTATTTTTTGGTTTCACTTGCACTGGTGTTTAGATAACCATAGTGTAAGCTGAGATGTGAGTGGCTGAACATTTTTTAAAACATTATTATGCAAGTTATTAGATTTAGGACATGTATGATGTTTACAAGTGGTTAAAATTTTCTAAAAATTTAACTCGTCTTTCCCTGTTAAATTGTTTCTGTAAGAGTCACACACAAAATGGTGCTATCTTCACTCATGTACCCCTTTTATATTTCCAATTCCTGGGTAAAATAATATCACCTATTACTTCTACAGCACTTACTACATGTCAGAAACTCTTCCAAAGATTTTGCAGGTATTAAAACCATTTACCCTGTGACAAAGATACTTCTATATTTCTCACTTTACAACTGAGTAAACTAAGGCCAAGGAAGTTTAAGCTAATTGACTAAGGTCACACAGCTGAGAAGTAACAGAGCCAGACTCCAATGCTCAGTCATTGCCCCAGATTGCCTCTATAGGAAGCAATACAGGCCTTGCCCTAAAAGAGTTTATGTTTATTACACAACTGGAAAAGCGAGGTAAAGCACAGGGATAAAACTATGGTCCCAAACTGGACACTCAGTAATTCGCACTCTCACTTTCAGGCATCCAGATATTTTCTGAGTCAGGAGAGTGTCACGCGCCCCGTCCTCGCCGGCAAGAACAGCACGCAACAACAGCAGGATTCTTCTGCAGAAAGCTTTATTCTTCAGCTCTTTGTGAAACAAATGAGTTGGGCAGGACCCAGAGGGGAAGGAGAGGCTTGCTTATATAGTTCTCATGCTCTGACCTGGTTGGTGTGGCTCCATACACCTTATTAGCATAACAATTTGGTGGGTCTCATTGGTCCTTATGCCAAGGCGCAATTAGCATGTGGTTTAGTGGTATGGGATGTTTTGTCACTAGGAAGTTCGGGGCCTTCCGGCTGCCCTGATTTGGGCGCCATTTTCTGAGCACGGCTGCCAACATCTCCCCCTTTTTTGTCTAATAGAAGCTCAAGGTGGAACTTGCCAGCAGAGGCGGAGACAGGGGCCTGACCTCCATCACACTTCCTGATGCCCCCTTTTTGGAGAGGGGTTCTGGGCATCTACCCCTATGCAGTCAGGCATGCCTCTTAGAGGGGTCCAAGACCTCTTGCAGTGCTTTGCCTCGCATCCTCTGGCTGGCGTTGGGACTGCTTGGTACAAAGGGTTTGGACCTTTTTTCTCAACCCTCTTGCACCATGAGCTTCTTAGAGAAAGCTGTGATTAAGCAATGAGGTACTCGGGCCTGGTGCAGTGCCACATGGGCTCAGGGTGCAAGAGCTACCTCAAGCTAAAGCAGAGCTTCCTTCTTAAGCATGTTGAGCCACACTTGGGGAGAGGCGCCAACGTCTATCGCCATTAGGGCTTGAGCAAGGATCACCTTGTCCTGCTTATGTTGGTTGCGGAGTCTGCATAACAACCAGAGTAGGAGCATGAGACCTCCAAGCATGAACACGCCCATCCCAGCCATGCCCGCCCACTCCTTGACTATTTTCTCCGAGGCGATCGTCACTCGCTTCTCGGGGCTCTTTCGCTTTTGCCCTAGGCAGGCTTTCTCCCTCACTCTGGGGTTTCTTTACTTTTGTTTTTGTGGCCTTTTTTCGGCCGCGAGCTCGCTCTGTCTCCCGTTCCGTTTCTGACATGCTCCTAAAAAGCGCGTCTCTCGGAACTTACCCCTCCGGGTTTTCTTCTGTCCTGCAGTTCTGAATCCTCTCCAGATGTCTGAAGGGTCCTCCCTGTGCCGGTGATGTTCTGGTTCCTGGGTTTCGGCACCACTTGTCGCGCGCCCCGTCCTTGCCAGCAAGAACAGCACGCAACAACAGCAGGATTCTTCTGCAGAAAGCTTTATTCTTCAGCTCTTTGTGAAACAAATGAGTTGGGCAGGACCCAGAGGGGAAGGAGAGGCTTGCTTATATAGTTCTCATGCTCTGACCTGGTTGGTGCGGCTCCATACGCCTTATTAGCATAACAATTTGGTGGGTCTCATTGGTCCTTATGCCAAGGCGCAATTAGCATGTGGTTTAGTGGTGTGGGATGTTTTGTCACTAGGAAGTTCGGGGCCTTCCGGCTGCCCTGCATTGGGCGCCATTTTCTGAGCGCGGCTGCCAACAGGAGAGTCCACGATCCAAGAGAAGTAGTTCTGTCCCATGCACATTCGCATATTTGCAGCACTTTTCACATGACTCAGAGTAAGCTTTAATAGATGCTTACTATATTACTATATCATATTTGTGCCCCCCTTTGCCTCATCTGCTGGTATGTCTGCCCTGTGAACTTGTGCCCATTTGCCCAGTACTCCTGTGCTTTTCTGTCTGCATGAATGCAGCCTGGCCTTTCCAGCTCACCAGTTTGATGTCACTTACCCAGGATTGCCTTTTGCAGCCAGTGCCCCAGGCTCTAAATTATTCCTCCCCTCCACTCCATTAGTAATTGGAAAAAGATGTGATTAAAGGGATGTTGTATTTTATATTTCTGCCTCTGGAAAGTGTTTTGTTATTGTGGTTGCTATAATTGGCTCTAAAAAAGACTCTCTCATGAGACTCTAATACTTGTACCTAAAGCATAAAATTGGGGTCTCAAAGAGGAAAAGTTTTAGGTTAAAAAAAAATCTCTCTATACCCTCTGGAATCAGCAATGTGGTCACTTCTATACATGGCCTACATGAGTAAGTGTGGTCTGACTCTGAGGACAAGCCCTGTGAAGGAGGTCCAGGCCATTAGCTGTCTTTTCATAGCTAAAAATCAAACAACTGTTCACGATCAGATCCTGACATCACTCTACCTCTTCCGCCATGCCTGGTGCTTGGTATTTAAAGATCTTACCCATAGTCCTGGCTGCATTTTCCTGAATTTCTGATGCTTCTAACCTTTGTAGATGCAATTCTTCCACCTGGAGTAACCTTCCTCTTCTCTCCCCAACCCCAAATCCATCCTTACCCCTTATGCTGAGTGCTGCTGTGGACAGGACACCATCCCAATACAAACCCATCCCTCGTAGCAGTATAAAATATTTCCTTTGTGCTCATGCTGTGTGCTTATCTCCTACATGTCCCCATGGGGACTAAAGTATGCCCCAGTATTACAGTGCTCAGTGAATTGTCTCAGTATGGAGTTTTTTAAACATAGGGTGTGATTTTTATCTTGACTAATTTTTCACACGTACGTTTTCTTTTCCTTATATTTGCCGTTATCTAAATCCAATGCATTATTTCTCTCAAGCTGTATGAACACTGAACTGTACCTCAATAAATCTATGTAAAAAAATTGAAAGGAGATTCTCTTCAGTGCAATTTTTATGAGGAAGGGAGAGAGAAATATATCCAAACTGCCTAGAAAACTAACTCAAATCTATCATTCACCTTCTCCATGAAGAACTTCTGCTGAAGATACTTTTATTATCGAACATGAAATGAGTAATAAAAGCAAAATATATTTTAAGTAGCATGTATTTCAATTTAATTCTATTTGTACTTGTTAAGTATTTACTGTGGCCCAGTTACCATTCTAGGTATGGGAATTACAGAGCTGAATGAGAAGTTTACAGTAGAAATTAGAAAGAAAAAAGTAACAATGGACCTGACTTAATATGCTTTTTAAAATGTAAATTTTCAGAAATCAAAATTAACCTGTAATGGAGGCTGACTTGTAATTTCATTTTGAAACCTTTAAGGACTTATGTTTTCTGGTCATGTTTACAAACATCCATGATCCTCTGTGAATTCTACTCTCTGTTCCTTTGTGAATGCTTTGCAGACCTGGCTGATTGTTGTACTTGAAGTGACAAACCCTTTCTAGGTGGATGCTGTAGTGAAAGGGGAATGTGGGGCAATGAGAGCAAAGGCCAAATAAAGGACCTATGCTCTGATTAGGGCCTTTAATGAGAATCCACTAATGCAGATGTGCAAACCAGTCTAGAATATGGCTCTCATTGGTTTCCTGTCAGGTGAATTGTTAGTTAATTTCAGGGCATCAGAAAATAAGAAGGAAAGAGGTCCAAGTTAGGGAAGGAGTGACAAGTGTGACAAGAAGGGAAGCAAGGAAAGTACCTCTAAAGAAGCAGATCTAATATAGCCCTTCACCTTTGAGTTTGATATTTCCTGTTGAGCCAACAATGTCTAACTCTTCATTCTCCCCCATTAGCGTTGGGAAATCTTTCTCAGAAATTCATTCTCATTTTGGCAGCTTTGGTGTTAAATATTTCCCTATACTTTTGTGCAAATAGATAAGCCTACCTGGAGCCCATTTGTTCAGGTGGTTTGGAATGAATCACATAGGATATGCTCCTCCATGGAGGCATGCCTGAATGTTAGGTCATTCTCTCCTCTGTTTCCTCTATTTTTTGAAGTCACTATTTTTTGAAGCAGCTATAGCCTCTCTCAGGGCATGCAGGAGGCACTTCTTCTCCAGGTGCTGTCCCCAGCTATACTGATGTTTTCCTTCTACATCCTGTGTATATTGGTCACCCTGGCCAAGTATAATATTCTCCTTTCATGTAGAAAATTATTTTCAACACTGATATCCATCTGAGAATGACCGACCTAAGAACTTCTAGAACATCTGATAACTTTGCCAGAGTGAACATATTCTCTTAGGAATGCTTATAGAACTTGCCTAGATTTTCAGATGCTTCTTTTTATTAGTGAAAAAATCATGACAAGAAGAGTTTGGTAGTCTTAATATTCAGAGAGATGTGCTGGAATAACTGAGATTCTGGCAATGTTTCAAGAAGATAAACTGCTTTATTGGTAAAAAAAAAAATGTATGTTGTTATTAAAATTAAGTAGAAGGTCAAAGTCCAGTCAATAGGAATAAGAAAAAAAATGAGTTAATCGATTTTGGTCTCTAGGTAAGAAATATTTCATCCTGCTCAGATTTTATTTATTAGAGTCTAAATTCCCCTGAATTTGGAGAATATTAATTCCAGAGCCTGAGGTAGCTTTTGACCTGTGTATGGGAAACAAGTGGGGACTTCAGGGCCAGTGTGGCAGAGGGCATAGTCTTCTGTGTGAAACAAAGATAACCCTCATGTTATCTTTATACTTTTTTATACTTTTGGATGCCTCACACTTTTGGAAGCTCTAGAAAGGACCATCATTGAAGTCATGCAGATATCCATGCTGGAATCAGACCTGCAGAATCTAAGAGCTGATTTGAATATAGAGGAGTAGCAAGGTGTAAACTACTTTGGGTAAGAAATGAGGATGACTTTACCAAAGGAAAGGAAAGGAAACCAAATGTAATATTAAACAGTAGAGCAGACATATTCCACATGAACTCCGTTAACACAAAGCTTGAACTGGTGTACAAGTTTATTATTTGGATGGAATTCTGAGCCTGCTATCTTTCTGCAGCATGAAATTTCATGAAATTCAATTTCTGAGTTTCTATTATTGTTAAGAACAAAAAATAATACAGAAGAAGAATTTAAAAGACATCTAAGGTCCCTTGTAATGCATCTTCAGTTCAAATGCAATAAATATCATTTCTAGTTTCAGTGATTTGCTCTTGTGCCTGGGCAGCTTTTACTGCCTCCAGACTTTGGGATTCTTGGATCACTCTTCCAGGAAGGATGATACCCATATATGGTAGGAATCAAGTTTAAAAAAATGAATTTTTTTTCAGATACATTATGACATTAACACAAATGCCTAAGTGAGTCCACCCTTATGATTGAATGCTGAAAAGAATGTTTTCATATCTATTTCAGATTAGTTTTTCTCTGTAGTGAGAATCTTGTCCAATGCTAGCAAGAAAAAAGAAAAAGGATAAATCACCCATTGTATCATTACAGGTAGACTTCAATTAAACATTTGGTTAAAAAATAAAATAAAGCATCAACATAACATAAAACATCGACTTAAGAAAGTTTTAATTGTACTGATTTATTTTTTTCCTGTGAAGTTATATTGAGTACTTACTATGTGCCAGGTCACATTACTAGTTTATATCCTTCAAATACCTTCTTATTGACATTAGAATAAACTCAGTTTTCTTACCATTTCTTCCAAGGTCCAACCTGCACACGTAAAGTTTCTCCAACTCACCGTTCCCACCAAAGAGCTCTCCCTTCTGTTTCTATACATCCCCAGAGTCCAGGGGTTTTGAACTTACTATTACATCTCTTGGCAATACTCCCCACTCCACCCTCACCTCCACCTCCACTCCTAAAATGATTGGTTCTTTTTCATACTTTACAAGGGAACTCAAATGTTACTTCCTAGAAATGGCTTTTTGACCGCCTTTATTTAATTTCTAGCATGACCTTGTCATTAACTGGCTTTGTTTCTATTTGTTCTTTTGTATAATTTTTGTCTTTCCCTGCTTTTGGGGAGAGAAATTGTGGATTTTGTACATATTGTATTCCGAATGCCTAGAATAGAATAGTGCCTATTTCAAAGCACATTTTCAATTAACATGTTTTTCATGATCTGCATACTGGGGATTTAATTGGAAACATAGAGTTATGGGTTTGGCCTTAACAGAGTTTATAATCTTTAATGAATAAGTTACAGTTTTGAAAGCCATAGCTGGAAGAAGATGGCATTGTTGTTTTTGTTATTATTTATCTATGGCACCATCAAGTCTTGCCATGTGAACACATGGTTTCATATGTATAGTCACAGTTCTGGCATAACTTTTCAGTAAGTGAATTTATCTACATGAAAGTAGAAGAAACCATATACAGCCCATGTATATTGCAGAGAAAGAAAATACTCAGGTTTGGAACATTTTTCAAAAGGTTATAATAAAGCTATAGTATCTTATTATTCCTAGCATGCAAATATGCCTTTATTCTTTCTTGGCAAATGTTTCATAATTAAGCAATGCACATATTTAAAGATTGTAAGTTTTCAGTCAAGTGTTTTTACTTTATTATCTTAAAGCTAGAGTTATGTGTCAGATGTGTCACTTCAAAGTTTACATAATGAAATGAGTAATATATATCCTTCCAGTGTTGGGTTGCTGAACATTATTTTTTAGATGACAGTTTTAATGCTATCCTTTTGTGAGGAGAATAAAAATATTGGGAAATAGTAATGATAAAAATACTACTACATTGTAGCCATGAAGTTTATGGAATTTATAGTTACAGTTGTATTTGTAGATAAGCAAATACCTAGGTGGTAAGTAAAACTTTATTTAACTGTTTAGATATTTTGATATAATAATTTCTAATAGATAATGTTTCTAGAACTCATATTTTCCCACCCTTGGAAATGAAGCTTCAGCAGCTTCCCAAGAACAATTTATACAATAAAGCTTATCCAATAAAATAATAATCGATCAAGTCATTAAAATTATCTGAGGCTTACTTCTCTCATATCATGTCAATCAGGGTGCTTTCTGTTTCCAGTTACAAAATGACTAAAGATAATTCAAATGAAAGAGTATGTGTGTGTGTGTGTGTTTGTTAGAATCTACATATAAGTGATATCATACAGTATTGTCTTTCTCTCTCTGGCCTATGTCATTTAGCATAATATGCTCCAAGTACATCCAAGTAATTGATTTCTATAGATAGTAAGCAGCAGTGTTAGCATTCAAACTTGGGTCACCTGACATTTCTGTGTAGAGGTTTTCCCCTTCCATAGCATTCAGTGTTTACGAAGGCTTCCACTTTTTTGTTTGGATTTCATTAGGCTTCTTTCAAATACTGTGTTGACCAAGTGTTTCAGGATGTCTGGATTTCCCAGTGAAATAATATGCATGGGGAAGAATTTTCATTAAAATATTGAGGATGAGTACCCAGCTTATTATTGTTTGCTTTAGAGTATGAAAATAAACCTTCCCTACCTGAAGTAGTTGGACCTCAAAAATAACATTTTTTCATCTCCTGTTTATATTTCTTTCAGAAAAAGGTAAGAAAAATATTCTATTTAAATGAAGAATAAGGTAATTTTATTTGGGTATTAATTCTTCATTCTTCATTCCTTAGGTGTTATTTTTCATATTCAGGAGATTTTTCAAAAGATATGTTCAAGCAATCTGGAAAGCTTATTCCCCTACTTCAGCATATGTGGTGTATAGAAAAATAAAATAAAAACAGTAATGCTTTCCTGAAAATAAGTTCTCAAAATTATCCATGGAAGGTAAATATGCATGGGTTCAAGTAGAGATTTTTATAAAATCACCATTACTGGCATTTGATTCCAAGATCATTGATCATAATTCAGGTGTCTTCTGTTGAGAGTGAATGATTTTTATGATCAACTTTGTATTTCATAGGACTTTAATTTGTACATTGCAAACTGCTTACTAGTTCTTTCTGAGGCCTCTGAATGAGGCTCAATTATCATGGTCTTATTACTTGAGTAACATTTCCTTCTAATGTATCACGGATAATCATTGCCATCACAGAAAAGCCAAAAAAGCATAAATACCCTAGGGGAAAGAAGTTAGAAGGAAGATATTTGTTAACAGGATGAAACTGAATAAAGGCAAATGAAGTATGAACAGTTGATTCCTTGAAAAAACTTCAGTAGTTTCCCAATCAATAGTTATGAATTATTTCCTTTGGGAATAAGTCAGATTGATTTATTAAATTTGAAATGTTCCAAACTGGTTCGTCTGATAAAATAAGTAACACAGGGTTTTTTTATAGTCTTTTGCAATTTAAAATGTATTGCCACTTGCACCTTATAATTTCATTGTTATAATTTTCCTGTAAGGTATATAACTAAGGATTATTATTTCATTATTTTTCAGATTATAAAACGGAGACACAAAAAAGATATATGTCTAGGGTCACAGGCAGTAATTGGCAGATTTTGGTCTGATCTCTAGAATTCTATTTTACTGTTTTCACAAATGCCACTGTTAGAATTTCTGAATTAACTGAGCTTGAATAGAGCATAGTTTGCTGCAGTTTCTTACTTTTGGTTGTTAAGCAAAAGAGGTTTTCTTTGAATATTTCTGTATTTTTTCTATTCTTATTATTGTAGAAGACTACAATAAGAATCAAGTTGCCTTCCCTAAAATTGAAAAATAATAAAGACAACTAATAGAAGATAAAACTCCATCATAAATAGGAAATATTTTTTATCTTGATCTGGTTCATGATTATACAGGACATACACATTTAAAAAATTATCAATTTCTATGTTTAAGATCACTATACTTTGTAAAACTGTACCATTTTTTAGGATTAGTATACTGTAAGATTTATCTTGATAAAAAGGTAAAAATTATATATATATATATATAGTTAGTCATGAGTAAAGTGGTCAATTTACACAATTATACTTTTTTTTGGAATTTTTTTGCATCTTCCACTACTAATGCCTAGAAGTCCAATGCACACAGAAAAGACACTCAATAAAAGTACACCCACTGATCAAGTGAAATAAACTTAAAAAACACAGTGTGTGCCTTTGACAAATCTTGCAAGCTCCTTTTCTTTCCCTCCCCATGTCTGAACTACATCTTAACTCACTGTGCTTATTGCTGCTCACTCTGCTTAACTCACTGAACCCCCCTTAGCTAAGCCCCTCTGTGCTCCAAAGATCGACGTGAAGCTCTCCCAGTTTGTTACCACAAAGCACATGTGCGTACATTCTCCATCTTGGCTCTCATCTGTGAGAGGAAATGGGTAAGTTGTGTGTGTGTGTGTGTTGGGGGGCAGTGAGTTCATAACAAATGAGGTGATAGGCACTACACTGCCTAGTTCACGTGCCTTAATAAACCCTCACAGTACTGCAAGACGATAGTTGATCTCAAAATAACTGAATACTCTGCCAAAGTATTTCCATTTGAAATAAAATGGAGAAGAAAAACCGGGTTTGACTCACTCTGAAGGACATTCTATTATTATTTTGTTATTCTCCTTATTCATATTCTATTTGAATTACAGAGCTTGAGGGTGACTTTAGGGTTTTCTAGTCGTGTGTCTAGACTAGAAATCCATGTCTATGGATTTCTCAGAATACATGTAATCCCAGAAAGGTGATTTTAGATGATAGACAGGTAGATGATAGAATAGATAGATATATATAGATATATATACTGAAAGGTGCTCAGTGTTCCACAGTGAGTTAACAAAAATAACAAAACAGAGCTAAACTGTAGGTTTTCAGTTTCTATTAGAAGAGGATTTACATGAAACACTAAAGTCCTAACATCCATCTAAAAATACATTAATTCTCTTAAAAGCTAGTAACAATTTTTTAAAAGATCCTTGGAAGCAAATAAAAGTACAATTTAAAGTAAAAAATCCTTAATGATGCTGTAATCCCAGCTCTCCCTCACATGTATCACAGCCCTTTTTTTTATTGTATCTTAATTACGTGTATATTTTCATTTCTTATATTAGACATGGAGCTCTGAAATGGAAATTCTGTTTTTTGTCTGTTTTTTGTTTGTTTTATTTTATTTTATTTATCATGTTAAATAATTCTAGGTAGGGCTTGATATGCCAGGTACTCAATACTGTTTGATGAATGAATGAAAAATGAATGAACCATTGGATGGAGAGTGGCCTTTTGATCACCTTGGTAGTAAGTGAGGAAGTTACAAGTGATAGATAAAATCTATCTATTTATATATCTACAAGTGGAAGATATAATAAATAAGTGAGGGTAGAAATAAGTCTCATTCCCATGGTGATTATTAGTCATCATAAGACATATGCATGATTTACTCCAAAGGAGGAAGATACAGTGCTTTCTTTCTTCATTGGGTTTCATTCCACAGGAAGAAAGTTGATGGAGCAACTCAGAATGTTGGCCAAAAGAGACCTGCATGCCAGTTTTAATTGATCTGTGTGATCCATCATTTGGGAAAGATGAACAGATTCTTCTATAATTTATTTTATATGCTAATTTATAAGAATTGTTTCCTCATTTCAAGCAGTAGTTTCCACTTTGCTTATAAATGGCCGGATCCATCCTTCTCTTCTAACCAGTGGTAAATGTATCCTCTCCTGACATCTGGCCTATTAAGACCAGATGCACGACAAAGTGAATTTCTTCCTACTATTGAGTGTGTTTGTCTGGACTTGAGCTTATGGATGCAGATGAAGGAAATTGACAAAGGGATAAGATAGATTTCATTATCTGGAAGTGGTTGAAATTTTTACCATTACAATAATAAGGTCATAAGTCTGATTAAGAATTTATATTGCATATTGGTTAGATTTAATTATAAAAGGCAGTTTGTCAAGTCACTCGCAAATTTTATCAAATGCCATCACCATCTGAAATTACACTGGCAAATTCTGAAATGTTCACAGGATGCCTCCCTGCATGTAGATTCTGGGTTTCTGTGGTCACTGTGAACAATAGTAACACACAGGCTCACTGGAGAAGAAGAAAAATCAACTATTTGGTGGTATATGAAATTAAATGATTAGGCAGATTAACTATTTTGGTTTTGGCGGTTACCAAACAAAACTCTATTTGCTTTTCACTGGAACTCATACTGGTAAGAGAGGAAAACAAAGCCCCACACTGCAATACTAAAGAGACAGAAAGAGGATGTCACTGAGGTCTGTTTTCTAGAAGATGATATTTATGGATATCCATATTTATGGATATCCATTTATTTACCTTTTAGGTACTTTTCTACCCTTTTGATGGCCCAAGTCTGCAAGATGCCTTTTTCCAACCTTAATGGTATTTCAGCATTCAGAAGAAAGTTTGGCAGCTTAAGAATGTGCTCTCTTTATTCTCATTTGTAAATTGCTCCCAAGGTGACCCTCTAAATCCAGGGTTTGTGTTGTGGTGAAGAAAGTGACACTCCCCTAGTGGGAATAAGAAGGAACCCTCTTGCACTGCCCCTTGTCGTCCAGGCTTGGACAAATTTCTCTTCTCTGGGGTCACCCACTCAGACTGTCAAAGCCTTCATTACAATTGTCATACAAGGTTTACTTGGGCTCAAAATCTACCAATAACAATAGCTGGAAGGGTCTTTTGTTTGTTTCATTTGTAACTTCACAGGAATTTTTTTTCAGAATGACTTAAAACAATATTTTCAAATGTGAATTTTATATAGGTTTCTCTATAGCTACCTTATATTATGATGCAATAATACTCTGACAGTCATTTCCCTTGATGTTTTAATAGTATTTCCAAATCTTTATGAGTAACTAGTAAAAATCCTTCATCTGCTAGGGTTAAGTATATTTTTTTCTGACCTAAATTTTTTCCTTCCCTTGCTTCTTCTTCATCTTTTTTCAGCTTAATTAGGTTTTCTTTTATTTAGAAGTATGTGTGTGTGTGTGTGTAGTTTATAATGATTTCTTGCATCAATATCTTTATTACTATTTGTGGAATATCTCCATTTGTTGTACCTTCTCTCCAAAGTCTAAAAATGGAGTGGGTTAAGTGATTTCAACTAATGCTTCATGTCATGCAGCACCATTGTAGATTTCTGATAAACAGACAGCCTTATTCAGACCTAAGCTTGAGAAATAATTCCAAATTTGATGACAGCCAGACTACAAATTCCAGATCATTAAGTTAAAGTGTTTGGGAGACTAAGGGCAGGCAGGTGAGAAGAGATACAGATTAAAGCAAATCCTGGTTAGAGATTAGAAGGAGCAATTTAAGAGTAAGACCAATTAGGAGGCAATTACAGAAATTT
Source organism: Manis javanica (assembly GCF_040802235.1). Lineage (NCBI taxonomy): Eukaryota > Metazoa > Chordata > Mammalia > Pholidota > Manidae > Manis > Manis javanica. Next base: position 19,879,122 of record NC_133163.1, on the reverse strand, counting down.
AGGTGAGTACCAGGGAAGGTCTTAACCAGTAAAATAATATGTGGCAACTAGTAGTCAAGGATGAGAGATGATAGCTTAACCAGGCCTGCCATAAACAAATCACAGACTGAAATGGCTTAAACAACAGAAATGTGGTTTCTCACAGTTCTGGAGGCTGAGAAGTCCAAGATCAGAAGTAGGCCAATTGGTTTTCTGGTGAGAATTCTTTTCCTGGCTTGTAGATGGCCCCCTTCTGGATGTGTCCTCACACTTTGAAGAGAAGGATCTCATCCCTGTCTCTTAGGAAGGACAATATCCCATTGGATCAGGGTTTCACCCCGATGGCCTCATTTTACCTTAATTTTCTCCTGATAGGCCCCATCTCCAAATCCTACCACATTGGGTGTTGAACTATAACATACAAATTTTGGGAGGACACAATTCAGTTCATGGTGAAAAGGAAGAAACCTTGTCTTACTGCTCTCTCCTCAGCCCACTTCTAAGTCACAAAGTCCAAAATTTTAGGTCATATGTAATGTTTAGTAGTTCGTTCTAATCTTACAGGCATTGGAAAGAACTCTAATTGATATTAGCTCCACAATTCAGGGAAACCACATAGTACTTTTTAATTTCCATTTTGTACTAGCTCTATGTAAAAGGAGCCTGGAAATCGACTCAGAGATTCTATGGTTTCAGAACCCTGATTAGGAAAGTCTTGTTAGCCCGGTGGGAAAGTTCAAAGAGAGGATTTGAATCCTTTGGCTCCTCCCTCCAAACCACAGTTGGTCCTGCGACCCAGACGTGATTGCTTCCTCTTCTTGTATCTTATTCGGATGGGATGGTCGGCACGGCCAGGCAGCTGATGGTATGGATTTGAAGCACGTTCTCAAAGCTAAATGCTGGTCTCCATTTCCAGTATCAATGGCTGAAAGTAAATGACATTTAGACTGTTTCATTCTAGGCTCACTGCAGTGTTTATAGGTCCAAGCTATTCAAAATGCTAACAGAATCCTGCATTCTTTCAAATACAGGACACATAATTAAATACCTGATTTTGTCTATAAACAGTAAGTAATAATGTGACAGTTTTCTGAGCCACTCTGTTGTCATTCCACATGACCTGCATATATTAAAACTTTCTAGCACTTCATTATTTCTAGAATTTTCATAATTTAAAAATGTGGTACTATGCATTAGGCAGAACTGTTTATTTGGTGATTCCCTACATGCTCTTTTCTTCTAGTTCTATGGAACTAAACTGGTTTCAGCTGCTAATAGGCAATAGCATGAGAATCACTTGTGGGGTAATGAGACACTTTTGAATTCAGTTTGATCTTGAACACAGAGGTACATCTCTACTAAGTGAGCATTTATCTCCAGTACATTGGTTCCCCTCAGGATAAGATGCAGGTTGGTAGAATAGTTAATTTATACTAATCTCATTAAATCAATCAGTTCTTATCATTTGATACAGAACTGACAGTACAGTGAATATAAATATGACTGAATTTTCATTTTTGTTCCTGTTGTTTATTGGCCTAAGATTGCATGACTGGGAAGGAGAACTCATTAGAAGAACATCCATTGATTTGTAGATTATTAGTTTAAATCAGGTTACGTAAGCCATGCATGCTGTTCTTAGTACATTACATGTGTATTTTACAATAGCTTTTATTATTACCATTATTATTATTAAGCAAAGTTTAGTATACATAGAAATCTTATGTCAGAGCATATTTAAAATAAATATGTAAAGTATGCATCCTGGGGTGAATGCTTCAGGATACTGGGCCACTTTTGCTAATAGCAAACAAATCATTGAATTGGAATCTGGCCATTTCACTAGTTTTAATATTAAATTCTGATCATTTTTTACCCCATCCTGGTAATGTCTTCCACTTCTTGATGGACTCTGCCTTGTTTTGTTGAATTGCTTCAGGTAAAATATTAATTGAAGGTAAAAAATGAGGAATTGAAGGAGTATGTATTATTCTGTTGAGGAATTTTGTTAAAGAGGAGATGAGAAAGCAGATAGTAGCTAGAAGGATGTAGGATTAAAATGGGGTTTTGCTTTACTTTGAATGTTTCCTTTACTTTGATTTTTGATTTTTATTTGTTTTTTATTTAAGATGGTCTGTTCTCTAGCCAGTTGGTCTGATGTAGAAGCAAACTCCCAAGTAAAGCAGGGAGGGATCCAGACTGACACTGGAGGAGAATAGTTAATATTTGTTCCATTGCCCAGTGATTACAGCCCTTTTCCTGGCTGGGTATTCTCCACATATTACTGTGTGAATCCATTGTCAGTTCCATTACTGAAATCTTCCCCATTTCATTCCAGTGAACTTCATTTATGCCCGAATTTTATATACGATTAAGTCACAGAATCAATGAACTCAAAGATATCTGACTGAATTTGATCTCTGTAAGACCATCATTGCATATGTGACCTTGCTTGTGACTCAGTCTGCTGAACTTCAGATACTACAATGCAGAGGAGAGAAGAGCTCAGATATGGTCTTGCTTCCTGGGTTGCTTCTGGCTTCTGATAGTGGGCTAGGTGCTCCACAGGCAGAGCTTCAGTTAATCCTCACAGAAATGTGTGTGTGTGTGTGTGTGTGTGTGTGTGTGTGTGTGTGCATGTGTGTGTGTGTAATTTTTATTATAGTATATGTTATATATACGATATTATATATAGTTATAGAATACATATAAATCTCACATGTGAGATTGTCAGTATCCCCATTTTACTGATGAGAAGACTGAGGTTCAGAAATATTGAAGAGTTTGCTAATAGCCACACTACTCAGAAGTACTAGTTTTGCACTTAAGACTCAGTTCTTCCTAATTCCTTGAAAGGCTGGCCTTGGTCCTGTTCATCTCACTGATGAATAAAGCTTTGCAGAGAAAGGGGAGGGGACAGAATTTGGCCTAGTCACAGAACAGTGTAGGGTGTCTGGCTGACCACCAGCAGATAAAAGACAGTTAACACATCTAAGTTGTTTTCTCACTAACCATTAACTTCCCAATAAAATTATAGAGGACTATCTGGTGACCTGTAGAGCAGGTATTAGCATTTTCCCTGTATGCTATAATCATAACTAGCTATCTGAAATAATTACCAAAATTTCTGAGTTGGATGCTACTTGATATATTCAGGGCCCTATTGTTTGAACTTCAGTCTCTGTAAAGTATTAGAAGCATCACTCTCTCAGATATATTAGGCTCATTTATAATAATCCATTCTTTAAATTTCATCATTCAGAGACTAAACGAAAAAGAACTAGAAATATGTAGCAACATAAACAAAATAAGCCATCTGCCAATGCAGGTTCTTGGAAATGCAGCAGCTGCTCCTGGTATCCTCTTTTTCTAAACAGTAATAATTCTGGAGCCCATTTTCCCTTAAAGTCCTGGATGCAGAACAATTTCCTATTAAAATACCTCAATTCAATAGAGCAAAATCAGTAGAGCTCAGACTATAAATTAACGAGTAGAAGAATTTATTGCATAATCCAAATGTGGTTGCTTTTCTTTTTGTCTTCCTTTGCCATGACGCCAGCCACCTTTTAAATCACATGATATTTGCAAAATCTTCCTTAACATCTTACTCCTGACAAATGCATTGTGATTATATACAGTTGGGTCCAAATTGTTTCCATTATGGAAGAGCTATGTGGATTTCAGAAAGACATTTTTCTTTAGGATAAACCATGGAAAAGTTTTCAAGGATGCTGGATTTTTTTCTTGTAAACAATTGCAGTTTTCATTTATCTAACTGCCAAGAACCCAGGCTACTTCAGGGAATTGAATGGAAGTTTACTCTTCAAAATGAACTCTTTAGGACTATAGTTTATTACTGCCAGGACAGAATCAGTATTCAACAAATTTAAAGTAGTCTTCTAGCTTTATAGCATGTATTGCTTGGAAACAAAGATTTTTAGAGGGTTAGGCATCTACAGAATTATCATGTCCAATCATTTCAATCTGTGAATGTGGGAACTGAATCCCAGGAAAAATACTGCAACATGTTTTATTCTAAAATCACAAAGTGGGGAAGTGGCAGAGCTGGATGAGACCCACTTGCCAACCTTTAGTACAGAATCCATACCTCAGCAGTACTCCTGGAGTTATGACTGTTTTATAGGTGAAAAGCTGAGGGTTTAGTTGAAAATACAAGCACACAAAATGTTTAGAAAAATAAATAATTATCAAGTGAAGCTTTTGTTCTTGTTTTCTACTCCCTTCTAGAGGAGAAGCCGAAAGCCCATTGCTTTGGATTCAATTCACATAATAACTTTAAGTTTATTATAAGAATGTGAGGCTCAATCTACAAATTGTTTTCAGCAAAGTCCCCCTTATCTAGGATGGTATTTTGAAGGCCTACTTATATGTTACTTCTGAATGTCCTCAAAGCAAGTTAAAGATGTATGTTATTATAAATTCACTCAATGATGGGATGCCAGGCAGAAAAACTGTAGTACATTTCGTCCTTATTTCTTATATTTGAATTTGTCTCTTCTTGATTTCTTGGGAGTCAGCTAAAATCTAGCAAGCCACCGAGTTCAGGCACCATGGCCTAACAAATGGGTCACATTCCGCAGTGAGAAATGAGGCTGTGAAGTGGGAATCCAGGACTCACTCTCTCCGCTCAGTCTGTCTTCAGTGTCCATGGTCTGCTTGCTACTTAATCTGATCCATTTTCCTCCAGCTTCATGAGAACATTCCTGACTTTTTGAGTCCATAAAATAGATCTCTCCTTTCTCTGAATTCCTGTATCCCTTCAAAGGTTTTTAAATTTTAATTTAACAAAGTTTTATACTGATACTAAGGAAACATTCGTACATATTAGAAATTATTTATGTATAAAGAATGATTATTTTAAGAAAGTCTTAAAAAGGAACAAAATATCTAAATGTCCCATCTTCAGGGAATGTTTATGTACATTTTTGTATAATCATTTAAAGGAATTCACACAACTATTTAAAAAGTTTGTGAAGACTGCAATAACACAGAAAAGTGTTTGCCATATAAAGTGAAAAAACACTTCAGGACCCACAATTTTATATTAGTATGATAATTATAGGATGAAAAACCTTTGCATAAAAATGCTGGATTTGCACAAATACATTTATAATATTTTCACACAGGTAGTGGTATTTTGGATGATTTAAAAGCACTTCCTACTTTTACATATTTCTCAGATTGTATTTAACGTATTCATGCGACAAATATTTATAGAAAACAAAGTATGTCTCCAGGTCCCTGTTCAGTGTTCCAGACAGAATTGTGATTGAGACATGCAAAGGGAGCTAGCTAACTGTGTGCAAGGTCTAATGAAAAAACAACAATTCAGAAGCATCCAGGGCATAGCGAATTAAGTTTGATGATGGACTTGATTTTGTAAGAGAATACAGGGCAGAGCGCTCCACACTTGGAAGGCAGGGTAGGGAGGGAAGTACTGATTAGGCAACCTTCAGCTGCCAACAAAAGAAATTGTGATGCAAAGTATTTTAAAACATAAGAATATGTTGGTTCATGTGGATTGAATTGTGTCCCTGAAAAATATATATTGAAGTCCTACCCCCTTGTGTCTATGGACTTATTTGGAAATAGGGTTTTTGCAGATGTAATCAAGTTAAGTTAGAATTAGGTCATTGTGGATTAGGATGGGTTAAAATGGCAAATGAGGAAACAGCAAGTGAGAAGGCTTCAAGAGGTCTGCGGACACAGGAGGACCACCAGGGTGCTGTGGGAATAGAGTGTGGAGGGCCTCAGGGCATGGATGATGGGTGGTGAGCAGGCTCTTACAGACCCCTGAAGACAGTGAGTCTTTATCTTAAAAGTCATGAGAATGTTTTTGAAGAGAATTACGTAGGCAGGTGCTATTATCAGATGTAGGTTTTTAATTGAGCATTCTGATTTCAGTATGACAAGACTATTTCAGAACTTAAATCTAAAAATAATCACAGGGGAGGAGGGAGGTTATCATAGTAACTCCAGTTAAGAGAATCATGGTCTTGTCTCTTGTTGGGGCTTAAGATGGAAAGAGGAGGATCCATGTTTCATCACCTTAGGAGAAGCATGGGGCCAAATGGAAACCAGGAGAGTGCACAGTCTTTTGGCTTTATTTTTAACACCTACTTCCTTGGAAAAACTGGGAGGGCTGTATTCCTGCAGGTGACCTACAAGGAAGAGGGCATGGGATTCCTAAACATGAACAGGGTCCCTTGATGATCTGGGAAAGGATGAGCATTTCCGCCAACTACAGACACGTTCCCTGAGGCAGTGAGGGTGCAGGAGGAAAGAGGAGGGAGACCGCGAGTGTCAGAGAGATAGGGTGGGTTTCAAGTGGAAAAAGAGAGTCACCATCAAACAGCTTGTTGCTTAGCAGCACCGCTGCGGTGTTGTCAAAACTAAATAGGAGTAATTGTGGTATACATCAGGGCGGATGGAATCAGAGGCAATCTCACAAACACCCACAGGCTTCCAGTGAGGAAGAAGGGGCAGAACTCCCCTGGACCTGAGGAGGCCATGTTGATGGACGCAATGACACGTCCATTCAACCTGTGTCAATCAATGACAAGGACTGAGAGTGCTTTTCCCACTTCTTGACCCCATCCCTTGGCCCAGAAAAGGACTCCATGACTATATGATAAATTCAATGGGGAGGAAAATTGGGGAAGGCAGAGTTAACTTTTTAACCTTCTGCCTGGTAGAATAACAATAATAAAATAAATCATGATATCATTTGCATACCTAAACTTGTAGACTGAAATTCATGCCCACATGCCATTTTAAAGAACTATATTATCAACAATTTCAAGTCCAATGCCATTATCAAGAATTGTACCATATTTTTCACTTAGTTTGTATTATCTTGCAAGTAGCAGGAAAATTATGGCTTAGGCAAACAGGTTTTCTGTTTTGTTTGTTTTTTTCCCACAATAATAAGAGGTAAACATTTACAGGTATTGAATTTAGACATTTAGCGATACCACCTGGGACATAAGCATGTTACTTCCTATCATATTTGTGTCATTTTCCTGCTGTCATGTCCTTATCACAACCTCAAACATCATGTTCATGTTCAAAGTCAAAGAGGGAAGGCAGGTGCTACTTATGCCTGAAACTTTTTGTTAAAAAGGAGAGAGATTCCCCAGGAAGCTCCAGTTCACCTCATTGAACATCTAATGGTATGCCTACCCGTAAGGGATACGTGGACGGAATAGATTGCTATAATAGATAAAATTAGGGTTATATTAGTAAGGAATCTGAGGGAATGGTTATGTGTTACCAACTGACAGTGTTTCTAACTCACTAATGAAGAAATGCGAAATGGAAAAAGGGCTTTCCTAACTGTTTCCTATAATCAACAATCTCTCATCATCATAAGCCCAAAATTTACTTGGACACTTCTAAGACAGGACAATAAAGTTAATAATTTAACATGGTTGTGTGTAGATGATGGATTTTATGTCCATTATTTGATTGTTTTCCCACTGCTATCTCTGTTTATCATATACTGATTGGTATCAGAGCTCTAAACCTCTTATTAAAAAAAGAGGGGGAAGAAAAGAAAATCTTGGTTCTTCTCCTGTTTACTTTCTATTTATACTCTTTGAATTAAAATAAACTTCAGTCGTGAGTATAAGCCATGTTCTGTCAGGCTTGGTGAATTTTGATAATACTGGACAAATTCTAAATTGAGAGCATACAGCTGAGGGCTGACTCTGAAGCCCAAAGGCACAGTGACATGACTCCCTCTGTAGTGTTCCCATATGTGAGGAGTGGGAATGAAAATGGCAGGGCTCAGTGAGGGGCCTTTTGATGGCTTATTTAGCACCCTCTCATTGATGATGGTGTGTTAAGGCAAACTAGAATCTGTCACACCTTGACCAAAATGCCTTACAAGAGTGCAAAATACAGGCAGGTAAAAGGAAAGAGAAAAGCAATGGTGTGCTTTTTTGCAGAATCCCTCTTTCTAAGACATTTAAGAGCAGTGACGGATGCCAACCCTAAAGTTAAAACTGATAAAACACAAGTCTATATATCTCACTCCTTTGGGAGGAGGACAGAGGACAACAGTAAAATCTGTGTCATACTCTGGCTTACTTTGACATTTAGTTTTAAGCCTGAGGTCACATTTTTCCAATGACCACCAAGGTCTTCCTTGGAAATGGAGATTTCTAATCATGGCCTAAGTATTTTATATCACTTTTAATTTATTTTTGATTGATTGGTGTTGATTCCGATTCAAAGTATGGTGAAAAGATATTCTCGCTCGAAGTTGTGTGTGTGCCAGGGGGTGTGTTTGTCCTGGAACACTTTAATCATAGTCATTCATTAACTAACTCTTTTATTCAACCACCAAATATTTATTTACGATCAACGTACATACTCGGTGCTGCGGAAAGTATAGGTAAGGTAAAGGAGAACTCCTGACCTTTTGAACTGAGACAGCCCTTAATGTAACACAGCCTGGCACCAAGCAGAACTTGTGACATTGTACGGCCTCCCCACACTTAGATTTAGTGCCGAATCTAACCTAGTTTTCCTCCTGCCAGTCTCCACCCTGCACTTAAGTTATTAGTGCAGAACACATATCATTACCTGATTCAGAATAAGGAATGAAGAAGAGAAAGTGGGTCAATGGCCTTTTAAATAAAACTCCAGTTTAAGTCCCTCAAGCACTGATAACATATCCTCTAGTTTTCTGAAGCCCCAGAACCTTGTGTGTGATTGCTATTTCGGAATGTATTGGTTAGAAATTAAACTCAGTCTGTAATACTTTGGAGTGTGTTGCATTTTTCCATATCGACTTTCCCTCATGCCTCTATTCTTTTTTTCAATGGACTGTATTCTCTATTGTTTATTTATTTATTAAACAAATGTGTTAGGCTTACCAGGGAACATGGAGAAGTATAAGTACTGAACAGATTATCCAAAGACTAGACCTCTGTGTTCTAATGAGCTCTGAGGCACATACTTCTCATCCTTTCTCTTCAGCTGACCTGAACTTGGCCCTGAAGGCTGGTTTCGCTGAGCCACGGGCCTCTCTTCTGCTGTGACCCCTGCTTTTAGTGATAAGATCTCTCTAGCCTGAGCTGTCTTCTAAAGGAAGGAAAAACAAACTCTTTTCAGTAGAGCTTCTCTCTTTATTTTTAAACCTTATCAAACCTCCATGATTCTGGGTAAGGAAAATGTGAGTCCAATAACCTACTTATATATTTAATCATGCCCAACCCTCTATCGTCATTGATATTTATTTGTCAGTAAGAGGAACATATTCAAGAAAGCAGGCTTTTCAGAAATTTTGTCAACCTGCTTCAGATATCATGAATCATTTGATACTATTTTAAAGAAATTGAAGTTTATGTTAAATGTGTTTAAAATATTTAGGCAAGATATCAAACTGAGCAGTTTCATAGTATGTTTACATCACAGTATAACTCTCTTACTTGGAAAATGAAAGGCATTTCAATATTGTCTTAAATAATGACTTCATGCTGATCCAAAAACAATAGAAGTTAAAATTTTGTTTTTCTGTAGTTATAATAACCTTAAGAGATTACCTAATTTAACTGCCTCCTTTAGGCAATACATGACTACTCCATTTTACAGAATTAACTGAGGCAGGAAAGGTGAAATGATTTGCTGAAGGTCACAGCAGGGTTTTCTAGCAATTAAAGTTTTCTCTTTTTCTTTTCATCATTCCAACTTTCTTGTACCAGAAAAACCCTGTGTTATGATGTTATGATCTTAGATTAATTCGTATGTGAATCTTTGATCCACCTTTTACTGGCTCTACAGCCTTTGCCATCTGTGTCATTTGTTACTGTAAATTTCCTTGTTTTATAAAATGCGGAAAACAACCCCTGTTTTGAAGAGATGCTGTGAGGGTTCAAGCCTACATACACAAAGCCCTTTTGAAAAAGATGCCCAAATAATGGTTGCCATTTTCATGTTATTTAATACACAGTATTTACTCAGTACTTAAGACTGTGAAACTTTACAGACACCAGGGAATTGAGATGGATAAACACTGCCATGTGTAAGAGGAGCTCACAGTCTCACAGGGGGAAAAAAAATAAAATAACAAAATGTAATTACTATGCCATACAAGGTGAAAACTTCTTTAGGAGATGTCCAGAATCCACCTGAGATGCATAAATCCAGCCCTTCTTAGCTTCTGCTTTGGTAGCTTCAGTGACATCCAGACATGGGAGCAAGAACTCAAAGAATTTGATGCATTTCCACGTGTGATAATGGAGTGATGACTTACTTCACATTTTTGCTCATAAAGGTCAACTACTTTCCAAAGGTTCTTTGTCTCAGTACAGAGAAGTCTTGGTCATGGATGAATGGCCTCTACTTCTACTTCTCTTAGTTCAGCAATATAGCTGGTTAATGACTTGTGACAAATAGTTATTTACATCCTCAGATTTTACCAAGGTCACCAAAAGCGGGGCGCTAACTTCTGAGTCAGTCTTATTAAGGGAGGCTTGCCTTGCCTCTGGTAAAATATTTCCATAATCTCCTGACCTTAATCTCACTGGATATTCAGAGAGATTCAGGCAAAAACCCACAATTCCTCCAACAGCATGTTTGTCCTCCAGTTCATGTCCCTCTGCCCAGTGACTGGCACTGCTGACCTGTCCTTTATCATGTGCAGTTTGCACTGGCATTTCCTCTTCAGACCATCAAACTTTAAAGCATCATGAGGACCTCAAGCCGACCATGGAAAAATGTGCCCTTTCTGGTCCAGCGCCTGCCCGTTTACTCAGGTCCATAAACTGCTGACATATAAGAGCTACTCACACAGTGTGTGAGTGATCCAATTATTGAAGCTTAGCTTGGGTAGGGGGTGCAGTGTGGGGCGTTTATCCCAAACAAAGGAGCTCACATTGGCTTTCAAAAGGAAGGGGGCAGGCAAGGGTGGGGGGGGAGCAAGTTGAAAGCTTTGCAGCTAGGAGAGAGCAGCAGCGCACAGTGACTGATTAAATTCTTTTTGTCTTTTCAATCAGAGCTTTCACAGAAAGAGTAAAGAGCATCTCTACTTGCTGCAAATCTGGGTGTCCTGATAGCCAGATTTAATTCGGTCTCACTTTCTACCTGATGTAGAGGGACATGCAATACAGGCTGGACTGGCAGGCATATCAGATAGAAGGAATTGCATGTGGGGCTTTTCAGCTCCTACCTCCTCCTTCTTTTCTAACCTTTGGCAAGAATAGAGGTTCAAGGTACTGTATCTGGGTCCCAGGAATGAAGGTGATACTTTCTGTCTGGAGGTAATTTCTCAGAGAGAGGGAGTGGATTGACAGATGACATTACTACTCAGCCTGACTCTGCAGTTCAGAGTAGTGGTAAAGAGCACAGGTTCTGAACTGGATTCTGCCACTTCCCGGCAGTGTAGCCTTACTAAAGTTATTTCACACTGTTAGCCTCAGTTTCCTTATCCCTAAAATGGGGATAATATTCATTCATAGTTCAATGGGCTGTGGTGAGAATTCTTTGCAAATATCTGACACAGACTATGGACTACTTAGTGTTAGCAATCAGCAAATATGTTGTAATTTGATAATAATCATATCAATACTGTGCACTATTACATGATTCCTAAGATTAAAACAGTTTAAGCACTTGGCTGACACTATCCTATAGATTGTCTGCCTAATAAAAGCTGTAAATTTGACCTCTAATAAGCCATCAGATTGTCAGGCTTTATTTAACATAAGTGAGGTTAGCCTTTTGCAGCAGCCTCTGGGGTTCTTTAACTACTAGCCTGTGAGGAACAGAAGTCTCTAGAAACCAGGCATATGGGCAGCTGCCCAGTTAGAGATCCAGATGGGATCTGGTTGGGTGTAGGGCCTAATGATCCTTCACTGACTTGGCTCTCCAGGAAAAAAAAAGGAAAAGGAGATGTCAAGGCTGATCCTTTCTTGCCTGATTATTCCATTCACAGTGTTACTTGCTCTTTAAATGTCAAGACACACAGTTTTGGGGATGGGTTTATATAGTAGCAAAGGAGAATAATCTAAGTCTAGGAATCAGTGTGAAACTCTAGCCACTATGTTCCTCTAAATCCAGAGGAAACAAACAACTTTGGGAAATAAATGCATTTTTCTGCCTCTTGTTGTTTCTGCTTTCCTAAGTTAACAGAACAAAGAATTTATGAATTGAGCAAACTATATAGAAAACAATAGTCCTAAAGCACAAATGTGTATGAAAATATCTATATCTGTAATGTGCTTGCTTTGTGTGTGTGTTTCTTATATGTATGTAATCTGGATGTCTTTACTTCCTCTGACCTCCTATAGTCATTATTTCCTGTAACTTCTGCACTTCAAGCATCGTGGACACTCAAAGCTTGCTCAGGTGGGCTTACCTGCTTGTGACATCTGGCCTGTGAGTTTCTGTTCTTATTTGCTGAGGAACTGCAGTGGCTTCCAGCTTCTCACCTCCCTACACTATGGCTTAGCCCACTCATGACCTTTGCTCCCTGTTTTTGCACAGTGCACTGCTAACACACGGTCGCATCATGAAACAGACGTTTAGTGACACTTGTAAACAGTCCAAAAATAGTAACAGTATCAAAAGTCACTGTTCTAAAGTACTTCAGTCTTTTCTAACATGGTCAACTTTTACTGACTTTTGTTCCACTGAGCCTGCTACCTACCATTAAATTACTGGAAACTCTCCCCAGTTGCCTAATTAGGTTCTTCTCCTATTTCCTCCTCAATCTCCACCCCTGTCTCCACCTCCTGTTCTAAGGAAGAATGCAAATCCTTGTTACTTCATTGTGGAGTGTATTGTACCTTACTCCTTCTACCATGTTGCAGAACTACATGTGTGTTTTTCTAAAGTTGCTCCAATGCTATGGAAAACAATAAGCTCATCTATCTTGGGTTTCCAGCAGTGGCTTTTTTTTTTGTTAAGTCATATTATGGTCTATGTTTCTAAGAAAGACTCCTTCCCACCAGAGCAAACCCCAGAGACAATGTGTGGCTGTGGCAAGATTTCTTTCATTGGCAAGAATGCAGTATCTGTGTCTCTGATACGGCATCCACTAACACTTGAAGAGAACTTCAAGGCACTGTGCCAAAGGCTCTATCTGCCTCAATTAGTAAATCCTTGCAAAAAGCTTTGGAGGGAAATGCTATTATATTTTGCATTTCCCATTTGAGGATATTGAGACTTGCAGAAGGAAAGTAATTGATTAAGTCAGGGATGAAGCCCAGCTGGTCTTACTCTGCAGCTCTCATTCCTGTCTGCACTGCTATCTGTGTGTGGCTTTCCTGTTCACATGAGCCATGGAGAGTTACTGGGCCATACGGAGGAATCTTTGCCCATTCATAATGGACTCAGCTTTGTCTCTCATCCCAAAGTCCACTTAATTTATTTGCCACTTGTTTTCTGATTTTGGTACAGTACAGTTTTGGTGGAAAGAGAACCAGAGAGAGTCATAGGTACTATAAATATGTGACATTGGAACATCTGTTAATATATCTGGGTTTCACTTTTTTTATCTAGAAATTAGGAGAGCAGTAACTTCCTAACCCTCTCCTATATCATGAAGCACCAAAGTTGAATTTCAAAAAATATGCAAAATCTTTCAAAATTTGAAAACTCTGTAGAAATGCTTGACATGGACTCATTGCACTATTATTATTATTTGATATAGTGATGTATATCCATATTTGACTGCAAATGACTGGCCTGTCCATTTCCCTATCTCTCCAAGGTTTTGTTGTTACATATTTTAAACCGCCATTCAATTTATATTGCATTTAGCAGCATATGAAAGATTTGCTGATTTATGAAGAGAAAGCCACACCATTTCCCTAAATTCAATGCCATTTTTAATTGCATCAAACACTCAGTAAAGGACACAGCTTATACTGCTCCTTGCAGAAAGACTGAGGAAGGCTGGCACCAGAAAAGTTTCTGGCTGTTAGATTTTTTTATTAACTAGCCCACGGAAACCTCAGCACAAGTGCAAATATGCTATCCAGCTTTGAGCTGATCTGAAGCTATCCCCTCCATGCTACAGTCTTGGATTCCCCCTGCAGACTTTGCTTTCTGGGATGAATTTCAAAGCAGATTCATTATCAAACATCTGCTAGGGTCACTTTGAGTGTGATGTGGGTATTAGCATTAAGTCAGCCTTGAAAAATCAAAGACAGATGCCCCCTTTTTTATTTTAAAGGAAAATGGATTTTTTATTTCCCTTAACAACTCAGGTCATAGCACTTAATTTTATTTCTTTTTAACCAACCAGTTTATCCCTCCCTACTGGTGGGAGGCAGAGAGAAGATTCAAAACTCAACCCAATAGAGTCATTTAAGAGTATTTCTGTGTAATACACTATCCCATGTCTCTAGGGGGCACGTGTACTATGACTGCACATCTTCTTTCTTAATATGTCTGCATGCTTACCAGACCATCTGCCAAAAAGATAGAAGCGCTACAGTACCCATGTCTTGGGAAGCTCAACACTGGTATCAGTTTTGGTAGCTGGAACGACAGAGTGGTTCAGAGAAGAGTTGGGCAGGAGGACAATGCACCTTCACCAGCTCATGACAAAAATGACTCAAGTTGTACCCAAGCACCAAACAGCAGATCAGCAAGGGAACAACCAAGGTTATATGCTTAGCAATGTTTTCCCATCACTGTGTACATTACCCAGCATTAGGCAAAACTTCATAAAACAATACATTTACTAGCATAAATTTAATGAAACACTGATTAAATGAATAAATGATTATATAAGATGAAGGGCAATTCAATACTTAGTACAGTGTTCTGCTCTCAAGCTGCATCCTTCTCTTCTATGATTTCTTCTCTGCTTTGCTTCTTTCACAAAGAATCTTGAAGTTCATTTAAAGCAGACAGAGCAGCAAGCACACACACACACACACACACACACACACACACACACACACACAAATATGGGCTAATCAGGAAGACAAAGAGCATGCTGGGATTTGTCCAATACCACTTATGCCCTTAAGAATGACCTTGGCTTCCCCAAAAGCACTTAGTTCAGCAACTGCCATCATTGGTCAGCCTTACATAAACCAACTCAGGAAGAGGGGTAACTGTCGTGAATTTTCTCTGCTGCTAGTCCAAACTTCTCTGCTTGCCCATGGCTAAAGGTAGGGGGTGACTTTTATGCTTTGCCTTTCTTTGCTAAAGACAACAATAAGAATCATGAAGGTAAAGATTTGAACACAGGGGACGTGGCCCTTATGCCTCTGGCTTTCCACAAACACCATCATAAGTAAGAAATGCATACCCAGGCCACCCCCTCTATTACAATTTATTCTCAGCCACATGACTGTAAGAGGGGAAAATGTTCTTTAACGGGGTTTTCTAGAAATGCTCAAAGACATGGCAGCCGGAGTTGGTAACTTGTTTCAGAGGACTGAAGAATAGTTAGAAATGGAAAATATATGCTGAAGAATTTTTGTACTTCTTGGAAATGCTTTAGAGTCTTTAATTAGGATTGTATTATGTTTAAGTAAAGATATGTACACACATACATATCTAGTATAAATGTATAGATAACATGCATATATATGTATATCTTCATTTGCATATACATATATAAAACATTTTTAGTACTTGAATGAATTCTAGGCTCTTCTGTGAGTTTTGTAAAAGGGCAAGTTTGCCTCGCTGTGTTAATGCTGATAACCTTGCTTTTCATCTACAGGTATGCCCCACTTTGAGAAAATTTGAATACTGCCACTTCACTTTTATTTTACAAAATACCTGCATTATTAGTACCTGCTTTTGCTAAGCAAAGGAAATCCAAAAAGGAATTTTTTTTTAGGAAAAAAGGCTAAAAGCAAAATTAGCATTCAGTAGTGTTTGGCCGCTAGCCAGTAGAGATGCCGCGCGAACCCACAGCACGGAGAGCGGCGGCGTCTAGCTCCCGCTCTGGCGGCCGCGCTCAGCATCTCTGCACCAAGCCAGCAGGGCTTCCAGCTGTGTCCCAGAGCATCTGGGCCTTATCTCAGTTTATTCCATGTATCCATTAGCAAGATATGTACCAAGGCATCAGAGAAGCCTAGGAGAGGATATATTTTGGGTCTGGGAATGCTCAAAAAATGTTTCCATATAAACTAATGGTAACTGCTCCTTTGCCTTATTCCGTTTCGGTTTACAGAAAGTTTATGGAAGCACTCTACTTTCAGATAGTGCGGAAAACCTGCAATCCTCATTTTTTTTCCCCCCTCACAATGACATTCATCTTTGCTATTTGATCTTTCTGCATTTCTTGTGTTCTGGTGAAATAGTCAGTCATGGTGTCCAACATCCCATGACCACCTGAACAGGGTAAGTGAGCCGGGCTGGCCGGCCGCTGTGACCCATCCTGTGGATTGCTCTCTCGAAGTGACATCCAGCCCAAATCTGTGATCCCGGCAGATCCACCAGATTCCTCATTAGAATTTTCCATAGAAAAGTCTGGGATGGCCTAGAGACTTGAATGACCACTGTCTTCTCTACCTATGGAGAGACGGTGTGAAACAAAACATTTCAGAGGAAGAAAAAGACAAAGGTGTAATGATCCTTTTTATTGTCCTGGATTTTACATTAAGCTTGACCTGAAAAGAACTAGACTCCTACTTATAGGAACCATAGCAACTGAAGGAATTAAAAATATTACCTTGGTGATAGTCAAGTAACAAGTTGGAAAGTTTTATATTTTTGACAGTGATATCAAACTTTCTTCTTTATTGGGAAAATAGCTTGATAAGCCCACTTGGAGTAAGTCAGCTCAAGCTAAGATCTCTGATTATGGACCAGTTACTCTGCAGAGTAAAGAATGTTCACCAAGTGGGGCCTTCTGGGAGGGAGGGTATTAAGAGAAAATAGAGAAAATAGGAAGGAAAGAAATGGGGAGAAGGTTTGAATGAATACAAGGAGGGTCATATAACACATGGACAACCTTCGCTGTCCTCCCTCAGAGACCCAGTATGTGCCTAAAACTGCTGGAGTCTGAGATGTGTGCACATCTGTGTAAAATGAGGCAGCAGTGATGCCTTCATGATAGGCACATGAAGACAGCAAATGTACTATAGGGTATTGCTGGCCCCTGACCGTAAAATCACAAGTCTTAGGGAGAAAACAAAAAATAATTGGGAACAGCCTTGGATTTTTACCCAGTATGGAAATAATTCCTAACTAATTCTACAGAGACTCCCAGGAGTCCAGCATTCTCCAGCTGATGTCTGGGTGGAAGTTGTACACTGACTAGGTAATACTTGAACACTGGAAAATTCACAGGTCAGCATATTTCTCACTGAAAAAACATCATCCCTGCAGCCCATTTCCAAGATTGTGCTACAGATATTAGGTCCTTTGCAGACCTCCATGAATAATGATGGTATAAAACCTAATAATGCCTGCAGTTTTTCCACTCAACTGCCTTTGAAGATGTTGTTAATAGATGATAGATTGGGTTCTGGACAGAAAATTCACCCAGCGTGGTGCTTCACCAAATGTCCACGTTCTGCTCACTAACACTGGTGTTAGTGGGAATGTGTTGCGGTCTTCCTGACCTCTCCATGCACACCTTCCACTCTCTTCTCCAAATGCATGTTTAATCAGAGCTAAGAAGAGCTAGGGCTGCTTATACTGCCATAAAAATGCCAGGCCATAAAAACGTCCCTTCTCTTCCTCCCACTAAATGCATTCCTCTACATCACCATGTCAGCTTCCAATAACATTTTAATGGGGCTGAAGAATTTCATTTTACGGAAAAGGAACACTCTAGAAAACTAAACTTGGAGGAGAAAACTTTATCTAACAAGTCTAATCCCTCAGCTCCCACCAGTGACTATGTGCCCCATAATCTTCTCTTCTTTGCCTTTGCTCATAGTCTTTCGGATCATGAACTCCTTTTCTCAGTAAAGATGTTTTGTCCACACATGCAATAGGAACTTGTAATTTATAGTTTTGCTAAAACCTACCTCTTCCAGAAGCTCTCCTGCTATCTCTTCCACCTTCTGTATTATTGATTACATTTTCCTTGTCCTTTATTTTTCTCATCAGCATTCAAATACATAGCAATATACACTTACTTAGTTTCCAGATCTTCCACCTGCTCTCTGCTGTTTCCTGTTCTTCTTTGTAGGACTCCATGAATGCTTGTCTATACTAGCTGCTTCAACTATCTCATCTGTCCTTTCTGTCTAGTTCACTCTGATTAGGTTTCTAATCCCCGCACTACACAAAGCTACCAGTGACCTCTACCTTGTACAATCTGTTTAGTTTCTAGTTCTTTTCTCACCAAACCTCTCCACCCCATTAGGCAAAGTTGAATGACTCCAGTCTATAATGAGCAATATTAATAAAGATCTCCTCACACATGTAACACCAGCTATTGCCATGGGATTGAGGACTAAATGAGGCAGAACATGTAAAAGTGCTTTGTAAAAAATTAACTCCGTGTGTACAAACTAATTTTTCCAGAGTGTTACACCAAATTCAGCTCACCAAATAATTTTTAAAACTAGCCAAGCTCCTATTTTTAAAAGAGCCAAGGAAACACAGATGACCATATGTCACCCCTTCATCTTCATAATCTCTCATCTTTGACAGGAGATTTCACTTACTCTACTTAAAAAGGAGACTCAATTTTACACAATCTCTAATTGTTTCTTTGCTTCACTCCCTTTCGGGAAAGCAGCTCTGTAATGAAAATAATAGAAGAATATGAAGATGAAAAGGGAGGTAATTCAGCTCTCAGAAAAGTCAGTCCAAGTCTATAACTGCAGTTTTAAGTTTAGGCCTCCATCCTCATTCCAGTGGCCTGAATATTAATCTTCTAATTCCTATATTCAAAAAAATGAGAGAATTTTCTAGTTGGGAAGACATTCAATAAAAAGCAGGAGAAGCTTCTTATTTTGTAGATGAAGACTCAAAGTCTCCTAGCAAAGAGCTGGTGAGGTGGGACTCCTGGGACTCGTGGATTTTGCTGCTTAGGCCTAACCTTCGTTTGCCATCCAGGCTGCCTCGCCTAAGTGCTGAGTTTTCAGAGAGGTCTGAGTATGATAAGTAATTGTGGAAGTATACTGAACAAAAATAACTTTTGAAAGTGGACTTTGGATTAGACTCTTAAACCTTTCCTAATGTAACCAACTTGCTTAGATCAGAGAGATCTTCTTTTATACCAAATTCTTTCTAAGATCCAGTCTTTAAATTTGGATGTTTTTGGAATAAAAGAGCAGAGGTGGAGGGAGGGATGGCCTATGCTCTCTTCCTCCACCTGCACATCCAAGTAGGACTCTCTCAAGATTGACCTATTTTCTTCTTTAGAATAGATGTGGCCAAGATGGCATGTGATAGTTAATGGCCTCTCTAGGCTGTGACCTGGTTGCACAAAGTCCCTCTTTGGTTGCTTTCCTTTTTTCTATGTGGAAAATTACTTAGTTAAATCGGTTTCAAATTATCAGCTGGAAAATCTGCCCCTAATAGAAGTCTTAATCCCATTTACTGTCTTTCCGTGCTTCTGTTTGTATGTGACTTCTCCACAAAGATTTCTACTGAATCAGAGGGTTAATAATCATTGACTGTTTTGTTCTTAAGATCTAGTTGAGGAGGAAATTACCTATAAATCATCATTGACTTAACTACTTTTCCTTACTTTGGAAAATAGTGTTTGACTAATATTAAAACACAAAATGTTTTTCTGATCAGATCATGGTAACCAGTTCAGTGTTATCTCTGATGGACAATAAATTTGATAACAAATGCACACAATATCTAGCCTTAGCCTAACTCAGATGATTTTTTATCTCTTTTTTCTAAGAGTAACAGTTATAACAATATATTGTAAGGAAATTCCCATCCACAGATGGATACCTCGCTGTCTTTTTCATTATTCTGCAGGTGACATTTTTAGGAAATCGCCACATTTTTGTAGTAGCTATTGTTGTAAAGTCTGTGCAAGAAAAACAAAGCCAAACATTAGTAAGAGGTGGTCAAGGCAGATTTATTCAGTGATAGATACTACAGTAGGAAAGTGAGTCCAGAGTAAGGGGAGCTGAACTTAAAACAAAAGGCAGGAGATTTTTTAAATACTGGGGTGAGTTAAGGAAAAGGTACCTAAGGGCATGGAGGGAGATTGGGTCCAAGTGAGTCAGTCATCTGGGTTTGCTAATTGGCACTTATCCAGAGGAGAAAGACTTGTCTTTGTGACAAAGGTCATTTACAAGTTAGATCAAGGTGCCCATGGAAGTTAGGACCTTACCCTCCCACACGGGTTTGCATGGAGGGCTATCTCTTTGAATGCTTGCATTTTAAAGAGACTACCTCTAGGTCCCTGAGAGGTCCGATCTGAGGGGCAGAAGATGTACATTTCAAAGAGGCAAAGGAAGGATTTTTAATTGCGGTATTTCTAACATAATTGCTCCAAGAGGAGGTTCAGGTACCCATCCACATATCACCAGGTTTTGGCTAGAACAAACCATAAATTCTCTTGGCAGTGCTGACCTTTCTCAGACAGGCACTTTAAGGGGATCTGAGATCATTCCAGCACCATGACTTAATGCTTCTAGAAGCAGTGCTAGCGTTTGGTTATCTCTCTTTGTACAGCAGTTTAGATGGAGTCATTTCACGCTAAGGGTTTTTGTGGGTCTTAAGTCTTACTCAGGGTCAGGTGTAGAGTTTGTTAGAACAATGCATGTAATGTTGGGTTTTTTTTGGTATCATTAATATATCAATCACATGGGCAACATTGTGGTTACTAGATTCCACCTATTATCAAGTCCCCACCACATACCCCATTACTGTCACTGTCCATCAGCATAGTAAGATGCTACAGACTCACTACTTGTCTTCTCTGGGCTATACTGCCCTCCCTGTGCACCGCCCCCCCCCATGTTATGTGTGCTAATTGTAATGCCCCTTATCTCCTTCTCCCTCCTTCCCACCTACCCTCTCCAGTCCCTTTCCCTTTGGTAACTGTTAGTCCATTCTTGGGTTCTGTGAGTCTGCTGTTTCTTTGTTCCTTCAATTTTTGCTTTGTTCTTATGCTCCACAGATGAGTGTAATCATTTGGTACTTGTCTTTCTCCACATGGCTTATTTTGTTGAGCATAATATCCTCTAGCTCCATCCATGTTGTAAATGGTAGGATTTGTTTTCTTCTTATGGCTGAATAATATTCAATTGTATATATGTATCACATCTTCATCCATTCATCTACTGATGGACTCTCAGGTTGGTTCCATTTCTTGGCTATTGTAAATAGTGCTGCTATAAACATAGGGGTGCATATGTCTTTTTCATACTGGAGTGCTGCATTCTTAAGGTAAACTCCTAGAAGTGGAATTCCTGGGTAAAATGGTATTTCTATTTTGAGTTTTTGAGGAACCTCCATACTGCTTTCCACAATGGCTGAACTAGTTTACATTCCCACTAGCAGTGTAGGAGGGTTCCCCTTTCTCCGCATCCTTGCCAGCATTTGTTGTTCTTAGTCTTTTCTATGTTGGCCATCCTGACTGGTGTGAGATGATATCTCATTGTAGTTTTAATTTGCATTTCCCTGATAATTAGCAATGTGGAGCATCTTTTCATGTGCCTGTTGGCCATCTGAATTTCTTCTTTGGAAAAGTGTCTGTTCATATCCTCTCCCATTTTTTAATAGGGTTATATGCTTTTTGGTTTTTGAGGTGTGTGAGTTCTTAACATTGCATGTAATGTTGCAAATCATCCCAAAGGCCCTGAGAGGGACTATATTCAATCTCTTTCAATATCTGAGGTAATTTAGATTTATAGAAAGATCACATGATTATTAATGGTTAGCTAAGACTTGAATAGCCAGTTTTGTCTTCAAAGGCAGAATCTTACTGATTCTCTAAAATGTACTGTCTATAAACTTGATAATTTTTTCAGATTCTTGTTTGAAGAAAATTTTCCTAATACAGTATTTTTCTTAACTTCTAGCAAGATTTTTTGTTTTTAAACTTAACGTCCTTGTTTTTAAACTTAACGTCCTTGTATCATCTCTTGTTTAAATTGACTAAGATCTTCAGATAAAGTGAAATGAAGAGAAAATCAAGTCAGTGTTTTACTTGTGAATTTCCTCTCTGCTCCCTAATTTTATTTCCTCTTATACATTCATGCTTTTCTCTTCTCTATTAGGAGATAAGGTGGTGAATAGAAGAGGAAAGAGAAACATGAGAACCTAACTGGATAAAAGCAATAAATAAATTGCATTTTAAGAATTATTCAAGATTAGGCAAAATACACAGATTCTCAGTTTCAGTGCTACTGGCATTTTGAGCCAGATCAATCTGTGTTGCAGTGGTCTGCCCCATGCATTCTAAATGTTTAGCAGCACCCTGACTTCTCTCAGTTATTGAACTCTCTCTTGTTGCGGTAACTAAAAATATTTCCAGATATTGTCAAATGTCCCCTAAGTGGCAAATTAGTTCCAGATGAGAATCACTGAGTAAAGGTTAAAAAAAAAAAAAAGAAGAAAAACATTGAACTTAACCTGTGTCCCAACTGCTGCTCGTTTTGGTTTCTGTAAAGCTTTAGTCTTCTGAAATTCACCATACTGCTTTTGCATCCTGCCGTTTGAAATTCTGGCCAGTATTCTCACAAATCACTTGGCTCAGCTCTTCTGTGACCTTCCTGCTAGGTCCAGTCCATCTCTGAATCTTGCTTTGTTCAGTTCTTTGTCTCACACTCCAGTTTAATTTGACTCAAGTTTTTTTCAAATTGAAACACCAATATTTCTAGGGACTAAAGTCCTGTTGCGCCTCTCCAGCCTCCTTGAGTGAAACCTTCATTTCACCTACTGTAGCCTGCTGCAGTGCTAGTTGTTCACCTACTGGGACATTATCCAACTTCTCTGTCTCCAAACAGTCTTGATGCTAGGCACTGTGTTTCTACCTTGGTCTGCCTTTCTTGCATGCCACTTAATAAATAAAGCCCCTCTCAGATATGCTTCAAAAATGAAAGTAGAGTAACCAAAATCTAAAAAGAGTTAATCCTGGCAAAATTGTAGGGACAAGCAAAAAAATTACAGAATTGCTTTACAGAAGGAAATACAGCAAATTAACCTTGGTAAGGAAACCACACATTTCTGCAGAAAGAACTCTCAGACTATACAAAGGAGGAAGCAAGAAAACAAAATTGAATATTAAAAAAAAGAACACTCCCCATTTGTTAATTTCTGTTACAGTCACTTTTTTCTTTCTTTATATGTTTGTACAGGCCCTTTCACTATTATTAATTGCTTTCCTAGTTTTATGAGGTGCATTATAGATGCTTTCTGGTAGTAGAGATGTGTTAAGTACATTCTTGATTGGTTCTTATTTCCCTTGATAGGGTTGTATGTGCCACCTTATTAGACAGCAGCTGGATGGACCCCTTAGTTCTAGTTCTCAAATGAATCATAGGTAAACCAATATGTTTTTTTTGCCTATTTTTATTTTGAATGAGAAGGAGAGGATAAATCTGCTTTAATTCAGAATTCAAAGTAAGCAGAAAGCCCTAGGAATTAAATTAACAACCTCAGGAATTTAATCAATAAATAAGCAAATCTTTCACATGCAGGTGCTTTGTTCAAAGCTCCTTTCCATTTCTAGCTACACTTACCTGATCACCATTCCTTCACCTAGCAAGGGCTTAGGGAAATTTAGCATTTAGTGGGAGCCACCTTCATCACAGAGTTGCTCTTGACTTAAAGGGCAGAAAAATACATCATTTGTTTTCTACCTTTATCTGAAAAGTACATAGAGATACTTAGCAGTCCATGTTTATTTCATCTTTACCAGAAAGTCCTGTTTCATAACAAGTTTAGAACAGAATAGTTTCTAGACACTTAATGCACTTGAACTAAAATATATTCACAGAGGATTCACACTGGTTTGAAGCAACTGTGTATTTTGCAAAAGAAACATTTTTTTCATGTTTTAGAAAACATGCTGTCCCTCTGTGTGATTGGATCCAATTGCAAATATTAGGGATCTAAACTTGATGGTGTATTTCTTTCTGAATTGATTTTATTAAGTACATTTCTTGTTGAGAGAAGGCCATTGCTCGACTTAGTTTGAATTAGGTTTCTAGAGGGCTGATCAGATCTTTTTCTTCTTAAAATAATTAGAAATCATTTAGCAATGCCACACCACAGACTACTAGATAACACCCAGTATGCATACCCGCTGAACTTAATGATTGCAAAACACGAATCTTTTTTGGATATTTCTTTGGTTAACTTTAAATTGCCATTATCATTCAGTAGTGTACTTGATTTTTGTCTGTCTATTCACATACATTGGTTATTATACTATCATAAGAGAGGCAAAATAATTTAAGGAGAGGATTCTTGGATATGCTGAGGAGTGCAATACTTCTGTTGATCAGGAAGATAGGAGGTAGTAACAAAACTTAATTCCTTAAAGATCAGAATAAAAATGTACAGTTATATGTTTGAAAACATCAGTGTGTTATCAAGTAGAAACCATGGAGTTGGGCTTTTATAATAAGGGTGAAAGAATTTCCCTATTTTAGAAACTAAATTGTAGCTAGGTAAACCATTCATCAAAACCAGCAATGGCAAGTCTAAAAGTGCACAACTGGAAGAGGAAGCTATGCCTTTACAACATGGACATGAAGAGAAGGAAAGATCCATGACCAAGACACAGGTTCAGAGAGGAAAACTCTCAACACTATAAATCAGTAACTGATTATTACTGTTATTCATTATAATAGCGTATAAACTCGTAACAATGCAATATATTGAACATGACGACGCGTAAGAAATAATCCTGAAGCATTTTTTTCAATTTCCTACATTTTTTTCAAAAAATTAAAAACAACAAATCTTTATCAGTAAGGATTAGATAAATAATGGATGGAAATCTATGAAATGGAATACTATGTAGTCATTTTTAGAATGGAGTAGATATACATATCTACACTTTGAAAGATACATTGTCATGTAAAAAAAGCAAATTACAGAACAGAATGTGTAGTATAAGCCATTTGGTTAAAAGAGCAAGTCAGTATATGTAATAGATAATATGTAATAGATATGTGTTAGATACTGTATGTCAATATATTACATGATATATAACTATATTATATTGTATCATATATAATATATAATATATACAGTGTATATAAATAGGTAATATTGTCAGACTTTTCACAATAATTATCTTTATAACTGTTGTGGGTTGGGATTATAGGAAATAGTTTTTTCTTTATTTGTTTCTGTGTAAAAATTATTTATAGTAAGTGCATATTGGTTTATAATATACTATACTATAATATATATAATTTATAACACAAAATACATAAAATTTCAGCAAAGAAAAAAGACGAAGCAAAAATGCTAACATGGTTACACTTATTTCTTTTTTTAACTAATATATCATTGATATACACTCTTATGAATGTTTCACAAGAAAAACAATGTGGTTACTACATTCACCCATATTATTCAGTCCCCCCTATACCCCATTGCAGTCACTGTCCATCATGTAGTAAGATGCCACAGAGTGTCTATTTGTCTTCTCTGAGCTATACTCTCTTCCCAGGGTTACACTTATTTATTTTCAGTGGAACCATGAAAGATTTTTTAAAGTTATTTGTGCTCTCTAATAATTTTATTCCATGTATATATGCTTCACTTTTTAAAATTGAACATATTCAAATTAAGAAAAAAAAAAAAAGAAAAAAATTCACCCATTCTTCCCACCTCCCAGCCCTCACCTCTGGCAACTATAATCTGTTCTCTGTATCTATGAGTTTGTATGCTATGCATATATTTATTTATTTATCTATCTATTTATTTATTTATTTTAGATTCCCTGTATACAAGAGATCATACAGTATTTGTCTTTTTCTATCTGACTTGTTTCACTTAGCATAGTATCCTTGACATCTATCCATGTTGTCATAAATGGCTAGATTTTGTTCTTGTTCGTAGCTGAATAATATCTCATTATGTGCATACATATATATCTATATATCTGTATATATCATATCTTCTTCATCTATTCATCCATCACTGGACACTTAGGTTGTTTCCACATCTTAGCTATTGTAAATAATGCTTAAATAATGCTGCAGTTAACATAGGGTGAATATATCTTTTTGAGTTAGTGTTTTTGTTTTCTTCAGATAAATACCCCAAAGCAGAATTGCTTGATCATATGGTAGTTCTATTATCAATTTTTTGAGGGACCTCCATACTGTTTTCTCCACTTCTTTTAAATGCCTGCAAAGGGCAAATTCGTTTATTGTGCTCAGATGAAAATTTGGGAAGCTCCCCAAAACCAATGGTTGGTTATGGATGTTTTAAAATACCATCTTGATTAAGTAAAAAATATCCATTCCCATGAAACAATTAAAGTCCAAATTTGATTTAAAATTGAGTGAGGCTTTTTTTGTTTTGTTTTCCTAGCTGAATATTCCCAGCTGAAAAGATTCTTGCAATTTGGCAAAGAGAGGAATAGTTCTCTTCTTTTTTTTCCCATCCTTCCTTTCAAGAGTACCAACCTATCTCTTTTCCCTCTATTGCATCCCCATTCCTTGCCATCAACATCTGGAACAATAGTAAGAGTAGAAGTAGGAAATAAAGGAAACTTCTCCTGCAGAGTGTCCACAACACTGAGGTGAGGGTACACTGGTGCTCACTGACCTGGCAGATACACAAAGCTGACTCACTTTTGTAGGCTCTTCAGAGACCCTTGTCATTCAATTTGAGGAATCACTATGTAGCAGGTCCCCTGACAGAAGTAAATGCATCTCTTCTCCTGCTGGTCCCTCCATTTTTCCTCATCACCTCTTTACTTTTCTGGCTGAAGCCTATTTGTCTTTCTAGACTGGCTTTTGGACAAAACCTAAAATGACCTATTGAAGTTCTCTCTCATTGTTGATTCACAGCTGGCTCACTTTTGTACTGGAAAACTCTTGGAGAACACATTACATTCAGCTCAACAATCTCTCCTTTCCTGTGCCTTCAAAGCTCGCTAGGAGTCCTTTGCCCTTAGATCTTCCCAGTGTCAGTGGGACCTTAGTCTATGTTCTGCAAGCTTCAGGAATGCACATTAATGTTTAAATGTTCTCTTCGAAGCCTCTTAATTTTGTTAAAGCCTCCAATGCTGCCCTCCTTTTTGAGTAGAGGAAACTTGCACACAAACCTTTCTATGCACACTGGTCTTTGGATAATTTCCTGTACTTTTTTAGAATTTGGAAGTAACAACCAATCTCTTACTCCCAGTTGATGGAGCAAGGTAGGGAGAGAGATTTACAGCACAGTTCCTTCCAAATAAATCTTTTAAAAGCCTTTCTCAAGTTCAAAGTCCTATCATCTGTTACATCTTTGTTGTGAGTGAGGGGATCAAAGGTTGTCTAATGTATTTCAACAACTATTCTAACCCTTTTCATTGCTTTTTAGCATCTCCTTTGAAATATCCATTACCCATTTCAGTATTTTCCTTGGTATTCTGTATCAAATAAATTGTAGATGTTCTCTGTAGTTCTAGAATAGTACTATGAAAAACTCTCATTTATTTGTATAAATTATTACAGTAATACAATTTCTTTCATTTATTCTTTGTTTTGATCGTCAGCCCTATTAAATGTTCTGGGAATTATTTTTCTTATGTGGGCTCCAACTCTTAATCTTCATCAAACTACTATCATGTCTCATTACAAAACTAAGTCATTTTCCTTTAGTCTTTTATTATTCTCTTTTCTTCATTAAAACACCATCAATCTCCTTCTAATGTTAAATCATTGTGAGTGAAGGAAAAGTTCATCCAACTTCTATAGTCAAGTTACAGAATTAATTACAACTTTGTCAAGGAAAGATTGATATAAATTGGGATGAATATACAAAATGAAATGCTATTGATATGATATATGCAGTCTGTTGAGTAATATTTGATCCTACTAATTTTCTGGGAATATTCATTCTCCAAATATTTAAATTTTAAGCAATGACCATTGAAGTGAAGCATATTTTATCTTCATGGGTAACTCTCACTGCATGATTATCAGTTAAGAAATGAGTCCATAAAATAATATTTCAGACCTTTCTCATATTGCATGTATTAAACTCAGCTATTTTATTGGTTTAAAATTTTGGGACAGCTTTTGTGAATGTATAGATGAATGTTGAAGATTCTCCCACTTTTTTTTCTGAGGTTTTGCTTTGGGGGCAGAAAAGAAGTATTTTCTTTCTTTCCCACATCTTCTTTCCATTCTTTCCTACCTGTTTTCCTTTCCTCCTTTGTTTTTTTCCGAGGTGTATTTGTTTTAAGCTAAAAGGAATCTGATACATAAATCTGCTTCTTCTAAATCATTCCCATTAGCAAGATACATCACATCTATCCCGAAATTTATTATAGTCAAGGTCCCCAGGCCACTTACTATAGGAAGTTAATTTTTGTAAGCCAAAGAGGGAAGTAACGCCTATACATGTCATACCCTTCAATTTCCTCCCTCTTCAAAGAATAGACATAGGAAAGACGTGTTCCCAAATGTCTCAAAAAGCATAGTGTTTAGCAAAACAAAAAAAAGTAATTGGGAACTGCTTTTAAGAGGAATTAGTTTCTCTTGTGAACTGTCATCAAGATGGATTACACTCAGGTGCATCACAAGAATAGCAATGAAATCTAACATATTTGCAGCTAAGACAATAGTGCGCATATTTTTAAATTGCATCAGGTAGGGCCTATTATTTAAGATTCGTTGCTACTGTCATTGTCACAACATCTTACATTATTCAAACCAAGCATCAATTCCATTAGTCAGTCTCTCCTTTGCTGTCAAAGATGCAAATACAGGTTTGTGTTGCTTAAAGTAAATGCAGCATCTGAATGGAAAAGTGTCAGAAAATATTAAATGATGTAAGATATGATTCGTAAAATAAAATCAAATAAATAGGTCAGTCCCTCAGGAAAAAAAAAGAAATCCTTATTTTTAAAAAGGTGTAAGATTATGAGTTCTTTGTAGTCAAGGAGAGTAAGATAATCATCTCCGTAATCCTAATACACAAAGAATACTTGGTATTCAATGGTCTGGTACTTAATAGGTGCTCAATACATATTTTTTATGTAAATGAATGAAGGAATGGATGGATGAATAAATGAATGAAAAATCAAAGTGTTTATTTACTGTAATAACAATACACTAAGGAAATACTTTGGACTATTACCCTTTCCCTAGGTGCTCAGAAAAATATGAAATAAATATACAACACTGTAAATTCCCAAACATTCCATAATGAGTCATATTTATGTCAACTTGTGCACTTGGGAATTGGCAATACTTCACTCTACTGAACAAGGATAAAGTACTGCCATAATTAATTATATCTAAATAGATTTTCTCACATGTCTGATACTACATGCTTTCATCAATGCATATACCCAAGGATCCAAAACTTCAGAGGAAATCACATTTTTTTGTCACTGAGAAATATTTGATCAAGACCCATTTCATAATTTAAGGATGAAACTTACATCCTTTCCCCAGAGCTAATCCTGAGGCTAGATATCAAAAACAGATATTGGTCAATTGCTTTAAGAGATTTTTAGTTCCACAGTCACAGAAGCGATTTAATTAAAACATCAAGACTATCAGTTACATTTAATTAGATTAATAAAATTATCTACTTTATTTTAAAAATTTTAAATAAATGCTGTAATTTCTTTGTATTCAACTGATGTAATTCTTTCATACCATTATGTCTATGTAGTTAGAAAACGACCTACTTATTTTGATTTACTACTACTATTTATTGTATGAGTATTTTGCTAAGTATTCTGAAATTTGCATGTAAATACTTCATGATATCCATAATAATTTGAACTAAATTTGAAAAAGAGAATCTCTTTACAGTACAAAGAACTACAAATAGCTACTTTTATTAAGGATCTATTATGTTTCATGTGCTTTATTTTACTTTATTTTCATTTCAACTCATTGAGTTTGGTATTATAATCTTTATTTCATAAGTGAAGGAAACACTCAGAAAATTTTGGTTAATTAGTCCATATCTAGACAACTTATATGTAATATTCAAATCTTAGCCTATCTTTCATTATGCCAAACCTCCACTGAAATGGAAAAAATCAAAGATTCTCTCATTCATCGACATCACTGTCAGGGTAGTCCTCCCTTGCATCCAAGCTATTCCATACCTTATCATTAAGGTCTCTATTTAAAAAAAATTATATGAAAGAAAGGTAAGTATGTAAATAATTATGTAGTGTTGTAGGAGGATGTCTTCCTTCCTTTATTTATCCTGGCCCCGGGTCAGCTTATAGGCATACCTCAAACATGTTCAGTTCCAGACCTCCCCAATAAAATGAATATTGCAACAAAGCACATCAAATGATTTTTTTTGGTTTCCCAGTATATACAAAAGTTATCTTTATGCTACACTATAGTCTATAGAGTATGGAATATCATGTCTAGAAAAACTGTACATACTTTAACTAAAAAATATTTTATTCCTAAAAAAATGCTAACCATCATCTGAGCTTTCAGTGAGTCATAATCTTTCTGTTAGTGGAAGGTCTTACCTCTATGTGGATGGCCTCTTATTGATCAGAGTGGTGGTGGTTGCTGAAAATTGTGGTTACTGTGGCAATTTGTTAAAATGAGACAACAATGGAATTTGCTACATCAACTGACTTATCATTTCAAGAATGATTTCTCCATAGCATGCTATGCTATTTGATAGCATTTTTATCTACTTATAATTTCTTTTAAAATTCGAGTCAATCTTCTTATGTCTTGTTGCGACTTTATTAAGTGTATATAATATTCTAAATTATTTTTGACATTTCAAAAATCTTCACAGCCTCTTCACCAGAAGTAGATTCCATCTCAACAAATCACTTTCTTTGTTCATGCATAGCAAGCAACTGCTCATCTGTTAAAGTCTGATCATGAGATTGAAGCAATTCAGTCACATCTTCAGGCTCTACTTCTAATTCCAGCTCTCTTGTTTGTACCACATCTGCAGATACTCTCTCCACTGAAGGCTTGAACCCCTCAAAATCATCCACGAGAATTGGAATCAACTCCTTCCAAATTACTGTTCATATTGATATTTTGACCATTTCCCATGGATCACAAATTTCCTAACGGCATGTAGCATGTGAATCATTTCCAGAAGTTTTTCAATTTACTCTGCCCAGATCTATCAGAAGAATCATGAGCTATGTTAACAATAGCTTTATGAAAAATGTATTTGACTTGAAAGTCAAAATTACTCCTTGACGCATGTGCTTCAGAATGGATGTCCATCTCCAGCAGAGCTCTAGGGTGACCTGGTGTACTGTCAATAAATGGTATTATTTTGAAAGGAGTTTTGTTTTCTGAGCAATAAGCTTCAACGGTTAGCTTAAAATCGTGTAAACAGATGTGCTGTCTTCCAGGCTTTGTCATTCCTTTTGTAGAGCACAGGCCCTACGATTTTTGTAATGGTAATTGAACAATGGCTTCAAATTAAAGTCCTCAGCTGTATCAGCCCCTAACAAGAGAGTCAACCTGTCCTTTGAAGCTCCGATGCAGGCACTGACTCCTCCTTTCTAGCTATGAAAGTCCTGGATAGCATCTTCTCCCAATAGAGGTCTGTTTGTCTACATTGAAATTTCTTGTTTAGTGTAGCCACCTGCATAAATTACTTTTGCTCAGTCTTCTGGATACCCTCGTGCAGTTTCTACATCAGCACCCGCTGCCTCACCTGCACTTTCATGTTATGACGATGCTCCTTTCTTTAAACCTCATGAGCCCACCTCCGCTGGCTTCAAACTTTGCTTTGGCAGCTTCCTCCTCTCTCAGACTTTGTAGAACTGAAGAGTTTAGAGTCTTGCTCAGGATTAGGCTTTTGCTTAAAGGAAGAATGTGGTTGATTCGATCTATCCAGACCACTAAAGTTTTCTCCATATCAGCAGAAAGGTTGTTTATGCTATCTTACAATTCATGTGTTCACTGGAGTAGCACTTTTAATTTCCTTCAAAAACTTTTCTTTTGCCTTCACAACCTGGCTCACTGTGTGGCACCCGAGGCCTAGCGTTTGGCCTATCTCAGCTTTCAACATGCCCTCCTGCTAAGCTTGCTCATTTCTAGCTTTTGATTTAAAGTGAAAGACAGGCGACCCTTCTTTTCATCTGAACACTGGCAGGCCACTGTAGGGTTATTAACTCACCTAATTTCAATATTTTTGTGTCTCAGGGAATAGTTAGGCCAGAGGAGAGGGATAGAGATGGGGGGATGATGAAGCAGGCAGAACACATGTTTTTATTAAGTTTGCTGTCGTGGTACCCCAAAATGGCAGAGCTCACCATAGCAAACATAAAACCAATGAAAAAGTTTGAAATATTGGGAGAAGGAAGAAAATGTGGCCTACAGACACAAAGTGAGCAAATGCTTTTGGAAAATGGCAGTAGAAGACCTGTTTAATCAGGGTTGCCACAAGCCTTCGATTTGTGAAAAGTGCAATACCTGCAAAGTGCAATAAAGCAAGCGCAGTAAAATGAGGTATGCCTGTAGTCACTTACCTGATTGACACATTTGGCAAAACAAAATTTGGCCCAACAACTCCCCCATTTCCCTTAGGAGCAAGCTCCCTACTGTGATCAGCTCTCCCTTGGATTCCAAGGTCCTACATATGACTTGGGCAAGTCTGACTGTGGCAACTCCTGCTCTAGCCCAGCGTTTTCACAGACAGGTGCACCTGACTGCATCTGAGCTTTCCATGGCAGGCCTGTTGAGTGTTCATTCTAAGCTGCATCTTCCATCTCAACCTTTAACAGAAACAACACAGAAGTTTGGTCAGCATGCAATACTCCTTTATCTTTTTTCCTCATTTGTGTCTACTTGGATTAAAAAAATGCTATATTTGGAAAAAGAATGCTGTTTGTTAGCCTTCTCAGGCCACTCAGAGACCTCAAGATATACTAAGATAATGTTCAAGTAAATTTATATACACATATG
Source organism: Manis javanica (assembly GCF_040802235.1). Taxonomy (NCBI): domain Eukaryota; kingdom Metazoa; phylum Chordata; class Mammalia; order Pholidota; family Manidae; genus Manis; species Manis javanica. Next base: position 19,846,156 of record NC_133163.1, on the reverse strand, counting down.
GATATATAAACAAGCAGACAAAACAGAAAATTAGAAAAAATTACATTAAACCTTTATTAATAGCTATTTTCAGATAGTACTTTGTTACAGGAAGCCAGTGATAGGCCTAACTTTCCTGGTCTAGACTTATTCTCAAACAGAAAGTATGAAGATAGTACATGATAACTACTATAAATGGTATTGACACTTTTCTTTTTATTTTATTTTTCCAAATTATAACCCACATGTGTGGTGTTTTCATTATGAAAATAAAAACAAAATCTTCTATAAAAGACCACTCTCATCATGTTTTATTTAAGCAGCAACCTGCTGTGTTATAAACCTGTGAAGGGAAAAGTTGATGCATGTTATTTTTTTTCTTTTTGAACATTTGGGAAAACATATTCAATTACAAATAACACAAATATTGACATACAAGTACCTATCCCTATGTCTGGGCATGAAATATTTAATTTAAATGCCCTAAATATTTTAAATTAGCATCTGTATTTGCAAGCATATGCTTTATATAAATTACTCTGGCATTCTGAATAAAGTATCTTCCTAAATAGCAAAGGTTAAGTAATACATAGGGTCCAACTACATAAGCATGGTTTTTGTACTAGGTATGCCTCATATTTTTCTGTTAGCATTTTAATGAGCTGCTATAAAGTAAATTTTATGTCAATAATATAGCACCTTTAGGATATACATGTCTGTAGACCTAGAATTTCAACACTATTATTGAATAATTGACACCAAAATTTTTCTTCTGACTAATCCTGGTGTTTGCCTCTAAAATAAGAGGGGAACAAGAAAACAAAAATTTAAATATGACCATTCATTAAATAACTTTTTCATCAGATATAACTTAGGCACATTCTTTTATCTTAGCTCATATAGCTCATATAAAAGCTCATTCTCTGCTTTTCTACTTCTAGCATTTCAACTTACCAAGCATATAATATGTAGAATAGAAAGCAAGCCTTAGTAATTCTGACGCTACATGCAAGTTTTCACACTTGGGCAATATGCACTGTTCAAAACTAAATGTTGGAGAGTAAGATTAATATGAATTTCTAGTAAAAATGAGTATGAGTCTTTCCCAGGTGATTTTATATGTCATAGTAGGAAAGTACACTTCTTGGCTAACCAATAAAAGTATGAAAATTGCCTTCTTTACTCATAAAAATATACTCCTTTTTATCCTTGTTGTGCTTTGAGAATAAGACCAGTAAAAATAGACCTACCACAAACTTCCTATATAAAATCTACAGGGGGTGTAAAAATAAGGCATGTGAGTGTGCATCAAATTACAAACACATAGAAACTAAAAAAAAGTCTTCTAATATGCAAATTCAATGAAAATGAATAAAGACATAATCAAAGATTTTTAAAGATGCTTTTAAAGTGAACTTTCCTTTTGAATGTGGGGGATTTTCATATCAGCTCTTATAAGAGATCACTGGTTTGCTCAAAGTTCAGTAATAGTTACCCAAGTTAACCTCCCACTGCATATTGCTATAGAGCTGGACAAATTATATGCAGCAACTGTTATAATATCAGATGACAGGCTGTGCACGGCTGGGATCCTTAGGAGCAAAACACACAAGATGAGCTCCATATTCACCCTACAACTCTGTCAGGGATTCACTTTCTAAGACAACAGAGCTGCAAAAGAAAGCAGCGGTCTTGCCTGGCAGAGGAAACAGAGATCTGAATTCAGGGATGCAGAAGAAAATGGAATGAGACATACAGGATACCGGAGAGGAGGGAGCAAAAGACAATCTGCACCCTTCATAAGGGTGTCCTTGAATTTTTGACTAAATATGAGAAGTTCTCTGTGTGCCAGGAGGGACCCAAATCTATCATAAATAGTTATATAAAATCCCTTAATCCAATGTTAGTAAATTGCATTCAACAGTATAGAAGAGTATAATACACTAGAAGGAAGTGGAATTCATTAATTATTAGTGTAATTTGTTGAATAAAGGAGAAAAATATCTATATGATTATCTCAATAGATATAAAAAAGCACTTGACAAAATTCAACACCCGTTGGTAATAAACATTTTTGCAGCATAGAAATATAGGAAAGCCACTTTAATCTGATAAGGGCACCTACAACCTGCAGTTAATATTGCAGTTTATAATGAAAGACTAAATACTTTGCCCTAAGGTTTGAAATAAGTCCAGAATGTGTTAAAATGCCTTAATGAGTGTCATATGGCAAATCCTATCCAGTGCAATAAACTGGAAGGAGAAATAATAAGAGGTTGAAAAAGAGGAGATGGAGGAGAAGAAAGAAATGAGGCATCAAGTTTAAAAAAGAAGACTCTTGTTTGAAAAGATTACATGAGTGTGTACATATGAAACTCTGAGGAATTGGCTATGAGGGAAACAGCTTCTGAATAATTAAAAGCATGGATCATCTACCTAACTATTCACAAGAAGTAGGGAAGTTTTGTGGGTGTCTCACCCAATCCTTTTTCTGACATGAAGGACCAATTTAAATGCCCTTAATGATGTAGGATGAAAGATAAAGAGATAGATGGAAAGATCTGAGTTTATAGGTATATAGATAAAGATATATGGATATATTAATTATGTATATAAAACTAAGGAATCATAATTCAATATAATAAATGATATATGCACACATACCGTGTATTTATCTATCTGTTAGCTTAGAAACCGGTCTCCCTACACAGAGGACTAGGATTGGCCGACAGCAGGTTTCGTAAGCCAGGGAATGTACACATGGGGCTTGTCCCAGGTGGCCACAAGAGCAGCACCTTGGGCACCAGCCACCAGAATCTTACAGGTTTATGTGGAGGCCTGACCTGGGATCAGCTATGTATTCATCCAGACGGTCTCAACAGCACATGGTTCTGTCAAGGTTGCATCCTTGAAAATGGCTGCGCTGTGGAAACGGTGTGCAGAGCACTCGTGCTGAGGACAGGGAGGGTGTGAGGGGCCTCCTTCCCAGGCTCCAGCCCTCAGGTCAGCCTGCGTCCAAGTCCTCTGGATGACCTCTTCCAACACTATTTGTCTATCATCTGTGAATCTACCTATCTACCTATTATCTCTCTATATATCTATCTATCTATCAACTCTAAATACAAAAAGGAAATGTTGCTACCATTGACAATACTAAAATTAACCATTAGATGTACCTCAGACTTTGTAGGCTTCTTAAAAAATAAAATAAAAAATAACAAGTAAAGTTATGTTAGACTCATGGAAATAAATATTTGGCTTTTAAAAGTGAGTACTATGAAGAGGAAAGTAGTCATTTAGTCATTTAGATATGAAGTTTCTCATCTGCCTGCAGACAAAGACAAATCATTGTCCTTATTATATATGCAGAATTAAAAATAATTCACTGTCACAAGGAAGATTGCAAACATAAAATACATAGATTGTATACAGTAAAGACTTCCTCAATATGTTTGAAATATATATTGAGTTATCAGTCATTAGCTATCCCTATATTCTGACTCATGCATTTCTAAATAAAAATATGCCTTAATTCCAGTATCTTCACTATTTCAATTAACTTTTGATACTTTCCACAGGAGTATCTACAAAGTTATTAATTATAATATGATAGCAATAGTTTTTAATGCTGTCATAATGCAGAATGAAAATGTTCTTTTTTTTTTTGAGAGGGCATCTCCCATATTTATTGATCAAATGGTTGTTAACAACAATAAAATTCTGTATAGGGGACTCAATGCACAATCCTTAATCAACCCCAAGCCTAATTCTCAACAATCTCCAATCTTCTGAAGTATAACGAACAAGTTCTTACATGGTGAACAAATTCTTACATAATGAATAAGTTCTTACATGGTGAACAGTGCAAGGGCAGTCATCACAGAAATTTTAGGTTTTAATCACACATAATTAACTATAAACAATCAGGTCAAATATGAATATTAGTTTGATTTTTATACTTGATTTATATGTGAATCCCACATTTCTCCCTTATTATTATTATTACTATTATTATTTTTTTTTTTTAAATAAAATGCTGAAGTGGTAGGTAGATGCAAGATAAAGGTAGAAAACATAGTTTAGTGCTGTAAGAAGGCAAATGTAGATGATCAGGTGTGTGCCTATAGCCTAAGTATTAATCCGAGCTAGACAAGGGCAGCAAAACATCCACAGATGCAGAAGATTTCTCTCAAAACAGGGGGTGGTGAGGTGCTAAGCCTCACCTCTGTTGATCCCCAATTTCTCACCTGATGGCCCCCCTGAGACTGTGCCTGTCTTAGGTTGTTCCTCCCTTGAGGAATCTTACCCGTCTCTGGCTAACCAGTCATCTTCCAGGGCCATACAGGGAGATGTAAAGTTGGTAAGTGAGAGAGAAGCCATATTGTTTGAAAAGGTTAGCTTTTTACTTCTTTGCAGATTTATTCCCTGTGGCTTTTATGCCCAGTATTTGTCTTGAGGTATCTTTACCACTTGGAAGAATTATGATACACGGTAGTTTCATTATGAGGCACGAATTCTACTTAAGGGTTGTAATTAGGAAGGAAGAAGAAAAGCTATAGAGGTAACAGAAGGAAGAAAACATGGGAAGATTGATCATTTCTTTGACGTATCTTCTTGTAGAGTAACATAGGCATGTATAGGTTTTAAACTACTAATTAAATTGCGCACACAAATAACATAATAGGAATATAACTACATAACCAAAGAAGACCTAAAATTACCAGCTATCTCCACTGAAACCAAGAAAACCAGTTAGGCACCCTAGGCATTTGTGAAAACTTATCAATGATATCATGGATATTGTCTAACTGAATTTGAATAGTTTGAGAAAAATCTGACAAATTAAAACAACACATTCCTGGAAACTCTTCACATCCCATATGTTCTTTTAACAGTAGATAAGTCGGTAGTCACAAGATTTTGGAGTGCTGCAACTTGCACTTCTCCTAATTCTTGGTTGAGTTCCGACAGTACAGATCCCGTCAAATTTGTTGTTTTACTGTATGCACAGGCCAGCTTAGATATCTCCTTCTTCATTCCAATGGCAAGTCCAGGAACCGGTGGGATGAGTGCAGCTACAACTGCAGCAGCACCAGGATCTTTGTTGAAGTTTTTTGATGATCATCTTCTGGAATGACTCTTCCAGAGAATGTTGATGTTTGAAGTTCTTCTTCATATCGTATCTTAATTCATTTTCTGGGTAGCCAAATTAGGCTTTGATACTCTGTATAAACACAAACAAACTCTTTGCCCACACTTTGATATGCCCTTTATATCATTGTGAAGAACTTATTGGAGATCACCACACAGGTACTGCCTTTTTTTTTTTAAGAGAAAGGTATATTATCGGAAAAATGTACTTCCATAGCTGATCATCTGACACACTTTAAATGATCAAAATTAAGGATATTTAAAGCATGCATTAATCATTGATTTACAGTTAGTTTTATCCTATCAGGGAGTAATCCCCCTTTTCTTTCTTTATTATTATTTTTTTGTTATCTTTTATCTACACTTACATGAAGAATATTATGTTTACTAGGCTCTCCCCTATACCAGGTCCCCCACTGTAAACCCCTTTACAGTCACTGTCCATCAGCATAGCAAAATGCTGTAGAATCACTACTTGTCTTCTCTGTGTTGTACAGCCCTCCCCTTTCTCCCACTCCCCCCATTATGCATGCTAATCATAATACCCCCTTTATTCTTCAACCCCTTATCCCTCCCTACCCACCCATCCTCCCAGTCCCTTTCTCTTTGGTACCTGTTAGTCCATTCTTGGGTTCTGTGATTCTGCTGTTTTGTTCCTTCAGTTTTTCCTTTGTTCTTATACTCACAGATGAGTGAAATCATTTGGTATTTCTTTTTCTCTGCTTGGCTTATTTCACTGAGCATAATACCTCTAGCTCCATCCATGTTGTTGTAAATGGTAGGATTTCTTTTCTTCTTATGGCTGAGTAATATTCCATTGTGTATATGTACCACATCTTCTTTATCCATTCATCTACTGATGGACACTTAGGTTGTTTCCAATTCTTGGCTATTGTAAATAGTGCTGTGATAAACATAGGGGTGCATCTGTCTTTTTCAAACTTGAGTGCTGCATTTTTAGGGTAAATTCCTAGGAGTGGAATTCCTGGGTCAAATGGTGAGTCTATTTTGAGCATTTTAGGAACCTCCATACTGCTTTCCACAATGGTTGAACTAATTTACATTCTCACCAGCAGTGTAGGAGGGTTCCCCTTTCTACACAATCTTGCCAACATTTGTTGTTGTTTGTCTTTTGGATGGCAGCCATCCTTACTGGTGTGAGGTGATACCTCATTGTAGTTTTAATTTGCATTTCTCTGATAATTAGTGATGTGGAACTTCTTTTCATGTGTCTGTTGGCCATCTGTATTTCTTTTTTGGAGAACTGTCTGTTCAGTTTCTCTGCCCATTTTTTAATTGGATTACTTGTTTTTTGTTTGTTGAGGTGGGTGAGCTCTTTATATATTTTGGACGTCAAGCCTTTAACGGACCTGCCATTTACAAATATATTCTCCCATACGGTAGGGTTCCTTTTTGTTCTATTGATGGTGTCTTTTGCTGTACAGAAGCTTTTCAGCTTAATATAGTCCCACTTGTTCATTTTTGCTTTTGTTTTCCTTGCCCGGGGAGATATGTTCAAGAAGAGGTCACTCATGTTTATGCCTAAGAGGTTTTTGCCTATGTTTTTTTCTAAGAGTTTTATGGTTTCATGACTTACATTCAGGTCTTTGATCCCTTTTGAATTTACTTTTGTATATGGAGTTAGACAGTGATCAAGTTTCATTCTCTTACATGTAGCTGTCCAGTTTCGCCAGCACCATCTGTTGAAGAGACTGTCATTTTGCCATTGTATGTCCATGGCTCCTTTATCAAATGTTAATTGATTTTGGGTTTGGGTTAATGTCTGGAGTCTCTAATCTCTTCCACTGGTCTGTGGCTCTGTTCTTGTGCCAGTACCAAATTGTCTTGATTACTATGGCTTTGTAGTAGAGCTTGAAGTTGGGGAGTGAGATCCCCCCTACTTTATTCTTCTTTCTCAGGATTGCTTTGGCTATTCGGGGTCTTTGGTGTTTCCATATGAATTTTTGAACTCTTTGTTCCAGTTTGTTGAAGAATGTTGCTGGTAATTTGATAGGGATTGCATCAAATCTGTATATTGCTTTGGGCAGGATGGTCATTTTGACAATATTAATTCTTCCTAGCCACGAGCATGGGATGAGTTTCCATTTGTTAGTGTCCCCTTTAATTTCTCTTAAGAGTGACTTGTAGTTTTCAGGGTATAGGTCTTTCACTTCTTTGGTTAGGTTTATTCCTAGGTATTTTTTGTTTTTGATGCAATTGTGAATGGAATTGTTTTCCTGATTTCTCTTTCTATTGGTTCATTGTTAGTATATAGGAAGGCCACAGATTTCTGTGTGTTAATTTTGTATCCTGCAACTTTGCTGTATTCTGATATGAGTTCTAATAGTGTTGGAGTGGAGTCTTTAGGGTTTTTTATGTACAATATCATGTCACCTGCAAATAGTGACAGTTTAACTTCTTCTTTACCGATCTGGATTCCTTGTATTTCTTTGTTTTGTCTGATTGCCATGGCTAGGACCTCCAGTCCTATGTTAAATAACATGGGGAGAGTGGGCATCCCTGTCTAGTTCCCGATCTCAGAGGAAAAGCTTTCAGCTTCTCGCTGTTCAGTATAATGTTGGCTGTGGGTTTATCATATATGGCGTTTATTATGTTGAGGTACTTGCCCTCTATACCCATTTTGCTGAGAGTTTTTATCATGAATGGATGTTGAAGTTTGTCAAATGCTTTTTCAGCATCTATGGAGATGATCATGTGGTTTCTGTCTTTCTTTTTGTTGATGTGGTGGATGATGTTGATGGATTTTCGAATATTGTACCATCCTTGCATCCCAGGGATGAATCCCACTTGGTCATGTTGTGTGATCCTTTTGATATATTTTTAAATTTGGTTTGCTAATATTTTATGGATTATTTTTGCATCTACATTCATCAGGGATATTGGTCTGTAATTTTCTTTTTTGGTGGGGTCTTTGCCTAGTTTTGGTATTAGGGTGATGTTGGCTTCATAGAATGAGTTTGAGAGTATTCCCTCCTCTTCTATTTTTTGGAAAACTTTAAGAAGAATGGGTGTTATGTCTTCTCTGTATGTTTGACAAAATTCTGAGGTAAATCCATCCGACCTGGGGGTTTTGGTCTTGGGTAGTTTTTTGATTGCTGCTTCAATTTCTTTGCTCGTAATTCGTTTGTTTAGCTTTTGTGTTTCTTCCTTGGTCAGTCTTGGAAGGTTGTATTTTTCTAGGAAGTTGTCCATTTCTTCTAGGTTTTCCAGCTTGTTGGTATATAGGTTTTCATAGCAGTCTTTAATAATTCTTTGTATTTCTGTAGAGTCTGTCATGGTTTTTCCGTTCTCATTTCTGATTCTGTTGATTTCTGTTGATTCTCTTTGTCTCTTAATAAGTTGGGCTAGAGGCTTATCTATTTTGTTTATTTTCTCAAAGAACAAGCTCTTGGTTTCATTGATTTTTGCTATTGTTTTTTTCTTCTCAATTTTGTTTATTTCTTCTCTGATCTTTATTATGTCCCTCCTTCTGCTGACCTTAGGCCTCATTTGTTCTTCTTTTTCCAGTTTCGATAATTGTGATGTTAGACTATTCATTTGTGATTGTTCTTCCTTCATCAAGTGTGCCTGGATCGCTATATACTTTCCTCTTAAGACTGCTTTCACTGTGACCCACAGAAGTTGGGGCTTTGTGTTGTTGTTGTCATTTGTTTCCATATATTCTTTGAACTCTATTTGAATTTGTTCATTGATCCATTGATTATTTAGGAGCATGTTGTTAAGCCTCCATGTGGTTGTGAGCCTTTTTGTTTTCGTTGTAGAATTTATTTCTACTTTTATACCTTTGTGGTCTGAAAAGTTAGTTGGTAGAATTTCAATATTTTGAAATTTTCTTCGGCTGTTTTTGTGGGCTAGTATGTGGTCTATTCTGGAGAATGTTCCATGTGCACTTGAGAAGAATGTGTATCCTGTTGCTTTTGGATGTGGAGTTCTATAGATGTCTATTAGGTCCATCTGTTCTACTGTGTTGTTCAGTGCCTCCATGTCCTTACTTATTTTCTGCCGGGTGGATCTATTCTTTGGGGTGAGTGGTGTGTTGAAGTTTCCTACAATGAATGCATTGCAGTCTATTTCCGTCTTTAGTTCTGTTAGTGTTTGCCTCACATATGCTGGTGCTCCTGTATTGGGTGTATATATATTTAGAATGGTTATATCCTCTTGTTGGACTGAGCCCTTTATTATTATGTAGTGTCCTTCTTTATCTCTTGTTACTTTCTTTGTTTTGAAGTCTATTTTGTCTGATATTAGTACTGCAACCCCTGCTTTCTTCTCACTGTTGTTTGCCTGAAATATGTTTTTCCCTCCCTTGACTTTTAGTCTGTACATGTCTTTGGGTTTGAGGTGAGTTTCTTGTAAGCAGCATATTGATTGGTCTTGCTTTTTTATCCATTCTATTACTCTGTGCCTTTTGCTTGGTGCATTCAGTCCATTTACATTTAGGATGACTATTGAAAGATATGTACTTATTGCCATTGCAGGCTTTAAATTCATGGTTACCAAAGGTTCAAGGTTAGCCTCTTTAGTATCTTACTGCCTAACTTAGCTCACTTATTGAGCTGTTATATACACTGTCTGGAGATTCTTTTCTTCTCTCCCTTCTTATTCCTACTCTCCATACTTCATATGTTGGGTGTTTTATTCTGTGCTCTTTTTAGGAGTGCTCCCATCTATAGCAGTCCCCATAAGATGCCCTGTAGAGGTGATTTGTGGGAGGCAAATTCCCTCAGCTTTTGCTTGTCTGGGAGTTGTTTAATCCCTCCATCATATTTAAATGATAATCATGCTGGATACAGTATCCTTGGTTCAAGGCCCTTCTGTTTCATTGCATTAAATATATCATGCCATTCTCTTCTGGCCTGTAAGGTTTCTGTCGAGAATTCTGATGATAGCCTGATGGGTTTTCCTTTATAGGTGACCTTTTTCTCTCTGGCTGCCTTTAAAACTCTTTCCTTGTCCTTGATCTTTGCCATTTTAATGATTGTATGTCTTGGTATTGTCCTCCTTGGGTTCTTTCTGTTGGGAGTTCTGTGTATTTCTGTGGTCTGTTCGATTATTTCCTCCCCCAGTTTGGGGAAGTTTTCAGCAATTATTTCTTCAAAGACACTTTCTATCCCTTTTTCTCTCTCTTCTTCTTCTGGTACCCCTATAATATGGATGTTGTTCCTTTGGATTGATCACACAGTTCTCTTAATATCTTAATATCATTTCATTCCTGGATATCCTTTTATCTCTCTCTCTATGTCAGCTTCTATGCATTCCTGTTCTCTGGTTTCTATTCCATCAATGGCCTCTTGCATCTTATTCATTCTGCTTATAAATCCTTCCAGAGTTTGTTTCACTTCTGTCATCTCCTTCCTGGCATCTGTGATCGCCCTCCAGACTTCATCCCTTAGCTCTTGCATATTTCTCTGCATCTCCGTCAGCATGTTTATAAGTTTTATTTTGAATTCTTTTTCAGGAATACTGGTTAGGTCTGTCTCCTTCTCTGGTGTTGTCTCTGTGATCTTGGTTTGCCTGTAATTTTGCCTTTTCATGGTGATAGAAATAGTTTGCAGAGATGGGACGAGTGACGGCTGGAAGAACTTCCCTTCTTGTTGGTTTGTGACCTTCCTCTCCTGGGAGAACAGTGACCTCTAGTGGCTTGTGCTGGGCAGCTGTGCGCAGACACGGCTTCTGATTCCTGCCCAGCTGCTATGGAGTTTTTTTTCTCTGCTGTTGCTGTAGGCGTGGCCTGTCTCGGGCTTGTGCTCCAAAATGGTGGAGCCGCATTGGAGGGGGAGTGGCCGGGAGGGGCCTCCGTGCTCTCTGCTGCCCAGGGGGTTAGAGTGCCCAGAGATCCCCAGATTCCCTGCCTCTGGACTAAGTGTCCCGCCTTGTCCCTTTAAGACTTCCAAAAAGCACTCGCCAAAACAAAACAAAACAAAACAAAACAATTAAATAAATAATTTTTTTAAAAAGCGGCTCGCTTTTCTTTGTCCTCAGGCGCCTGCCTCAGCGACCTGCTCATCGGTCTTGCTGCCCTGTTTCCCTAGTATCCAGGACCCCACACATGCACTGTGTCTGCACTCTTGTCCAGATGGCTGGGGCTGGGTGTTCAGCAGTCCTGGGCTCCCTCCCCCTCCTGCTCTGACTCCTCTCCTCCTTCCAGGAGCTGGGGGGAGGGGTGCTCGGGTACCCCCAGGCTGGGGCTTGTATCTTACCCCCTTCACAAGGAGCTGGGTTCTCGCAGGTGTGGATGTGGTCTGGATGTTGTCCTGTGTCCTCTTGTCTCTATTCTAGGAAGAGTTGTCTTTGTTATATTTTCATGAATATATGTGGTTTTGGGAGGATATTTCTGCTGCTCTACTCGTGCCATCGACTTGGCTCTGCCAAAAATGGTTTTTGAGTGTAAGCAGTGAATTTAATATAGTACAGAGGCATGATGCAATGACTTAAGAGCTCTGCACTGAGTCAAATGTCTCTGGCTCAAATACTGGCTCAGCTAATTAGTGTTTGTTTCTTTGACCTTGATCAAATGAACTTATCTATGTGTCAGTTCATTTGTATAGTGTGAGTGATTATAGTTTACCTATTTCATTGGGTTTTGTGAGAAGTAAATGAGTTGATAGATATATGGAAAGGTTTCATTAATACATGGAAAAGTCAGTTTCTAACTCATAGGTAGCTGTCTATAAGGGTCATTAGTACTTTTATATCTTGTCTTTCATTGATATGTTGGTCTTATCTTTTCCCTCATATAATTGGTCCAGTGTTGAATTATATTACTATTGAACTATTATAATTATATTAGTTTTGATAAGTTGATCACCTATTATGTACAAGCTAGTGTGGTAGACACTTTGCTTTACTTTATTTATTCCTCACAACAGCCCTATAAAATCGATGTTATTCAAGTTTAATTAAGGGGAGAAATGAAGTTCAGAGACTTTAACCAGTATCACTTTCAAGAGCTGAGATTCAAACTCAAGTTTGTCTACGTTTCAAACCATTTTTTATTCCATTAGGGTTATTAATTGATCACATTTTACTCTCCAGGCCCTCTAATCCTCAAAATCCCTGGTTTTTGAAGCAAAAGATTACTGGTAACTCCTTGTTAATGAGCAAGAAAACTGGAAGTGAGGTGTGTTTTTTCTTGCTCCCTGTCTACACTATGTAATATGATGCCAATAATATGCTATCAATATTCTAATTAGCAGCAGCTGCTGTCTTTATTATGGGTAGGTAAGTCACTTTCATAGGAGAAAAAGGGCTATAAACACAGCATTGATCTTCCAATTAAAAGAAAGTCATTTATCATTGGAAGTATAACAGTATTTGAAAACCAATACTGTGAGTGGTACTTTGCCAAGAGATCCGGTGAAAAGACAAAGTTCACGTGTGTTATACCACACAGCTCCCTCTCTGCACCAGGTGTCCTTCTACAACACTTGGAGTGCCTTGCTTTTTGCACAGATCCCTACTCTGATAATTCAAAGAGGATGGGTGACCTTTCTATTTATCCTCGCATGGAAGTTCCCATTTTCCAGTCATAATTAGTACGATTAAGCCTTCAAGACAGTAAAAGCATCTGTATTACAAGACTCCACACCAAACCATGGATGAGTTATAGCTCTGCTTAACCTCAAGTAGTAGTGACATTTAAAAAGTTGAGTTTCTTAAGACATGTGCATAAATCTTTCATGTTGGAATTTCAGAGGAAATGTTTTTGAGCAAAAGTTTCCTCTTGGAGCCCATAAAAGTATTACATTTGGGTGAGAACAGTCATGATTCTTTTTAAAGATAACCTTGAGTTTTCAGTGGACAGTTTTTCATGCACAATTGATACTCCCCTAATATACCATTACTTGCTGTTGAACATCATCAACCTAGTCTTTTCCAGCCCTCTCGTGCTTTAACAGAAGTTCAGTCTTTAACGGAAGGACAGAACTCCCTCTTTTGTTCTTGCCGTTAGCTCAAAATACCATTCTTCAAACATATGTGGAGTATGTTCTCCACAAAGGCTATGAGTGGGTACTGCCACCTCTCCCTGAACTGCTTTCTTCCCTTCCTACTTCCCACAGCCTGGCAACTCCTTCTAGTCCTTTCAGCCACAGGTTATGTGAAACAGCCTGCAAAGTACTTTTTTAGAATCAGTAGAGTAACTTTGTACTAAGCAACATATTCAAAATGTATTCCCCTTACAAATATGTACTCCTCAATGGCAATAACCATACCGTGGCTACTTTTTTATCCCAACATAGAGAGAAGATGTGTAGAGAGAACAAATGTGAGGAACTATGGACAAGCATAGAACAAGTGGCAGAGTTTTAAGACGCTTCATACTTGAGTAAAGACTGTATTTTGTTCACTTAATACAACTTAAAAAGTGAAAAACTAACATCGTGGGTCAGATGCAGATTAAACATTCTGGAAATAGAAAACAATTTCTGTTTCTAGTCATGAATCTGGAAAGGTTAAAGGAAATATACAGTCCCTCATCATAAAATTATTCACCATTTTAACTTTTTTATCAGAGCCATCATAACCTTAAATAGTCTAGGAAAAATGAATATGATAATTTATAACATTAAGCCCTTTTATACCAATTTATGTAGATTCAGAACCCTGGGGGAAATTCTTTGCAGTGTTTCATCACCCATGGTGCATAGCTTGATTGCACAAACTCAGGTGTGGCTGGAGTTGTCAGAGGTTATTGTAAAATATGTGAGTCATAAACTGGAGACACCCTATTGAAAAAAGATACAATGTATAATTGACTATGCTTTAATGTAAGTGAGGATTTAAGATAAATGAAGATAAATGCCCGCCCTACAAGCTGACCCACCACCCTTAAATGGCTAAGTTCCGGTTCATGAACCTTATTGGAAACACTAGATTACATCTTGAGATGAACAGTCAGCCTGACGAGACATCATAGGCATCACTACAAAGCGGGGTTGATAGAGAATTATACACGCTCTCATCCTCGGGTGGGAACTATGCTGTCAACATCTATGAGAAAACTGTCAAAAGCTATAGAACCATTTATGTAAAATGGAAGGTATCATGATTCTGTTTGTCTTGTGATACAGTAAACATTACCAAATTTCAATAGAGAAAATAAAATGTCAAAGAACAAACACAAATACTAAGAATAACTAGACAGAAGTCACTGAATTTCCACATTTTTGGAAAACCATTTTGCCTCTGTGATGTTTGCCTTTATTGGTTGAAAACAAAATAGTTCCCAGAGTGAAATTGTAAGAATATGCTTCCCATCATTCTAAGCTAGGGATCAGTGTTCTCATAGCAGAGACAAAGATGTGGGAATTTTTGTACATCCTGTGGGCTGTGAAGACCTAGCTCTGTTTTGCTAGGGCCTTGGAGGTACAAAAATGTAATTGAAAGCCTCAGAAGATGTAAGAGTAATAGTATCAGGTAGCAAGAGTGTCTTATTACTTCAGGCTGCTTTAGCAAGAGAGCCCAGGATCCACCTATTTTATGAAGCTAACTGGATATAATTCTGGCACTTATTAAGTGCAGCCAGGTATTCAGTGATGACAGACTGCCTATAGCCAAGTGAATGCCAGTCATTTAAAACTGTACCTCTAAGGTCAGTTGTACTTTAATTTAGACACAGAATTAAGCTGAAATTCACACTAATACATTAAGTTTCATCATTCCACTTTTAATTTAGAGTTTCAGATTTTGATTCATTTAGAGGGCAGTCAAGTGACCTCCCAGAAAAAGTTTATTACAAAGCAACATTTGCTGGGAGTCCAGAACCAAATCACAAATTATCTTTTAGATCTATGCCATTGTAGAAACCTGGTATCCTGATCAGTGATTGTTAAAAGCCACCCTATCACAAACACGTCCCTTCCCTCTCCTCACATGCAACATGCTTCTCAAGTCTTGCCATTATATATAAACTGGAATCCATATGACATGAAAGCAGATATAACACAAACATAATAACGATAGTCAATAGATACTTAGTCTTTACTATGTTCAGGCACTGTTATATACTATTTTTCTATCTTTTAATATTAGAATAGTGTTACATTCACAGAAATGTTGCAAAAATAGCACAAGGAATTTCCTTATACTCTGCATCTGTTTTCCTCTATTGTTTAGATCATATATTAATGTGATACATTTGTCACAATGAACCAATACTGATATGTTATTACTAACTAAAGATCATACTTCATTTGTATTTCTTTAATGTTTACCGAATACCCTTTCTTTTGTCCCAAGATCCCATCCAGGGTACCATATTGCATTTATTCATCATGTCTCCTCTATGTCGGTTTTTCGGACTTGCCTTGATTTTGATGACTTTGGTAGTTTTGAGGTGTATCGGTCAGGTATTCTGTAGAATTTCCCTCAATCCGGATTTGTCTGATGCTTTTCCGACAATAGACTCGGGTTGCGGGTTTTTGGGAGGGTGACCATAGAGGTAAAGTGTCATTCTCATCACATAATATCAAGGATACACTGTGAACATTATTTATCACTGCTGATATTGACTATGTTCACATGGCTGAGGTCATGTTTGTTAGAAACTTTGTTATTCCACTGTAAAGTTACTTACTTGTTTTCTGCCTCCTCGTAATGCACTCTTTGGAAGAAAATCACTATGCAGCCTGAACTTAAGGGGTGGGGAGTTAACACTTCACCTCTTTGAAAGCTGTTGTATGTATTTTTCATGGGTTAGCACATTGAATTTTCAAGATAATTATTGTGAGGTAGGTAATATTATCCCATTTTATACATGAGGAAACTGAGGCATAGGCAAGTTTAAATAAAGAAAAAGTGGTCACATCTAAAGGTGGTTGACCTCCATTATGAACTTGGGCAACCTGCTTCCAGATCCCGAGCTCAACGTCAAATGTGCTTGTGATTAACTCAGACAACTGACATCTAAGTGGTGGCCTGATCATTAAGGTGAAGTGGCTGAAAACCCGCTCTGTTAAGGAAACTGTGCTCCAAAGAAGCAAAATTGAGACTGATGGATGGAGCTTACAAAGGGGAGCACTTCAACCCCAAATCGGGAGCCAATATTCTGAAAAATGTTTAACAATAAATTAGGGTTAATAAGTTGTCTGAGGCTAGCAGCCTTTAGATGCCAGATTTATTTCAGAAAGGATAAAGTAATTAAGAATGGAAGTGCTTGGTTCTCCCATTGTTGTAAGTATTTTTAATGCATTTACTCATCCAGTAATCCCAACCACCACATAAAGTAGCTAATATTATTATCTCTACTTTATGAAGATAGAATTGAGGCACAAAGTCTAAATAACTTGCCCAAGTCCATACACCTAGTAAGTGGCAGAGTTGGCATCCAAATTCAAGTAACCTTAGCTCTGTTGTTCTCAGATTTACAACTGTAGACTGCCTTCTGCACAGGATAGACCATGATCAAAAGCACTTCCCATGGTGTCTTCCACTTTCTTAACCTTAGCTAGAGAAATGCTCTCCCCTCACCATTATAAAATATCTAATCTTTTGCTAATACATAATAATTCTTACAATGTTGAATTATAATTTCTTTGTATAAATGTAGGGGCAGACCAACCCTTAGTTTTGGAAGCAAATCATGAAATCAGGGACAATAGAGGAAGTCATCAGCTTAGAGAAGTGAATATATATCCTTATAAAAGGGAAAAAATAAATAAAAGGGTTAAATAATGTGTATTTTTACAATATCCAATGATTTTTTTTCTACATGCAAGTAAAAGTCTTGTTCCTAGAGATTAAAACTCCTTACTTTCTTGTGTTTTTGTAAAACATGTGAAAAGATTCATTCATTCATGAAACAAGATAATTATTTTGAACAAACACAGAGACCCAGGATAGCAACTGGAGTTTCCTCCCAGCTCTTCAGAGTTACAGGTTTAAGGAGATGTCAAAAAAACCCTTTTTTAATATTTCAGTTCACCTAACTGAGTCTACCTAACTCAGTAAAGTTTCAGTCTTGGCCAGAGAAAAGGAGTAAGAGCAGCAGGCTGAGAGCTCAACCCAGTCCATGAAAAAGCGTCACCTTCTACTAATCAATGTCATTGTTACATTTAGTTAAAAGGGTGAGAAATATGTAATTAAGGCAGAAGAGAAGAGGAAAAAGGACTTACTTTGTGAATGTCTGTCAACACTAAATTGTGGCCTGAGCAATGTAACAAGCAGAGAAGATAAATCCAATCCTGTAGTTCACGTTTTAGATTTCTGTACTGGAACATTAGTTCAGGTCTACAGAATTGATCTGGGCAATGCTTGGATACAGGAGGCCTCCAGGAAGTGCCAGTAATGAAAGTGCTTTGTCTCCCATGCACACAGCAAACCTGGCTGCTGACAAAGTAGAATCCACTGGGTTTCTCCTGATTGACACATGTGGTTAACTGAGTATCACATTGTGTTCATGTTATCATGTTACCTCTGTTCTGAAGCATACAACAAGAGATCACCCCTGACCAATCAGAGCTCAGGGTGACTATAAATAAAGCATTCATTGATTTGGTGATGGCTATAGGTAGAACCCACAGCCCATCTGCCGGACAACCAGTGGAAATCCTAAGAGCATTGTAAATTTTCCCCTCTCCCGTCCTTTTCCAATATGATTTAAGCACATGGTCATTTAAATTGATTTAGTGGCCACTAAAACAATGCTGCTTTACCTCCATCCTCCCACCCTGCCCCACTGTACCCCTACTCATGCCTTTCCATATTAAAAGTTTGCTTTTCAGGAAGAACATCTAGAAGTACTTCCCCAAGTGCATTGGATGGAGTCACATACAAAGTTATCAGTAGTCTTCTTCTTAAGGGAATCCGACACCAGGTGGTTTGGGAAGTGGGGAGGAGAGGATGACAGGACGAAAGAAAGGAGCAGAGATTTAATGTTGCTTAAATACTCTAAGGCAGACATTGTCCATCAAGCCCTGCTGACTCCATCAAGCAGAGCCTGTCACATTAATCATCTGTGTTACCACAGCAACTGAGCATATCAATTGTATTATAATTATCTTTCTGCAAGTAGACTTCTAACACTGGACCATATGCTTTCTGAAAGCTGTATCCTCATTGCTTATTACCAGAGCTATACAAAGCAGAGGAAAAGAAGGCCTTCACTAAGAATTCGGTCAAACCACATGTGAATAATGAAAAAACCAGTGTTAAGAAGCATGCATAGCTTATTCATTTACATAAATCAGAGGCGCTCAGATAGTTCAGTCTCAGGACCTCTTTACACTTCTGAAAGTATTAAAGTATTAACTATTCAAAGAGCTTTTGTTTGTATGGATTATGGTCTACAAATACTTGCCAAAGAGAATAAGGTGTTCTTAAAATATTTATCAATTCATTTAAAAAAGAAGTAATAAAACCATTATATGGTAATATAAATACCATATTTTTATGAAAAATACCTGTCATATCCACAAGAAAACTGGTTCATGGGAAGAGGAGCATTATTTTTGCATTTTTGTGCATCTATAACATTTGGCTGAATAGAAGACAGCTGGGTTCTCCATACTGGTTTCTATAATCACTCTGTTGCAATGTCACATGTACTCCACTGTGTACCATAAGAGAATGATAGTAAAATAGTCAAATGATTATTTAGTTAAAACTATTTCATTTTGACATCATGGATTCCCTAAAAAGGCTCTCAGGGCCCTTCAGGTGTGGTGGGATAACACATTGAAAAACTCTTATAAATGTTTTGAAATTCCACTCAAAGCTTCAATTAGCTAAGCTGATTTCCAGTGAAATGTTGCTTGGAAAAAGATGGGCTACCAATGTGACATTGATCCTGAACGACCTATTGTTAAGTTGAAACCTTTTACAAAGGTGGGTCTTCATACTTACTTCCTCCATTTCTGCATATTCCATGCTTAAAAATGGTTTTTGCCTCAAAACAGTGCCTAGCCATCCTCAACCCCTTTATACAATAACTTCCTTATCAGTAACCCCTTTTGGCCCATGGAATGGCACTGACAACTTCTTGTGTCTCCAGCAAATCCTGGTTGATTCAAAAATTTCAGAAAATGGAAAGTTTTCTCTTTTCTCCAAAGGGTTGAGAAATACGTAGAAAATACAATGCTTATTTTGAAGACTAAGTATAAAAAAGATTTTAAAACTTACCTGGAAGCCTACACATTGCAGCTGTCAATCTTGGCTCTTTGACACTGTCTAAATTTAGTTCCAATTAAATAAAACGTGATTTCAAATGCCCTAAATAGCAGAATCATATGGCCTCTTATAGCCAAGTAATGCTTAAAAAAGAAAAAGAAAGAGCAAATCAAAAACTCCCACCCAAGGACATGGAAGCTAACCCTATCAAAATGACTATCAATAATTAAGGCCTTTGATGCTTTGCATCATTTAGATAATAAGATTGCTTTGACGTAAATAAATACCAAATTAGGATTTGTGGCAGTCACAGGTGTTTGGCAGGAATGGCCTATAATCAAGAGAAAATGAATGCATTTTATTCAGCATAATTAGAAAAAGAAATGAAGTTTATATGCAAATTATAAACCACTTTAGTCAAAGATAACCGGTCAGACTGCTTTTGGTAATTGAAACTTTCATTTAGATGAGAATTTTCGAAGTATCTATTTTCAATGCAATTTGAGTGCAGCTGGTTGCACTCTTTCAGTCATCTGAGAGAAAAATTTAAATGTTCCTGATAACCCTCTAGTCTTGTTTTGGTGCTGACAGAACAACATATGCATTTTTTATTCTTGACTTCTCTCACTCTTCTCTGTACAGGAAGTTGGTTCCAGAAGGTTATGTGGGATTTTTCAGCATCCAGCACCAGCCCTAAAGAAACAGTATGGGGAGGAGAGACAAGAGGGTTAGGAAAGATTAGGAAGAAGAAATTTGTTTGAATGATTGTAAAATGTAAGCAAGTGTTCTAAGATCAAATTGGGAATGTAAATATTATTTCTGATTGTCTTTTTCCTCAGATAGAGCTATATTACTCCTAATCTTCTCTTGACACATTTCTCTTGTTTTGCCATATTGTAATATTTATCTACTTGTCTTTCTTCCTGTTAGACTGTATGCTGCTTAGAACCAGGCATATAAGCTACTCACCACAGTTTTTCCTCAGTAGCCAGGACTATTACCTGCCCTAAATAACTTCTTGATAAATATTTGTAAAGTTAAATGGAGTTGTTGACCTGTGCTTGAAAGGAAGAGTAAATTCAAGGAAAAAAGATAGACCTTCTTGAAGGGAAGATATAGGATATTAGAAAAGTGGCAAATCATTTTTTATAAGTTGTAATTTTTAGTTTGTTCCTTTTTTTTTTTTGGCCTAAATAGTTGCTAGCTGAATGCAATACACTGCCTCTGATTTCCAATTATACTTGTTTAGTTCTCTTATTACACTAGCTACAGTCAATCATAACTAATCCTTCACCTGGTTGATTGGCCACTCGAATACTAAATCAGTACCCTGCTACCTTAGTGCTTTTTACAGATGATGACGAAATGTTGTTAAATAAACATCTGAATTAATCATAATTACCTCTAAAAAGGCAATGTTCTACATCAATACTTTATTCTACTTTTTAATACTTTAAAGTTACAGCGTAGTACAGCAATCCTTAAAATTAAATGGCCATCAAACCTACAGAGATTGCTAGAAATACAGCTATTCTGTCTCTGTACAAGACCAACTAAATCAGAATCTCTTGGAAAACCAACTGGATTTTGGAAGAGTATTAAGGACTAAAGGAATTGACATATGAAAAGCACCTGACAGGATTCCTGAAACAGCAAGTATTTTTCTATATTGGCTATTGTTATTAGATAGTCAACAATGTATGAATGAAAACAATGGACAAATGAATGAATGCCTAGAGGAATAGGTATATATATGCCAAAGAAGATAGCATAATGTGGCCCTTGCTAAATATTTGGATGAAGATGTCATCTCTACTTTCTTCCTGCCTGCTTCCCTCTACCATTCTCAGACAGAGCCTCATTTACAGCAAGCACATGCAAAATGACCTTGTAATATTTAATCATGTAATTCACATGTAGTGGTCAGTACATTTTGGTGATAGGCTCCCCAAAGAGGATGGCCTTCCTGGGACAGCACCCAATCAGTCAGATGCCAGGGAGCTGAGAGCCATGCTTTATTCTTTTTTTCCAGTTGTGAAATTTGGGTCCTTCGCAGATAAGCAACCCGTGGCTGTCCAGGAAAATCTTAAGGAGTAGAGTGCTCTTGACTCCTCCCTTTTTGTTCCCTACTTATGTCTTCATTCCTGAATCTAAGCATCAATAAACAACATATAACCCAAAATAAAGCTATCATGGTAGAAATTTAAACACCATCATGTGAGACAGGAAGATGTTTTTTGTCATTGTTGTTAGATGTATTTACTATCTATTGCTGCATAATACATTACCGCAAATGTAGCAGTTTCAAACAATAAACATTTATTATCTCACCCTACCTATGGGTCAGGAATCCGATGTGGCTTAGCTGGGTATTTAGACACAGGGTCTCTGATAAGGCTTCCATTAGGGTGCCCGCTGGGGGTGCCATCCTCATAAGATTCTATGGAGACAGAACTACTTCCAAGCTTACTCACAGAGCTCTTGGACTGAAATCCTTAGTTCTTGACTGGCTGTGAGCCACAGGCTTCCCTCTATTCATTGCTACATAGACCCCTCCCTAGAAAAGCTTACATCATGAATTTGGGGTTCAATAGAACTAGCAGATGAGAGGGCAAGAGAAAGAATACTAGCAAATTAGAAGTCAGTCTTTTATAATCTGTTCCTGGAGGTGCCATCTCATCACTTTTTCCATATTCTGTTAAAAGCAAGTTACTAAGTTCAGTCCATATTTAAAGAGGGAATTGCAAAGGCATGGATACCAGTAGCAGGGGTCACTGGGAGCCATCTTAGAAACTGCTCACCAAATTAGGGACGTCCAACACCTAGTTAGTAATGTTGCACAAATGCTATTTTCCTCTTCTCCAGTCCTGACAATTTCAGTAGAGAAGCTTCTCAGATTCCGAGAACTTATATTTTTTTAATGAAAAAGCCTTAATATGCTTAATATGTGAGGCTAATAAGAAGGTTTTTTTTAATATCAAGGTCCTTTAAAATGTTCCCCTGACACTTCATATAATATAAAGTAAAATTCAAGAGACTTAACATAGTAATCATGCTTGTCTCTGAGCTGACCCTGCCTACCCCTACAGTTACTCATTGTCTTTCCCTTGTTAAAATTTTACAGCCTAACAGTATGACATTATTTATAGTTTCTGAGGTAATACATATATATTCCCATTGTCTTCAATATCTGGAATATTCCTTTACACATCCTACCCACCCAAGTATCTTTTATTATTCCTCTAAAAAGCCTTTCCCAACCTCCTCACTGGGCTATAAGCCCATCATTTCTATCTCCATAATACCTTGTACCACTTCTGATGTTACATTCTCTGCTTGACTTCTTCAAGAGCATATGGAATTTTTCATGGCAAGAATTATTAATATATTCAACTTTGCATTCTCAACACCTAGAATGGCACATGAGCTACAATAAGTTTCAACATATTTGTTGAATAACAGTGAAGATGGAAAAAAGAAAAGGAAAGGGGGAGGAAAGAAAAAGGAAGGAAGAAAGGGAGGGGGGAAGGAGGGAGGGAGGACCCTCCTCCAAGTAACCAAACTACGAAGTTCTTTTATTTATTGAAGTTAAGCACAATGGTAAAAGATGAATAAAATACTTCAATGAAATTACCATCAAGTTAATCTAAATTTTGAAAGTACACCAAAAAATGATGATCAAAGTAGAAACTGTCCACTATATTTTAAAAATCACATAACACAAGCAATGTTTTCAAGGTTAACACAGAAACTGGAACTAGAGGGTTTTCAGACCAAGGCAGCAAAATAACACTGTTTGAGGAATTTCATGAACGAAAGTGTCTTTTTAGTTTAAAAACCTAAATACCTCACACATTCATTGCTTAAATGTATTCTACTTTTTCTCAAGAGGTGAGGCTTTTCCTTATAACAGATGTACAGTGGTTTTTATTTATTCTCATCCCTTCATCACTCATGCTTATGACAAACCAAAGCGCAGACACTCACGCTAAGAGCTGTGCTGCTTAACTCACTAGTTGTTACTTCAAGAAGCCATTCTTCCTTCTAATCAAAACTGTTGTTCCCAATGGAAATTCCATTATTACAAGTAAGATAGGCCATATTCCCTAATTAATTGATCAATTGTAGTCATTTGGCTTTAACAAAAATCGTGCTGTTACAGAAAAATGCAACAGTCACAATATTTCTTATATGTACTGGTAAATATAATCAGAGATTAAATAAGGTGCTATAAGGAGTATCAAAATAATAGTTTTTTCTGCCCCCTTTTCTTTTTTTCTTTAAGAATCACAGATGTTTATAATTACACTGACGTGGCCCAGAATGCCCTGATTGCAGGCAGTGTCAGCAGTGGGGGACTTAGGCCGTCGCTCTTCATGTTGCATCCAGCCACCTTGGACTGGGGGGCTCTGGGGTTGGGCTGGAAACGTTACTTGTTTTCTGCCTTCTTTTAATGTTGGTTTGTTTTGCAATTTGGAAACTGATATCATCAGAATGATTCTCTCATATTAATGTTTTCCTTTCACCTGTATTCGCTTTATCCGTCAATTACAAAATCAATACCTCCTAGGTAAAAGCTCCAGTTCTTGACTCATTTTGGATGGGTTTCTAGATTGCCTTCCCTTCTAACTGGGAAGTCTGGGCTGCTCAGAGAACTTTTACAGGCTGAGCAGATCAGAGAGAGCAGTGAGAGTAGCAGGTGCTCTAGAATATTCAGTTTGGTTAAGGATGGGCTCTGGTCAGAAACCAAGCTAGAAGCAGGTGCCCTGAGGGAAATAGGGTTTCATAAAATCCCTTCAAGGTAGGCAGTGCTGTCCTGTAGAATTCTTCTTTCAGTCTAACTCTGCTGCGGTTTTACTCTTTCAGTATCTCCTTGTAACTAAAGCTGCTGTGCCTAGCTTTCCGCCTGGAATTCATTTTTCCAGCAAATACTTAAACACTTCGCCTTCGTAGACTCCTGTTTTCTCTTTCCCAACTGCTGATGCTAAATCCATAATCTTCTATAATTAATTCCACATTTTTCCTACCCAGTAACCTTGCTTATTAATTTATACTTATATCCTGAGTTTTAGTCTTTGCTTAATTAATATATGCAAATACCAAAAGTACAGGTGTACATATCAAAGGTTCAGTAAGTTCCACACCACTCAATAAAGGGAATTTCACAATAAAATGAGTCAAATGAATTGTTTGGCTTCCCAATGAATATAAAATTTATGTTTACAATATGCTGTCGTGTATTATAAAGTGGGCAATAGCATTATATGAAAAAAGATACATACCTTAATTTTAAAACACTTCATTGCTAAAAAGAAAGCTGCCCATTATTTGAGCTTTCAGCAAATCATAACCACCGATTACAGGTCACTCTAACAAATAAAATAACATGAAAGTTTGAAATACTGTGAAAAGCACCAATATGAGACACAGAGACACAAAGTGAGCAAATGCTGTTGGAAACATGGTGCTGATAGACTTGCTTGGTGCAGGGTTACCACAAACCTTCAATTTGTGAAAAACACAGTATCTTCAAAATGCAATAGAGAGAAGCCCAATAAAACAAGTCATGCTTGTAGAATAATTAAAGGATGATTTATAATATAAAAGAAAAAGTGATTCAGGAACTTGGAAGAATTTCTTTCATTAAAACTTTTTTGCAAATTAACTCCTCCTGCAGGTCCCCTGAGTAATGTTGGAGTTACCAGGGTATTTATTGTAAAGGCCCAGTGTGACAACTAGGTGTTTAACACATTTGGCTTTCATGGTTTTTAAAATTACTCTTCACTCTTTAGAGCTTCTGGCTGCCGATGTTTTCCCATTAAGATAACACGGTGGGAACTTTGTCATATCTTTTGACCTTCATCAAAAGGTATCAAGCATCTAGGTTTCAGAGATGTAGAATGAGTCATTTCATTAGCTTAATGAAAATAATAGCTGATTTTTACGGCATGTGTCTGGCTCTACATGAAACAATTTTATCTACCAACTGCTACCCTTACAACAACTCCAAGAAGAAGGTAATATTACAGTACTGGTTTACCTCTGAGGAATAGATAGTGAGGGGAGCCAACTTAGCCTATGACACCTGGTTATTTAGTTGTGCATCCTGGACTTAACCCAGTCTGTCAAATGCCACATCCCAGGTTCCTCTTCACTACTCTGCTCTTTTCCTTGAAATGAGTCCTAGGGTCTCAGGATCAAAGGCTCCAAAGAGAAGCAGTCTGTATTCTAATTTTTTTTCTAATTTGGGTAGAACATACCCTTAATGTCCATTGAAACTGCATATGTTTCTAACAGGTTGAGAAGATCTCACCAAAATTATCTTTTTATTGTCTTAATTGAACTACAAATTTCCCACATATTCCTTGAGTTAAGATTTTCTTTGTATCTGTGCTGCTTCAGAAGGTTTACCGTTTACAGATCTCAAATATTTAGTTTGAATGAGTTTGTTATCTTCTTTCCAAGATGAGAGTAACAGAATTGGAGGTGCCTGCAATTGAACGAATTGCAATTCTCTGAGTCAGGTATCAATGCCCAAGAAAAATACAGAGCTTCAGCGAGAAGCTATATGCATAATCTTTTCAGAAATTTGTATTTCAAATGTCATCCTACAAGGAAAAGGAAGGAATAACACTAACACCGGGGGAAAGGTGGTCTAGATTAATGCCAAGCTTGGCATTGTTATGTAGGTTATTGTTGGATGTCTTCTTTACTCACTTTGCTTAACCCAGTGCTGACCCGTGTGATGCTCAAATTGTCCTCCTTGAAAATGTGCTGATGAATTTTTCTGCACGTTGGAGATTTCAAAACCATTGGTCTAAAAAAATGGTAGCAATGAATGTTTTCTGGGAAAACGTGTACATCAAAGGAGGTGAACTCAGTTCTAGAAAAGCATTTTGGTTACTTTTGGGTTTATAATGGATTGTGAAGGAGATCATCCATTTGATTCCAGTTATTTTACCCCCTCTGTATCATGGCCATCAACATGAAACAGGAGAAAGAGCAAGACCAGTGGATCATATAGTGATGTTGAATCATGATATTTTCATAATACCTGATTATGAAACATTTTTTAATGTGAAATAAATCACATGCAGCAATCAGAGAAAAGAACACAGCCAAACAGCCTTACAGTAAATAATATATATATATATATATATATATATATATATATATATATATATATATATATATATATACACACACACATTTACATACATATTTAGAGAGAGTGGGGGAGGGGAGAGAAAAAACAGAGAATGGAGACTGATATAGGACTTAGGTGTGGAACTTAGACACATCACCTTGACCCACAAGCCATTTTGGCAATTGCTAAGAATTACAAATGCCACCAAGTCTGAGAGAACCAACTGAGTTGACTTTCTCTCTTCGTTTTTCTGGCTTCCTGAGGAACCTAAGCAGGGCGCAGAAGCTGCACACTGAGGGAAGGATCGCTAGGCCAACACAAATTGGAGGTCGGGGGAGGGAAGATTTCCTGGACATGGCAGCCCTGGGTCTCAGCAGACCATTAGGAATTCTGAAAGGCCACATGTGCCTGGGTCTGCCTGTAGGATGAAGACTGACAGGATATCCAGATGCAATACCCGGTAAATAGTAAGAACCACAACCACGTTGTAGTGCTCACTCATTCAGGTGCCGATCCTGGAGGCAGCAGGCATAAAACTCCTGGAGCACTTCCTGGACATAGTGAAAAGCCATGGATATGTTTTTAGTGCAAGTTTGAAGTGGAGGTCACCATAAATATACGAATGTTACGTTGGAAGAGAAAACTCCAGAATCTGAACTGAGGAAAATGATCTGAAACTTCAGCATAGGATACTCAGAATTCACCTTCCTCCAACTGATGAGAATCCTGGTGCATGACCTTTATACACCTCACAAGGGAGGGGGGGAGACCAAGTAGTCTATCAAATATTTTATACAACCTTATTGTATATACCACTTCATTTGAGGTTCTTTCCTCCTCCATGTGCTCATATTACTTAAATAATATCAAAATATGAAATACTCAGAGGGAACAAGTTTCCTATTCTGATATTTAGGAAGAGAGACAAACAGAAATCATCCACATTATATCAACATGAACAGATCTGGGCAAAGACATACAAATGGAAGGAAACTGGAAAAAAAGTCATATGGTAACCAAGAAAATATATGTCCTCTTTCCTATGATCAAAAGAAAAAAATTGAAAGAAAAATAGTCCCATAGGTAACAAAAGGAAGAAAGGAAGAAAAATAGCATGAAGATTCATATGAAAAATGCAATCTGAAAGAAACTATTATGTAAGAATTAAGGTGAATATTTCCAAGGAATGATTTATGCTGTAGAAAATTTAATGGAGCCTAAATCCAATGAATACAAAATTAAAAAAGATGATAAAACAGCAAAATGATATTGTTATGGCCTGAATAGTGACTCCCAAAGATACGTTCCCTCCAGATCCTCAGAGTACAATTTTACTTGGAATAAGGGTCTTTGCAGATGTAATTAAGGTGAGGACCTCAGATGTGATCATTCTGGATTAGGATGAGCCCTAAAAGCTAATGACAAGTGTCCTTATAAGAGACTGAAAAGAAGATGCAGAGACATGGGGGAAGCAGATGTAGAGAAACAGGAGAGAAGACCATGTGAAGATGAAGGCAGAGGTTGGAATCATACAACCAAACTGGGGGACCAAACTGAGTTGACTTTCTCTATTTTCCTTTTTCTGGCTTCAAGAGAAGCTTCTCGGTATCAAGAGATACCAAGGATTGCCAGTAGCCAACAGAAACTTAGGGAGAGGCAGGGGATGGATTCTCTCTCAGAGCCTCCATAAAGAACCAACCTTGCCAAAAGTAGGATTTCAGACCGCTGGCCTCTGAACTGTGAGAGAATAAGTTTCCATTATTTTAAGTCACCAATTTTGTAGTAATTTGTTCAGCAGACCTAGGAAACTAAAAGAGAGATGAAAAGTGAGATTGCATAGCTAAGGGAGCAAATCAAAGATGAAACAGGATTACTACAGAACTATTAATTAATTTAGAAGCAGTGAGGACAGATAAGCTAAACACTGAATTAATGACAGAACATGTAGCAAAAGTTCCTAGTTTTCCTTAAATGCCTCTATAACTTTTCCTTTAAAAAAGAAAGACTCTCAAAAGACATTTCCTGGTCTCCCCTGCAACTAGATGAAAAGGTGTTACTTAAGTCCTAGTTATGTGATAAAAATGGAAGTACATGTGTAATTTCTGAAATGTCTTTACAGAAAATGCATGCCTTAATCTTTCCACATGCCTACTGGTTGACATGCAAGGGTTATGGATGGAAACAGAGTAGCCATCTTGAACCTAGAGATGGTCTATGAGAAATACTCTCACTGATCCACACTCAGTAAGTGGACACGGAGACAAAGTGAACAGTGGAGCAAGGCTTTAATGCAGTCTTGCAAGATTGGGTGTCTGGCGAGCAGGCACAGTCTCGGCGGTTACAACAAGCAATTTATTCCTTAGCACATGAGTCCCTCCCCTGGTTCCTCATTGGCTGAGTACCACAGGGTTCACATTCTTTCCCAGACATGGCCTGAGCAAGTTATTTCCATATTAGGCTTTCTTTACATTTGTCTTAATTCTTTCCCCCAGATACGCACAGCCCATTCCTTCTCAATTTCCTTCCCCATCCCAGCCTGAGCAACTTCCCAATATGTACTTTGCCATATAGGCTATTCATCAGGACCTTATTGTTTAAATGTTTAAACCCCCTGGTGGGAATAAATCACATTTAGGTTTATGCTTTTTCTAACATGGTCCATGTTCAGGACAGAATGGCAGAAAAATGAAAGCCAACTGGGTTTCTGACAATGTAAAACATCCTTATCAGCCATGAGGGGCTTCCAGCCTTGTTGCAAGCAAAACAAATGAACTCCTGTCTTGTTCGAAACACATATATTTGAGATTTTGTTAAAGAAGCCAGAACTTTTATTTTATGTAATGAATCAAATTATATGTAGAGATATACCTGAAATTATGTTCAAAATACACTAATGATGAGGCTCTGTTTAATTTTGTATATTGTCTATCTTTCTTTATGGAAAGAAAGAGAACAGACTTTGAAATTAGACTGGAATTCATATTATTGAGCCATCACTCTCCAAATTGATCTTAGAAGGATCATTTTGCCTATTTGTCCCCTAGTTCTTCATCTAAGAAATAGAGATAACCCATGTATTTAACCTCCCCTATGTACCTTGGTTTTCTAAACTATAAAATGGGAATACTAATATTTCCTCTTTTGTAAGGTTGTTTCTGGGATTTATTTAATGTGTTTAGAATAATGTCTGTGACATATTTAGCATTATATGATTTTTAGTCATCAGCATTATCATTATAGTATTTCTGTTATTATTGCCTGGTAATAGTGTGAGATTTAAATGTGACCAAATATATAAAATATTTAGCTTAATGTCTGACAAGTAGCAAATGGTAAATAATAGTCATATTATTACCACTATTACTTAGTAAGCACATTAAGCTGTCTTTTTCCATTAGTCCCCTCCTGTCATGCTAATTAAGGTCATTTATGGTAGCACAATCTCAGTTTTCTATTTAACATTATGATACTGTTACTTTAGTATGTCCTCTCACTTCGGTGCATTCTCCTCTTCTCTATCCCAGTAGTACACTTAAAGCTTGGCTTGGTAAAATCACTACTATGATCTGAATGTTGTATCCTCCCAAAATCCACGTGGAAGCCCTAATCTTCAACTTGATGGTATTCAGAGGTGCGACCTTTGGGAGGAAATTAGATCATGAAGGTGGAGCCTTAATGACAGGACTAGTGCCCTTAGATGCCAGAGGGGTGATTTCTTTATTACCAAGTGAGGACGCACTAAGAAATCAGCTATCTGCAAGTCAAGAAGTGGGCTCTCACCAGACATGGAATCTGCCAGCACCTTGATCTTGGATTTCCCAGCCTCCAGAATTATGAGAGATAAATGTTTGCTGTTGAAGCCATCTAGTCCATGCTCTTTTGTTTGAGCAGTTTTTAGCAGCCTAAGCTGACTAGGACACTATCCCACTGCTTGTGACTTAGAGAATCAAATTCCTCATTCTGTCTTACAAATCCTTCCACAATATAATTACAACATTTCAGTTCTCTTTTGACTTTTATACTTGTGTTCTATGCTTGAGTCAAGTAAACAAATCCTATCTCCCAAATATTTCTCACAATTTTTCCTCTCCACACCTAGGTTATGCTAGTTCCCATTACTTGGGATGTCTTCTTTTCTTCTTTGTATATACACAAACATTTAAGGCCTTTATACGTATTAACTCGTCTACCAAGTGTCTCTGGGCAGTTTTGATTGAATGTACTTTTTCTCTCTTTTGAGTTTTGAACCTCTTTATAATATTAAAAGCTATGATGGATGTGATGAGGATTGGTACCCAAATCTGCCAGCTCACTTTCCTCACCTCCTGAGTACCATGAAAAATTAGCTACATACACACAGAAGACAATAACTAAACGGGCAATCAAATATCTTTCCCACCCCTCTATTTTCCCACTGGATCACATAATATAACATAACATAGACAAGGAAGCCAAGGAACTCTTCCTTTAAACCCGGACTTCAATTCAATTCTTAAAATGATAAAGAAAACAAAATTATTGTGAAACTTCCCATCATCAGAACTCAATTAATTTAGCCTGCATAATCTATAATACGTCAAACAGAGAGATGCAGTGGTCTGTTCATGTAAGCTTCAAGTAACAAAAGCACTTTTCTACTCTTTATCCCATATGTTGTAGGGGGGTTCATGGTCTTGAAAAACTACCAGCAATATTTGCGATGCATGCCACATATTTCAAAGCCTGTTAAATAATGTGAATGCAAACTCTAATGATGGAAAAAGCCTTCACATTGCAAAATAGGTGACATCAAACCGAGTGATAGGTTTGATATACTGACTACAGAATCCTAGCAAATGTTCTCTGATAAAACTAAATAAGTGATAAAATTAAATAACCGTTTAATGATAAAAAGGATAGATTCTGGTATGGAAGACAGACATATAAGTGGGTACTAGTAATTTTAGGGGTTAGGAGTGGGGAGAGAACTCCTATCTCTATGTATAAATAGAGAGATATAGATAAATAGGTAGAGGAGATTTATTATAGAATTTAGTTCAGGCAGGTAATGGAGGCCTAGAAGTTCTACAATCTGTCCCCTGCAAATTGGAGAGCCTGAAAAGTCAGTAGTGTAATTCAGTCCAAGCCCAAAGGCCTAAGAACTAGGGAGAGGGCAGTAAAAGCTCCAGTTTGTGGTTAAAAGCCTGCAAACCACAGAAGCACAGGTATAACTCCTATAGTCCAAAGGCCTGAGAAACAGTATCTCTGATGTCCAAAGGCAGGTGAAGATGGACATCCCAGTTCCAGAAAGAATTCCCCCTTCCTTTGCCTTTCTCTTCCATTTGGGCCCCAAGTACTTGCATAATGCCCACCCACATTACTAGGGTGACTCTCTTTACTCAGTCTTAGAGATGTGGTCAAATGCTAATCTCTCCCAGTAAACACCCTGACAGATACACCCAGATACAATGTTCTACCAGTTATCTAGATGTAGGTACAATTGCAGTATTTCCAGAATCTCTCGCCTGGCTTTAGTCCATCTCCCTATCAATAGGTGTTTACAAGAGGTATAGGGGGTGGGGGAAGAGACCAGCGTGGGCTGGGACAGGAGAGGTTTTTGGTCCTCCCCAGCCTGAACTAGAGAGAAATGTGGGAATGAGAGCAGTGGCCAGGAGAGAGACAAACAGAGCTGGAATAAAAGTTTATTCCTCTTGACTGATTTTGGCTTCATAGGTTTATTCATCCCGGGCTGGGAACATGCTTTCCCCCGGATTTACACCTGGCATTCCGTAGGTCAGTCAAGCTGACATGTAAAAGCAACCATCAGAGGGAATAAAAAATTTCTAGTCAGAGGAACATTTACAAATCTCTGAATACTAAAAGATCTAGTCTATATAAAAAGTCATGGGATGCTCCGAGCGGATGGTAATGATACGGGGGTTCTTGTTCATGGAGTCAAAGAATGAACTTCACAAATGCTCAAGAAAGGCAAACCGCAAAAAAAAAAAAGGTTTTATATTTAGAGAAAACGATAGTACAGAACTCCCAGTGCATGCTGGGAGGGAGCAAGAGTGCCTGTGTCTGGGCTGTGTCTAGGGGTATGTATTTCAGACTTACTGAGTTGTCTAATTTCTTATTGGCTCTTGATGGAATGCTATTCCTTGTTTTAACCAATCTTATTGAAAGTTGTCTCTATTTCTAAATTAGGCATGCTTGTGTGACCCTTACTGCTAGCAAAACAAACAAACAAACCAAACAAACAAACAAACAAACAAACAAACAAACAAAGGGGGTTTCTGCCTCAGGAATCCTGTTCTTGTATATTCCTAAGGCCCCCAGTAAGCTTCCTGCTCTTGTTCTTTCCTGAGGCCCCTTTTCCTGTTCTAACTACACAGGGGATGCCTCTGTCTTTTCCCTGTCTCAGTAGGGAATGAATGGCAAGCCTGATCCTGAGGCAGAAGAGCCCAGTGGTTAAGCATATGGCTCTGGTCTCGGATTCTTTGAGTTGAAATCCTAGCACCTAAGAAAATTTAATCCTAGATAATTACTTATTTTGATAAGGAAAATATTCAACAGAGCCATCAAGGTCAGAAAACTGCTTTTTTCCTCCGGTTGTCAAAGTCAGCAGAGCCCCCCAAGCTCCCTCCTCCCCTCCTTGTTCAGGCTTCTCTTGTGCCCTGCACATGCCAAAATGCCACATATCAAAATAATAGAGATTGCTCCCCTTCCTTGTGCTCAGGGCTCAGACCTTGGGAGATTACTCCCCTCTGGGCCCGCTGGTGTAAAATAAACCTCAAAACTCCAAGACCTCCGAGTGCTGCTTGGTTCTTCCATCAGTGATCCAGACCAGGTTTTCCAGATTTTACCATAACAATCTGTCTCATTGGACAAAAAAATATAACCTCTCTGTACCTCAGAGTACCTCAGGTTTTTATAGGGGGTGGGGGAAGAGAATACATTTCTCACATAATTATTGTGAGGAATGAATGCATAAATTAATATTTGCATTGCACTTAGAA
This sequence comes from Manis javanica, assembly GCF_040802235.1. Lineage (NCBI taxonomy): Eukaryota > Metazoa > Chordata > Mammalia > Pholidota > Manidae > Manis > Manis javanica. The sequence goes on along the minus strand of NC_133163.1, from coordinate 19,812,754 downwards.
TACTAGAAATGTGTCTAGTAAATAAGTCAATAAGAAAGGAGCATTAATGTGTTTCCAAATAATCTGCAATAGTGTGAACACTTAAGATTTAATGTAAGTGGGGTGTTTGCTTTTGTGTGTGTATAATAGAGGGAGAGAGAAGGTATATATCTGTATATATTTGCAGAGGGAGTGAATATATTTGGACATATATACATACACATATATACATATGTGTGTGGTGGGGGCAGAGAAGAGAGACAGAGAAAAGACACCTGACCTAATTTTGTAAACAGAAAATTCTTTAGATCATGGACTTTTTTAAAAATTAACTGCATATTAGAAAGGGTTATTCAAAATGGCCTTCCAATTAACTGAATTAATTAAAAAAGGCACTGACAACTCTTTGCCTCTCATTCCTCTTTTTGCTTCCATTCCCTGTTTCAAAAGCTCCCTCCAACCCCTGCCCCATTCACCAAGATCATCTGTATCCCTTTCTGTTTGTTCATTTCATGCTTTGAAAAACTGAGTGTGGATGAAGGACTTCCTTAGCATCCATCTTTTGGGTTACTTATTGGGTCAGCCCAGATCCTTCCAATGCCTCAAGACTCTCACCCATTCATTCACATTTCTTCCCTTGGCCTCTCCACCATTTGATCTATTCTTCTTCTAAGAGGTTATATCTATTGTGTGTATCTGGAGAAAAGTGTGGTTACTTGACTATGCACTTAGAACAACATCTGATGATGAAATCACTCTGAGATATTAATAGTGGATAATTACTTAACATGCAACTCTGGCCAGACATATTTTCATTTTACTTAACTTGCCTTATTTCGCCTGAGTGAACTTCAAAGTCTGAATGCACCTTCTTGTGTCCATGCATTCCTATAAGTAAGAGTAGGCCTGCTGGAAGATCTTTCCTTAATGCCAAATTTAGTGTTTCAAAGTAGGCAATTCCCTTAGAAATGTATCACTGAGTACAGTGGTATTGCTTCCACCTGTGGGGGAGTGGAACTTAAACCATGGCCTGCACCTGATCACAGAGTTACCCTTCAACTGGGATTGGGCAGGGTTGAGGGGGCACTGATTTCTTTTACCATTTTGGTATCTTCATTTAAAACTCATATTTCTCTTCAAACATTATTCCAAAATGAATAGTTGTGCAGATCACAAGAGGTACCAGTGCTTTTCTTCTTAGTGTTCTTTTTCTTTTTATTATCATGTGTGTTTTTTTGCTCTCCTTTTAAATTTTATTCTAATTAGTTGCCTCTGATGCTCCTTTGCATCCTTCAAAAATTTTATCATTACTCTTTTTTCTCAAAACAAGGAGGGCATTAATCAGACTATAGTTTGAACAAGGTACAATGTTGCAGTTTTTTTATCAACGAATCTGGTATCTATGGATAACAAAGAGTCTTGACCTTTTCATTCAGACTAAGATGGAAGAATCCATTTTTATGCTTCTTGGTTCTCTGTCATCATTTTTTCTTTTTTTTTTTTTTTTGCCTGGGGAGTATTGTGGGGGGTGACAATAAAAGTACACAGGCTGGGAAAACTGAACAGAACTGAAATAAGGCTGATGAGGGTTTAAAGTACAAACTTCACCCATGCCTATAATTTTAAAGACATTTTAACTTCCTTTGATAGTTTAATTCAACTAAACAAGTAGTCAGTGTGAATTTATTGTACAGCTAGACACTGGGGAAGGCTCAATAGCTGGCACATGAAGCTTCCTTCAAGGACACAAGAAAAAGGCTTGGTATACTTGAAATAGCATTTTCCTCAAGTAAATGGGAGTACACTGTCAGATTCCTGCTTTGTAAGTTCTTGTAAGATCAGGAATCATGTCTAATTTTTGGATTCCATCTGGCTTATAATAGGTGGTCACTTGATTTCAGATCTGTCACTAACACTTAAAATACCATCAGTCGCAATGTCAGTATGTAAATGAAACAATTACATTAAACTGACTCTGTGGTCCATTCTTATCTTACATTCCATGATTCTTGAAATAAGAATCATATAGGACAAGGAGCCACAGAGTGCCAAATGAAATATACTACAGAACTTTCATGGATAGGACAATGATCAGGAAATGGGGAAAAAAGCCACTGCAATAATTGGAAAGGATGAATGGAGGATGCAAAAATGGACCAATCTTGAAATTAGGCAGAAGATGGATGGCCTAAGACAAAGGGAGCAATGAAATTAACATATTCCATCAAATATGTCATCAATTATAAGACACATTATTATTTTATTGCTAAAAAATATTATTTGTGGGCAGATCCAAGATGGCGGCCTGAGTAGGACAGTGGGAATCTCCTCCCAAAAATATATATATTTTTGAAAATACAACAAATACAACTAATCCTAAAAGAGAGACCAGAAGACACAGGACAATATACAGACCACATCCACACAAGCGAGAGCCCAGTGCCTGGTGAAAGGGATAAGATACAAGCCCCGGCCCGGTGGGACTCTAGCGCCCCCTCCCTCCAGCTCCCGGCGGGAGGACAGGAGTCAGAGCGGGGAGGGAGAGGGAGCCCAGGACTGCTAAACACCCAGCCCTAGCCATCTGCACCAGAGCGCAGACACAGTGCATGCGTGGAGGGCTGAAAACTAGGGAAACAGGGCAGCAAGACCTCTGAGTGGGTTCCGAAGCTGATGCCCCTGTGACAAAGAAAAGCGAGTGCTTTTTGAAAGTCTTAAAGGGACAGGGATGCAACAGCTGGATGGAAACAACCCAGGTCACAGTCCAGCAGCTTGAAATTCCAGGGAAACCTGAGTGCACTAACCCCCTGGGCAACAGCTCTGAGACCCCTCACAGAGGTAAACAGCCAAACAACCCCCCTGTCCATTACCCCTCAAGGGTGCGGCCATAGCAGAGAAGCAGCCTGAGGCTGGCCACGACCTCAGAAAGGGAGCTTCCTCCATATCAGCCGGGCAAGACACAAAGAACCAGTCTACATGCAATTACCCAACACAAGCCACTAAGGGTCGCAGTTGTCCAGTAAAGAAAGGCCAGTAGTAAGTGGAAAGTTTGGCCCTCCCAGCTGAAAGTCAATAGCACCTATCAACATGAAAAGGCAAAAAAATTTGATCCAGACAAGACTAACCCAGAGAGCTTTGGCATCTGCTATATCTTCCCCTGAGAAGGAACCTGGGGAGATAGATTTAACCAGTCTTCCTGAAAAAGAATTCAAAACAAAAGTCATAACCATGCTGATGGACTTGCAGAGAAATATGCAAGAACTAAGGAAGGAGAATACAGAAATAAAACAAGCTCTGAAAGGACTTCAAAACAGAATGGACGAGATGTAAGAGACCATTAATGGAGTAGAAAACAGAGAACAGGAACGCAGAGAAGCTGATGCAGAGAGAGATAAAAGGATCTCCAGGAATGAAAGAATTCTAAGAGAGCTGAATGACCAATCGAAATGGAACAATATCTGCATTATAGGGGTACCAGAAGAAGAAGAGAGAGAAAAAGGGATAGAAAGTGTCTTTGAAGAAATAGTTGCTGAAAACTTCCCCAAACTAGGGGAGAAAATGGCCTCTCAGACCACAGAAGTACACAGAACTCTTATGACAAGGGATCCAACGAGGGCAACACCAAGACACATAATAATTAAAATGGCAAAGATCAAAGACAAGGACAAAGTATTAAAGGCAGCCAGAGAGAAAAAAAAGGTTACCTACAAAGGAAAACCCATCAGGCTATCATCAGACTTCTCAACAGAAACCCTACAGGCCAGAAGAGAATGGCATGATATACTTAATGCAATGAAACAGAAGGGCCACAAACCAAGACTACTGTATCCAGCACGATTATCATTTAAATATGAAGGAGGGATTAAACAATTCCCAGACAAGCAAAAGTTGAGGGAATTTGCCTCCCACAAACCACCTCTACAGGGCGTCTTACAGGGACTCCTCTAGATAGGAGCACTGCTAAAAAGAGCACAGAACAAAACACCCAACATATGAAGAATGGAGGAGGAGGAATAAGAAGGGAGAGAAATAAAGAGTCATCAGACCATGCTTAGAATAGCTCAACAAGCGAGTTAAGTTAGATAGTAAGATAGTAAAGAAGCTAACCCTGGACATTTGGTAACCACAAACATAAAGGCTGCAATGGTAATAAGTACATACCTTTCAATAATCACCCTAAATGTAAATGGACTGAATGCACCAATCAAAAGACACAGAGTAATAGAATGGATAAGGAAGCAAGATCCATCCATATACTACTTACAAGAGACTCACCTCAAACCCAAAGACATGCACAGACTTAAAATCAAGGGATGGAAAAAGATATTTCATGCAAACAACAGAGAGAAAAAAGCAGGTGTTGCAATACTAGTATCAGACAAAACAGACTTCCAAATAAAGAAAGTAACAAAAGATAAAGAAGGACATTACATAATGATAAAGGGCTCAGTCCAACAAGAGGATATAACCATTGTAAACATAAATGCTTCCAATACAGGAGCACCAACATATCTGAAACAAATACTAACAGAACTAAAGGAGGAAATGGAATGCAATGTATTCATTCTGGGAGACTTCAACACACCACTTACTCCAAAGGACAGATCCACCAGACAGAAAATAAGTAAGGACACAGAGGCACTGAACAACACACTAGAATAGATGGACCTAATAGACATCTACAGAACTCTACATCCAAAAGCAACAGGATAGACATTCTTCTCAAGTGCACATGGAACATTCTCCAGAATAGACCACATACTAGGCCACAAAAAGAGCCTCAGTAAATTCCAAAAGATTGAAATCCTACAAACCAACTTTTCAGACCACGAAGGCATAAAACTAGAACTGTAAAAAGAAAGCAAAAAGGCTCACAAACACCTGGAGGCTTAACAACATGCTCCTAAATAATCAATGGATCAATGACCAAATGAAAATGGAGATCCAGCAATTTATGGAAACAAACGACAACAACAACACAAAGCCCCAACTACTGTGGGATACAGCAAAAGCAGTCCTAAGGGGAAAGTATATAGCAATCCTGGCATATTTAAAGAAGGAAGAACAATCCCAAATGAATGGTCTAATGTCACAATTATCAAAATTGGAAAAAGAAGAACAAATGAGGCCTAAAGTCAGCAGAAGGAGGGACATAATAAAGATCAGAGAAGAAATAATAAAATTGAGAAGAATAAAACAATAGCAAAAATCAATGAAACCAAGAGCTGGTTCTTCGAGGAAATAAACAAAATAGATAAGCCTCTAGGCAGACTTATTAAGAGGAAAAGAGAATCAACACAAATCAACAGAATCATAAACAAGAAAGGAAAAATCACGACGGACCCCACAGAAATACAAAGAATTATTAAAGACTACTATGAAAACCTATATGCTAACAAGCTGGGAAACCTTGAAGAAATGGACAACTTCCTAGAAAAATACAACCTTCCAAGACTGACCCAGAAAGAAACAGAAAATCTAAACAGACCAATTACCAGCAACGATATTGAAGCGGTAATAAAAAAACTATAAAAGAACAAAACCCCCGGGCCAGATGGATTCACCTCGGAATTTTATCAGACATACAGGGAAGACATAATACCCATGCTCCTTAAAGTTTTCCAAAAAACAGAAGAGGAGGGGATACTCCCAAACTCATTCTATGAAGCCAACATCACCCTAATACCAAAACCAGGCAAAGACCCCACCAAAAAAGAAAACTACAGACCAATATCCCTGATGAATGTAGATGCAAAAATACTCAACAAAATATTAGTACACTGAATTCAAAAATACATCAAAAGGATCGTACACCATGACCAAGTGGGATTCATCCCAGAGATGCAAAGATGGTACGACATTCGAAAATCCATCAACATCATCCACCACATCAACAAAAAGAAAGACAAAAACCACATGATCATCTCCATAGATGCTGAAAAAGGATTTGACAAAATTTAACATCCATTCTTGATAAAAACTCTCACCAAAATGGGAATAGAGGGCAAGTACCTCAACATAATAAAGGCCATATATCATAAACTCACAGCCAACATTATACTGAACAGCGAGAAGCTGAAAGCTTTTCCTCTGAGATCGGGAACTAGACAGGGATGCCCACTCTCCCCACTGTTATTTAACATAGTACTGGAGGTCCTAGCCACAGCAATCAGACAAAAGAAAGAAATACAAGGAATCCAGATTGGTAAAGAAGAAGTTAAACTGTCACTATTTGCAGATGACATGATATTGTACATAAAAAACCCTAAAGCCTCCACCCCAAAACTACTAGAACTGATATTGGAATACAGCAAAGTTGCAGGATACAAAATTAACACACAGAAATCTGTAGCTTTCCTATACACTAACAATGAACCAATAGAAAGAGAAATCAGGAAAACAACTCCATTCACAATTGCATCAAAAAGAATAAAATACTAAGGAATAAACCTAACCAAAGAAGTGAAAGACTTATACTCTGAAAACTACAAGCTACTCTTAAGAGAAATTAAAGGGGACACTAACAAATGGAAACTCATCCCATGCTCATGGCTAGGAGCAATCAATATCATCAAAATGGCCATCCTGCCCCAAGCAATATACACATTTGATGCAATCCCTATGAAATTACCAGCAACATTCTTCAATGAACTGGAACAAATAATTCAAAAATTCATATGGAAACACCAAAGACCCCGAATAGCCAAAGCAATCCTGAGAAAGGAGAATAAAGTAGTGGGTTCTCACTCCCCAACTTCAAGCTCTACTATAAAGCCATAGTAATCAAGACAATTTGGTACTGGCACAAGAATAGAGCCACAGACCAATGGAACAGACTAGAGAATCCAGACATTATCCCAAACATATATGGTCAATTAATATTTGATAATGGAGCCATGGACATACAATGGTGAAATTACAGTCTCTTCAACAGATGATGCTGGCAAAACTGGACAGCTACATGTAGGAGAATGAAACTGGACCATTGTCTAACCCCATATACAAAAGTAAACTCAAAAGGGATCAAAGACCTTAATGTAAGTCATGAAACCATTAAACTCTTGGAAAAAAACATAGGCAAAAACCTCTTAGACATAAACATGAGTGCCCTCTTCTTGAACACATCTCCCCAGGCAAGAAAAACAACAGCAAAAATGAACAAGTGGGACTATATTAATCTGAAAAGCTTCTGTACAGCAAAAGACACCATCAATAGAACAAAAAGGAACCCTACAGTATGGTAGAATATATTTGTAAATGACAGATCCAATAAAGGCTTGATGTCCAAAATATATAAAGAGCTCACATGCCTCAACAAACAAAAAACAAATAATCCAATTAAAAAAATGGGCAGAGGTACTGAACAGACAGTTCTCCAAAAAAGAAATACAGATGGCCAACAGACACATGAAAGGATGCTCCACATCGTTAATTATCAGAGTAATGCAAATTAAAACTACAATGAGGTATCACCTCACACCAGTAAGGATGGCTGCCATCCAAAAGACAAACAACAACAAATGTCGGTGAGGCTGTGGAGAAAGGGGAACCCTCCTACACTGCTGGTGGGAATGTAAATTAGTTCAACCATTGTGGAAAGCAGTACGGAGGTTCATCAAAATGCTCAAAACAGACTTACCATTTGACCCAGAAATTCGACTCCTAGGAATTTACCCTAAGAACGCAGCAATCAAGTTTGAGAAAGACAGATGCACCCCTATGTTTATCGCAGCACTATTTACAATAGCCAAGAATTGGAAGCAACCTAAATGTCCATTGGTAGATGAATGGATAAAGAAGATGTGGTACATATATGCAATGGAATATTACTCAGCCATAAGAAGAGGGCAATCCTACCATTTGCAGCAAAATGGATGGAGCTGGAGGGTATTATGCTCAGTGAAATAAGCCAAGTGGAGAAAGAGAAATACCAAATGTTTTCACTCATCTGTGGAGTATAAGAACAAAGGAAAAACTGAAGGAACAAAACAGCAGTGGAATCACAGAACCCAAGAATGGACTAACAGGTACTAAAGGGAAAGGGACTGGGGAGGATGTGTGGGTAGGGAGGGATAAGGGGGCAGAGAGAAGGGGGATATTAAGATTAGCATGCATAATGGGGGAGTGAGGGAAAGGGGAGTGCTGTATAGCACAGAGAGGACAAGTGGTGATTCTGTGGCATTTTGCTATGCTCATGGACGGTGACTGTATTTGGGTTTGTGGGGGGTCCTTGTATAGGGGAGAGCCTAGTAGACATAGTGTTCTTCATGTAAGTGTAGATTAATGATAAAAAAAAGAAAGAAAAAGGGAATTACTCCCTGATAGGATAAAACTAACTGTAAATCAATGATTCATGCATGCTTTAAATATCCTTAATTTTGTTCACTTAAAGGGTGACAGATGATTGGCTATGGAGGTACATTTTTCTGATAATATTCCTTTCTCTTAAAAAAAAAAAAGCAGTTCCTGTGTGGTGACCTCCAATGAGTTCTACACAATGTTCTAAAGGGCATATCAAAGTGTGGGCAAAGGGTCTGTTTGTGTTTATATAGAGGATCAAAGCCTAATTTGGCTACCCAGTAAATGAACTAAGATACGATATGAAGAAGAACTTCCAACATCAGCACTCTCGGGAAGACTCATGCCAGAAGATGATCATCAAAAAACCCCAACAAAGATCCACGCACTGCTACAGGTATAGATGCACTCATCCCACGGGTTCCTGGACTTGCCATGGGAATGAAGAAGAAGATATCTAAGCTGGCCTGTGCATACAGTAAAACAACAAATTTGACTGGACCTATACTGTTGGAACTCAACCAAGAATTATGGGAAGTGCAAGTTGTAGAGCTCCAAAATCTTACAACTACAGACTATCTATTGTTAAAAGGACATATGGGATATGAACAGTTCCCAGGAATGGGTTGTTTTGATCTGTCTGATTTCTCTCAGACTGTTCAAGTTTAGTTGGATAATATCCATCATATCATAGATAAATTTTGACAAATGCCTAGGATGCCTAACTGGTTTTCTTGGTTTCACTGGAGATGGCTGGTAATTATAGGTTTGCTTTGGTTATGTAACTATATTCTTATTATGTTAATGTGTGTGCACAATTTAATTAGTAGTTTAAAACTTATACATGCTTAAGTTACTCTACAAGAAGATGTGTCAAAGAAATAATCAATCTTCCCATTTTTTCTTCCGTCTGCTACTTCTATAGCTTTTCTTCTTCCTTCCTAATTACAACCCTTAAGTAGAATTCGTGCCCTCATAACAAAATTACCGAGTATTATAATTCTTCCAAGTAGTAAAGATACCTCAAGACAAATGCTGGGCATAGAAGCCACAGGGCATAAATATGCAAAGAAGTAAAAAGCTAACCTTTTCAAACAATATTGTTTTCCTCTCACTTACCAACTTTACATCTCCCTGTATGGCCATGGAAGATGACTGGTTAGCCAGAGACGGGTAAGGTTCCTCAAGGGAGGAACAACCTAAGACAGACACAGTTTCAGGGGGGCCATCAGGTGAGAAATTGGGGATCAACAGAAGTGAGGCTTAGCACCTCATCCCCCGTTTTGAGAGAAATCTTCTGCATCCGTGGATGTTTTGTTGCCCTTGTCTAGCCTGGATTAATACTTAGTCTATAGGCACACACCTGATCATCTACATTTGCCCTCTTACAGCACTAAACTATGTTTTCTACCTTTATCTTGCATCTACCTACCACTTCAGCATTTTATTTAAAAAAAAAAATAATAATAATAATAAGGGAGAAATGTGGGATTCACATATAAATCAAGTATAAAAATCAAACGAATATTCATATTTGACCTGATTGTTTATAGTTCATAATGCGTGATCAAAACCAAAAGTTTCTGTGATGACTGCCCTTGCACTGTTCACCAATTAAGAACTTATTCACTATGTAAGAATTTGTTCACCATGTAAGAACTTGTTCGCTATGCTTCAGAAGATTGGAGACTGACGAGAATTAGGCTTGAGATGGATTAATGATTGTACATTGAGCATTGACCCCCCCATACTGAATTTTATTGTTGTTAACAGCCATTTGATCAATAAATATGAGAGATGCCCTCTCAAAAAATATATATATATTATTTATGCATTGCTAAAAGGTAAAAGGCTACCTATTAAACTACAACCTGGTACTTTGTTATCTCTCTGATTTTTTCAACCGTTACATTTATTTAAGAAGTTCATTTATATTCTTCTGAAAGTGAAAGAAGACATATAGATCACCAACAGGTCCATGAGAAGGTGCTCAACATCACTAATCACCAAGGAAATGCAAATCAAAACCACGGTGAAATATCACCTCATGCTAATTAGAATGATTATTATCAAAAAGTTGAGATATATAACAAGTGTTTGCAAGGTTGTGGAGAAAAGGAAACCCTTGTACACTCTTGATGAGATGTAAATTGGTGCAACCACTATGGAAAACAGTATGGAGGTTCCTCAAAAAATTAAAAATAGAACTACTGTATGATTCAGCAATTCTGCTTCTGGGTATATATCCAAAGGAAAAAAAAAACACTAACTTAAAATGGCATCTGTAGCTCCATGTTTGTTCTGGCATTATTTACAATAATCAAGACATGGAAGCAAACTATGTGTCCATGGATAAGTGAATGAATAAATAAAATGTGACATATACACATATATATATATATATATGTAAATTACATCCTGGGGCTATAATGTTCAGCAGAGTGATTATACTTAACAATACCATATTGTATATTTGAAAGTTGCTAAGAGAGTAGATCTTAAAATTTCATTTTACAAGAAAAAATTGGAATATATGTGGTGATGGATTTTAATAGACTTATTGTGATTTTTTTTCATAAAATATATATATATACATCAAATAATCATATTGTACACCTGAAACTAATATAATGTTACAGGTCAACTATATCCCAATTTTTAGAAAAAGTTCCATTATATTCGTTTGGATATAAAAGAAAAGACCAGGAGAACAGCTATCAAGTTTACCCAAACATAGTCAGTAACAATTGTATCCTAACTGCAACCTGGACAAATGAAATGACAGGATACTATTGATTATAAAATAGTCACTGTTCAGAGATGTTAAAATGTAAAAAAATAAGTGGGTATCTTAAAAATAAGCAAAATAGGCTAGCATGCATTTTATATCTAAGATCATGGGGTGTTCAGTGACTAGCATGGTAAATGATTTGCATGGATGTGTAGACATTACTTGGAGGAAAACTCACAAGGCTGAGAGCAGAAAAAGCTGGGGGCAAGATCATAAAAGAAGATGTAACACTTAGAATACTTGCAGATCCAAAAGAGTTCTATTAAAATACTTACATGTACAAATCTAAAAATTCCAAGTGATTTTTTCTAATTAGTATCCCATACCTTGATCAAATAGAACTTGCCAAATGTGAACCTGAGTTCTGAATAACTCATTATAAGCTAAATAACACCTCCAGTTCATAACTGAATATCAAATGACCCAGATTTATACAAAAGTAGCTTTTCATTACATGTTATATGCTTTCATCTTAGTTCTCAGGGAAAGAAAGATATTTTTAAAAATACCTTCTGGTTCACAGATTACAGAAACAAAGGACATTTTCCCCTGTTTCCTCACTGAAACAGCTATGAGTCATTTCGAATTTCACTCAGATCTTCTAGTGAAGGTACTTACACAAAATCTTCTCCTGAAAATAGCCAAATGCCTGCAAGCAAACTAAAAGAGAACAAGTCAAAAAGAGCATGGCTCCTTCAGTTCTGAGTGGTAATTAAGATTCTTAGTTTCCACCATCCTTACCAAACAGACTACTCTGTGGTGTTGATTGGGGAGTGGATTTCATTACTAAACCCAAGGTCACAGGTGGTTTTGCACTGAAGCATAATTAAATTGTGCAGAAGGAATTAAAAGAGGTTAGCAAATAAGGTCTCCTTATTCGGGCTGAATAGGACAGATATAATGCAGTGCCATGTGCAGGCTCCAACCAGACAGCTCTTGGGCCCAGGGAGATTAATCTGGAGAGCAATCACTTGATGATCCCTGACTATGAATACTTAGTTGAAATTATTCTTCAGTCACCCTGGGATGGGAAAAGCAATCACTCATAATTAACAGGTCACTTTTTTTGTAAGAATATTTATGCAGAGCACAGAGAGGATGGCATCAGAGAAAATCCCTCTTGTTTAGGGAAAAATTGATATGTGTGCTTGGGATGAACAAGATGATCAAAAACTGTTAAAGAGTAAAGGAATTTATTAAGGATGAAGAGGTCTACTTAACTGTAGATTTGCACGTGTGCATTTTGGGGAAATGAAAGTACCACAGCTGGGAAAGAGGTAGCAGAGTGGTGAGAGATGCCTTTCCTCACTTTGAGAAAAATCAGTTCTCTTCAGCTAGGTTTTGATGAAAGACACAAATAAGTACATTGAATACTAACTTCGTGCCCTGTTCCCCAAAGATATAATGATTGTTTTTGCCTTTGGAAAGCTGAACTATAGACACTCTTATGCACTTAGATTGTAAGAAACTATAACTCCAGTTCAGTCACAATGTATCATTTACACCATTTCTACATTATCCCAGTAAATATATTTGTCCAGTCAAAGAATTAAAATATCCAATATTATCACATGAAGCAGAACTTTGTGTTTTTTTTCTGACAAAGCTTTCAGAATACACTGTGAATTACTAACATAACAAATATTTATATGTATTGTGTGTACATGTGTGATGTGTGTGTGTGTGTAGTACTAGCAGTAAAAGAGCTAAATAAATCCATGAGCACATACATGTGAGAGACTAGATTTTATTTACTGGATAGGAAACTATAACAATTTTTTACTACTCTGACAGAAATATTTGAATGTGACAATATCCATGATTATTTATAAGCAAGTGTTTCTAAAGATTCAGGCCACCAATTGGATTAATCAGATTGTCAAATTCTGAACTTCTCAGTAGACATACAAATTAGAGTACAGCTTTGCTGCCAGTCAGAAGCAAAGCTTTAAATAGCTAGTTGTCTTTTTATTAAAAAACACGTGTTGTCCTGGTATAGTAGAAAGAAGTCCGAGTATGTAAATGTTCAAGCCCAAATTTAAAATATTATGTTATGTATTTTAATACAATATGTAAAATATTATTAGCCACCACCTAATTCAAATATCTTATTTCAAGTCCTCATCCAACAGGTGATATAAGGTTGGTTTTAGGTACACAGAATCAGGTTAAATTAGTTCACTTCCACATAAATGGCTGATAATAATTTGCCATGCAAGAAATATGTAAAATCTAAAATGGTTCAGATTAATCTAAATAAACTTAAGTAAATCCATAACTATAGAGTTTGCAAATATTCAAGAGTCTTCGGTATATTCTGGAATTAAAAACTACATTTAATATAGCAGTACATCCTGTTTTCTTGGCCAGCTTCCTTAACTGTTACTGGTTTTTCCCAGCTCTCTCCTTTCTATTTGCATATATTATACAGTGGATTTTTTGTTTATTTCTTTATATAAGAATACTGCATTTGTATTCATACATCTGTGTGTACATTTAATCTAAGTAGGTAGGCAGAATTAGTGATGAGTTGAGAAGGACGTCCTTTTCAAGAGTGAATTTCAGACGGCTGTGATATATATAGTCAGCATTCCCTATAAATAAGCCTAAACTACTTTCCAGTTTGCCTAACAGTCCCAGTTCACATCTGTTGTCCCAGTCTCCAGTCGTTTATCATTTACTCCTCTTCATTTTAAAATTCAATTCAAATGTGATGCAATTCACTTTCTGTGGAAGACCACTGAGAACAAGGGCTGGGTGGGGCCAGAGAAGCCCCTGACGTGGCAGCCCTTTCCGTCTTGGGTGTCCCGGGCTCCCCTAGGCCAGTCAACCTCCTGTTCCGGAAACGCGCATCTAGCGGTTCTCCGATTCTCATTAACCAGGATTTTATTTGAGTTTACTAATTACCTTAGAACCTGAAAGATTATTGTCTTAACTTAAAAATATTACATATTACGGATTCTAGAGAATAATCATTGAATGTATTTTAAAATTACTAATTTATTTTCCACAAGAGAAAACTTTAAGGGAAATTATAGGCAATCTTATGATAAATAATAAAACTATATTGAAAAAAATACATTTTTCATAAAAACAGAGTTAAGGACCTGATTAAATTACACTAGCATATAATAAAATAACCACTTGTTATCTTTTTAGTGTTTAATATAAAGATTTTTAAAAATTTTGCTTTTATGTACTCAGAATAATTGTTACTTTTAGAAATTATTTTAAAAATACATTTGAATAGAACTATATATGTAATATAATTGATATATAAAAATAGAATCTAATATAACAAATATAAATAATAACACCAATTTATCAATAAATCATATTTTAAGAATCATTTATTTTTATTTTAGTATCCCTGTGTCACACTAAGATTTGTCTATATTTAGATTATAATTTATAGAAGTCTTGACATATAAACCCCATACTTGTAACAGTCAGAAGTAACTTGTAGGATAAAGTGTAATTATCTTTATCTCTTGAATTGTTTTTGTCAGTTATATCTTTATTATAAATACTTGTTTGGTACATCCTTTTAGGTCCTAGGATCATCCTGCCAGTTGCTCAATCGTGGGGGTAAAATTAATAGGTGAATATTCTTGCCAAATACATACACAGACTATATATTATCTGTTGAACATGCTAGTCATATCAATTATGATGTTTTGCTTTCTAACTCTGTTAAATATACAAATTTTATTCTCATTTCAGGATTTTATTAATGATATCTTTTAAACAAGGTGAATAATCCTAAAATTGCCCATTAGGGATGACAAAGTAGGAATTTATTAGTAAAAGTAGGGGAAAAAAATAAAAAACATTTCCCATTTCCTGCCCTTCTAATTAGCCCATTTACCTCTTTATATGCCAGTTAGAAACAGTTGCTCTTCACCTCCCTGTCTCCCTATTTCTTCTTTTCCTTTTCCCTTTCTCTTCACCTCCTTTCAGCAGACTTTATTTTTTAGAGTAGTTTTTAGGTTCACAGCAAAACTGCACAGAATGTATGGAGAATTCCCCATATACTCCCTGCCCTGACATGCATACTGCTCCCCTTTTCAATATCTACCCCCAGAGTGAAAACAGCTATTTTTAATTGATGCTTTAAGATACATTTAGCCTAACTGTGTGTTAAGAGGACTATTGTACTTTGTTTTTCTTTTGCATTAATAGCTTCATAGCTGACTTTCTCCCCACTCTCGCTTAGAGCTTAGCTAGCAAGTCATTTTAGAGCAGAAGGTTTGGTGAACAAGACTTGCTCTAACTTCCTTTGTTGGCAAGTGTTTACACTGCCGAAGGCATCTCAGCCTCTGTTTACTATTGATTTTAATGGGTTTTGTTGGCCATTCCCAGTCCATCTGTCTGCAATTAAACAAAGATCCTTTCTATCCCTATAGGAATTTCAGAGCTATGAAAACTCAAAAAATGCCACGTGGGAGATTACTTTACCTCCCTTTTTGGCAAAGATTAAAGTGTTCTGGGATTGATTTTTGTTCATCCAAGCCTTTAAATAGCTACCTTTCTCACCACTCTTAAAAAAAACTTTCCAGTAAAATACCCCCTGTCATGAACCCAAAGATGCTGGAATAACAGTAATCAAAAAACATGGACTAATGATCACCTTTCTAAGGAGAAATATTATTAATAGAACGAAATTTGCCCAGAAGAGCCCTGAGACAACATCTTTGCATCTCTTCACTTGCTCTGAAAAGGCATCTTCCATTTCAACCCTGTAGTTATTTAACCATCCTCAGTAAGTTCACAGTTTTTCTCCTCTTTCTCTATGTCACTTAACTAGGAAACTAAAATAGGGCAGATAGATGTTAGTTCTATGGATTCTTAGGCTAAATTCATGTCTTGTTCCTCATTCCCTAACCAAGGTTTTAATTCCACAGTGTCTTTGCCTTCAAAACTCTTGGAAGATAAGAGGGGTATATTTCATTCTGAATTACTGTGGAAACCTCCAAAAGTCTTTAGGCAGATTGTCCCAGAACAGACAGTGCCATCCTGTATGTTTAGAAACAGGTTTAAATAGATTTGAATTCTTCTGTAGAAACAGACTGAAAAAAACTCCGGGCTCTCTCTCTCTCTCTCTCACACATCTTTAATCCTTAATCTCATTTCCCAACTCAGTGGGAACAAAGTGGACGTATGGCTCCAGAGCTGCAAGCCTTCAGTTTCTGGAAAACTTGTAGATTTAAGCTTAAGGAAAACAAATGTCCAGATGCTGTAGCCGCCATGATTTATATCTCTATTCATGTTTTTGTTAATATTTTTCTTCTATATCATAAATGCCTAGAACTGCTATGTGAAATCTAAGGAATGTTATTACTCAAACAACAAAAGGAATAGAGCAACTTAATGTATTTTATTATCTTACAGGAGGCAAACTAAAGTGAGTAAGTGCCATCGTAAAAAGAACCATATTTTTTAAGAGCCAAATAGAGAGGTGCTAATAAAAATGAAGGGTTTCCTATTTTGCTCAGTTCCCTGCAGAGAAAGAAAAGGGACGCATTGAAGCTGAGGGGCGTGGCCCTCCGAGCCAGGGACTGTGCACAGATGTCTAGGTACTGCTGTTCAGTCTTCCCTTCTAAGGTCGCGAGGGAAACATGCCTGTATGGGACAACTGAGACCTTCCTAGAGGCTTGGAGGACTATGTCGGCCTATCGGGGTGAGGCGGAGAGGCGCTTGGGGCCGGATTATCTTCGTTGCATGAAGTTCAGGGCTGCTGCCGGCAGAGCCTGTCACTCTCACTTTACCACAGACACCACAGCTCACTTTACCAAATCAGCCCCGTCTGTGGCTGTGGCCACTGGAAGCACCTCCATGGTGTAGGGATTACCTTCTAGCTGCAGATCAGTGAAGGAGTAATTAGACATGCATAGTGAATTGACAGGGGCTGCAGAGAGGCGCTGACTTCCCTCTGAAGGGGATTTCCAGTTGCACTGACAAGATACCGCACACACTGGAGATGCTCCACCCTCCATACGGAATGCAACAAGACCGTGAGACTCATCTGATTCAGGACCCTGAACCCAGAATCCTATGGGGACTTCAAAAGAAAAAAGTCAGGACTCCTAGTCTGAAGTAACTCAGCACTCCGTTCTCTTCAGCTTCAGATTTCTCTTGGAATCTTCTTAATGTTCTGGCATTTTAGGGGTTTGTGTTCATAGAAGAAAGACACATTTCTTTTAATGCTCTGAATATACAGTTGACTGGCCAGCTCAATATATCTGCACATTTTGAAACATGATATGGATATTCTTTGAGAAAAAAAAATTCCGTTCTAGGACACTGAGTATATTAAGGATTTTTCATAGGGTGTTGCTGCTGACCAACAGCTCATCATGGGCATAAAGGAAAAGTGGACAGTTGAAGGGTAGCTAAGGACAGGAAATATGTCTGAAGAGGAAAGATGAGGAATGTCATATCTACAGTGAAACCAAAGGACCAAAGGGGGGAGTTAATTTGGATTTCATATTGGAAAAATGTCTCTTTTCTTAGGAAATACCATTGAACATGTTTTTTCACCAAAAAATAAAATGTGATCAAGTATTGAATGGTAGGCTGGCACTGAGAAATAAAAAGGTGCATATATCATAAAATTTTAGTAAGTCTTCATTGGAAAAAATGATAAATTTTGGAAGAAAAGTTGGAATATACTTTGAAAAAATGAACTATATTTTCAGGTTTGAATATGTGGTTTCATATTTGGCCAGCAGAAGGCACACTGTGACAAGGTCTGAATTACAAACTTGCCTGGTGGTAGGGTGCCCATAAATCAGTTCAGGTAGTAGGTTGAATTATGTTCTTAATCATGGAAGGATACTTTCAATTGAAACTATTCTTTCTCATATTTCTTTAGTCTCTCTTATTTATGGGCATGTTGGAATGTGGCCAAAGCTTTTCCCTTAGGTAAAATGACAACATCTTAATTAGGAATGTTTGGTCAGTGGCCTGATTTGCCAAAGAGCAGTCCTGTTGTTCTAATGCACAGACATCCATCATCAGCCTGTTCCCAATGCCCGTAGCCTAGTGGTAAGAAGCACAGGCCTGGAAGACATCTGAATCATTTTTGGTTTCCAGCACTATCTGGTTACATTAAAAAAGGCAAATCATACTCTGGAGCTCAGCTATATCATCTTTCAAGTGGCTATCCCAATTCCTAGTAGATTTCTTGTGAAAATTAAGTAAATTTAAATTAAAGGAATCACTTTTCAAGAAAAAAGGCATGAGCTAAAATAAAAAAAAAATTGTAAGACAATGTTGATATGTCTTATATGGAACAATGTATTATAATTTTCAGATGAGCAAAATAGATGCTATATTACAATTTTAGCTATTCATTCGTTAGCAATATAATAGAAAATCTGACTTTCTTGTGGGATAGGGTGGGGCTGCAGTCCTCTCAGAAGCTGCAGAGAAGGCACATTACCTGCTCGAGGAATATTTGTGAATGCAAAGAAGAAAACTTGACAGCAAAATAAAACAAACAAAAAAGCCAACTAGAAGTCTGTTCTTTGAGAAAACTACAATATCCCAATAAGACGTGTGTGGGGGTGGAAAGCTTTCCCTTTGAATGTCTGAGTACAACAATATAGCTTATAAGAAAATGAGCTGGGATCTAAGAAAAATCTCAACACTTTTCAAACTTTCCAATTTAAAGGAACAGATCATTATTTCTCATTTGTTCTAATCAAAGAATTTCTTTGAACTGTAAAGCAAATCTAAAATGGTGTGTGCGTATGTGTGTGTTTACACACATTTTGTTGGAGATGGGAACAGTTCATGATTCAGGACAAATGTGAGAAAGTGCTGGACTGCATCACATTTTAGTGATTTCAGAAATAAGGAAAATTCCAACTTTCTGAAACACACACTAAACTACACATCTTATGACAAAATATTTTGGTATTGTGAAGATTGGCAGTTGTCAAAATTTATTCAGAAAAATTTTAATCTTCGAGCCTGTTGCCTTTGTCAAATCCTTCAGAAGTACAGAGCAAATACTTTCAAGTAAGACCTTGGCAAATAGGAAGATCTGTTCTACTGCCACTAGGTAAGAATGTTGAATTCTGAAAGAGCTGTCAAATCATGCCCCGAGTCACCATAAAAAATGATGTAAAGATCAAAAACATTAAGATATGTTTTAGATTAAGAAGATCAACTCCTTATTAGGAGTGCTGTCAAATCTGGTATCACTTATTGAGATGGCAATAGCTAATGAAGTGCAATTCCTTTTTTGTTGAATCTGAAACATTTGAAAGATTAAAATATGGTTAGAGAGGAATGCCACATCTGTTCTTCAATGATTTCTATTGTTCATTGTTTTCAAAACTTAAATGACTGGCCATCCTTGGAGAATCTGATAATTTTTTTAAATTGATAGCCTATGTGTTCTTTATTTTTTTAAGTTATTATTTTGAAATAGGTTAAGACTCACAAGGAGTTGCACAAATAGTAAAGAGAGTTCTTGTGTACAGTACACCTAGCTTTCCCAAATGACGCCATCTTACATAAACATAATGCATTGTCAAAACCAGGAATTGACATTGGAACAATATATTAACTCAAATACAGACCTTATTCAGATTTCACTAGTTTGACATGCATTCTTTTTTCTCCCCTTTCTGGAACCTATAAGTTACTTTAACTGGTTATCAATAGTAAATATTATATGATATAGGAACAAATCATTGACCAACAGTGACACTTAAAATGAGCAATGCTAACCCCTAAGTCCCATCTGTTTTTGATTACTTCACAAGGTTCCTGTCTTTAGCCTACTTAGTCATTACAACCTCCTTCCCTTTCCAAACCCCCATTCCAAAACCAGTATTTAGGTATCAACTGCCTAAAACAAGGTTTGACGTTTTTGAGTGTTTTATCTTTGATAAACTCAAGGGAGTAATTTCTAAAATTCTACAGATGCTTTCTGACATTAATACTGACAAATTAAAGAAATGAACACAATTTGTAAATCTAAGAGCGTGTCATGGATAAAGGGCATTTGTTTATTTCTACCTGGTGAATACCTCAGTTTAACTTTCTAAGAAACAATGAGCACCATTGTTTGGAATAGAAAAAAACAGTCCAAAGACTCTCTTACTGCTGAATGGGCGCCTAGGTGTTGCTTTGACACTTTCGTGGATGATCGACTCTAACTGTGTCATATTTTTTTAATAGAGAGAGTTCATGGACATTTGTGACCATTAAATACATCGATATGTTCTTGTGGTTGAATTAAGCATCATTGCAACTCAATGTTATCATCATAATGCTTATAAAAGGTTTGCATAAAGAGTTAACAGGGAGAGGCCAGTGGATAGATAAGAAAATCATCACTCTTGTGCACAAATGGAGGAGAAACAGACCTAGCTAACTAAAATTATGTGAGCTAGATTGATAGTTTATTAAAGAAAAGATGTCCATGTCATGGCCATTTCTCTAAAATTTTTTAATGGAAAAGCATGAGACCAGGGCTACTTTTTATAAACTATCAGCTGTGTGAATTAAAAGACAAAAAATACGATGTGTGTAAGATGAATATCTAGATGCTTTTTTAAACTCCTCGAACTCTAAGGCACCTTTTTAGGAGACATACAATCTCCACTAACTAGTACCTATGTATCTAACTAACAGAGGAAAATCAAGAGAGATTGTAATAAACGATTCTACTTTCTCAATCCTATTTCTCCAGGTTCTCAGATTCCAACCAGACTGGTTAATAGCATCACTTCATTTCCTCTGTCACAAATGAAGGCACATGCTCTTGGGCTCTGGCAAGTCTGTGTGGGTTATGCCTGCTGGGAGGAGCAGCATGAAGTTGGTGGGCCCACAAGGTTAGATTTATGACTGTGGGGCACTTCAGTTGTTTGGAGAGCATGCATTGGTAGGAGCCTGCTAGTAAAAGAAAATGAAGATCTTTGCAGGAGATTTTTCCCCTACATTGCAGTTCTATTTTTTCTTTTTGTTCTAACTAGTATTCTTGATGAGACTGCATGAAAACATGTATTTCAGTTCCAGGCATTAAGGACATTGAAATAAAAGAATAATTGGGCATCTTAACTATGAAAGAAAATGTGTAGAGTGCTGTTACCCAACTGGGGCTCTGTCTTTTGTGGAAACATCAGGCTTTACAAATACAGAAGATTAGGGATCTATCACCTCACACTTGCTTTAACAAATTTATCCAGCTAGTTTTATTGTACAGTAGATTAGATATAAGACGGTGAATTACTGGGATCAAGAGGTCTTGCATTTCAGACTATAGACTTCAATTGCAAAATGGAAAGTTTTCTTGAATACTCTCTGAAATCTAAAGATCAGCTACAGGCAATCAGTATTTCTGGAGAGACCAGTTGTAGCCATGGTAGTCTGTAGATTAGTGCTTGTGAAAATCAATATATATAGGTTCCTTCTATGAGGATCCATTTATCATTTTTTAGTCATTAACTGAATGATAATTAACTCATGTAAACACATCTACTATGTAATATGAAAAATCAGATACCAAAAATAAAGAAACAATCCTCTCTATGCTTAAGATTGCAGTCTGATTTTAGATAGGCAAGAAAACACACAAGTACCATATGAGTATTATGATAATACAGGATGTGCTAAGAACACATAGGTTAGCAAACACTGAAAGGAGAGAAGGGGACGCAGGGGCTCCCAAAGTTCTGATAGTGATTGAATGCAGCATGTAAAATGAAACCCACCCTCGAAGCTTTGTTCATAATTATCTCTCTTCTCTGACCCCAGAATGAGCAACTGTCTACAACTTTCATGGAGCATATTCATTTTGTTGTTTTTTAGTGTGTATTATTCCATCATCCCCATTACATGGTGAGACCTTTGTAAGCAGAGAGCTGCTTTCTCAGGCCTCATCTGCTCTGAGTGCAGTGAGGTCACACTAGCAACAAACTTCACAGTGCCTCATCTATGTAGTAGCAGAAAACTTGGTGCATAACTGAAATTCTCCGGTAGTGATTTCTGAGTGTCCTTGGAGATTTTTTGATAAAAGCTCTCATACAGTTCCCACATGTAATCCTCTGCACTCTCACCCTCTGTCATTGCACTCTGTCCCCTGCTGCCCCTGCTTGCAGCTTCGCTCCACAACCTCTGCGACCTGCCTGCCCACGGCGCACCAGGGCCAAGGGCTCTGTCGCTTCGCACTGATCACATGGTAGGATCTTGCGCTCAGGTCTCCCTTTGTGACTTGAGCATGGGTGCTGCTCTGTTGTTTACCTCGTGTCTTCGATTCTCAAGTGGAACAACTCCACATCTTTGACAGCATCCATCCATTTTCTTCATGTGCTTAGTCCTTGAGGAACGGCCTGGAGATTTGGCCACACTTAGTTCTGCTCCCTGCCTGTTCCCCAGAATCATATCCACTGCTGAATCTAGCAGCTTTCCTCCCTGCGGTAAATCAGTTTATGCAAATTGACAGCTGACGGCCACTCGATGCACGACTGTATTAGGCACTCCTTAGGCTCATCCTGGATGCCCCAGGATGCCTGCTACATTAGCAGTACTGCTCATCATCTATATATAATCTACTCTCCATCAAGAGAAGTGTTTACTAATTGATTCACTACCACATCCAATATGAAACAGCACCACCGAAAATGCAGTTGAAAAAAGGAGACTTTTTCTTATACTTGGAAACTAAAGTAAATGTATGTGAATCGATAGCATGCAGAAAAAAAAACCCCAAAAAACGCAGCCCACTGTGCCGCAAGACTAACAATATGGTAGTAACGTGTCTGCCAAACTGCCGTCTCCACAAATTAATCTTTCACTTCATCTCTGGATTTACTGTCGCACTTCAGCTGGGAGTAGAATTAAGACTGAATTGAGATTCTTTTACACTTTTACACACATTCCTCATGCTACTACATAATAAATATTTTTATCACCCAAGTTTTCTCGATGCGTGTATTATTAGAAATCACAGAGTTTGTCTCATAGTTGACTATATGGAATCAAAATTAATAATATTCTTTAAAGTACAGGGTACCTGAAGGAGGTTCACCTAGAGTTCATAATAATGTATTAAATATTTGCCATCACACAAGCATACACACACACTGAGTGGGTCAGTCTCCATTACTTTACAAATGAAATGGGCTCAATTGCTTGCTTTAGGGTCCATCTCAAAGTTTCCCTAAAATATGTTTTCTTCTCTAAAAAGTTTCTGTTAGCTATTGATATTGATTGAAATAAGGAGCAGAGTGTGGCCCCCATTTACTGAGCAACTTGGCATTTGTACATGAATGTGTTGAATATGTTACAGTATTAGGATAAGGATAATATTTAAAGTAAAATAGTCTATTCTCTATCTAAAATAGAGAATTCTTATTAATATCCATGCAAGTAGATTAGTATTAGTGGAGAGTGTGACAGATTAAACAACTAATTTTTTTTCTTTTGGTGACAACAAAATTAAACCAGGACACAAGAAACCCATAAGACTTCTCAAGGCTTAAGCTCAAAATTCAGCTCTGTCATTTCTGCTTCATTCCATGGACCAATATAAGTTTGAGTGGCCAAGCCTAGAATCAAGTGATGGAGAAATAAATATGCATTGCCCATAATGCTTTGGCAAATGTATGGAAGAAAGGAAAAATGAAAAATTTAGACCAGTATATCAATCATGTAATTTCATGTTATGTTCTATTTCTAGCCTCCTTTTCTGATGAACAAACATCATTAGAAAACTCAGTTTTATTCAAAGTCATACTTGTGAGGGAAAAATACCTAGTTAGTGATTCCCCAAGTGTAACATAAGGTACACTATTGGGCTGTTTGGAGCCTCTTGAGAAACTGCAAACACATCCACAAACTCACATCTTATTTTAAGTATTCTTACTGAAGTGTGACCGCAGCTCTATAAACTTCTGGCTTTCGATAACATGACAAGAACATGTATTGGTAAGCCATCAAGTGGGTTATTAAAGGTTACTAAAAGCAGGTCTCCCAAACAATGTGGGCATGATTGAAGTTTGTCAAGAGTTTTAAATTCAGTATCATAGAAGTCTGACTGTCATACCATCCTAGCCTTGTGAAGTTCCTGAGACACATTGCAAAGGGAAAATAAGAATCCCTACAATTTGGAGCCAGGATCCTTTGATATCAGCATTGTTTTGAACTGAAAATGGTTTTGAATTGCAACTTTGTTTTCGTCTGAATCATAAATGTTGATTTATCTTAGGCGTCATTCATTTTATTCATGGTGTGCTCACTGTTAGTAAACAACTTGCAGCAATAGTATTTTAGACTTTTTTAAGGACTGTTTTAAGGCGCATATATGTTGGAGTTCAAATAATGATTCCTTATAATTTGGCTTTGTAATTCTATGTAGTTCACACACACACACACACACAAGGTGCAAAATGGCAATTTTCACGACTGAGTAACTGCTGTTGGAAAGCAGCGGTGAGTTGATTAGAGTTGGGTTCCATAGAATTGTCTGTGAAGCCTAATGTGACATGGTTTGTTAGCTATTATTCTAAATCAATTACCTGATATGATTAGGGCTGAATAAGAGAAGATTATAAATGGAGCTCAATATCTGAAGCTGCCCTCCATTCTCCAAAGTGGCTATAATTTGACCTTCCTAGTCTCACCTACTATAGGCAGTATTTCTGATTACATATTTAATATTCTAGTAACCTGACATTGTGTAGCATAGGGGGTATAAATTTATGTTATTCCTAAATTATTTTGGAAAATCCTAGATGTTTCTAAATACAGAGATGCTTTTAAACGCATAGACGTTTGATTTAATTGGCTGAATGTTTCACTTTTAATCTAGATGTGTTGGTGGCAATTAATTGTAGTCGCTATATAAATCTGATGCTCTAAATGCTGTGGTAGTATACTAAGGAAATCACTTAGTTTTCTTTCTTTTCCTTCTCTTACCGCAAAATTAGGGAAATGGTGACAGGGAACCCCCAAATATTTAAAAGGGTAAACTGATACCAAGTTTCTTGACAAAGGCAAAGGATGATGCCAACAGTTTCTAATAGCATATGGGTATTTATTTACCTGTGCATTTTATTACTAGATACTACATGGTATACTTTGAATTAATTTGGTAAAAAATTATTTTAAGTTTCTATTCTTAATTGAAGTCTTTTAAAAGTTGTGTGGACTCTTAAGTTACAAGCAGAAGATTTGCTGTTTCAAAGTCTGAAGGGATTAAATTATATATTAGAATAGATGAGTATAATGTAAAAAAGCCCAGGCTTTGGAGTCAGAGAGAAAAGTTTCTAACAACAGTATAAGAACTGTGTAATGTGAGTAGGTTTCTTAGCTTTGGTAAAACTTGGCTTCCTCACAAATGGCAAGGGAAAAAATGACTACCTTGTAAGATGGTTGTAAACATTCATGGTAGTATATGAAGAGTTATTTATGTTTAACTCCCTTAATAGACAATAGCTTAAAATTGATTAATATTACTTCCTTAAGTTGGGAAATGACTAGGGGTTACATAAGAAGTCCCCACTTTAATTCCATGAATAGAAGAATGAATGCTTGTGTTAGGGTGGCTGCTCCTCCACCTTCATCCCTTCCTTGGCTTTCAGATCTCAGTCTTGTAAAAATCTGTCCAAAAATGCCATGATGATGACATCTGGATTATATCAAAGGGAAAAAGATAATGGGAGAAGGAATGAAATCAGGTATGTAAGCAGAGTTATGGAAGGGGGAGTTTTGAGTTTATCCATAATAAACATTAGTGGACTCTATTGACTGTTACCTTCTTTTCATTCTTGAAAAAGCATAAATTAATTTTTAATCCTTTGGCATGGGGGCTCACCAATACCAAAAGGGCTAATTGTTTTCACAGATGTGTTGAATTACTAGAGACTAGTTTACAACTGGAGGGGTTTAAGCAAAAAGCTAACATAGAACTTTTATCATTTTACAACAGAGATAATAATAAAGATTCCTTTATCATGAAAAGAAGATGAATTGATGTTAGTTTTCAACTCTAATGTTTTCAGAGTGGAAAAATACCGTACAGTGGGTCACAATGGACAAGCTATCATGGTTGTATCAGTGCTTTTGAATTAGGCTTTCTGAAGTTTCACAAAAGCTAAAACTACAAGTAATATGATTTCACTATTATTTTGAAAGGGCGCTAAGATACTGTAGTCATGGATACAATTGCATTATAATTGATGAAATGGATTTGAATGATTTAACAGATTAGTAATTAGATACTGAGTTAATGAAGTTAATCAAGTTTGGACATAGCCTTTGTGTTCTTAATACTTTTCTAACTGTATCCATACACACTTATATATGCATATAAACAAAAGCATATACAAATATATACAAATAGACATGTATGAATAGAAATACATATATTTGTAATATCTGTTTTCCTTGAGCAATTTATACCTTCAGCTGATATATCCAGTGAGATGTGACTGCAACCTGCTTTCCTACAATATGATCCTTGTTTTGATTGTTGCCATGTAACAACATATTTCCAAAACTTACTGGCTTCAGCAACAACCATTTTATGTGTTCATGATTCTTCAGTCTGACCTAGGCTTCTGCTTTATCTTGCAATGAGCCCCGCATGTGGAGGTGTTTTTCACATCAGCCTAAGGCTTGGTTCAGCATCTTTTTTTCCAATTAGTCTCAGAGACTTTCTCTCTCTACGTGGCCTTTCCATTTAGTTTTCCACGTGGTCTTTCCATCAATAAAGTAGGACTTCTTACATGGAGGGTTAGGCTTCCCTAACAAGAAGGAAGCTGTGAGATCTTAAGGCAGAGCTTAAGAACTGGCCAGTATCATTTACAACACATTCTGTTGGTTACAATAAGTCACAGGACCAGACCATGGGCGGGGAAGGACATTACGCTAGAGTATGATTATTGAGAGTCATAAATACAAGGATGCATGATTCACTAGAAGTTAGCAGTATTTCCTCTGTTCGCTAATGATTCACATTCCTCCCATATGTAATACACATTCACCCCCCACTCAAGACTCTCAAACATCTCATCCTGATGCTGGCGAGGGGGGTGGGGTCCGAGTCAAAGAATGAACTTAGCAAACACCCAAGGTAGGAGAGCCACGGAGAGACGTTTATTGAGAGATACAGTGAGAGGACAGAGCTCCTGGCTCATGCCAGGAGGGGGACAAGAGAGCCGGTGGTGGTGTGTTGACTAGGGGATTTATAGGCAGTTGAAGATTTTGGGGAACGTAGAAAATGGCTTAGGGGTGTGAACTTGTAGAGTCCTCCCTGAATATTTAGAATTAACTTAAACTTCCTGCTCTGATTTCTCCCTGAGATCTTGGTCTGGAAGCATATCAAAAAGCCTGCCTGACCAGCCCCCAAGGTGGGCTGAGTCATTGTGTGTTTGCTGAAGAGTAAGTTAAGAATCTTACTTCTGGGTGTTAAAATGCAATCTTATCTTTAAGATGGAATCCTTCCTGCCTTTTACTATGTTGTTTATATCACGGCCTGCATGCTAAATTAGTTGCCCAGTTTGCAAGTCACCTCATCAGGTCTGAAGGAGGAAAGACAGCACATAGGCCTGGGCCTTTTAGCATGCTAAAATGAATCTCACACATGATCACAAATGATTAGCATAATAAAAACATGTGCTACTCTTCTTTATCTGGGAAATATTAACAGATCTCACTGAAGAATGACTCTAGAGCTTAATGTTTAACACAGAGTTTTGGTAGGGGGGTTTCCTTGCATGTAGTTACATTGCTCTGACTGTAAACATCCTGCCTTGCTTTTTCCGGAGAACCTCACCCTACCCTGACTACACCCCATGGTCCCTGTCTCATTCCCATCGATGCTTCAAGCCCAGGCCTGAGGTCCAGGACCTCAATGCCTAAATTGTGTCCATGTGAGCATGAGGCTTCTTGGGAAAAATTCCATTTCTTTCAACAAATTTTAAACTAAAGAGACATGTTGTCTTTAAGATAGGGAAACAATATATGAAATAGATACTCCCACACTAATGTTTGCATTAGAGTTGAGTGGGGAGATTGGAAACATAGCACTCAGTAACAAATCATAATTGTGAAATCCAGCCAAGCACGTAGCACCATCCCTACCCTCTATCCTGGGGTGGAGGAATGTAAATTGGTTTAGATCCATTTCTATTCTAATTCACCTGAAAGTGGTTCTTGTTGCTTGGTATTGTAGTCTGGGCCATTGATTTTTACAATTAACTTTCTGTAAGACATGGCCAGTATTTGCATCTGTGTAGTTTTCTCAGGTCCGCTTCCTCTCTAGATGTTTCAGAATCCAGAGGCTTATTTGCATCGTATTCTTTCTCTGTCCCTTTTAGACCAAACTTGTCATTCCTTTAGCAACATTGAGGACCTTCCAAGATCTAAATTGCAACCCGCTCCATTAGACAAAAACCACACTGACATATTTCTCCAAGACAGGCTCATTCTAACGGGACCTTGAGTCAGGAAGCAATGGAACAGTGTGCTTAGCATTTCCAGAAGCCCATTTTCCGAGGGCACAGTGTCTGTAAGGCATGCCTGTAATACCATTAAAAGTTCCTCCTCTTTTTTTTTTCGTCTGATTCTGAGAAGCTCTGCGTTAAGTCCTTTTGAAGTCTTCACAAACAGTCTTGGAGCCACATCTCTGACTTTATTTACTCCTATATCTACATTTGATTTTTGTCCTGGATTTGATTTGTGCCCTGAGATGATTTGTGCTTTAAGAACCTTTTGCTAGATGCAGATGCTCTGAGTGAAGTTTTTATTTTCCAACCCTGCACATGCAAATTGGAAATGTTCCCTGTAGATTCTGTTTGAAAACAGAACACTTCTTTCTTTAGCTCATCTCTATCTGTAATTTCTCACAAACAGCAAAAAAAAAAAAAAGCCAATAAGTACTTGCAGTGGTCTTCCTGGAAATCTCCTTAGCAAAAGTCTTAAGCTTATTAAGAACATTTTCTAATTACCATAGGTGATGGTCTCTCTAATTATCCTGGCAGTAAATAATTTGAATCCCCTTTCTTGAACCTAAAGTGGGGTTTCCTTATTGCTCTCCCAGCCTCTGCTAACACTCTCTTTGGAGTCCTTTGGTATTCTTTTTTTAAAAATTTTTTATTAAGGTATCATTGATATACACTCTTACAAAGGTTTCACATTAGAAACATTTACCCATATTATTGAGTTACTACAGTCACCCATATTATTTAGTCCCCCCCATACCCCATTGCAGTCACTGTCCATCAGCATAGTAAGATGCCATAGAGTCACTACTTGTCTTCTCTGTGCTACATTGTCTTCCCCATGATCCCCCCCACACACCATGTGTGCCAATCATAATACCCCTCAATCCCTTCTCCCTCTTGTGGTATTATTGGCTGCTCCCATAGTCAGTCCCATAGTTGAAGGGCTTTTTGTTTTTTTTTGATAACCCCTTATTGCCAGGAACCAAACTTCAGTTATATATTGGTGTGTATCAAACCACCCCCAAATCAGTGGTTTGAAATAGCATCATCCTGTTTACTCACAATTCTTCAACCTGAGCTGGGCCCAGCTATGCAGTTCTGATGTTCTTGTCAGTGGGCATTTTTGTAGCTGCATTCAGCTGTCAGGTTTCCCTGGGGTGTGGGCTTGGCTAAAACAGGAGGGTGGCTAGGTCTCCTTCTCTCTCCTCTACCCAACACTCCTCCCCACACCTCTGGATCCTTGCAATTTCTGGAACTCTTACTCTTCATGCCACCTCTCCACATGAGCTCTCCATTTCATGTCTCTAGAAAGCTCCTGCATGGAAGCTCCGTGACTCGGCACCTAAGAACACGAAAATAGAATCTTCTGAGCACTCTTTCAGCTTAGTCCTGGGACTGTCACCACATTACTTCTGCTGCTTTCCATGTTAAAGCAAGTCCCAGGGGCAGTCCACACGGAGGAGGAATGGAACCTCAGGAGGCACCCCCATTGTGGGTCACCCATGTAAGAGAGTGCCATATAAATGTTATTTATAGCCAAACATTCTTTTTCCTCTAAATTAGAACCACTTTTCTCAAATTGTCTTCCTAGATTTGATGTGTCCTTAGCCACAGAGAAATCTATTGTTCGATGGTTTCTAATTTTCTTCTCAGGGACCTTTACGTATTTGGACCACCCATAGTCCAATCAGAGAAGACTCATGTGAGATGCCTCTTAAATTGTCAAAAATAGAGCCACAGGAGTCTAATTTACATGAGAGTGACAGCTTCTCTGGGGGGTAATAACTAAGGGCAAGGAAGATTAATTATTCTTTTAACATTCAGATGAGAACTACAGCTGCTCAGACTCCCATCCTGAATAAATGCTGGTCATTTCCCTATATGTCCCTATATGTCGGGGCGGGGGGGAGGGGTGCAGGGGGGACTGGGAGGGGTGGTTAATACTGAGAGAGGAAAGAAGAGAAGAGTAGAAATGGAAAGAGGCAGGAAGGGGCCCGAGAAGCCCAGAGTTCAAAGAGCCTGAACACACAGACCTTAGACAACTCTTATCCATGTGAAGATTCTAATTTTGAGACGCTAAAGCACTGTGTAACTTAAAATCTTTTAAGTAATATTATATTCAATTTTAAGGTTGATGACAGTTGGAAATGATAGAAACAATTTGAATATTGATCAGCTATTTCTTCTCCCATATGATCTGACTTACAGCATATTCTTTAAATGAAATGTTACAGAACAAAGCCCCACTCATTCATTCTCATATTTTCTCTGGCTGCTTTTATTCTACAATGCGGGGCCTAGTAGATGCAACACAACCATATGGCTCACAAAGCAGAAAATATTTACTATCTGTCCCTTCACAGAAAAAAATTGCTGACTGTAGCTGTGGGAGTAAGGGAGTTCCTTTCCTGGGGCAATTGCCCTATGAATCCAGTGAAACTGAAGGAGGACAAGGGGCAGGGCAGGTTGGGAGAAAGACTTATTTTTTTACAGCTTGCTAGGGATCACCAGCCAGGCCCAGCCCCATCGTGTCCTCCGGCCATGGTTCATGCTTTCCTTGCCCTGCCCTCCCCATCCGGGAAGAACTTCACTGGCAGGACAGTGGTGACTGACTGGCCCCAGACCAATTAGGAACCAGGAATGGAGGGGAGGAGAGAATGGCTGTTTTCTCTCCACCCCTAGCCCCAGATGACTGCAAGGCTCTGCAGTGGTAAACACCCACTGATATGTAGATGGACTAAGGCTAGGTGGGAGATTATGGAAATTCTGCCATTTACCCCACAGTGACCTCTAATCTAGGCAAACTCCTGAGAAAAAGATTACCTGTGAAAACCTTACTTATTCAACCATATTGACAAATAAAAAACTCTATAGAGACAGATCTCCAAAATAAAAGGGTTTATTGAGGCTTTATAGATGCTAGCCAGAGAAGGACTGAGTCCATCAGCCACAAGGCCAGTTAACAGAAACAACTTGTCCCAGGACCCAGTCCTTATGTGGCTAGCATCTGTAAAGCCTCAATAAACCCTTTTATTTCAAAGATCTCTTGGTCTCTAGAGTTTGATTTGTCATATAGTCCCATCAACAGGACAGTCTTCAAGAACAGCAGAAAAGGACAGCATTTCCTTGAAATTGAAGTGCAGGCACCCACCTGCGGTCCCCTGTGGCCCCTCAGGTTGAAGTGAATCTTTTTCATCTCAGCCCTCCAAAGCTTTGGACTATGTACTCACACTTGTGGTTGTTGCATTCTGGATGTATTGGAACCCTCTGTTCTGATCATCTGTAAGTGGTTGCCCTGGACATCTGTGGCATAAGTGCCAATCTGTAGCTAGTAAGTTTGAGGGGATGCCCTCAAATCTGTGGTTTGTTTTGTTGTTTTATGCCAGTGACTGTTTATCTAGACATATTCTGTTGTTCCTCTGACTGAAATAATTGAGCTCATAGTGATACATTGTATTGCCACGTTGTACAATACAATTTCAGTTTGGACTATATTTGCTCTAGTTGATCAAAATCCCTAATTTTCAAATCAAACTGAGGGTGAACTACCCCAAAGTGTAGGTAAAACTGAAGGATATCCAGAATCTCTCACCTGGCCTTAGTGCATCTCCATATCAATAGGTATTTCCAAGGGGTGAAGAGAGGTAGTCCATCTCAATATCAATAGGTTATTACAGGGGCAAGTGAGGGCTTATCTAGACTGGAGAGATTGGGTGGAGCTTTCGTATTCTGCAGCCAGATCAGGAGAGACATGGGAGAGTAGAAGTGGACTGCTTGTAAGAAAGAAATGGGTTTCTCCCACTTTATTTCTCCCTTTGACTGATTTCAGTTTCAAAGGTATTTTGCCCCAGGCTGTTCCCCCCAGAGTTAAAATAAAAGGCAATTTTTCCTTCAAGGCCTTTGGTGGGGTTTCTAGGTGACTAGAAAACGTTGTGGAAATGTTGGGACATTGGGCCAATACATGTAGTGGTCTCACAGGGCTTCCCAGAAAAGAACATACTGGTTCCTGGGCTAGAAGGAACTTCTGTCTATTTTATCCAGAAAGTATATAAAAGTTTGGTCTCTCAGCACTTTTAGCAATCCTGAATACTGTGTTACATTCAGGACCATCCAAAACAATAAGAAAATAGCCAACACCCATTAGTGAGACTATGGAGTGGCACTGAAAACAGCATGCAGATCTCAAACACTTGGTCAATTGAGAATGACTATCTAAATTATGGGAAGTCAAAAGTCTAAAACTTCTCATGACTCCTTTTCAGGAACACTGGACGGTATTATACATAAGAAATACAGGGCTGAATTGTGCTAGTTTTTATCTAAAAAGGTTAATATACTAAATATGATATGGGGCATTTTTGCTTTGGCTTCTTGAGGTCTCAGCTTTCTTGTTTTGTGTACATAAAGGCTTTAGCTGATGGGATCCTTTAAATTCTAAGGAGTCAAGTGTACCACCTTGTGGCATGAAAAGCTATGGTTCTGGAAGCTGTGCATATATAGCACAAATGGCAAAATCTTGCCAAGCCTGTTTTGTGTCCTGAGAAATTGGCTTAACAACCATTAGATTGGACACCCTGTGATTGACAGAAATATGACTCATTTGCAGTCAGATACGGTTGGCCAGAAATGTGGGTTAAAACTCCATTCCTGACTAGGGTTCTACCAACTGCTGCCAGCCTCAGGGGAATACAACCTAGAATAACTATGGCCACTATGAGGAATGTTCCAAGTAGATAAAAGCATTTAATAGGTACACTTAGAAGCACACTCCTCAAAATTCCAAAATAGCTCCATTCAAAGGTTCACTACAAGAAGCTAATGAGAAAGACATGAGGTACCTAAAAGAAAAAAAGACTATATGGCTGAATGCAACTCCAGGTTCTATGTTATTCCCTAAAAGCCAACAGGGAACTGGTAGATACCAGAGCCTATAAAGAGGACCCTAGAAGAAGAACTGGTAGAAGCCCATGAAGAGTGAACATTTTTACCAGAAGCAGCTCTTCTGAATCTGTCTGTAGTGTCTAGTTGAGATAGAAAAATAATGTCTCTTCCTTTCCAAATCCAGACACATTAGTTAAGGATCCTTTTCCCTTTGTTAAGGGAAAAGAAGGAATAGTGGTTGCCTTCTTTGTTGTCCTGTTTTACGTGGCTTTCTGCCTGCCTGGGACATACAGGTCTGGTTCTTTTAGCTGTCTTTGGGAGTAGCTCAGGATCTTGGGAAGGCTGTGTACTTTGTGCCCTTTTGAGAACTCCAGTTACACTCAGGGGGTGTCATTCAATACTGCCAACAGTATTTAATGTTTGTCTTGACTAGAAGATGACACATTTAAAATAAATTTTAGTAACTCTGTAGTCAAAAATTGGGCATATTGGAAGCTGATACTTAGAACCTGATAGGAATTTTTAAGGTCTTCTTCCCTAAGGTAAAATTAGAACTATTTAGCCAGAGAAATAAAGGAAACTAAGGATAATGTAAGTGGATTAAGCTACGATATCATTGAGGTTTACAACCCAGTTCTTAGTGTTGAAAGCAACTTTCTTTATCTTACAAGTTTTTGCAAAATTGGAAATACAAGTCTAGGAACATATCAAAGTCTTCTTTTAACTCTTACCTGGATCATCCTTGAAAGGAAAGGAGCGACACATAGCAGCAATTCACTGGAGAGTTCCGCTTTTGGAGGCAGACCACAAGGAGACAAAGGGCGTCCCCGATGATCCTTGGTGGTCTGCGGAAACTCGTATATGAGTCGGAATTTCTTAGGAAGTGTGGGTCGTCACCCAGACTTCCCTAAGAAGGCAGAGTGCCGGAGTCACGAGGTACCTAGCACTAGGCGTTTTCAGCAGACAGAACAGATTTCGGCGGACGGAACAGAAGGAGGAGGGGGCGGGGAAAGGGAGCGTTCTCATCCGCAAAGGAGTCACCTCATTTATGGCTGTTGGAGGGGGGGGGGCCTGAGAGTCTGCCGCAGCCATGAAGGCCTGAGGCGGGGATTTATGGCTTTCAGAGGAGGGGCCTGAGGGTCCGCCTCGCCGCAGCCGTGAAGGCCTGAGGCGGGGAGAGTTCCCTCCTCATCCCCGAGCGTCAGGGCCTTGCCAGACGATCACGGTCAATGGCACTGCGATAGCTCGGGGAAGAGTGGCCCACCCCGGGGAAATTTTGCTTAGAAAGTTTCAGCACTGATGGAAGGGACGGTGAATGCATTTATGACTGTTGGAGGAGGGGCCTGAGGGTCCACTGCAGCCGTAAAGGCTTGAGGCAGGGATTTATGGCTGTCGGAGGAGGGGCCTGAGGGTCCGCCGCAGCCGTGAAGGCCTGAGGCAGGGAGAGTTCCCTCCTCATCCCCCAGCGTCAGGGCCTTGCTGGATGATCACAGTCAATGGCACTGCGATAGCTCGGGGAAGAGTGGCCCACTCTGGAGGGAAAACTTACCTAAAGGCCAGGGAGGAGTGGTGAGTGTGATGAGCCAGCGCCGGAAAAAGAGGACGAGGGCAAACTGCTGCTGGTGTCAGGGGGAAGACGGGGCCCAGTTGGGGTGTCCCGTCTCCCGGGTTTCGGCACCAATGAAAGGAAAGGAGCGACACATAGCAGCAATTCACCGGAGAGTTCCGCTTTATTAGGGAAAGGTGCTGGGTTATATAGGAAGGGGCATGAATTGATTGAGGTGTCACTTCTACGGGGCTGGTGGCTGTTGGCTAGGTGCTGGGATTGGGAGGGGGGCGAGAGGTGATTGGGCTTCAGGTGGGAACTGAGGACCCCGAAGAGAAGCCGGAAGTTTGCCATCTTACTGGTGGGGACCCTTCAGTCCTCAATCCTACAACTAAAGAAAAAATAAGAAGGAAAAAGAGGCCTTCAAAAAAAAACCCTAAAAACAAATGGCTATAGAAGCCCCTTTGATACAGAAGCACTACAGCTTCTGTTAGGTTGTATGTTAAGAATAAATAGGAATCATAGGTGTCTTCCCCACAAATATCAATAACTATAATGTCTCTGTTTTGGTGTATCTATATTTTCAAGTTTGTCTATATGTATGTGTTCTGAATGTGTGAGGTTTTTCTACCTCTGAATGGGATTGCTAAAATTAATTTGTAAAGAGTTCTATTTAATTGTTTTAAAAATATAAGCTTTAACATTTCCAAATCTCAGAAATATAATAGAAACTAACCTGAATGTCAAGTTCATGTGACTGGGAAAATTTAAGTTTGGTTTAATTAAAATAGACATGTCTTAAAGTGATCAACATTTAAATGTAAACTTGCCTAGGTTTACTTAAAGTCATATAAGTTGATGTTATCTGTTAAATCTTTAACAAAAAAACTTGAGAGAATGGCTGACTTTGATATCTTTGGAAGTTTTTGCGGATAATCTAGGCATGATAGTTGAAACCAAGTAAATTAGGTATACAAGGTGAATTTTTTAGCAACAGTTATGTGCTGTGGTATATAGCATACCTAAAAAGAGTTTAAAAATCTTTTTGGTAACCTGAAATCTTAAAAACTGTGCTAAGCTAGATTAAATGACTAATTTAGTTATTTTTTGAATTTCTAGATCATTTCTAGTGATGAAATATTAACCACTGCACATAGGCTTACCTACTTTTAACTCCTTATTACAGAGAAACTAAAGACAAACTTGTGTCTTTTAGTAAACATGTTTTGTGCTTATTGAGAGGTTGTAAGATGGAGTCACGTTTCTAGAAATTGTGAAATATATTCATAAATTTGTCAGTCTAAAGAACGATGGTGTAAGAGTTCACAATTGCTTACTACTTAGTTTTCACGAGAAATTGAGGTCCCTAAAAATTAAGAATTCTAATAAGTGTAATTAAAGGCACTAGAAATAACAAGGGAAACATCTCTGCCTGCAAGAAAAGTAAGGAGTGTTTTTAGTCAAAGGAGCCATGAGGAATGAAAATGTATTTTTGTAAAGGGAAAAGAAAGTAATATTGTCCTGAAGATGAGAGGCTGGTTGTTTAAAGAAGGAAAATAGGAAAAATCTGAATGAAAAGAAAATTTTAGAAGATTTATAGAAAAAAGAACTTTAATCTGTGATCAAGCTGGTTAAAATTAAAATGAATTAATTTAAAATGATTTTAATGTCAAAAAAAAGCGGATGCAAAATTAAAATGTAGTTTTCTGTCTTAAAAAGATAAAATTTTCTTGAACTTTTGGTCTGCTCTTGACAATAAGAGGTTGTGAGGAGTTGTTTTTTTTTAATTTCCAGAAAACAAAATTCTGTGCTTTATGATATCTTTATCGTCAGATGTTCCATTACAGAAGAAAACTGAGTCTTCTTAATATTAAAAGAGCTAAGTCTTACCAACAACTATGAACCTTTTCTATTTGTCTGTGAAGTCTTTGTCATTTTGGTTATATGGAGAACTAAATATTGTTTCATAGTTATCCTATTCAACCAAGTATTTTTTTTAAGAATACTATTTTTGATACTTTTGACACACTTCCCAGTATAAAAATTTAAGTGGTTAAACTAATTAGATTTATTTAATATGCTAAATTTACAGGAGAAACATTGCCAAATAAGAAGTAATACTAAGACTTCTGTATATATGCCTATTTGTAAAGGTATATAACTGTTGTAGGAATTATGTGGAATTCTTAGAAATCTAATAGGCCCTGGCATAATGTCATCACTTATAATTATTCTCTTGCCTTTTAAAATTGTCATCAAAATTGAGGCTCACACTAAAAAAATTGAACCTGAATATGAGGAATATGCCCTTACTGTCATGCAAAGGTTGCAACAAGAATATCTATAAAAATTATGGCATATGTAGTTAAAAGTCCATTCTGCTTATACCAAAAAAAAAAAAGTCACCCCTTGTTGCCAGACTTTTGCCATCCTAATGTCCTTAACAACATGACAGTCTGCTCCTAAATCACAGAAATTAAGGTAGGCTAATAAAGGTGGTAGAAAGCAATAGTCAGGGCTATAAGAAACCCAAAATGACCATTTGATTCTTCTTGGCTTCCTGGCAAATTCTATTTTTGCCTCCTCCCTCTGGGTCCTGTGAACACCAGCTATGTTTTCTGGATGGGTTGAAGCTTTCCCTGTTTGCCATGCCATTACCACCTCTGTGGCTAAGATACTGATAGAGAAAATTACATCAATTTAAGGAACCCCTTCTGCTCTGCATAGTGATAGGGCAACTCGTTTTACTAGACAAGTTATCCAGCAGGTATGTGCCATCCTGCTAGTATTACATTTTTATTATGTGTACCATCCACAATCCTCTGGGTTGATAAAAAGTATAAATAGAATTATAAAACTCAGTCAAATTTATGGAAGCTTTAAAATCCCTTGGTCAAAATTCTTATAATTCTTTTGAATCTGAGGAAGGTCTATGCATCTTTACCAAGGGGCCTTACGCTCTTTAGTTATAAAAGGGTGAATCCTCATGTTGCCAAGAGCTCATTAAGGCTGTTAATAAAATTCACTGTTTAGTGAAACAATTTTTACAACAAAAGGAGAATGACTTTCCACCCACACAATCCAACCTGGAGATTTTATGTAGAGAAAAAGACATCTCCGTAAAATTTCTTTACAACGACGCTGTAAAGATCTGTTCCGAGTACTTCTTGCGCATCCCTCAGAATCCAAACTCCCAGGAATTGACTCCCAGATCCACATTTTCTACCTAGAAGGAAAATCCACCTGAATGGTCCAGCACTCTTATTTGTGATCTCAAACTCCACCTGACTCAGAAGAGAAGCTGCTGACATCTCACAGTTGAGTGTTTCCACCCCGGAGTCCAGACCAGGCCCATATATTCTGAAAGATTCAAAATCACCCTAATCTGTATTCCTTTTATTTTCTTCTCTGCCATAATTCTTATCACTAAAGATGGGCAATCAGGTAATATAAATCTAAAGCTCAGACACCATCACAAAATTTTTAGAATTTATTTAATCTGGCTGTTGCTATTACAAAAATAAGGGCCCTGAATGATCCAACCCCAATTTAGGGGAGATATTAAAATGATGGTTCAGGACATAGGGCACATGATTTAAAACTATCTTTCAGATAGTATTTATTGTCCTACTTTTAATTATGCTTGGTGTTACTTCATTTAAACTTTATACTTGTTCCTCTCAATTATGAAAGTCTAGGAACCAAATCAGCCAAATAGCTCCACAGATTGAAGTAGCCACCTATGCCTTTCTAGAAGGTGCTCTTTAAGATAAGGAAACTAAAGATATGCGGTGAGAGCTGACTGATAGTTCTGTCTTTCTTGCTCTCACACTCTTGTTGCCCATAATTGGCTGTGACATCTTATCTCATCAGATTTTTAATTTCACTCCTAGGAATGATCCTTTCCAACAGTATGTGACAATGCCCTGAACATAAAAGGTCTATTTTAAACATGCTAAAATTCATGACAGATGTTCATTAGTGATAATTTCTATGTAATATCTTGATGTAAAGGGGGAAATGACATGGCAAAAATTCTGAAGTGCCCTAAATTAAGTGACATAAGAGCCAGAGAATGAGAAAGAGAAACAGGGGACCATCAACAGTAAATAGGCGCAGCCCTTGACTGACCAGAAACTCCACACTCCTGGAAACAGTCACTTCAAGAAAGCATCTCAAAGGTCGCCAGGACCAACACATCCCCGCATGGCCAGTGTCTGACCATCACAAACTACCAATCCACAAGACTTCTCTATGGACTAACCACTTATCCCAGGACTTTCTCTGCTTCACATTAAGGTGGCTTCCTTATCTATAGCCAGTGTGAATTTAAAGAACTTTCTTTCCATGAGATCCCTCATAAATGTGCTGTATCTTGAGTTTGGTGGACAAGTCATTTCTGTTAACTGGCGTTACTGCTGGTGAAGCAGAAATTTCCTGTCCCAGGACTCGGTCCTTATCCGACCAGCTCCTGTAAAGACTCAATAAACCCTTTTATTTCAGAGAGCTCTTAGTCTTCAGAGTTTTTGATTTGTCAGACTTCATACAGCTCAGGTGACTAAGATGTAGCTCCCTTTCTGTGTGGCCTTGTTATCCAGCAGGAAAGTAAATGATGAACTGATCCAGGGAAGAATACCTCTTTGGCATTTGGACATTTAGTCTTTAAATCAATAAAACAATTAGACTACTCTGGGTGATAGAATGCCCCAATTCATAATTTCATTTAGAAATATTAAAAGAAGATAGTATTTCAGGGACTTAGCATTAAAATAGCTAATGCGGAACTCCATTGGTAAATTAATAAATAGAATTAATTGAAAATGTAGTTCAAGACCTCATTTGTTCTTTATTTTCTACCTTTAAACTGCTGACTCTCTTCCCAGCTATTAATCATTGAAGCATCCAAAACATAAAAATAGCATAGTCATCAGAATAAGTATAAGGACAATTTCTATCATCTTGCCAGACTTAAAAAAAAAAATAGTGTTTTCAAAATCCCTACTAATAAAAATAACAGCCAACAATTAAGTTGGCATAAGTAAATTAGCCATTAGACCTACATCAGTCAAAATGCATATTGCTCATTTTGAAAAAACTTGATTTTGAAAAACCTACAGCAATGACAACACTTTCTGAGAGGTTGCAATGTGCTAAAAGACATAGTGTAAAAATGGTGCATTTTATTAATCCATTTCACAGATGATATTTGTGGATCATCAGAAATTAGACAAAAGCAGAGAATACTGCTAGGTATGAATCCTTTGTGCACTTAACACCCAGTTTTGCTCTCTCTGGGATTATGTGAATGAAGGAATAAAGATACCTTTTCACAGAGGGGTATCTATGTCATGAGGAATTTAGAGCACTTGTTTTGAAATGTAGATTCCAAGGAAGAAAAAAAATCCTGTGAGTTCATTTTTGCCTTCTCATAGATTATTTCATTAAACCTCCTACAAACACATGGTTGGTGTCTGCAGAAGTGAGGAGAACTCTTTGGTTTTATTTCAAAAATTGTGCTACTGAACAACTTTGAATAATTCACATAAGCAATGACGCTTATATTTAAAACATCTATTTCTTTTCATTCCAGAGATTTGAGGATGTCTTTCTAAAAACTTACTATTAGTCTATCAAACTTGACTTTACAGGCATTGTATAGGATCTTAGTTCAAATGTCTTGTTCCATAATCCTCTTTAACTTGAGCTGGAATTTATATCTGAGGTGACTATAAGCTCTCTTGGATATTTGGACATTTTTCTATGCCAGCTTCAGGTTTATAACACCTCTTTGTAATAATTTTTCCTCTCATACATTGAGTCACATATTATACAAAGGTTGAATGCTATCAGTACATTAATTAGAATAAAGTCTGATAATTCTTAGGCCAAGCCCAGGGAGTTGTCTTAATCCTTATACTTTCTCATTCCATGTTGTGAAAGGCTTGTCGTACCACTTGGTCTAAAAGACATAGATGGACACATTAAAATGCAGCAATTCTGCTTCTGGGAATTTATCCAAAGAAAAAGAAAACAATAATTCAAAGCGATATATTCACCCCTATGTTCACTGCAGCATTATTCACAATAGCCAAGATATAGAAACAACATAAGGGTCCATCAACGGATGAATGGATAATTGATTGGGTGTGTGTATAAAATATGTATACACACTACTCACAGAATACCACTCATCCATAAAAAAATAATGAAATCTTGCCTACACAACAACATGAGAGGATCTTGAGGGTGTTATGCTAAGTGAAATAAGTCAGATGTAAAAAGACAAATATCATATGATTTCACTTATATGTAGAATCTAAAAAACGAACAAAACCCAAAACCAAGACTCACAGATACAGAGAACAGATGGGTGGCTGTCAGAGGGATGCAAATTTTGATTGTTTCAAGGGCCAGGTTGCAAAACCCAAGTTTGCAAAAAGCCCAAGGTTGCATCTATTTCTGCATTTTTCAGTCAATTTCAACACATATTCCTTTCTCAAAATACATAATCCTTCAGGTCAGTCCTTCTGTTGTACACCCTCTAAATAAAATCCTTACCTTCAGGTGGAGTAATGAGATCAGGTAATTGACTCAATGGACAAGACTGCCAAGTGCACCAAAATAATTTACTCTTCAGGGCACACAGCTAGATTGCATTTCCCAAAATTCCTGTGGGTAGGGGTGGCCATATGTAGAGTTACAGTTTTTGCAAAGTGAGTGGAAGGAATGTATGCCATTTCCAGACCTGGTTTATAGACACCTCTCTGTGGGATCTCTCTTCTTTCCTCAGATCTGGCTAGTTGGCAGAACCTAATGAAACCTGGGAAGGTACATGATAAAGATGGCAGAGCTCCTGCCAGCTTGGGACCCTGAATGACTGCAACTGCATGGAACAGGAGAATGCCAGGATCCTGAATGGATTTCACATGAGTGAGAATAAATTTCTATGTGTTAAAAATGGCATTTTGTTGTTAGGTTAAAATAAAGCATTAATTTATTCAAGATAGATTTGACCAAATTAAAAACTATTTTTCCTTTAATACCAGCTTAGGGAGATACTAATTGGTAAACTCTAGTTGCTGTAATTGAATATACATGTGAATAAATAGTCCTATGCTGATTTATGTTTCTTTTCAAATCTGGCTTATTATTTAAATATATAAATAAAAAATTTGCAGAATAAATAGTACATTTCTTATTTCTATTTGGCAAATATTTTTACAATATATATATATATATATATACAGTATATATTATAATATAAATGTGAAAATGTATATAGATGAAAAATTATTCTTCTTTTAACTACCACATTGAAATGCTATGCCAGGGCACAGTCCAGGGGCCTAGAAATACCACACCCAGAAAAAGTTATGCCTTTGTAGACCTTATATTCTAGTGTTGGAAAAAGGAATTATTTTAACATACCAAATAAATATTTAGTATTATTAACTACTCAAGTAATTATTTGTGTCAATATCTTATATAGTTATATTCTTAGATCTCATTAACAGTACTTGTAATTTAATGCTGCCTGCAACAAATATTCTTTAATAATGCATAATATATCATATCTTAATGACAACATCCACAGTTTAACAATAATATTTTATAATGACATTTATTTACTTCATTTAAAACCTGTGTTGAGAATACATGATAGTTGTGTGTACCTTTATGTTTGGTTATATTAACTTTGTTGAAATGGATAATAATTTTCAAGCATAAATTTTAAATAAAATCCTCTTATATAGAGAAGGGAATGTATCTATAGAGACTTAATAGGTAAAGAAGGAACTGAATATCTCTGAATCTGCCAGTCTTCTCACGTAAAACAGAAATTTTGGTTTTATCAAGGGCAATATATTCTAAATAAATATCATTTTGAAATGACTTACTTAATTGTTCCTGTCTCTTCCTTTCATATAAAAATCCAGTATAGGCTACAAGTCCTAACACAAACTGTTATCTTCCTCTGTGAAGTTTTTCTTAGTGACCTCTCTTTTCTGAATTTTCATAAGAAGTATTATCCACTGCTGTCCTGTTTAGCCACCATTTGTTTTGTTTTCACTTCCAATTCTGATAATCATGGGACTTCTTAATGTTGCTCAGTTCTTGTCCAAGATGCAGATTTTTAAACTTAAGCATTTGGCAATAATTGAGTGCAGGTATGCTTCATATCTTCAAGTATACCGATGGACAAAATAAAGATTAATTGGCTAATTAAAATAATTGTAAAGGTACTTAGGTAGTACTTTATGAATACTAATGTGAAGTTACCATTACATCAAAGAATAGTACAATAAAATAGTGCTGTGTACTAGGAGACACATCAAGGCATTTTTACCACAAGAACCGAGATTTTAAGCAAGCAAAAGCTGAATAAGTCAACAGCATAATTTTCACTTAGGTAACAAGATTTCCTGATCTTCCTTAGTGGAATTGACAGTAAGCAACCCGACTTGTTTTTCTAACTGGTGTGGGTTTTTCTTCATTTGATCAGAGCCAATAGGCACATTTCAGCCTGTCTCCGATTAAAGGTCATAAACCTTGTAACATTCTGACTTAAAGAGGAAGCAATTCGAAGAAATATGCAATTAGATTTCAAAAAGGCTTCACTTTCTTTATTTTACTCCCAGTTCTATAGATCTCTGTTCATCACACAAATAA
Organism: Manis javanica; assembly: GCF_040802235.1. Lineage (NCBI taxonomy): Eukaryota > Metazoa > Chordata > Mammalia > Pholidota > Manidae > Manis > Manis javanica. Next base: position 19,769,127 of record NC_133163.1, on the reverse strand, counting down.
GTACCTATTCTCTGCTTTCATATAAATGCAAAACCTAGTTAGTGCTCTGGGAGATATTAGCATTGTATAATCTCAGTTTCAGTTTTTCACCCCTTCAATAGCCGGTTGCCTTATATGGTTGACATCTTCTCTTGGAAAGAATCATGGGTTACCAAGTTCTTTTATAAAAATATATTTTGAAATATTCTGTATCAAGGCTTACATGAATAGTTTAAACAAAATGAAACATTACATAGTTAGTGTCCCTTATGTACCCCTCCCAGCATATTTCCTGCCCTTACTCTCAAGATTACTACTTGCCTGAATTTGAGATTTATTATTTTGATAGATTTCTTTATATTTTTATTACATGAGCATGTGTCCTCAACACTGTATACTTTGTACCACATGCACATGAATTTTAATAAGTTGTTTCATATCATCATATCCTTTTTCAACTTGCTTTTTCACTCAGTGTTAGGTTTGTAAGGCATACATGTCAATACATGTAGGCAAAACCTGTCTACTGATTTTTTAAATATCTGGTTTCTTGGAAGGGAGTAGTAATATAGCTAGACTTCTTTAGGATAGGTGTGGCCAGTTCATTGAGTTCTCTGTAATGAAATGTGAATGAAAGTAATGAGATATTTCTTGTCCAAGGATTTTAACTAACAAGTTAAAATTTCACTTTCCCATTTCTGCTTGCAGGATGAAGATAGTGACATGGTCCTAAAAGGATGATGGAATCACAAGATGGAAAACGCCTCGTCTCTAAAATACCACTTGGAGCAAAGCTGACAGCTGCTGAGAAATACCCGCTTTAGAGGTTTTGTGAGTACACGAATGATTTTCTACAGTATTTGAGGTATTTACGCAGCAGCTAGGGTTTTTTTGGCTAGTACAATTTATGCTGGTTTATGCTGTTTGTATAGTACTTATTGAAAGAATAGGAACATAATTTTAACTTCAAAACAGTAAAAAAATCAATTTAGTGTGTCACCCAGAATTTTTAAAGAAATAAGAAGAGAAAAATCAGAGTGTAACACACATACTTGGTAAGTACAGTTTTATAAAATATTCGTTACAGAATTACCAAAAAGAGAAAACTTTACAGATTTGATGGCATTAGGTTTAAACATTTTTCCAGAAGAAGAGGTATTCAAAACAGAGTCAAAAAACAATTCAGAAAATTAGAAAAAAATTTAAACATTTGTGAGAGATAATATATTACTGCTGGTAATATGCTAATGTTTCCCAATTAATGTGGAAAAGATAAAGTTCTAAATAAAAATACATAAAGAGTAAAAACAGATCATTCACAGGAGAAAGAAAAATTTCAGTTGAATAATGAGAAAATATCCTAATATCACTTATAGATTCAAACAATGAAAAATTAACCATTTGCTACTACATTTATTTTCACTCACATAATTTTAAAAGTACATGAACTCAAAGAAAATTATGGGGACATAGATTCTCTCATTTGAAGTTGTTGAGAAGATTTCTGGTAGGTTATACAAGAAATACTTTAATAATGGTTGTATTTTAGAAGTAGGGATTGTTTTCTTATAAGAAAGACTTATTTCCATCAAGTACTCTTTGTTCTGTATATTATTTTTATCATGTGCAAGTATAAATTTTTGTACTTGGTATTTTGATGCTTGGATTTTCATTTAATTAATAATAAAAATGAAGTATTAGCTTACTATTGCTGAATAACAAATTAGTACATAGTGGCATAAAACAATACATATTAATAAAAGCTTTTGTCAATTAGGACTCCAGACAAAGCTTAACTTTATCCTTTGTTCTAAGTCTCTTAAGGATACAGTGAAGGTTGTGATTGGGCTGTGTTCTCATAAGGAGACTCCACTGGAGCAAAATCCACTTTGGAGTTCACTTATGTTGTTGACAGAATTAATTTCCTTGAAGCGATAGGGCTGAAGGCCCCAACTTTTTGTTGGCTGTGGTTGGAGGCCAGCCGCCCCCAGCCCCAGGAGGCCACTCACATTTTCCTGCCTCTCAGGCTTCTTCAACATGGCTGCTTAATTTATGAAGCTGTAAAGGAGAATTCTAAATTGACCTTGAGTCCTTAGATAGAGACTGCTAGCAAGATGAAATTATATATAATGTAATCGCAAGAGTGACATCCAGTCATCTCACCATATTTTACTAGTTAGAAACTCATCACAGGTCTCACCAACGTTCGTTGTGAGGGGAATAATGCCAGAAATAATACCATAAGGGTGAGAATCTTGGAGATCTAGGGTTTATCTACCACATGAAAGGAATATTCAATATTTAATAGAAATAAATGTAATGATTGTGGACATGATAACTATTCTAAAAAATAAACAAACAACAAAAAATCCCAAACAATATCTTAGGGTTTCTTATACATAGTGATCTTATATATGGTAATCCAAATTGAATATGTTATATGCTTTAGATAAGTTATTACTTTACACTTCAAGATGGTCTAAAATGTCTTTATTTGCAAAATAGAGTAAAATTTTTAAGTATCATCTGGTTTTCTGTGTATTTGGAGCCCATTTATCAGATATTCATCAGATATTTTGAAAAAATTCCCAGTTGTTTCCTTTTTAATTAGCCACATAATTCTCTGATGCTACAGAGAGGCAAATTTAGATGTTTTGAATTTAAATTATGTTGAGATAAATTCCAAGCCAGCAGGAGATATATCTCAGAGAGGTTATGTAAATAATTAACCTTTGAAAATACCACTTGCTATGTGAACACACATATCAATACAAATAATTACCAGATTCTATTCACCTTTAACCAAAGATTGCAGTAGGTAATTCAAAAAAAATTTGAAATATTTGCATACATTCAGAATGTTACCTTTTCTCTGGTTCTCAATATTAACAGGCCAAACCAGCAAAGCTTCTTTATCAGTGTGTAAAAAGCAGTGATCATTTGATTGATAAGCAGTAGCAGCCCTCCATCAGAAAAATGGCATTAGGCTTTATTTGTAGGAGGTTTAAGACAATAAGTTGGTTTCATAAGGTGTCACTGTTAGTCCTTAAATAATAAAAGGAATTTCCAACAAGAAGTCTGACAAGAAGGAAATGGTGTTGCTATGAAATAGGTTTGTCATGAATTTGTTTGTTTGTCAATATGCGGTCTTCACAAAGGGTAAAACATAGGAATATAAATAGCAACTTTTCTTGGCCATGAAGCATTCAACTAGCCCTTAACTATCCAGTTTGGTTCAGGCATTACTGACATCCTCTTAACTTTTTTATTCTTTCTCTGGTGGATTTAAAATGACCATTATCTTCATCCATCTGAATGTATGTTAACTGAGTTTATGATGCTCCCATTGCTGAGTGACTTCCACTGCATGTGACTGAAGGAGCGTATCTTACTCTTTTATTGTGACAAGGTATTCAGTGAAAGTCCCTATGGACTCCTTTTGAGGTTCTGACACTTCTTCTGGATTTTTATATCCAAAGATTTCATACTTCTTATCTATTTTATTTACATTGCATTGGGGTATTTAGAGGGAAGTTGTGTTTATTCTAATGTTACAGAATATTTAAATGATACATGGAAGGAAGGAGGAAAGTACTCCTCATGTGATGTAGGTATTGGCTTTGTTTTCCACTTCCATCTCCAATCCAACCTCCTCCTTTTCACTCCCAAGGCTCCTCATACTTCGTTACTCTTCAGGAATGGATGTTGTGAGACGTTTTGATTTTATACATAATTCTCTTTGCCGTATATCCTATGAAAGATAGGTTGTACTAGCTTCCCATTTCTCTGGAATCCTACTTCTCCCATACCCACCTGGTCTAAATCTGGGTTCCCTGCTTAGACAGATAATAATTATCAGAAGGATAACATGGTATAGATTGGTATATGAATATTATATATACATAATGGACAATATAAATAGCTTCCTGTCTTAAAAATGTCACCCCAAACAATTTATGTTTGTATTTTATTGAAATATTCTAACAAGAATGACATACTGTTCACATATTAATAAAAGGATAAATAATGATGGCAATGACAAAACTTTCCAAGTGTGGACTTTATGCCACCTCCTGGTTGCTGGGCCTGGGTATTTTAAATCTAAGGAGATGCTGTGCAGCTTAAGAACATGGGCTTCTGTATCAGACACTCTGCTTTTGCAGCCTGGTCCTACCATTTACTAGCAGTGTCAGAAGTGCAAAGGATTTAGCCTTTCTCCTCTTTGAGATACCTAATTTGTAAACTGGGGACATTCATTTAGTGCTCATGACTTTATTGGGGCAGTAAATGAGTTAATACATGTAAACTGCTTTAAGAAGGCAATACACTGTAAGCATTCCATAAATATTATTGAATATACTTAACTTTAACCTTCACAACTACCAGACTTTACAAATGAGCAATCCGAGTAGCAGAGTTTAGGTGACTTTTTCATATTCCGACAACAGGATGTGTTCAAATAGCTGAAACTTGAATGCTGGGCTCCCAACTCATCCCAGCATACTCTTCCTTACCTAGCTTTCCATAGTTAGGTGGTTTAAATTTGTGACTTAATAGCAACTTGCAAGATAAAGCAGGTTGCCCCAACCCTGGACTTGGGTCATAATATAACGGGCATGAGCTCATTATTGTGAAGAGATAAAGTATAGATTCTGTGTCATCAGGTCTGCTATCAGGTAAATGGAGAAGTAAGAATACATATATGATAATGAGCCTGTGATCTAATCTTGGGTTCCCTAAAATATAAACTGTAGGCAGTAATGTGATTTTCTATTTTCAGTTGTTGGAAAGACTAAGGAAATGCATATTGTTAAATCAATATTGTACTGAACAAGTTAAACAAGCAAGGAAGATTTTATTCGAGGCTATTGCAATACAGGAGAGAGATGGAATTTAATGGGGTTCAGGACCTGCTATGCCAAAGTATGGCTTCTTGCCATACTGAATATTTTAACCCGAAAGGGTTTGATAAAATGGCAAAAGCAGAATGTCACTCTGACCTCCTCTCCTTATTCATCTTCTCTAAAACAGGTTATAAAATCCTTTCTCATAAGGTGTCCTCTCAGCCTTTTCTCCAAAGACAAACAGACCCAAAGAAGCCTAACAGGCCTTGCTGAATTTTCCCCAGTTTACTACATTTCCCTCATACTCAACCCGTTGTATTCCTCCACAACTCTACTCTTCATCAAAACTAGAATAAAAATGCACAGATCTAATTCTTTCTTTGGGTCTTCATTTCTGTACATAGACTCCTATGTTATGCAAATCTTATATTAAATAATTTATGTGCTCTCCTTTTACTCTCTTTTTGTCAGTCTAATTTTCAGACCTGGACAGGAAGGAACCCTCAGAGGGTGAAGGAAATTTTTTCCTCCTCTACAAACCCAACTCCATTGAAACAAAGGCAGAAGATTTTTAAGTGCTGAGATCAAGTACATAAGGACTTGAAGAGGGGTGATGTTTGTCAGTATGATTAGGCCATATGTGTTTGCTAATTGGTATTTATCTAAGTAGGTTCCTACTCTCTCAAAAATACCAGAAGACAGGGGTGCTATCTTTACTGATGACTGCATTTCAAAGAGATGGCTTTCAGGTTCTTGAGAATGACATTCCTGAATTGTAAAACAGGTTGGAGACTGGGAGAGGATTTACATCTCAAAAGGACAAAGAAAAAATTTACAACTGCAAGTTTTCTAAAATAAAAGCTTTTAGAAAAGGGAAGTCTGGAGCCTACAGTCTGAAAGAAGCCTATCTAACGTTTAGTAAAGCTAGGAGAATGCTAAGGACATCTTGGACAGGTACTTTATTATAGATGGTTTACATTATGCCAAGATCTATACTTACCCATGAACATCATTATTTTTATTATGACTTTGAGTAGGCTTGCCTCCCTTCTTAGGTTATTTAATTTCAAATCATATGTCAAACATTATGCAATATAGACAAAGAAACAGTAGATATTTAGAGATGAGTCCAGTTGCCATTGTACAGTTGAGGAACTAATGGTCTATCCCAATTGCTGGATAAATACATCCTTGAACAGAGATTTTGACACAATTTCTCACAATCATATATTGAGGGAATATCAAAACAAAACTTGTATTGTTAAAGGAGAAAGACAGTGGAAGAAATGAACTTGGAGAGATGTTTTTGTGAAGTCACATTTAAAAATTGGACTGGTATGAGTTGTTTGATTGTACACCTGTATCCATATTGAGTGACCTTTCAGGTGAGTGGAAATTGATGTTTCAGAGGAAAAAGAAGTTGCACTGTGGTCTTTTCTCAATTCTGCTGATAGTCCCTGTCAAGAAAAGGAGAGGAGACGAAACTATAGCAACGAAGAGCTAATTGCCCTAAGTCTATTTAACTTCTTTAAGAAGAAGAAATAAAATTAGAGAGCAAAATAGAGAATAAAATTGCACAATGTTATTTTTCCACCAATTACCAGAAAACAGGATTTGTGTAGTTAGTTGCTTTTCCTAAATAAATTGAAGTAACTTCTGAGCCAGGAGTATGACAATATAATAAACATGTGAAATTTTTTAAATGTGAGATACTTATATTTGAATTATTTTCCCATGCAACGTTGTTTCATCCTCAATAGGCCTTCTTTTCCATTCTTTGTTCTTTGAATTTATCTTTTATTCTTACCTGGAGTGCTTCCTTCTTTTATCCACCATCCAGATAAATGGGAATATGAAGACAAACATTTGGAGTTTCACTAGGAATTGTACAAACTGCTTTAAATGTGTCAATTCAGTTTATCCTCAAAAAATATCAAAAAGCCCCAGTGAATCATTGCTATTTACTACGATCATTTTCGCAGTTGAGGAAATGGAATTTCAGAGATAATAACAACATGTCTATGTCCTTGCAGAATGTCATAAGACCATTCTGTCTTACGAAAGTCTCTATTTACACTTAACCTTGTCTCTCCCTGGTCACAGTAAGACCACCAAGAAACTTCTTGAATAATACAAGATAGTCAATGAGCTAATTTTTGAATTAAAGTGTAGGGTAGCTACTTTCTTGGTTTTGTTCACACAGTGGGGTACACGAGAGATGAAGCCGAATTGTTTAGAACATTAGAAATAAGAAGATGCGACAAGAAAGAAGGACAGATGAGTTGGCTTCCAACCAGAGAGGCCTTGGAAGAATAGCAGTGATGTTTAAATGGAGAATTGTTTTAAGTTAATTCTGTGCAGCATAGTTGACTTCTCTCAGTAAAGGCATTCTCAAAATCTATTTTTCTTGCTTATGTATTAAGAAAATGGATATTATTTTTTTGGCATAGGATAAAGTACTGAGTGTGGCCCCAAAACTGTCTCAGGAAAGTCCCCAACTATGTGTAAAACTCCAGAGGTGTTCTTAGGATTCCATCCCATGTGTTTTATCTGTCCCTTTCCCCAACTGTTAGTGAAGGAGAAAGGATAAATGTACTCGAAGAGAAAATCTAGCTAGATTAGAAAATCTAGCCACACATCGGAGTGGCACCTTTGTCTCTTGGTGAATTATGCTGCCTGGCATGAGTGGGTGGATGCGCAATGACTGTTCAAATGTATATGGACACAAAGAGTATCTCAGAGGAAGTCTAGAACCTCTAGGAAGTTGTATGCCCTGCAGGACCCAATGGCAGCTCTCCTGTGAGATGCCTCATCTGAACGTCTCATTTGAGATGTTTTTGCGTCTTCAACAGAGACCCAGTGGCTCTCTTTCATTAATTTCATAGGTACATCTGAAGTTAATAGCTTTGTTAAAAATCTTTCTTTCACTCTTCACAAATCTAAAGCAGAATCTGTATTTGATCCACCTCAGTAATGATGACACTGTGGGACAGCAAGCTGTTCTGTCTTCAATTTATCAGGGTTTAACTCAAAACAACACACATTTATCAAATACCTCATATGTGCCAGAAACATTGATTGGGGCTATGGAATATAGAGAATGTAGTGGTGGTTTTTTGTTACTGTGATAATTTTTTTTTTCTGGATTCCACTCTCAGCTCACGAGGCTTTTTCTAGCTTATCTTTCTGATTCTTATTTATCTTGAATTTTATATTTGCATGTTCTTTGGTCTCCCAGATTTCTTGCCTTGTCCTGACCAATATTAGGTTGTTCTTTTGATTCCTATTTGTTTACACAGACTGAAATCTATTCTTGCCCTACTATTCTGACCGTCGTGTATCTTGATATTATTGGCATCGACTCCTTACTTGGCCTTAATATAATGCCTAACATACGGTTCATCAATCGGTGTTTACCATTTGGGAAGGAGGAAGGAAAGACCGGCCTTACTGTTTTTTGCTATAAGTTCTTGGACAAGTATACATCCCTTCACCCTCTTTCTCCTGAGCATAGTCCAAATGACAGGTAAATAGAGCAGTTTGCATTCCCTTCCTGAAGCACACAGCAAATCCTTTTGGCAAGTCTTGCTGATGTGATATAAAAGAAAACATTAGCTTAGACAAGTCAATAAGAATATGTAAAATGGGTCTCAGTTTTCTTTCTTCTTTTACGGTAATGAGAGTAAATTTAGCCCAAATGTGTTCTGCTGTCTGGTTTATTTTAGGGCAATTTAAGAAAGAATTCTCTACTGTAAGGTTCATGTTCAATTTTGAAATCATCAGTTTAACAATAGTGAGCTGTTATCTGCAAGTTAATTCAGGTTCAATTTCAGTGGTTAAAGATACAAAGTAACTCAAATTGCTCCTTCTTGGTCTACAAATAATTCTGGGAAAATTGGAGCCTAGATGACAGGAACACATTTTCTCTAGAGTTAATTTAAATTAACAGATTCAATTTCATATGTGCTATGAGCTACCTGAATTTCCAGATGGGGACTGTAACATTTAAACTGAAATCCCATCCAGAAGTTATTCCCCATACTGGCACACAATCTTGGTAAAATCGTCTCAGAAACATGTCAACACAGGTGCAATGGAATATAATCAGTGTAATTTTCCAGGACAGACGTGACTTTGCTAGGAATACAGAAAGAAAAGAAAGTCATTACTGAAGATTTCTGGGGTGCCATAATTCAAGCAGACTTATGTTGAATGAGAGCAATATTTGCTAATAATTACTATTGGAAAAAATCAAATTAATATATTACTAGAAAAGACTAAAGCCAGAAATCCAATATGTAATCAAGAATGTCAGAAATCGCTGAAATATTTATAAGCAGTACTTAAAATACAGCTTCTGAACAGGTTTATTAACCTCAATTTTATACCTATTTTATGGCTTAAACATAGCAATATTTTTTGATATTAGAATTAGGGAATTCTAGATGTGAGGATATGATTACCTTATAATAATTGAGATGAGATTTAGGTGACAGTTATTAAAAAGGAAAAAAATATCCTTTACATAAAATATAAACTGTGAACTGAGGATTGTGTGTGTATTAAGTCATGTACCTCCACTCACAAATATGATTATGGGTCTATCTTAGATTGTAATAAAAACTATAGTTGACCTTTAAGATAAATTAGATTACATATTAAACTGATAAGCAAGCTAAAGCATTGAAAAAATTGAAAATATAATTGTCATTTGAATACCCATTTTGTTCCAATTTCACATACATTTTCAAATCAAATTCCAAATTAATATTTAGCCATTGACATCAGTGAAGCAACAAGTCATAATATGTAATGTCTGTCTTTAATCTTCCTAATAATCTAGAACTTTTTTTCCAAAGTTATTTCCTTCCATTTAAACATATTCATCTAGAATATTCTTTTCATTCTGGCTTTTCTTTATGCATGTCATCATTCTTACTTCATAGTAGTTCAATAGAAAATCAACAAAGTAGGCTGTATATTGCTGAACACTTTCTGATCTGTACCCTCTCACTTCTAATCTCCCTACCACCAGATTCCTGTGTTATCATTTGAACTAGTGTCATGCTTTGTTACTATCCTCAGGCACCTACATGGTGAACAAATCAATAGACCAACATTCACTGCAGCTCTCATGAATGTTTCCCATAGAATCTTCTAGCATCTTACATGTATGGGTGGAAGACTATGTATAGTATCTGGTTTCCACAGATGGCCATTCAGTAAATCATTCTTCTCAGTGTTTCTGCCATACTGTACTATCTTTTTAAATTTGGGCTGCCCCTTGGATTCCTTGGATTCTAAATCAAGAAAATGGACTGTTGTGGTTTGGGGAGTTCCAAAGCCAAATTAGAAGAAGACTTCAGGTTTCCACCTGAATCCCTTTGAATTGATCTTCTTGGGGTGATCTCTCTTGGAAAACCGACTCCTTGCTGTGAGCAGTTCAGACCACATTGTGAGACCAAGTGGGTGCTCTGGCCAATATTCCTAGCTTAACTCCTAGACAAAGCCATTGTCTATCATCAGCCATGTGACTGAGCAATCTTGGATATCCAGCTCAGCTGAGTATCATGTAACCACACTAAAGAATCCTATACGAAAACTGCCCAGCTGAGCTCAGTCAAGTCCAGATCTGTGAAAGATTAAAAATGAATGGTTGTATGAAGACAGTAAGCTATCAAGGGAGTTTGCTACCAAACAGATAAATGGAACCCTATGTAAGGAAAATAACATTTCTAATATTTTTGCTGCTCAAATTATCTAAACATATAACAAATTAATAAATATATGCATATATTAAGCAACTATACTGAAAGTTAATTATTTTGCTCAGAAAAGTTAGATAATTCTGAAAGTGGTTTCAATTCTTTTTGCAGCTTCTTGTTGACAAGACAGTGAAATCAACAGATCTCTAATAATGGAAAGCAGGTACAAGGAATTAAATAAATAATTATTGAGAGCAAAATACTCTATGACTTACTTGAAAAACATAAATGTATCTATATGTAGCAATGTCAAAACTATGCAAATGTTAGTAAAAGTAATTTAAATCGACCATTAACCATAATTTGTATCAAATAACTAATTTATGTCTTTAATCTGAGCTATTTACCACCAAATTAAGTTGAAAAAGTGCAGTTAAATGCTATTTAAGTGGTCTAAGAACACATATTCACAACAGCTTAAATGTTATCTCCTCAAAGAGACCCTTTATGATGACACTATTTGAAGTTTGTGTTGTACATGAATGTACACACACACACACACACACATATGCACCATCTACAGGATTTTTGTTAATTTATTTCACAGTGTGTATTATTTTCTAGAATTACTTTATTTATTTCCTTATTTATTATTGTCTTTACCATTTTGGAATGTAAGCTCCATGAAAGAAGAGGTTTGTTACCTGAGAAAAATATCCCATTATATTCCTCAAGGCTTGAACTGCTGCTTGGGACATTTAAGCTCTCAGAAATACTTGTTAATAAATTAATGAATGATTTACAGTTTTTCAAATGCTTTGCATTTGAGCTGCTACATTATAAACAGGTTAAGCAAAAAGATAAAACTCTTACACTAACGTGCTTTATCCCTTTGCTCTGCTAATTTGCTAAATCTTATTTTCAAAGTACCCTTTTCTTTAGTATGTTACAACAATTTTAATTATCTGATAGAAAAGAAGACTAAATCATGAAATCTGGGTTTTGGTTGGAGGTTCCTGGTATAAACTGGGTCTATCAAACCAAGTACCAGAAGTTTGCTTTACTTAATATTTTTATTATTGGAATATGCAAAGTTATACTTATCTTTTTTGCCCCAGTTTTGTATATCTAACAAAATATTTGGTACAAGGTACTTTGAAAAGTTGAAAATATGATAGAAAAGAAAGGTAAGATTATTGCTAACTTTGAATATTGTCCTTAAGTCAAGCTTAAACTTTATTTTTATTATTGTTCTTCAAAATGTTTCTAGTAATTTCAACAGGTTTTGCGTAATCGAATCAATTTTTCATATGTGGTAACAGCTACATGTTTTTCAAAAGGAAATAGCTGCATTTTTCAAGGTATCTTACATGAGAGTTTCAATTCACAAACACACACACATAAATATACATATGCACATATCATTATATATTCATAATAATATTGTGAGAAAATCTAACTGAAAAACCATTTAATTAAGGTAAATTTATTTATTTATTTATTTGTATTTTCAAGTCTTATTATATGCTTACTATGTTTTGTTCTAGTTATATGAGATAAACTCCCAAACAAAACAGATACATATACCTTCCCTGAGGAATTTATATTCCAGTTTGGTTTTAAATGTCTTCCCAGGCAATGAAATATGCATATTACTTTTTAAAATATTTTTTTATTATGATTAAGAATTTTTGTGCCCTTGATTCACCTCCGCCTCCTCACCTACAAACCCACCCTAAACCCTCCCCAGTGGTAACCGCTAGTCACTTCTCAGTGTCTCTGAGTCCACTGTTATTTTGTTCAATCTGTTTTACTTTGTTTTTATATTCCACAAATAAGTGAAATAATATGGTATTTGTTCTTCTCTGCCTGGCTTATTTCACTGAGCATAATACCCTATAGATCCATCCATATTGTTGCAAATGGCAGAATTTCTTTTCTTTTTATGCCTCAAAAAGATTCCATTGTGTATATGTACCACCTCTTCTTTATCCAGTCATCTACTGATGGACACTTAGGTTGCTTCCATATCTTGGCTATTACAAACAGTGTGGAGGCAAACATAGGATTGCGTGTATCTTTTCAAATCAGGGATTTTGTTTTCTTTGGGTAAATTGCTAGAAGTGCACTTACTGGGTCGAATGGTATTTCTATTTTTAGTTTTTTGAGAACCCTCCATACTGCTTTCCACAACAGTTGCACCAATTTGCATTCCCACCAATAGTGTAGGAGAGTTCCCATTTCTCCGCATCCTCAGCAACATTTGTTATTTGTCTTTTTGCATCGTAGCCATACTAACTGGTGTGAGGGGATACTTCATTGTGGTTTTAATTTGTATTTCCCTGATGATTGGTGATGTGGAACATCTTTTCATGTGCCTGTTGGCCATTTGTATTTCTCCTTTGGAGAAATGTCTGTTCAAAATCTCTGTCCATTTTTTCATCAGTTCATTTGTTTTTTGGGTGTTGAGGCATTTGAGTTCTTTATATATTTTGGATGGTCACCATTTATCAGATGAATATATTCTCCCATACTGTGGGATGCCTTTTTGTTCTGCTGATGGTGTCTTTTGCTGTACAGAAAATTTTTAGTGTAGTAAGATGCTATAGAGTCACTACTTGTCTTCTCTGTGCTATACTGCCTTCCCTGTGCACCCACCCCTACATTATGTGTGCTAATTGTAACGTCCATTATTCCATTTCTCCCTCCCTTCCAACCCACCCTCTCCAGTCCCTTTCCCTTTGGTAATTATTAGTCCATTCTTGGGTTCTGTGAGTCTGCTGCTTTGTTCCTTCAGTTTTTGCTTTGTTCTTATACTCCACAGATGAATGAAATCATTCGGTACTTGTCTTTCTCTACCTGGCTTATTTCACTGAGCATAATACCCTCTAGCTCCATCTATGTTGTTACAAATGGTAGGATTTGTTTTCTTTTTATGGCTGAATGATATTCCACTGTGTATATGTACTGCATCTTCTTTATTCAATCATCTTCTGATGGACACTTAAGTTGCTTCCATTTCTTGGCTATTGTAAATAGTGCTGTGATAAACATAGGGGTGCATATGTCTTTTTGAAACTGGGCTCCTGCATTCTTAGGGTAAATTCCTAGGAATGGAATTCCTGGGTCAAAAGGTAGTACTATTTTTAGTTTTTTGAGGAACTTCCATATCGTTTTCCACAATGGCTGAACTAGTTTACATTCCCAGCAGCTGTGTAGGAGGGTTCCCCTTTCTCCACATCCTCGCCAGCATTTGTTGTTCCTAGTCTTTTTTATTTTGGCCATCCTAACTGGTGTGAGGTGATAGCTCATTGTGGTTTTAATTTGCATTTCCCTGATGATTAGTGATGTGGAGCATCTTTTCATGTGTCTGTTGGCCATCTGAATTCCTTCTTTGGAGAAGTGTTCATATTCTCCACCCATTTTTTAATCCATTTATTTGCCTTTTGGTTGTTGAGGCATGTGAGTTCTTTATGTATATTTTGTATGTTGACCCTTGTCGGATATGTCATTTACAAATATATTCTCCCATACTGTAGGATGGCTTTTTGTTTTGCTGATGGTGTCCTTTGCTGTACAGAAGCTTTTAAGCATGATGTAGTCTGATTTGTTCATTTTTAATTTTGTTTCCCTTGCCCGAGGAGATGCGTTCTAGAAAAAGTTGCTCATGTTTATATTTAAGAGATTTCTGCCTATTTTTTATTCTAAGAGTTTTATGGTTTCATGACTTACATTCAAATCTTTGATCCATTTTGAGTTTACTTTTGTGTATGGGGTTACACAAAAATCCAGTTTCATTCTCTTACATGTAGCTGTCCAGTTTTGCCAACACCAGTTGTTGAAGAGGCTATCATTTCCCCATTGTATATTCATGGCTCCTTTATCATGTATTAATTGACCATATATGCTTGGGTTTATATCTGGGCTCTCTAGTCTGTTCCATTGGTCTATGGGTCTGTTCTTGTGCCAGTACCAAATTGCCTTGATTACTATGGCTTTGTAGTAGGGCTTAAAATTGGGGAGCATAATCCCCCCCTGCTTTATTCTTCCTTCTCAGGATTGCTTTGGCTATTTGGGGTCTTTTGTGGTTCCATATGAATTTTAGCTAGCATGTAATCTTAGAGCCACCATAGATGACTTCTTTGAAGTAGGAGTTCAGTCTTACTTTTATTTTTCTTCCAGATTTTAATTTCCTATCAGCCCTTCAGAGGCAGTGTAATATTGGAAAATGTTCTGTGAAGAGTGGTAAAGCCTGCAAAGAGTATTGATGTTGAGGGACATGGTTTAATAGCTCCTTCTTGAGGTTTAGACTTGGATTTTTATAAGCAGTTTAATTTAGAATGACAAAAATGACAAGGGTGTAACATTACTCAGAATTATAATCCAAGAAACAATAATTTTGTTGGGCAGTATAAAATATTGTCAGGTGTATGGATTTTGAAGATTACACATTTTCACTTGATATTGTAAAGTAGGAGTATGCAACTTTATGATTGCATCTTTCCAATTCTTATGAGGGACTCCCTGAATGTCCATACATGGTTAAAATTACAAACATTAAAACCTTACAGAGCATTTAGTGAAATCAGTATAGACATATATTTTTTGTATACTTTTAAAGCTCATCAATCATATAGGGCTGCCGTGAAATCTGAAAAATAACTGTGAAGGGTTAAAAAACATTAATTCTGAGAAAAATGTAGCTCTCTCCTCAAAGCAAAGAAATGGGAACAGTAGGGAATCCTGTCATTGCCTGCTGTGCTGTTGCGTGTAATTCAGAAGGTTGCCCTAATAAAAGTACCTTGCTAACACATGTATAACCCTTCCCAAAATGTTTCTTTCAACATATAATCACTTTGCTTTTTTAAAAAACTCCAGTTAAAAATGTAAAATGTTTTCTCTTATGATCTGCTTTAATATCTTACAGTGAGTTTATCAGATTCACACAGTGTAATCAATAAAAATGCTATATGTGACAGTTCTCTGTCAATTGTTAGGCTCTAAAAAATTTTTATTAGTAGTACTTTACCTAAATTAAAGATTCAGAGAGAATGAGACACAAAGAGATTTTGATGTGGTGGCTATAACATGATGATTCCAATGAAATGAGCTATTTCTGTGGATGCTGAATGGATTATCAGCAGAAAACCTGGGTGGTAGAAGTCTGTGAAAGACAAAGCTCTAAAGGAGAGCTAGGACAATGGAAAGAGATGTGGAGAGTTACTAATAGGTGCTCCATACATGTGTTTTTCCCTTTGACCTACTTTATAATTTTGTCAGAAAGGAAACATTCATGAAAATGAGTGAAAACAACCTTTGAAAAATGAATATTGTTTAATAGCACTAGTAATATCATGTAACCCAGGAATATGGCGTCCTTGGAGTCAACATTATATACTCAGGTTCATCTTATCTTGCTGTGTCTACATATTCATAGTCCTTTTGGCACGTACTCAGCACTGACAGCTCAACTCTTTACAACAATCTAAGGCAGACAGGAAACATAGTGCAAACATATATCTCAAGCCCTGCACTGTCAATGAAGGACAAAGTAATAATATAGGGAAATTTCTTCTTGCTCAAACTGGGTAATATTCAGTCCTACATGTCCAATACTGTATTAAGGTACATATATCAGCATATAGCATTCTGAAATTTTCAATACAAAATTGGAAATATTTTATATAATACATAAGGGTGAATAGAATGAAAACATCAAATGGCAGGATGTAAAAGGCATGAAGAATTATTTTTAAAAGGAATTTAGTATCATTATTTTGTTGTGGCACAATATAAAGGAGTCTGCCACAGTAATCTATAGCTTATAATAATAGCTAATGAAATTTAATAAATTCAATTAATGTCTTCTTTATGGCTTGCAATTAACATATTAAGCATTGGTATTATGCAAGGGGCAAATAAACAATACCACGCTTGTCAAACACTCAAACAGAAAGTTGTGTTACTTGGGGAGAAAAGTAACAAACAGATAAGTAGCAGAATTCCAGTTTTCAGTGTATCCTTATAATTTTATAAGTAATATTTTCTAGAGAAATTTCTATTTAATTATGTTTTCATCTGTGTTATAAAATAATTCTTCTAATTTAAAAATAATCTGTACTGATCTATAATAACTATGCATATTTTTCTTTCCTAATGTGGGTTTATTTTTATCTTCTTACTTTTTCTTAATAAACCTTCTAAATTTGTTTATTTAATGTATTTTCAGTCTTGTCCTCATTATGATTTCTTTAAATACTCAATATTTTTAATTGAAGTTCATAGCTTTTTACAGTCACTTTCTGTTCAGTTCACCATCTGCTATTTCTGGATGTGTTTCTATTGCCTAAATTTTCTACTGGTTTGGGTCACATTTGCTGCTGCTTCAGATGCCTACTAAGTTTTTAATAGATTTCTGAGATAATGAGTGATGCATGTTTGACGGTATGGGATTTGTATCTTCCTCTAAAAAATGTTGGGGTTTGTTTTGGAAGGCTTGATTCTTCCAAAGCTTGGTTTTAAGCTTCTTTTAGGGCAAACTGAAGTACTAGAGCTAGTCTAATCCAACTCTGCTAAGTGTGCATCTTGTGCAGTTTATACTGATTGCCCTGCATGTTGGATGAAATTTCTACAGCCTGGCTGTTTGGAATCTGAATCTTAACCCTTTGTGATATCTGGAAATCGTTCACTTACCTACCTTTGTTATTTGCCTATCTTCCTGGAGTATCTACTTCACATGCACAGATTGGTATGAAGTTAGGTTCCAGCGTATCCAATAAGATTTCACGAGTTCAGTCTTTGCACATGCCCTATGCTTTACCCTCTCTGAACTCTGATTAACATGCTTTTTTCACATTAGTAATCTTATTATTCTCTGCTTGCCTTCTTCATTCCTGAGATGGTCCAAGAAATTGCCTTCAGGCAGAAAGCCAGAGCAGTTGTAGAGCACACTTTGTTTCTATTCTCTTGAGGATCATAGTCCTATTCTGCCTACTGTCCAATGTCTGGAAGCAATTGTTTCTTATACTTTGCTTTTCAAGTTGTCTACAAAGGGAAGTAATTACCTTCTAGTTACTCCTTCACGATTGTAAGTAGTACTGTATACCACTGATTTTGATGTATCTTGTGCATTTTGTGGTTTAATCTTTAGTGTCATGTAATTTTCAGTTTTCTTTTTAAGTGAAATTATTTGGAAGTGGGATTTTTAATTTCCAACGGTATATGTGTGTTTTTGAAAGGTTGTCTTTATTACATTGTAAATATATTTATTTTTTTTCTTTATTAAAATGTTGTTGATATGCAATCTCATGTTGGTTTCAAATAGTTCAACAGTGGTTCAACAGTTACACGTATTATTAAATCTCACCTTCTCTGGTATGGTTACTATCTATCAATGTAATAACATGTTGCAGAATCATTGACTATATTCTGTACGCAGTACTGCTATCCCTTGATCAGCTTATTTGTTATTGTGAATTTCTGTGCCCCTTTATTGCCTCCACCCTCCCACTTAGTAACCACTAGTCACTTTTTGGTGTCTATGAATCTACTGCTATTTTGTGCCTTCTGTTTTGCTTTGTTTTTATGTTCCACAAATGAATGAAATCATATAATATTTGTCTTTGTCTGGCTTATTTCATAGAGTATAATACCCTCTAGATCCAGCCATATTGCTGCAAATGGCAAGATTTCTTTTTATGGCCGAATAATATTCCATTGTGTATATGTACAACATCTCCTTTATCCATTCATCTATTGATGGACACTTAAGTTGCTTCCGTATCTTGGCTATTGCAAATGGTATGGTGGTAAACACAAGATTTTGTTTTCTTTGGGTAAATTGTTAGAAGTAGAATTGCTGGGTTGAATGGTATTTCTATTTTTAGTTTTTTGAAGAATCTCCTTACTGCTTTCCACAGAGGTTGAACCAATTTGCATTCCCACCAACAGTGTAGGAGGGTTCCCATTTCTCCGCATCCTCACCAACATTTGTTATTTATTTTCTTTTGGATAGTGGCCATACTAACTGGTGTGAGGTGATTCCTCATTGTGGTTTTAATTTGCATTTCCCTGATGATTGATGATTGGTGATGTGGAGCATCTTTTCATGAGCCTGTTGGACATTTGTATTTTTCCTTTGGAGAAGTATCTGTTCAGGGCCTCTGTTCATTTTTTCATCAGGTCATTTGTTTTTTGAGTGTCAAGGCATTTGAGTTCTTTACATATTTTGGAAAGTAACCCTTTATCAGATGAATATATTCTTCCATACTGTGGGATGCCTTTTTGTTCTGCTGATGGTATCCTTTGCTGTACAGAAAATTTTTAGTTTGATGTAGTTCCACTTGTTCATTTTTTATTTTGTTTTCCTTGCCCAAGGAAATGTGTGCAGGAAAAAAATTGCTCGTGCTTATGTTCAAGAGAGTTTTGCCTATGTTTTCTTCTAAGAGTTTTATGGTTTCATGTTTTATGTTCAGGTCTTTGATCCATTTTGAGTTTAATTTTGTGTATGGAGTTAGACAGTAATCTAGCTTCATTCTCTGACATGTAGCTGTCCAGTTTTGCCAACACAAGTTATAGAAGAGGCTGTCTTTTCCCCATTGTATATTCCTGGCTCCTTTATCATATATTATTGACCATATATGTGTGGGTTTATATCTGAGCTCTCTATTCTGTTCCATTGATAAAGGGTCTGTTCTTGTGCCACTACCATATTGTTTTTATTACTGTAGCTTTTGTAATAGAGCTCTAAGTTAGGGAGCATAATTCCCCAGCTTTGTTCCTCTTTCTCAGGATTTCTTTGACTATTTGGGACCTTTTGCAGTTCTATATGAATATTAGAACTATTTGAATAATGTTGTTGGTATTTTGATAAGAATTGCATTGAATCTATGAATTGCTTTGGATAGAATGGCCATTTTGACAATATTAATTTTCCTATCCATAAGCATGGGATAGATTTCCATTCTGTGGTGGAAATTAATTTATCTCATGAGTGTCTTCTAGTTTTCAGAGTATAGGTCTTTACCTCCTTGGTTAGACTTATTCCTAGATATTTTATTCTTTTTTATGCAATTGTAAATGGAGTTCTTTTCCTGATTTCTCTTTCTGCTAGTTCACCATTAGTATATAAGAATTCAAGAGATTTCTGTGTATTAATTTTGTATCCTACAACTTTGCCAAATTCAGTTATTAGTTCAAATAGTTTTTTGGTAGATTCTTTAGGGTTTTCTATGTGTAATATCACATCAACTTCAAATGATGACAGTTTAACTTATTTCTTACCAATTTGGATGCTTTTTATCTCTCTGTGTTGTGGAATTGCTGTGGATAGGACCTGTAGTACTATGTTGAAAAAAAGTTGCAAGAGTGGGCATCCTTGTTTTGTTCCTGATCTTAGAAAAATAGCTTTCAGCTTTTCACTGTTAAGTTTGATGTTGGCTATGGGTTTGTCATATATGGCCTTAATTAGTACATATATTTCTTGTTAATATTTGTTCTGAGTTCTTTTTCCATAGCATCCAAAATATCAGTAAAAAAATGTGTTTTACTTATCTATTTTTTGCAAGGTTCTGTATATATCAATTGTATATATTGCTATTGAAATAATTTAACCTGCAAAGATTTGAGCTGTTCATTCTATCACTTTTATATTGAGTAGTATAATAAACTTCCAATATGATATTTGATGTGTTTGTCATCTATATAATTTGGGATAGGTAGTAAGGTACATTTAGTTTCAGAATTTTTATCTTTCTACCATATTAATTGCCTCTGGGCATTAATTTTTCCCTCTCTTTTCAATGTTACTCCAAACAACTCTTTATTTTCACCTTAAATGAAAAAGCTATAATGAAAGAGAGACAATTATTTTTTTCTCTGCTGTATGTTTTTACATGAAGAATCTCTGTACTATTAAAAAATAATAATTTACTTAGTGAAAGAATTTACAGCAGCAAAGTTAACACATAAATAGGCTTATAGCCCTTTGCTATGCACATAAAAGATGATAGGTGAGCAACAGAAATTTTGCTTAGGAATTTTATCATTTGGTTTCACTATTATTTTAGTTACATAATTGCCCCCTTTTTCCTACATTTTCTGCTGTTACAGAAGTTCAAAGCAAAACTAAAGGAATATATAGAAAAAAATAGTGTGGGATTTTACAAAATAATTACTTCTTTTTTTTATGTTCAATTGTCATTTTGTTATTATAGTGTCATAGGCTAAATTTAATGAGAAAGTTGGAATAACTAAGGCTGAAAATAATATAACTTAAAATTATGCTTGAAACTGTAGAATAACAATAACATTTCCATATTTTGTTTACACATTCAACCAAAATTTGAAACTTATTGCTCTTTAAAGGATCTTCCCATTCTGTGAAGAGATTTTTAGATTTTTGCTTCTCCTTTCAGGTGTAGTTTTCAGTACAAAAAACAACCGAAAAACAATCGAGACAGCCTTGCAGTGTAATGAGTCAGAAAGAATAAAGTTTTGTGTGGAAGCATGTTACTAAAACAAAGAATCTCATTGTAATGTTTGTGACATAAAGTCAAATTCAGTCATTTCTTTATTCACTCAACACACAATGACTGCCCTCATGGAGCTTACATTCCAGTAGGAGATAATCAACATATAATTAAAAATGTGAGGGGGAAATAATTTGTGCTATATAGGGACACATGATATAAAAAAGAATACAGTTGCAAAGAAAGGCTGAAGAGAGTCGAGATTTGATATAAGTAGTCCAGAAAAACCTAACTGAAGTGTTTTGGAACCATCTTAAAGAAGTGCTGGAGTGAACCTTGTAGATACTTTGGAGGTGAGCATTATAGGCCCTAAGAAAAGAAGGTTAAAAGGCTCTGTTCCAGAAATATAGCTGCTGCATTCACAGGACAGCTTGGGACTGGTGGAACATGATGTCAGAATACAAATGGAGCTAGAGGAGTGGCAAATCATACAGGGCACTATAGGTTTTAATAAGAAATTTGGCTTTTACTTTTGGTGAGATTGGAGACATTGCAGGGTTTTGACCAGGTAACTGACATAATCTGACTTTTTAAAAAAAGAATTCTTGAATGTTGTTTGACTATATGAGGACAAAGGTAGAAACTGGAGAATGAATCATGGGGCTATTATGGAAATCTAAAAGGTGGTTGCTTGGATTCTGATGACAACAGTGGAAAAAGTAAGAATAAATCAAATGATTGATGCATTCTGAAGAATATGTTGGCTGTATTTGCTGATGAGTTAGAAGTAGCATGTGAGGCTTATAACGGAATAAAGGTTTTGAACTGAGCAATTAGAAGGATAGACTTCTGTAAAAAAAATTAATCTAGATATATGGTAATTCATATAATTCAAGCCAAAAATTAATGTGTGGAATTGGAATTAGTTATAATGGCAATTGCCAATCCTGGCTGGATGAAGGAGTCATGGGAATGTGGGGTGGGAGAGGAGGTATCTATGTAAAAATACAGATTCTTGGCTCTATTTCTAAAAAATCAGATTCGGTATGTCTCAGGTAGAGCTCATGAATAAATATGTATACATATGAAGAAATAGAACAAAGAAATATAAAACCAAGCAACTTAGTTGACTAAAACAAATATAATATTAATGGTGTTTATTTTGCATACCCAAATATAGAAGAATTCCCTAAATCAGTTATGGGCAAACTACTGCTTACAGTCCAACTGTTTAGTTGTATAAATAAAGATTTTTTTGGAACATATCCATACTTGTTTATGTCTTGTCTATGGCTGCTTTTATGCTACACAGGAGATTTAAGTGGTTGAGACAGATACCATATGGCTCACAAGCCTAAAATATTTATCTTTCCCTTTAAAGAAGTTTTTCTGACCTCTGCCCTAATTAATGGTTTCCGTATAAGTGCTGGTACATTTACATGGTAGAGAAAATGATTTGATGGATTAGATTGAATAATTCAGAACTGAAGAGAATCGAAAGCTGAAGCTGGATAGTAAATTTTATTATGTTAATTCATTTGAATGCAATTCAGTAAATATGCATTGATCATCTACTTTGAGCTTGTTTTCTGATAGTTGGTCTAATCTCATGGACAAAATGATTGCCATCAGGACCCTCATGGACTTCACCGACTTACGGTTGTGCACTGAACAACTCCGGGATGCCATTTACGTAGCTGTGTGTAAATGTAGTAGCTCTAATTGTCTTTGTCCCTCGAGTGTTCTTCACCTAATTCAATGCAGCAACTCAATATTTGAAAGATAAGCTTGAATTTCTGGATAATTTCTGAATGCAAACTTCTTTACTACCTCTCAGAAACTTTAATGAAAATACCATTCTGTGGGTCTATAATGTGTGAGAAACTTCTGTATTGGTCTTTTCCCAGTACTTCCAGAATGGGCCTATATTAAAATGACTTTTACAAACTAGAAAATTCCAGACTGTGGTGTTTTGCTTGGCCTGCATCTGCATAATAGCAAAATAAACACTTTGGCAGAAACAGATCAGTGAGTAGTTAATTTCTCTTGAACATAATCTGATCACAAAGTGGTTCACCAAAGCATTTTTGTCCTGTAGAAGAAAACTGAAAAATCAAGTCATGAAAGCTAATGAGTAATATGTGGCTCTCTTGTTTACATAATGTTTACAAATAAGGGATATGTTTTAAATCTAAACATTTCATCTCCTATTGGTAGTCAGTCATGCTAAATGAATCAGTGAAGGTGAGTAGGTGTAAAGAGATAGAAAACATATATTATAACTTGAGAGTGAGAACTATACCAAGAGCTTCTTTATACTAGGAGCTATGTGAACAAATGATGTTTAAAACTCTAAAACTTTGCTCATTTCATGAAACCAGTAAAAACAAAGGAAACGTTTTTTTAGGGACAAACTCTTAAGAGTTTATTTACTCTTTCTTTGCTTAGGCATGCACACCTAAAATACACAATGCTAAGTACCCTGCCCTTTAGATGAATGCATACGAGTATTTCTTCAAAAAAGAATGAAAATAAAATTCATTATCAATTCATTCAGTAAAATTCAAAATAAAATTCAAAGTGAGCTGTTACAAGCTAACAGCTCATCTTGACAGAGTGATTGCTCTCCAGTCATTAAAGACTAGTAGAATCATTGCATGTGCATCTTTCAAGATCCCTTCAGGAATATGACTCAAACTCAGATGGTACAAAAGATCTTTTTTCTAAGGGGTCCAACAAAAAAAGGTTGAGGCAAGGCTTTTGGAGGCTAGCAATGGCAGGAGGCCATTACCATTCCTTGGCTGCAGGCCAAGAGGTGGAATTGGGAAGTATCAGAGGGCTGCCTTCGGAAGCTACTCCTGGAGGAAGTAGCCAGTTATCAACTTGTCACCGAGTCACAAAGGGGGAAAGCATACCGAACTTCTCCCATTTTCCATCCTCTGAAAATTTCCCAGTGCCTCACATTTGGCAAACCTGACTAGAAATCTGACAAGGGATTCATGGGGCTGATGAATCCCAGGGAAGAAAGCAGGGAGAAGGGTGGAGAATGGACTGGGAGTCATGAGAGTGTAAAGCAAATGGAGAATAAACAGCACATCAAAGGGGAAAACAACAGGGATAACACTTTTTCAAGTGTGTGTTTTCTTCTGTGTGGATTTTTGTTGCATTAGCTTTTAAAAGTTCATTCTAATATGTACATTGCAAAATTTTGAGGGACAGTTAGTTAAATAATGAAATAATTAAATAATAATGCTTGACATTCGTTTAGTTTCTTGTAAAGTACGTTGCGTGTAAAAGGAATCAACAAGTGTGACATAGCATTTACAACTCACTATACTCTCCCTGAGGAACGTCAGGAAGCCTGCAAAATGAAATATACCTGATAAAAAGTGCCTTTAGTAGAGCCTCATAAATCTTAGACTAGCAGACAGTTGAAACAGGAAGACCTGCTGAGCTCTGAAGCAGGAGAATCTAATCCACTGGATAAATGGTTCCAAGAAGAACTCATCCTTGTGAAAATATATTATCCAATGACAGTACCAAGGCCATCGTCCAAGGCAGTTATTGGCTGTGCAAATGCCAGTAACAAAAGTGAAATATACCAGAAGATTGAAGGTGGAGAAAGAAATAGGTAATCAAATAAATCAGAGAGAGAGATGGAAATGCCTACACTGGTTCTGCCAGTTTTTTCTCCAAGACGTGACATTTGCGTGACCTGCCTTGGCTGGCACCACCAAACACCATGTTCAAATATATTTAAAAGATACTTTTAGAGAATTTCATCTGTGTAAGTTAATATTTATCATAGGATAAATAAACTCAGAGGGCAAAGGAAGTCTTAACAACAGTGACAGCGGCAAAAACCGAACCAAAACAACCAACCAAACAAGAAACATTCAAGTTCAGAGGACAGAGCTGGAGAGGAAATCAAAGTCTTGGAGAGTAAATCTTGCCCTTTGCTTCATTTGGTGAACTTCTTTTTAAAAAATACTCTAATAAACACATTATAAAAAGGTGATTCCCTTGAGCTACCTCCATATACGTAAAGTGAAACATAAGCCAAATTAATTTTATGGGTGACTAAAGCAAAAGAAACCTATAGAAAATAGTGCTGCTTTTGGTGGGGGAGAGCTAGTAAGAACATTAGGTGAGAGACTTATAATTATTGGCTCATCCAAATAGTCAATTTTCATTTTACCTATACAGACATAATTCTTAGAACATGTACCTTGCCAAAGCAAGGGGATGCTGTCTCATAATCTCATATTAAATTAAAAATCAAGATAAATCTCTGGATATCTTCCATGACAATATCTACAAAACAAATAGTTGAGGCTATTGGTTTAACTGGATATTTTATTTGTGTTCACAAAAACTTGTAAACTCGTCACCAATATTCGATGAACATGTTTCACTTGAAGACAGGAAAGAATTCAAACTTTTCCACCCTGAGAGACTGCTCAGTGCCCATCCTGGAGACGTGTATTCAGTGATGTGGTTTTTCTAACTCTGTAGTCATCTCAGTGTTATCTTCATTGGCCCCTTAATTCTAAATTGCTCTTGCCAAGTCATCTTGCAGGGCATATGGGTACAAAAGAATGGTAAGTAAAATAGAATGGTGGTAAAAATGGCACTTTTTAACCTTGGTTTTGATCCTTTTCTGCCACTCTATGGCATATCTGTGTTGTATATATGACAAGTCATTTTCACCAATTTATGTTTCAGTTTATTTATCTGGAGATAATTTATCTGTATTTCATTATCAATAAGGTTCTGTGTACGTACTCTAGTAAAAATCAGAGGGTATTTTTATAAAGACTGAATAATTGGTATTAATAAGAAATTGTCAATCTCCCCAATTCCTTGACCATTTACTTTTTCAGAAAATGCAATCTTTTTCATTTTTTTTCTAAATGCATATTTAAATAATTTTTGAAGTAATACATGTTCATTAGAGATGATCTGTAAAATATAAAAATATGAGAAAAAATTAAACTTTCTCATATCCATGAATACATAATCTGGTAGATTTAATTTTTTCCTGGACACACATTGTCTCTCACATGTACAGACATATTTCAAAAGAATTAAATGATGCTATTTCAAATAACACTATATCACAAGCATTTTCCTACATTAAAGCTATTTAAAAAGATTATTTTAAATTATGACATAGTATCCTATTTTTTAAAATTTATGCTTTTTAATGTATTCTTTTCCTTGTTCTTTGAAGCAATACTGTGATGAATACCAGAAGGAGACACAGAGTCTGTGGACACCTCTAACTATTTTAGGGTCGATATTTTTAAGTTGACATATTGAATCAATTCTAAGAAACATTTTCAGGATGTTGATGCATTGAGCCAAATAACTTTCCTAATGATCTTTACTAGTTTATGCTTTTACTTGAATCAGTATTTGCTAAGATTTCAAAGAGCTACACGTTCTTTTCTTATTTGTGTCACTTTGCTAAATAACTTCACTAAAAATAGCTTAGGATGAGTAGATAATATCACAATATCATAAATTATTCTATCATATTGAGTCTCACAAGAATCCAATCAAGATTATCTATATATACATATGTATCTATGGTATGCACAGAAGCACACGTACACACACATACTTCTATGCACAACATACACACATCCATCAAAGTTCCTACCTTAATAAGTACTAAGAATTATCTGGGATATTATTAAGAACAAACAACAAATAGGTCATAAATTTCATTAGAAGACCTAACATTTTTTTATTGCCTTTCTACTGCAGTGCAGGAAGATTTTGTGGGAGATATAAAAGTGTGTGTGATCTGATTGTCTGAATTTAGGACTGTGGACATCACACTGAATCTGTTAGCTTAACAAATTTAAAAAAAAACTGAAAATAGCAAGTGTTGACATAAATGTGGAGCAATGTGATTCTTAGGCACAGCTGGAAAAGTAAATGATAAAAGGCAGAATCACTTTTGATAGATTTCTTTGGTAATAGCTCAAAAAATGAAGATGTGCAAATTCTTTGATTCAGAAAATCCCCTCCCTCAAGTATCTGCCCTGAAGAAAATAGTTATATGCACAAAGAAACACTAAGAATTTTCACTACAGCATTGACTGCTTTGGTTAAAAAATTTGAAACCTCATAAATGTCCTTCAGGAGGAAAATGTACAAATACATTATTGCATACACACAACTCATTATTACAGCATTTAAAAGAATCAACATATATAATCTGACAAATGATGGATAGATAATTTTTGCAAATAGTATATTATTGATATTTATCTATTTAGTAAATATTTTAAAACTATACATGGGATTGATTAGAAAAGTAAACCCAGAAAAGAAGTTACCTTTAAAATGGGAGGGAAGATATTAAGATCAATGAGTGATACAAATGGGAATAAAGCACTATCCTGTACTATTTTAATACTTTAAACAAGTTGCAAATAAAAGTATGGCAAAATATTAAAATTAAGTAAACTGAATGGTGAGTACGTGGATATGCCTTATCAAAATTAGTCTTTCTGTATGTTTAAAATATTTATTTTTGATAACCTATTGGAAACTGCTGATATATTATCAGACAAATCAAAGAGTTTGATTCTTAAATTGTTTCTTAAATTGCCTCCATCCCATCATCCTTTATATTCCTAATCTTTATCATTATCCCTAAAATCGTATTTTTACACTTGGCAACTGCCTGTCTTTACACTAGAATGTAAGCTCCATGGAAGAAAACCCTTTTTTCTTTATAACCATATCCTCAAGACTGAAAAAGTGTCTGCCATGTAATTGAGATTCAATAAGTATTGTTGATTGAATGAAGGAATGAGCTGTATGCTCTCCATGCCACTGAGCAATACACATACTTTTATTTTTATTTTTTTGTAGTTGATTCAACACAGCAGCTATTTAAAGCTTTAAGGAATGATTTAAATGTCCTGAAACTTCCAGGCATGAATTTGCTGCTTTCATTCTCAGAAAATCACTTGGTTGCCTGTCTGGGCTGTAAACATTAGGCCATTTAATATTTTCTCCCCTTCCTATTATTACATGGGTGTTCCCTGTTTCACCCTTCATATTTTTCAAATTACTGTATTTCTCAGGAAGACAGCTGCTTCCTTTTTCACTTTGCTAAGGTTACTTCTTCCATCTTACTCTCTTTTGTTTCTTTGTATTGTTTCATTTCCCTGCAGCGAATGTTCTTAAATTAGGTATGGTCCAAACAAAACAAAATAAGAAAACCTCTTCTAACCCTGTTTCTTCCTCAAAGTAGTACTATCTTTGCTTCTAGTCACCAAAAATTTTCTTACATGAATAATTTTCCCAAGCTGTACTCACTTCCTCTTTTCTTCTCCTTTGCAACTTGTATCATCTTCCACCCTTACTTTCTTGAAAATCTGCTCCCAAGAATTAGCAGCAACTTAGTCATCAAATCCACTGTCTTTTTCTAAGAGTTTGTACTGCTAATGGTTAATACTTCATTCCATCCCTACATTCCAAACCATCCCTTGAGGCCCAAGGGCTGCACGTCTGTGAGCTACGCCTCCAGACTTGCTTGCATGCTTCTCAGTTCTGTCAAAGAGAGACGGTAATGTGAGCTGTAAAGGACTAAGGTAAAGAAAAGCCATAACTTCCCTGAGACATGGAATTCTGCTCCTGTTTTCTTATGGGTAGCCTCTTGAGAATGCCATACATCCATGATGCAGGCCGCTGGCATGTTTATCATTGCTTGTAGGCTCCTGCCGTCCACCTGAAAGTCAGCCAGGTTTTACCCAGCCTTCCAAGGACTGCCAAAGCCCCTCGATATGTTTTAAACTCCACTGTATGAGACAATTCTTGCAGCTACATGGTTGAACTTTATGGGTACAGTTACCATCTTTTTAGAATTCTCTGAAATATGAGAAAGTTGTTTCTCTTTCCCTCTCAAAACTGTCTTCTCTTGATTTCTGAGCCTTGCCCCACCACTTTCTATTCCTCTCCCTGGTTGACATGTTACTCTTTCTCTTTAGCTTTTCCTCTTTGACTTAACTCCTGAAATGAGGGCACTTCCTGTAATAATATTTTATTTTAGGCAATCCGATAGCATCACTTCTCAAATGTATCCAAAATTTATGTGTCTATGCCTCAACTCCCTTCTGAGTTCTGGATCATCACTGATACGTGCTATTAGGTATTCTTATAAGCATATCTCACAGGCCTTTAAATTTTAACATATCCACCAAGCTTTCCTAACTCCTTCCAGGCTTGCTGCATTGATTAATAACACCAACATTTCTCTCAGTTATTCAGGTTTTATGTTGTTTATACCTCAAGTTTACCTAATATTCTTCATTTTACCTTTTCAATGCATCTTGCCTCAATCTATCTATTTTCTTCTTATGTTATTGTTTAGTTTGTTTCCTTGTTATCTTTGGGCCTAATTAGTTTTTCTGCTTCTGATTATCCCTCCCTACACGTTGCTCTAATAGCCCTTCTCTCACAGCTCACTTCTGGTCGTGGAACTGCCTGGCTCAAAAGTTTTCTAAAGCTTTGCATGAATGCAAAACAAATTCCTGAATCCTCTGCCTGAAATTTAATGTCTTCTTACATTAGGGACTCAACTTTTTAGCCACACTTCTCTTCTTATGACCCTCCCTGCCCCTATATTGTCACTCATTTGCATTCTACTCTCCAATAGCACAGGTTATTTACCATTCTCCCAACATCTGCCATTCTTGCCCTTAAAAATGTGTGCAATCTAGTTTGAAATACTTATTTCCTTCTTTGTTCTAAGTGACAAACCTGTATTTCTAAGTCTAAGCAGATTTCTACATAAGAATAGTTCTTAGTCCTTCTAGTGAGTTAGTGGCTCCTTTTGGATAGAGTCCAAACTCGATGTCGTTTTTGGTCCTTTGGAGAATGAATCCCATCTGTGTCTCTAAGCCTATACATTTTCCTGCCTGTCTTTCTAACCCGATTGTGAAAGCTGAAAGCTTAGAGCTGATTCATCTTAGCTTCTCCCCTCAACACCTTGAAGAGTGTCAGGCACATTACAGGCACTCCATAAATGCGTGTTGGATTTAACTGAATTCCACTGAAACTTTAATCAATGAGCACTCTAGGGGACAGTGACAAGAGACGCAGTGGACCTCTTCCCACAGAACAACCTGTCAGCAGGCAGGGCCTCCAGCATGCATCTGTATCACACGGGGAATGACAGCAGCTCACAGGAAGCAGATGAAAGGAGCCAAAGGACTCTCCTACGTGGCAGGAGCAGCAGGCAGGAGGTGAACCTGTGTCCCCTGGGTGTGCTCGCTGCCCTGGAGCCACCCCTCCAGCACCTGAGAGGGCATGGCAGCTGTAGAATTACCGGCACTCACGTATGTCATCATGCTGGGCTGCAACCGGCTTTGGCACCCAGTGGCTCTGATGTTTTGTTTTATCCATTCACTTTAGGCTTGCTGGAAGAGATATTCACAAATGACAAGTGAAGTCAGCAGCATTCAAAATGCATGAGCTTGAAGACTTCCTTAGCTCAACTTGATTTTTGGATTTTGAAATTTAAATTAGGTAGCCAACATGTAATGATAAAAGTAATAGTTCATGTAGAGAAACGTGTAGTTAGCAAACCAAGTTCATGTTTATGACGTCATTTAATTTTCAGAATTCCCTTGGGAGACTAGGAGGGCATATAGTTTTATAATTTTATTTGTTGCTGCTTACTTGTAAAGGTTTTGGGTTTTAGGATCACACCATGATCATAGATTTAAAGCTCATCTTTGCTAGTTACTAACATGTACCTTTGGACATATTACATCTGTGATAGTTAATTTTGTGTGTCAACTTGACTGGATCAGGGGATGCCCAGATGTCTGTTTAAACATTATTTCTGAGTGTGTTTTAGGATGTTTACAAATGAAATTAGCATTTGAATTAGTAGACTCAGAAAAATAAATGGCCCTCTCCAATGTGGGTAGGCATAATCCCATCCCATCCGCTCAGGGCCTAAATAGGACGAAAGTGGAGGAAGGAGGAATTATTCCCATTTTCTGCCTCATTGCTTGAGCTGGAACATCTCACCTCATCTCCTTCCCTCAGACTGGGCTTTACATTGTTGTCTCCTTGATTCTCAGGCTTTAGAACTCAGACTGAATTATTCCACTGGCTTTCCTGGGTGTCCACCTAGCCGAGAGAGCAGATCATGGGACTTCTCAGCCTCCATAATCATGTGAACCAATTCTCACCAAATCTCCTTTTATAGCCTATTGGTTCTGTTCCTCTGAAGAACCCTTATTACTACATCTTCTTTGTCTCATTGTCCAGAAAATGGATGCTAACAACATTAATTGTTGATAGGGAACTGTTGTGAGGATTAAATGACAAAGATATTTCATAAGGTTCACTTGGCTACTTCCAGATAATGGAGGGAACTGAGGATTATGAACGGAAAATAACTTTTGGGTGAGAACTATGTTAAGCTATGATTCTTGTTGTGGAAATTGAATATATCACAGAACATTCTGAGCTGCATTTTTATTATTTGCAAAACTTGCGCCTGTCCTTACTGTCATGGCTTGAATGAATATTAAATGAGGTAGCAAATCTGAAAGTCTTCTTTTTGATAGGAAGCTGTACTTACAGGATTAATTCAATATATAATTGTTTCTTTCATCTTTCAATAAGCTCCCTTATATTTTTCATCTATAAAATAGAGGCAAATAATAACTGTCAGTATCATGGATTTATATTTGAGATCAAATTAGATAATGAATGTGATCTAATAAAATACTAAAGGGCTTAGTTTATACCAGATTTTGACACTTACTTGATCTGGTTTCCTATTTTTCTATCAATATATCCACTAGGAAATCTCATTGACTCTCTCTGCAAAACATATCAAGGGTTTGGCCACTTTTTACCTTCCCCACTGCTCCCATGTTGTCCAAATCACTGTCACTTTTCACCTGGGTAACTGTTGCTGCCGGTGTCTCCCTCAGACTCTCCACATCTCTGCAGTGGGGAGTGAGCCTATACATGACTGCATGTTGTGTCTTACCTCTGCTCAAACCCTTGAAAGAGTTTACATTTCACTTAGACAAAGAAAAAGACATACAATGCAGTGTTTTAAGTGATCTGCACACCCCTTCCTCTCTCCAGCCCCACAGTCAATAATTTCATTGTATTTCTGGTCTCATTAGCTATGGTTCTTCCCCTTGCACAGTCTATTTCATTAACAACTGCCTCATTGCTCTTGTTTGAATGGGTCAGGTTCACTGCTGCTCTGGGCTAGTCCCAGTACCTGGGACTCTCTTCCTTCAGATATAGCATGGTTACCCACATTACCTCCTTCAAGACTGTACTCAAATATCACCGCTTCAAAGAAGACCATCCTGACCACACTATTTAAAATTACATCCCCCTTCACTCCTGATTCCTTTAATTCTGCTCCACATTTTGTCTATCATACTTATTAACCTATAATATATTATACAATTTCTTTATTTGAAATGTTTGTTTTATTGTCTGTTCAATCCCATTGGAATATAACTCCCATTACAGATCTGGTTTTGTTCACTGATGAATTCCAAGCTTCTAGAATAAGCCATTCAATAAATATTTATTGAATTGAAATGAACTGATAGAGGCGGAGTGCCATTTTAAAAAAAAAATCACTGTCCAGATTAAAGTCAAAGGGCTCCATGCCTAGGACAGCACCGTGTATGTGTGAAGCTATAATCACACCATTATCACTTATATTTGCTACATTAATTTCTGGCCCTTATAGAAGCAGCCTGTCCACATTGCATTGGCATCTCTTGAGAGAAATAGAAACATGGAGCTGACTTTTCAGAATTCTGATAAAAAATGCATTGCTCCATGGCTGAGTGCACTTAATTTTCTTATATATTAGAAGCGAATGCTTGCATCCCACATGAAGGTAAAAACCATATGCCAGGTAATTATATATCCCTGAGAATAGTCCCCAGAATTGCAAGTTAGTTTGCCTTAAGGATGCTAAGTTATCAAATTCTACTGAGAGAAATATATTGAATATTTTTAAAGGAAATAAACATACTAAATCCTCAATCTGAAAGTAATCTGATAAATTGAAGTTTTTAATAGTTAAAAATCAAGTATTGAATATTTTTAAAGGAAATAAACATACTAAATCCTCAATCTGAAAGTAATCTCATAAATTTAAGTTTTAATAGTTAAAAATCAAGCAAACCAAAGCTACAAAAAATATTTGTATTAATGGTTATGAAACACTTCTGACTTGAAATGAAGGTAGTTTTTCCATATCTGGACATAGAATCTACCCTGTGTCGTTTAGAGTGAAAAATAATATAAAGAAACTTTCTGGCAGAGAAAGTTAGGAGATTCCCTTTTAGCTATGAAGCTCTTTGGTAGGGATTATAGGTTGAGAATGTCAGAAGAGGAAGATAATGAGACATAAGCCACCCAGGGTGGAGAGAACAAGACAGAGGCCATGGACACCAGAAGGCATTAAATACAGGGTCAGTGATGTGATATAGAACCAGCAGGATGTATAGTGACAGTTTTTTTTCTTATTCACATCTCATGGGGATGCTTTCATTTCTAATCTCTTCTTCCTTTGTCCTCTCCTCTTTGCTTTGGTTCAGTTTAGTGTGTATGCTTGTGTGAGAGTTTGTGTTTATGTGTGTATGTGTGTGTAGGGGTAGGAGTGGTATTAATGATCAAGGTTGAAGACAGGTAGGAAAAGGAAGTCATTTAGAGAGTATGACAATGATTTATGGTCTTGTGACAATATTTTTAGTTAATACATTTTGATTCTTTCCTCTATCTCCCCTTTTCCCTTTTCTTCTCTTTTCTCAGGACCAAAGTGGTTTTTCTTTGTTAGAGTAGAAAAGAGTGAACACCATGATATGAAAATATGCCTTTTCTTCCTTTTCCAAAAAACAGTAATACCAGTAAATAATTTCCAGATACCTTTGGAGAAACAACTTGTTTCAATTTATTGTATCTTCTTGGGCCAGAATTGTTTCAAAAGAAAAAAATCTGGTTGAACAAAATAGGAAAAATAAGCTGTCCCTTTGTTCATCATTTGTATCATGTAAAAAACAGACCCACAGGCCACTTTTAGAAGTAGCGATAGGCCCTAGGGGAAAGTGTCATTCTCAAAGCAGCCACAGGTCATTTAGTTGATTTGCTATAACAGTAACAGCAGAAGGAGGGTGTTACAAATTTTCCCTGTGCAGATACGTGTCACCATTGACATTTTTCTTTAGGAACAGAGACCCAGAGAGCTTGGTAGTCACCTCACTGAAGACAGCAGCACTATAGCCCTGTCAGTAGGACATACACAGATCTCGGTATAAAGACGGGAAGACAGAGGTCAGCTTTACCATGGAGCCTGTCTTACCATAGGCAAGAGAGCTCAGAAATGTCCATAGATATATTGTCTTAATTATAAGAAATAAGACTTTGTTTCATTTTATTCCTTTTTCTGTAAATATTTAGAGAGAAAAGAAAAAAATAGAAACAGACACAACAGGGACAGAGAACAAATACAAGTATGCTCTTAGTCAAAAAATGATTCTGATTAGATATTTTGATTAAAGATATAATAAACAGACAGTAGAGTTCATATATTGGAGAATTCTCAAATCTGTGGCCAAGTAACTGTAGAGCATATATTTATGAAGATAGCAAAGCATTGCTAAATGCCATCTTTCCTAAATAGAAGGAACAGTATTCTCACTGCTATGGCAATTTAAAAAAGGTAGAAATAGAGAAAAGAAAATTAGGCTGTGTATTAGATGTCTTGATTGCCAAGATGAGAAAACTGAGATGAGTAACCCAAAACTTCATGAGAAAAGAAAATTTCTAAAAATGAGGTTTAAGGCATTGTGGAAAGACATGCTGTAAGTCAACAACAGCTAGGTATTTTCCATTTCCAACTCTTCTCAAAAGGGTAATCAAACCATGTGGCTTTGAAAATTAAGGCGATGACTCAAATAAGATGCAGCCTTGACACATCCACATTTCAAGCATATTAAAGGCTGTCAGTATACAGTGCAAAATACAAAACATAATGCACTACTCTGAATGTTTTAAGATTTGCAAAATCTTGTCAGAATTGAGGGCAATTTTTCAAAATAAATAAGGTAGAACTTCACTTAAATAGGTATAGAATAAAATATGTGTAAAAATGTAATGGGAATTTATTCCCTCTGAGTGCCCCGTGCATCATTACAAATTCTAACTCATCCAAAGGATCTGTTTTAATGAAGAGGAGGAATTCAGTTCTATTGTTTATTTATAAATTCTGATAAGAAATCCAATGAGAATTTTAAAAAACTCTTTAGTATTTTATTACACTTCTTTTTTTCTGTATATGTGAAATAACATTATGACTAGTTCTTTAAGCCAATATCTTGAGAAGTAATGATTTGACTTTAAGAAAATCATGAAGGATTTAACTGTTAGCTGTCAAAATTGAACTACTCCACCTGTTGATTTCTTTGACATTTTATCTCTCTCTACACACACACACAGACACACACACCCGTGTGTGTCTGTGTGTATGTGTATATATATGTGTATATACATATATCTGTACATATGCACAATTTTTTCTTTACATAGTCTTAGTATATTTATAAACCATTTCATCTAAATATTAGTTCACAGAGATCATGACAATGAAGTGCAGATTAAGATAATGCTTTTGACTATAGTTCAGACCAGTAAAATGAATTCTCTTTCAACATTCACTTAAACTGCCATCTCATCTCATAGCATCTATGCCTATTTACATCTACTATAGTTCTTGAACACATGTTTATATGCTATGTACTTAATATGTTTATATGCATTATCATGAAACTTTATCACATTTCTTAATTGAGTGTAATTTAATCTAAGCTTTTCACATAAGGAATTTGAATCTCTGAAACTAAATGCTCAAGTTCTTTTAGGTACTAGGTGGCAGAACAAGAAATCTAAGTCAAACTTTTTTTTTTTTTTTTTTTGAGAGGGCATCTCTCATATTTACTGATCAAATGGTTGTTAACAACAATAAAATTCTGTATAGGGGACTCAATGCACAATCATTAATCCACTCCAAACCTAATTCTCGTCAGTCTCCAATCTTCTGAAACATAACAAACAAGTTCTTACATGATGAACAAATTCTTACATAGTGAATAAGTTCTTACATGGTGAACAGTGCAAGGGCAGTCATCACAGAAACTTTCGGTTTTGATCACGCATTATGAACTACAGACAATCAGGTCAAATATGAATATTCGTTTGATTTTTATACTTGATTTATATGTGAATCCCACATTTCTCCCTTACTATTATTATTATTACTTTTATTTATTTATTTATTTATTTATTTATTTTATTTATTTATTTTTTTTTGAGAGGGCATCTCTCATATTTATTGATCAAATGGTTGTTAACAACAATAAAATTCAGTATAGGGGGGTCAACGCTCAATGTACAATCATTAATCCATCTCAAGCCTAATTCTCATCAGTCTCCAATCTTCTGAAGCATAACGAACAAGTTCTTACATGGTGAACGAATTCTTACATAGTGAATAAATTCTTACATGGTGAACAGTGCAAGGGCAGTCATCACAGAAACTTTTGGTTTTGATCATGCATTATGACCTATAAACAATCAGGTCAAATATGAATATTCGTTTGATTTTTGTACTTGATTTATATGTTGATCCCACATTTCTCCTATTATTATTATTATTTTTATTTTTAATAAAATGCTGAAGTGGTAGGTAGATGCAAGATAAAGGTAGAAAACATAGTTTAGGGCTGTAAGAGGGCAAATGTAGATGATCAGATGATCAGGTGTGTGCCTATGGACTAATATTAATCCAGGCTAGACAAGGGCATCAAGACATCCACGGATGCAGAAGATTTCTCTCAAAGCAGGTGGGGTGAGGTTCTGAGCCTCACCTCTGTTGATCCCCAAATTCTCACCTGATGGCCCCCCTGCGACTGTGCCTGTCTTAGGTTGTTCCTCCCTTGAGGAATCTTACCCGTCTCTGGCTAACCAGTCATCTTCCGGGGCCATACAGGGAAATGTAAAGTTGGTAAGTGAGAGAGAAGCCATATTGTTTGCAAAGGTTAGCTTTTTACTTCTTTGCAGATTTATGCCCTGTGGCTTCTATGCCCAGCACTTGTCTCGAGGTATTTTTACCACCTGGAGGAATTATGATACTCGGTAAATTCGATATGAGGCACGAATTCTATTTAAGGGTTGTAATTAGGAAGGAAGAAGAAAAGCTACAGATGTAGCATATGAAGGAAACATGGGAGGATTGATTATTTCTTTGACATATCTTCTTGTAGAGTACCTTAAGTATGTATAGGTTTTAAACTACTAACTAATTTGCACACACATATTAACATAATAGGAATACGGTGACATAAACAAAGCAAATCTATAATTACCATCCATCTCCAGTGAAGCCAAGAAAACCATTTAGGCACCCTAGGCATTTGTGAAAATTTATCTATGATATGATGGATATTGTCCAACTGTACTTGAACCATCAGACAAATTAAAGCAGCCCATTTCTGGGATCTGTTCACATCCCATATGTTCTTTTAACCATAGATAGTCTATAGTCATGAGATTTTGGGGTGCTACAACTTGCACCCCTCCCAACTCCTGGTTGAGTTCCAACAGTACAGATCCAGTCAAATTCGTTGTCTCCCTGTATGCACATGCCAGCCTAGACATCTCCCTCCTCCTTCTTATGGCAAGTCCAGGAGACGGTGGGCTGGATGCAGCCACAACCGCAGCATCGTCCGGATCCCTGTGGAGGCATTTTGATGATCATCCCCCGGCACGAGTCCTCCAGAGAGTGCTGATGCCGGAAGCTCCTCCTCATATCGTATCTTAGTTCATTTTCTGGGTATCCAAGCTAGGCCTTGATCTTCTGCCTAGAAACAAACAGACCCTTTGCCCACACTTTGACATGCCCTCTATACCACTGTGCAGAACTCATTGGAGGTCAGCACACAGTAACTGCTTTTTTTTTTTTTTTTTTTAATTAAGAGAAAGGAATATTATCAGAAAAGAGTACCTCCATAGCTGATCATCTGACACCCTTTAAGTGATCAACATTAAGGATATTTAAAGCACGCGTTGATCTTTGATTTACCAATAGTTTTATCCTGTCAAGGAGTAATCCCCCTTTTCTTTCTTTCTTTCTTTCTTATTTTTTTTTTTTTAATTTTTAATCTACACTTACATGAAGAATACTATGTTTACTATGCTCTCCCCTATATCAGGTCCCCCCTAACAACCACATTACGGTTACTGTCCATCAGCTTAGCAAAATGTTGTAGAGTCACTACTTGTCCTCTCTGTGTTGTGCAGCCCACCCTCCCCTTTCTCCCTCCCCCCCATGCATGCTAATCTTAATACCCCCCTTCTTCTTCCCCCCCCTATCCCTCCCTGCCCACCCATCCTCCCCAGTTCCTTTCCCTTTGGTACCTGTTAGTCCATTTTTGGGTTCTGTAGTTCCGCTGCTGTTTTGTTCCTTCAGTTTTTCCTTTGTTCCTATACTCCTCAGATGAGTGAAATCATTTGGTATTTCTCTTTCTCTGCTTGGCTTATTTCACTGAGCATAATACTCTCCAGCTCCATCCATGTTGCTGCAAATGGTTGGATTTATCCACTTCTTATGGCTGAGTAGTATTCCATTGTGTATATGTACCACATCTTCTTTATCCATTCATCTACCGATGGACATTTAGGTTGCTTCCAATTCTTGGCTATTGTAAATAGTGCTGCAATAAACATAGGGGTGCATCTGTCTTTCTCAAACTTGATTGCTGCGTTCTTAGGGTAAATTCCTAGGAGTGGAATTCCTGGGTCAAATGGTAGGTCTGTTTTGAGCATTTTGATGAACCTCCATATTGCTTTCCACAATGGTTGAACTAATTTACATTCCCACCAGCAGTGTAGGAGGGTTCCCCTTTCTCCACAGCCTCGCCAACATTTGTTGTTGTTTGTCTTTTGGATGGCAGCTATCCTTACTGGTGTGAGGTGATACCTCATTGTAGTTTTAATTTGCATTTCTCTGATAATTAGCGATGTGGAGCATCTTTTCATGTGTCTCTTGGCCATCTGTATTTCTTTTTTGGAGAACTGTCTGTTCAGTTCCTCTGCCCATTTTTTAATTGGGTTATTTGTTTTTTGTTTGTTGAGGCGTGTGAGCTCTTTATATATTCTGGACGTCAAGCCTTTATCGGATCTGTCATTTTCAAATATATTCTCCCATACTGTAGGGTTCCTTTTTGTTCTATTGATGGTGTCTTTCGCTGTACAGAAGCTTTTCAGCTTAATGTAGTCCCACTTGCTCATTTTTGCTGTTGTTTTCCTTGCCCGGGGTGATATGTTCAAGAAGAGGTTACTCATGTTTATGTCTAAGATGTTTTTCCCTATGTTTTTTTCCAAGAGTTTAATGGTTTCATGACTTACATTCAGGTCTTTGATCCATTTTGAGTTTACCTTTGTATATGGGGTTAGACAATGGTCCAGTTTCATTCTCCTACATGTAGCTGTCCAGTTTTGCCAGCACCATCTGTTGAAGAGACTGTCATTTTGCCATTGTATGTCCATGGCTCCTTTATCAAATATTAATTGACCATATATGTTTGGGTTAATTTCTGGGGTCTCTAATCTGTTCCAAAGGTCTGTGGCTCTGTTCTTGTGCCAGTACCAAATTGTCTTGATTACTATGGCTTTGTAGTAGAGCTTGAAGTTGGGGAGTGAGATCCCCCCTACTTTATTCTTCTTTTTCAGGATTGCTTTGGCTATTCGGGGTCTTTGGTGTTTCCATATGAATTTTTGAATTATTTGTTCCAATTCATTGAAGAATGTTGCTGGTAATTTGAGAGGGATTGCATCAAATCTGTATATTGCTTTGGGCAGGATGGCCATTTTGACGATATTAATTCTTCCTAGCCATGAGCATGGGATGAGTTTCCATTTATTAGTGTCCCCTTTAATTTCTCTTAAGAGTGACTTGTAGTTTTCAGAGTATAAGTCTTTCACTTCTTTGGTTAGGTTTATTCCTAGGTATTTTATTCTTTTTGATGCAATGGTGAATGGAATTGTTTTCCTGATTTCTCTTTCTATTGATTCGTTGTTAGTGTATAGGAAAGCTACAGATTTCTGTGTGTTAATTTTGTATCCTGCAACTTTGCTGTATTCCGATATCAGTTCTAGTAGTTTTGGAGTGGAGTCTTTAGGGTTTTTTATGTACAGTATCATATCATCTGCAAATAGTGACAGTTTAACTTCTTCTTTACCAATCTGGATTCCTTGTATTTCTTTGTTTTGTCTGATTGCCATGGCTAGGACCTCCAGTACTATGTTAAATAACAGTGGGGAGAGTGGGCATCCCTGTCTGGTTCCCGATCTCAGAGGAAATGCTTTCAGCTTCTCGCTGTTCAGTATAATGCTGGCTGTGGGTTTATCATATATGGCCTTTATTATGTTGAGATACTTGCCCTCTATTCCCATTTTGCTGAGAGTTTTTATCATGAATGGATGTTGAATTTTGTCAAATGCTTTTTCAGCATCTATGGAGATGATCATGTGGTTTTTGTCTTTCTTTTTGTTGATGTGGTGGATGATGTTGATGGATTTTCGAATGTTGTACCATCCTTGCATCGCTGGGATGAATGCCACTTGGTCATGGTGTATGATCCTTTTGATATACTGTTGAATTCTGTTTGCTAATATTTTATTGAGTATTTTTGCATCTACATTCATCAGGGATATTGGTCTGTAATTTTCTTTTTTGGTGGGGTCTTTGCCTGGTTTTGGTATTAGGGTGATGTTGGCCTCATAGAATGAGTTTGCGAGTATTCCCTCTTCTTCTATTTTGTGGAACACTTTAAGGAGAATGGGTATTATGTCTTCTCTGTGTGTCTGATAAAATTCCAAGGTAAATCCGTCCGGCCCTGGGGTTTTGTTCTTGGGTAGTTTTTTGATTACTGTTTCAATTTCTTTGCTCGTAATTGGTTTGTTTAACTTTTGTATTTCTTCCTTGGTCAGTCTTGGGAGGTTGTATTTTTCTAGGAAGTTGCCATTTCTTCTAGGTTTTCCAGCTTGTTGGCATATAGGTTTTCATAGTAGTCTTTAATAATTCTTTGTACTTCTGTGGAGTCTGTCATGATTTTTCCATTCTCATTTCTGATTATGTTGATTTGTGTTGACTCTCTTTTTCTCTTAATAAGTTGGGCTAGAGGCTTATCTATTTTGTTTATTTTCTCGAAGAACCAGCTCTTGGTTTCGTTGATTTTTGCTATTGTTTTATTCTTCTCAATTTTGTTTATTTCTTCTCTGATCTTTATTATGTCCCTCCTTCTGCTGACTTTAGGCCTCATTTGTTCTTCTTTTTCCAGTTTTAATAATTGTGATGTTAGACTATTCATTTGGGATTGTTCTTCCTTCTTCAAGTGTGCCTGGATTGCTATATACTTTCCTCTTAAGACTGCTTTCGCTGCATCCCACAAAAGTTGGGGCTTAGTGTTGCTGTTGTCATTTGTTTCTATATATTCCTTGATCTGTATTTTGATTTGTTCATTGATCCATTGATTATTTAGTAGCATGTTGTTAAGCCTCCATGTGTTTGTGAGCCTTTTTGTTTCCTTTGTAGAATTTATTTCTACTTTCATACCTTTGTGGTCTGAAAAATTGGTTGGTAGAATTTCAATATTTTGGAATT
Organism: Manis javanica; assembly: GCF_040802235.1. Classification (NCBI taxonomy): domain Eukaryota; kingdom Metazoa; phylum Chordata; class Mammalia; order Pholidota; family Manidae; genus Manis; species Manis javanica. The sequence continues at coordinate 19,727,384 of NC_133163.1, read as the reverse complement.
TACTGAGGCTCTTTTTGTGAGCTAGTATGTGGTCTATTCTGGAGAATGTTCCATGTGCACTTGAGAAGAATGTATATCCTGTTGCTTTTGGATGTAGAGTTCTATAGATGTCTATTAGGTCCATCTGTTCTAGTGTGTTGTTCAGTGCCTGTGTGTCTTTACTTATTTTCTGCCCGGTGGATCTATCCTTTGGGGTGAGTGGTGTGTTGAAGTCTCCTACAATGAATGCATTGCAGTCTATTTCCGTCTTTAGTTCTGTTAGTATTTGCTTCACATATGCTGGTGCTCCTGTATTGGGTGCATATATATTTAGAATGGTTATATCCTCTTGTTGGACTGAGCCCTTTATCATTATGTAGTATCCTTCTTTATCTCTTGTTACTTTCTTTGTTTTGAAGTCTATTTTGTCTGATATTAGTACTGCAACCCCTGCTTTCTTCTCACTGTTGTTTGCCTGAAATATGTTTTTCCATCCCTTGACTTTTAGTCTATGCTTATCTTTGGGTTTAAGGTGAGTTTCTTGTAAGCACCATATAGATGAGTCTTGCTTTTTTATCCATTCTATTACTCTATGTCTTTTGATTGGTGCATTAAGTCCATTTACATTTAGGGTGACTATTGAGAGATATGTACTTATTGCCATTGCAGGCTTTAGATTCGTGGTTACCAAATGTTCAAAGTTAGCTTCTTTAGTATCTTACTGTCTAACTTAGCTCTCTTATTGAGCTGTTATATACACTGTCTGGAGATTCTTTTCTTCTCTCCCTTCTTATTCCTCCTCCTCCATTCTTCATATGTTGTGTGTTTTGTTCTGTGCTCTTTTTAGGGGTGCTCCCATCTAGAGCAGTCCCTGTAGGATGCCCTGTCCTACAGGTGGTTTGTGGGAAGCAAATTCCCTCAGCTTTTGCTTGTCTGGGAATTGTTTAATCCCACCATCATATTTAAATGATAGTCGTACTGGATACAGTATCCTTGGTTCAAGGCCCTTCTGTTTCATTGCATTAAGTATATCATGCCATTCTCTTCTGGCCTGTAGGGTTTCTGTCGAGCAGTCTGATGTTAGCCTGATGGGTTTTCCTTTATAGGTGACCTTTTTCTCTCTAGCTGCCTTTAAAACTCTTTCCTTGTCCTTGATCCTTGCCATTTTAATTACTATGTGTCTTGGTGTTGTCCTCCTTAGATCCTTTGTGTTGGGAGTTCTGTGTAATTCCATGGTCTGTTCGATTATTTCCTCCTCCAGTTTGGGGAAGTTTTCAGCAATTATTTCTTCAAAGAGACTTTCTATCCCTTTTCCTCTTTGTTCTTCTTCTGGTATCCCTATAATACGAATATTATTCCTTTCGGTTTGGTCACATATTTCTCTTAGTGTTGTTTCATTCCTGGAGATCCTTTTATCTCTCTCTATGTCACCTTCTATACGTTCCTGTTCTCTGGCTTCTATTCCTTCAATGTCCTCTTGCATTTTATCCATTCTGCTTATAAATCCTTCCAGGGATTGTTTCACTTCTGTGATCTCCTTCCTGACATCTGTGATCTCCTTCCAGACTTCATCCCACTGCTCTTGCATTTTTCTCTGCATCTCATCCCATTGCTCTTGCATTTTTCTCTGCATCTCTGTCAGCATGTTCATGATTTTTATTTTGAATTCTTTTTCAGGAGGACTAGTTAGGTCTGTCTCCCTCTCAGGTGTTGTCTCTGTGATCTTTGTCTGCCTGTAGTTTTGCCTTTTCATGGTGATAGAGATAGTTTGCAGAGCTGGTACAAGTGACCACTGGAAGAGCTTCCCTTCTTGTTGGTTTGTGGCCTTCTCCTGGGAGAATAGCGACCTCTAGTGGCTTGTGCTGGGCAGCTGTGTGCAGACAGGGCTTCTGCTTCCTGCCCAGTTGCTATGGGGTTTATCTCCGCTGTTGCTGTGGGCTTGGCCTGGCTGGGGCTGTTCCTCCAAAATGGTGGAGCCCCATTGGAGGGGGAGCGGCTGGGAGGCTATTTATCACCGTAAGGGGCCTCTGTGCTCCCTGCTGCCCAGGGGGTTAGAGTGCCCAGAGATCCCCAGATTCCCTGCCTCTGGTCTAAGTGACCTGTCCTGCCCCTTTAAGACTTCCAAAAAGCACTCTCCAAACCAAAACAACAACAGCAACAATTAGAGAGGGAACCGAAAGAAAAAAAAAGGAAAAAACACGGGATTTTTTTTTTTGTCCTCAGGTGCCGGTCCCAGGCACCCGCTCACTGGTCCTGCTGCCCTGTCTCCCTAGCACCAGGGTCCCTGTCCCTTCAAGGCTTCCAAAAAGCACCCACCCACCGGTCCCGCAGGGAAAGAACGCTCGATATTCTTTGTCCTCAGGTGCTGGTCCCAGGCACCCGCTCACCAGTCCCGCCGCCCTGCCTCCCTAGCACCGGGGTCCCTGTCCCTTTTAGGCTTCCAAAAAGCACTCGCAAAAAAGAGAAAAAAAAAAGGGGAAAAACGCGCGATTTCCTCTGTCCTCAAGTGCTGGTCTCAGGCACCCGCCCACCGGTCCCGCAGGGAAAAACATGGGATATTCTTTGTCCTCAGGTGCCGGTCCCAGGCACCTGCTCACCAGTCCCGCCGCCCTGCCTCCCTAGTACCGGGGTCTGTGTCCCTTTAAGGCTTCCAAAAAGTGCTCGCCAAAAAGAGAAAAAAAAAAGGGGAAAAATGCGCGATTTCCTCCGTCCTCAGGCGCCGGTCTCAGGCACCCGCCTGCTGGTCACGCAGGGAGAAACGCGGGATATTCTTTGTCCTCAGGCGCCGGTCCCAGGCACCTGCTCACCGGTCCCACCACCCTGCCTCCCTAGCAACGGGGGCCCGTCCCTTTAAGGCTTCCAAAGAGCACTCGCCAAAAAAAAACCACTCCAGTTTCTTTCCACCCGCCAGGAGCCGGGGGGAGGGGCGCTCGGGTCCCGCCAGGCCGGGGCTTGTATCTTACCCCCTTCGCAAGGCGCTGGGTTCTTGCAGGTGTGGATGTGGTCTGGATGTTGTCCTGTGTCCTGTGGTCTCTATTTTAGGAAGATTTTTCTTTGTTATATTTTCATAGCTCTATGTGTTTTTGGGAGGAGATTTCCACTGCTCTACTCACGCCACCATCCTCTAAGTCAAACTTTTTTAATACAAAGCCTATATAGTCCTTACATTGGACTATACTGTCAAAATTAGGTTATAAATAAGGTTGTACTAAATTTAGGATTAAATCAGAAACTATTTTTACATCTCTTCAATAAGTAAAATAAAATGCAGAACCAACATGTTAAATATAGAATGTGGTTCAAAGTAGTAGACTGAGAATATAAGGCCTATTTGCTTCCTAAGACACCATTTAAATAATCCTAAATTAATATAAATGGCTAAGAGAACAAGGGAGGGATTCTTCATCAGCTATGAGAATACAACAAACTCCTGGAAGATACATCTCAGAAAAAAGAATATTTACTAAAGCCTGGCTCTTAGTGGCTATGCCTCATAATCTAGAATGGTTCCTAGAACATGCAAGATACTCACTGCAATTTTTTGAGTCAACCAAGACATGAAGATACAAACTGAGGCTTAGAAAACTTGCATAAGGGGACTAAAGCAGACACCTGTGCCAATTTGCCTTGTCCCAGGATGAGAATTGGGCATTAGAGAGTGGTAAGGGAGAAAAGTGAGTTTGAAATAGGAAGTAAAAGTCTGTACATGGAATGTATAGAACAGTCCACTTTTTCTTCATCATCCCAGACACATTTTGCTAAGGGACCAATAGTCAGTTTAGTATTACAAGGCAAAAACCAAAGGTTTCCCCTTTCAAGGAATTGACCAAATTTTGGGGGTTCTAGGTCTGCAAGGATGAAAGTTGGTGTTTCAGAGTACAGTGCTGGGTAAATTGATGAGAACTTAAAGAGAGGTTAAAGGAAACGAGAGAAAATATGAAACAGGTAATTAATCAAGGATATTTAACTGGAGGAGTTTCACAAGGAAAGAACAAAGAAACAGAGGTGACACAAAAATCAAAGTGATGACATTTCCCAAAGGTAACGATGACACAAGTTATATATTGAAAATGACCATCAAATTCCAAATCAGATAACTGGGGAAATACTTTAAGAAACTTCTTAATAGAAGGAAAGAATAAAAGAGCCTAAAGTTTCCAGAAAGAAAAAAATAATATCCTACAAAGGAATAAAAGTCAGAAGCTTCAGGATTTTTCTTGTTTTTTGTTTGTTTTAATCAGAAAGAGTGGATGTTGGAAAAAAATAAGGAAATGCCCTCCGAAGTCTGAAGATGTGTAATTTCGAATCTAAGCTAGAAAAGCAGTCAAGGTAATGAATGACAAAGCAAGTGTCTTCAGGCATGCAAAGACATAGTCTTAGATTTAATAAATATTTTTTGAGATACTACTATATAGCAGGGATTTTTGTAGAGAATGAAAATAAAGTAGTGAGTAAGGCAGGCAAGGTTCCAACTAAATGAATCATTTATTCTAGAGATAGGAGACAGGAAAACCATCAACGGGAAATAGTTATGGATAAAAGAGAAAACAACCTCTCAAGTTTTCTAATGATGAAAATATTAATACCAAGGGCTTTGCCTCAAATCATGGCTGTTCCTAACATCCTTATTTTATTTATGACTATCTAACATCAAGTAAGTCAAAACATCTCTGACAGGTTTACAATATGCACGAAAGTGCTTTCTGTCCCTCCCCCTCTTTCTGCCTCTCTCCCCCTTCCCTCTTTGTTTCTTTTTTCATTCAGTTCTCTGAATCTGTGATAGCTGAAGTTCTATAAAGTCTCCTTTAAAATAGTCTCTCATTTTGTATACCATTAAAAATCAGGTACCACTCTCTTTTGAACAACTGACCTTGTAACTAAGCCATTTTGTGTTATCATTTCTCTCCCTGAATTCAACTTTATTACTGTAGCTAGGAGATTTTAACTCATTATTTCATCCTTAACCTAATTTGTGGTCTATTATTTTCCTTTTAAAAACTAGTTTCTTTTTCTAACTCTTCATAGCAATTCTCTCCCATCTTAAGGTCTGTTTGCTATTTTGGGCAATGCATGCCCTTCTGCCGCCTGCTGGGATTCATAATTGTTACTTGGCAGATGAATCCTGGCATGCCTAATCATTGCTCTGAACTTTCCACAAGCCCAATTAGCAAACAGCGGCAGAGCAGGGGGTGCTTCTAAAGCAAATCTCAGAGCCATCCTCCATGAGTTTTCAAATTTGCAGTGACTCACTATAATTATAGTTTTTCATAATTATAAATCATTTGTGTCTACAGAAGATTTAATGGTAATATTATATTATCCCTATACCTCTGAACGTAGATGAGGCCAGTGCTTATTAAGGAGCATATGTTAATACAATGTCAGAATTAGTGATTGTGGAGAAAAGTAAAAATAATTCAATTCTTATTCAGAAATACTATATCTCACCAAACAAACAAATAAATAAATATTTCATTTTCCTTTCTTGAGTTCATAATCATTAGTTTCTGTGTGTGCAAATGATTGGGCTGACATAATAGTAAACTACTAGCATTTGTGTGTGTATACTATATGCCAGACCCTGCGATAAACACTTTACATTCATTAACTCATTCAATCTTATGATAACCTGTAGCAGGTAAAATTATCTTCATTGGACAGATAAGAAATTGGGGTCTTAAGTTACTCTGTTATGGCTATTGAATTTTATCTGATTCATTTGTCTCCCTCTCATGATAAGTACCATGAAAACAGTTGCCATGTTTATTTTTACCAGTCATTGTATTTCTGGAACATACTGCAGTATCACAGATATAGTATATGTTCAACATGCCTTTTATAAATTATTTCTTTCATAGTTATTGCTAACAGTTTTAGTTATGAATTCACAAGAGTTGAGGGCTTAATGTTACTGTTTTAACATATAGTTACTTTCTCCCAAAATCTTGAACAAAAAGTTAATAATTTTTGAAACTGTGTTAACTTTTTATGGTGACAGGATACCATTTATTGACTTGAACAAGTTATTTAATTAAAGGTACTTAGAACTTATATTTGGAACCCTTGATGGTTTTCAGTGTAATTTTTCATATTATTATATATTTTATAATATTTCACTGTCTCTGGCTTTGAATTTGTGAAAATATTTATTGACCTATAAGACCTAAGCAATTTGACATTGGTCCTTAGAGTAAATGTGCAGCTTGCATTCTTGAGAGCTGGACAATTGGAAGAGCTGGAAAGAACAAAAATATACTCTGATTACAGACTCTTGCTTCCATTCCCAGAGGTACATATAAAGTAAACTTATGATAAGGTCATTGTTCTTGGTATGCTTTCAGAGTGAGACTCAGGCAATGCTGATCTTTAGGACATAGTTCTGCAAGCCTAGGGAATGGTGCCTACCACACCTAACTCTCACTGTAAGCACATTGGTCCCCATGATTCAGAAGTGGGGCTCACCATGCTATTGAGCATCAAGTGCCATAAATGAGGTGTTTCAATGTTATAGAAAGATGTAAAGCTAAATTAGAACCTAAGTTTCTGACTCAATGTGATGCAGAGAGCTTATTTAATCTTGGAAAAGGGTTTATATTTCCTCATCTATAAATAGGAAAAGTTTTGCTTTGACTAACACAGACTTTATTATGAGCATTGGAAGAAATGTTGGATCTTTATGGTTTTATAAGCTATCAGGCATTATCCAAAGTAAAGCGTTTTTTAGTATTTGTCCTTGAGGGCAACAAATAGGCCTTAGCATGGAACAAAAGTGGCCAATTAAAAGAAGAGAACTGGGGAATGATTGGAGGTGGAGTGATGGTAGATAGGGTGGGTGGGTGTGGGTGTGGGAGAAAAGGTGTAAAATAGAAATATATAGATACCACATGAGGAACCTTGATTTCCTTTCTCTAAGAATTTGTAACCTTGTATTAACCCTTTAGTGCAGAATTGGCCAGGATGAAGAAAAGGAATACACGTCCTGGGAATGTCTCTTTGACATGCTCTCTTATTATCTTCAACTAGCACTTCTTAATTGTTTGTCCTAGCAACATTTTCAGTACCCAGTGTATCCCTGCCATTATAATTAACCCCAAACTCTTTAAAAGGTAGAGGATTTGGAAGGAAAGTTAAATACTAGAGAACTTTCTAAGGTTAATTGCCAATTACAGAGGATGCTCTTAGGACAAAAAATTAAAAAGCAGTCAATTTCTCATTTATGGAGCTGTTTGAACATGGCTCAGGCAGGTCAGGATCTGTTGACCTAAATTCAGGATATTCTCTGAAGATAGAAACAATGGCAGCTACCCTGCAGAGAAAAAATCAAGAGAAATGTCACATTTCAAAGGAGAGAATGGAATTGTGTTTTTCCATTCAGTTGATTGCTAGAACTTTGGCTGTGTTTAGTTGGAAGAGACAAACTAGCTATTGAATATGTATCTAATATGATTTGCCAATGATCCACTTTCTAAATGCCTTAAATACCTAGACATTGCTTTTAAGTTTTTTATATTTTCAAATAATTTGTGTCAACTACTATTAACATTTTTGTGTTTCTTTCTGTAAATTGTCTCTGAATGTATACACAACATATATGGGAACAGATAATACACAATAAATTTTACTTTTTCCACTTATCAAAACAGTCCCTAGAATCTCATTCCACAAATTCAGATTATGAAATATAGCTTTATTTGTTAAAATTTTCACTTGTATCTTATTTAGAACATCCTAACAATCTTGGTTAGGGAATGTCCATTGTTTCCCCTGAGTGGCACCTCACTTAGGAATGAAGAAGTGTTTAGCCTGACATGTGAGAGGGAGGAGGCACTAACTTTCTTCATTTTACATGCACTACAATGCCTAACATCTGAGATGCATCATCCCCACTCTACAAAGCCATCTCTCGTTGCTCTTTGCCAGGCCTCTTTGAGTCTCACCGTGTTATCTACCAAAGGCACAGGAAACCTTTTTCTGATTTACCATGCTGCTTTGGTGTGACCAATGCTCACTGATACTAAGGTGCTTTTCCTACTTGAACTCACCAGAAATTATTCCTCTGATCCGTGATCCATGCTGGGGCGCACAGAGGTTTACTTTAGACCTACCCAGATGTATCATGTAACCATTCTTTCTACCACTCAGTGGTCATTCCAGTCGAGCATACATGAAGGTGTAATGGAGAGGCCAAGACTTCACTGTTTTTCTGGCTTCATCTGGGAATGAGATTCAGGTCTTATCTTTTCTTGATTAATCCATTATTTTAGGGTTCTGTTGTTCCATAACTGATGGGTAGTGGATTAGAATAGAGGAATGAGAGCCTTAATCATTTGCATCTTTTGCTTTCTTGTTGCTCTTGGGAAGGAGGCCCTTGGTCTCGGCATTTTGTCTTCTTAGTTTCTTGTATTTTCCCTTTCCTGGGACCATGAAGACAGAATGCCTTAAAACCTAAATCTCGAGGTGGCAAGATAAATGGGAAATTTGATGCAGGGAGGAGGATGTTACATGGGTAAATATAATAAAATAACGTGTGTTCACAACTGTGTTGGAGAGCTTTTCATAGATATACTATGTTACAGCAGTTGATAGTCTTATACTATTTGTGTATACCATATTTGATGTGTATCATACTTTTTTCTTGAAAGGTATTTAGTTCCTGTTTGTAGATATGACTAATACTATAAGAAAAGCCTTATGCATTCATGCTTTTCTACATATGTAATATATATTATTCTAGTTAAATACCTAAAAATGGAATTCCTGAGTCAATAGATAAAAGACATTTTGCATTTTAAAAGTTATTGCCAAAATGCCATCCAAAGACATTGTAACAATATAAATTTCCATTAACGAAGTGTTACCAGATATTATTTTTAAATGTTTATTTCCTACTATTTAATTTATTAGTGCTCTCTGAAATGCACACCACAGTTTTGATTTTAAAGAAAGCACAGAATTTAATTTAGGGATAAATTGGATGTGCATGATACCATCAGTTACTTAAAAAATAAATAATGGTAAGAGTAATCATCATAGTGTGTTTGCATTTTGCAATGAATTCCCTACACGATCTCTTTTTTTGTGTTAGAAAATACCTAAAATTATTCTTAAAGATTAACTAGACTCTAAATTCTGTGAGGCAGGGAGCTAGTTTGTTGCTTCAACTGTAGCCAGGGTGTGGATGAATAAATGTTGAATACATAAATAAATACAAATATTATAAATTTAATAACCAAATGTTCCACTCTGATCTCCAGAAATATTATACAAATAAGGGACTGATTTACATCTCTGTATCCATAACTCTGTAGACTTGAGTGCCTGAGCAATGAGCTTTTTAGAGTTCTTTTTGTGATAACCTTTAGTAATTCATATGAAGTTGAAAACTTCAGGATTCCTCCTTAGCAAGAGGATAAGAAGATAATGAGGAGTGAGACATAGCACAGATTGAAAGTCATACATTTATCTCATCTCCCGTTCTTAAATATATTCTATTTATAACTCTGTAACTCACAGGGAAGTAGCTGCTGGGGTATTCCGTTTTACTTTAGGAGAGTAATGATTGTTAGAAAAATTTTATAATTAGTAAAAAATTTGTCTAAATTTAACTTCTCCATTGGTCTGCAGAATTCTTGTAAGGAATACTCCATTTTCCCCTTTCACTATTTGAAGAAATACTTACATTTACCAGATTCGTCTTTGGTTGTCATCCAAGTTAATAACCCCGTATCCTTGTCCATTTTGTCCATGATCAGGTCAGCTTACTCTCTGTTACTCTTCTGAGCTGTTTGAAAAGAATCTGCAATAAAAATAACAATAAATCAAGCACTGCATTTGAAGTTTGCCTGTATTACCTTGAGATCTTTGAGAGAGGAGGAAGTTAAATAAGGTCTAAATAAAGATTTGAGTTTTAATACCTGGATAAAGAAAACAAGAGTGCAGTACCTACTTGAGCTGGAATAGACTGTTAAAACTGAACATTTTATCAGTCAAGGCCAGGACACTCAAAATGCCTTCCAGTACTGAATGTTTATTTTATTCAGGCTGGAGTTGGGTAGAAAATGAAACTCTGTGCAGAATTTATATAATTACACTTCTCCTGGGATTGATGTATGAACTTAAAATGCTCATGTGGTTTAGGAACTCACAAACCAAAAGCCTTAAATATTAAAATAAATTTAAATGGTCCCTGGCCAAGGATAAGTCTGAAGTGCTCATCAGAAGCAGAAATAAAACCAATACAGAGGTTTATATCCTCAATTATTGATACACAGATAAAGCCCTGCTGAAGATGAAGTCTAGGTTAACTTGACAAGTGAGGGAGTGTTGCAACACGAGTGTGAGACAGGAGCTACACAAACAGTGGGAAGAACCTCAAATGATGGAACTGTAACAGCAAGACTATAAAGTAAGCATGTTACAGTGATGGGCATTATGAAAGGAAACAATTAAAAACCTTAGCAAAGAACAAAACATTATGAACATAAAACCAGTGGAATTTTTCAAGAATCAAATAGAATTCCAATAAGTAAAATATTAATGTTTTATAATGTTTACAATAATTTAAACAAGTAATTAAACTAAAGAAGAGATTAGTATCCTTCAAGTGCAAACTTAGGAAATTCTACACAATGTGTCATTAAGATAACTGGATGTTCAGATTTCTTGAGGATTCAGAGTTCATTTATTATGAGTTATAAAAGGAAAAGTAAGAAAGAATTCAGGAGAGGTAAAATTGAAGTGACAATTTGTAAGAAATTTCTGGACCTGATGAAGAAGATAATCCTTAGTCCCAAGATTATAATGATTTCCAGCAAGATAAATACATGGTTTTCTATTGATATGTAACAAATTACCCCATATTATATCAAACTTAGTGCTTGAACTAATATTTATTTTCACACAGTTTGTGTGGGTCCAGAATTCATGGGCTGCTTGTGGCTGAAGGTCTTTCAAAAGTTTGCAGCTCTGAGTGCTATCAGTTGAATCCATAGATACATATAAAGGCTTATGTGGGGCTGGATCTGTTTCTAAGATAGCTTGTTCACATGGTTGAGAAGTTCTGCCCCACAAGACCTCTCCTAGGAATGCTTGTGAATCCTCAGGGTATAAGGACTGACATGCCCCAGAGTAAACGATCCAGTAGAAAGAAACAGAGAGATGGGAGCTGTATATCTTCTATCACCTAACCTCAGAAGTCACATAACATCAATTCTATCACATTCTTGAAGGTAGAATTCAGACAAATGGTAAGTACACTCATCATGGTGAGCATTTAGTAATGTATACAATTGTTAAGTCACTATGTTGTTCATCTGAAACCAGTATAATATTGTAATACAACTGTACTTCCATAAAAAAAGTTTAGAAAAAACAATTTAGACACAAAGTTTATTCTACATTCAGAGAAGGAATGTCAAAAAATTTGTAGACATACTTTAAAACCACCAGATCTAATTGATGTATGAACTTAAAATGCTCATGTGGTCTAGGAACTCACTAGGAAATAATACTGCAAATAACCGAAGTAGGCCAAAGAATCAAATACCAACAAAAGTTCATAAAATATTCAGAACTATGTATAAAGAAATAGTAGTCAGCATTCTTAAACAAAATGATAAAATTGGCAAGGCAGTTTAAATAATATATACAAAGAGTTAAGGGAACATAACTGTCAATATAGAATTCTAAGACTAGATAAACTATGGTTCAAAAATGAGTAAGTAATACAAAAGTTTCAAGCAGGAAATAAGCTAAAATAGCTTATCACCCTGAGGTCTTCCCTGAAAGTATTAAAGAAGTACTTTGGAAACAAGAAAATTGAATTGAAAGGATGGTGAAGAGAAAAAAAGAAAGTAAACATATGGTGATATCAGGATACTTAGGAAGTGTTCAGAACTAATCATGGTAATTACTAATTTGGTCTGGGTCAAACCAAAGGAAAGTTAAATGCAAAAATAAGATGAAAGGAGGGAATGCTCACAGTTAAAGCATTCTAAGATCCTGGGATTGTTTGGATATGATTAATGATTTCTGTTATTTTTGTCATTAGCTCAGTGAATAGTTTAGACAGAATATAGATAGTGCAAGCAGTGTAGAAAGGAAAGGGAGTAACATGCTTAATATTTGCAAGGGATGGCTGCATAAACAACAGCATATACAAATATAAATACAAAACAAAAGAAGAAGAAAGAAATATAAATATATAATTATCACAACCAATACAAACTGATTAAACTTGCAAATTTAAAAAAGTTTAGTGAATGGACAATCTCCCTTTAGAATTGTTGCAACTAAAAAAAATAAGGTCGGAAAGGTAAGAAATGAAATGATTAAAGAGACAGGCTAAGTATGTATTCAGCAGGAGGAAATTGGATAAGTGACAGTGATATCAGATCAACTTTTATACAAAGTTAATTATTTGCCAGATGTATGATTGCTGGGTGATGGTGAAAAGTTCAGTCCATCAGGCAGACATAAAATCCTAAACTTGTATTATATATTTATATAATCTCAAATAAAAAGCCAAACCATTTCTCAAAATCACCAAGAAAAATTGACAAAGTGTCAAACACACTGGTGGATTTCATCACCTCTCTGTAACCAATAGGAAAAATAAAGAAGTATTAGTGAAGATATAGAATATTGAACAAAAAAATTTAGAAGTTTAAACTTAAACATGTAGGACTCTAGCACCAAGCAGTTACAGAATATATATTTTATTGAACTACATATACTTTGAAAACTTCATAAAAATTGACCAAGTATCATATCATATACAGGAATTCCCAACAAATACCTAAGAACTGATAACATATATTCACTGTTTCTAATTCAATTCAGTATGAAATTAATAACAAAATATAAAAATTAGTAAAGAAAACCCCTTACATGTGGATAATTAAAAATCATCCTATTTTGTAGATACTAAGATATATTTTAAAGTTTTACCATTTACTCCATTATTGTTTTGGAATAAAGTTAGACAGGTGAACAAATGAAACACAACAGAAAGCCCAAGAACAGACAATGCATATTTGAAAACTTGAAATATGACAAATAGGACATTTTAAATGAGGCAGGAAATAAAAACCTATTTAATAAATAAAAATCATTTCCAGGTGAATTAAAGGCATAAAACTGAAATGAAAATATTATACCTTTAGTGGAAAACAATAAATTATTTCATTTGTAAAAAAACAATGGAATTTTTACAAGAGAACCAAGAAAAAAGTGGATGCAAGTTAATAAATACTACTACATCAACATTTAAAACATCAATATGAAAAATATTAACATAAAGGGAAGAGTCATAGACTGGGAAAAGAAATCATCAACTTACATAAACAAAAGTATATTATTTTTACAATGCATTAGTAATGGCTACAAATCAACGATAAAAGAGAAACAACTCAAAAATGAAGACAAAACAAACACTATTCTGAAAGTAAACTTAAATGGGACCAAACACACATATGCACATTTCAATATTATGAATACTTAGAAGAGTACAAATTAAAACAGCAAAGTAGATCATTTTCAACTTGTAAGACACTAAAAAATTCAACCCATGTATACCAGGAACTAGGTATGAGAATGTTTCACTATTGCTTGCAATAATAAAACATTGAAGAAAAACAATGTAGAATGGACTAAACTTTCTTTTTTATGAAAGATGTTTGGCATTGAGGACTAATCAATTTGAAGCAGTAATGCACGAAATGTACATATCTCAAGTTCTAAAAGTCACTGGATGGTAAAATTTATTAGGTTGTGAAATGTACATGGTCAATTCAATTTTTATTGAATATTAAGATTCGTACAAGGTCATTTGGCAAATCTGTACTTACATTTTAATATAGTCACTACTTGTGTAGCTTACTTGATCCAAAAAGGTAAAATCTGATGTCTTCTCTGTACTCATTTAGATTCTTATTAGAATCATATTATTTTTTTATTGTGTGATTTGTAATTTTATATGTTGAATTATAACTGTTTTCAGGTGGCTTATATTTCTTATATTTGTGTCCTATAAATCAAGAAAAGGTTTGTCCTCAGATATTCCCTTATTCTCCAAAACACTTTGGACAAAGTAGATATAAAAGCTTGTTGAATAAAATACTTATTATGTACTTGGATTGTTTGTGAGTGAAAGCCTTTTTTTCAGTCATATGTTGCATGCTTTTTTCATTCACATTAGGTGATTAAGAAAACCTAACCAAATGTCTGATCAATAGTTAAATGGAGATTGTAAGAATGGTAGAGTACAATTTTCCAATCAAAGCAGAGCCACAGACGGCTTTCCTGCTTTTCTCCTTTTCATCTTACTTACCAGAACTGAATTTCTGTAGGACTTGGAACACCTCTCTACACTTTTCTATCACTGAAAAGATTTCATAGAATTTTCCCTGAATTTGGCCTGTAGGACTTATCACTAGGGAGGCTATGATAATCATTTTTGTCTGGCTAATTAATATGCCCTAATCTTTTTCTCAACCAACTGTACATTTTATTTATGGTTCATAAAATTTCCACTTGAGAGTTTTTTAATGATTTAAAATAACTTTATGTAACAGAGTTCTGACGGAATGGTGTGATGTTAAAGTATCCTGAACATTCTGAAGTGGTGAAGAATAGTTTGCTGAGTCTATTATTCAACTCTTCTTATTCTCCCTGCAGTGACACCAAGAAATTTGGATTATTTTCAGAAAGGTTTTTTTAAGTAGGTTTAAAAAATCAATTATAATATCATTGTACTTACTAGACAATGAAGTTAGAAGACTTCAGAAAAAAGAAAAAAAATAATTCAAGGTATACCTGCAGGTGAAATTGATGTTTTCATTTTAAGTATATAATCATGGTAACATGGAGTAGATATGTTTGGGGCTGTGCTCAGAACTCAGATATCCCACTTTTTCTTGGAACTAATCTACTTTCATCCCCTTCTGAGAACCACAGAGATAGACCAATGGTAACTGTACTTTCTCTGTGTGAAACTGACCCTCGCCTTGTTGACCCAGGTGGGAACAGCTGACTCAAGCAGGGCATCATATCCCTTCTACAGAATTTGGAATTAGGTGAAAAGAACACTACATAAGGTTCTCTATGTGGTTACAGACTAGAAATTGGAGCGTAGCTGTGTTATGGCCTTATTTTCTTAATAGATTCTTCCATTGTATCTCAGAAAGCTAATCTAGAAAAATAAGAGTGAAGAATTAATGCAAAATAAAACTGAAATGTAAGACAAGTGTAGAGCTAATTCATTAATCCATGCATTTGTGTGATTTTCTACAGACATTATATTTAATGATCATTTAAAAAGCAGTAAAAACATTTCATAACAATTTTTAAGTTAGAAAATTTAGATGAAATAGACAAATTCTCAGCAAAACACACTTATAGAAACTAAAATAAAAATAAATAGAAATTCTAAATATATCTAGTAAGCAAAAAAAGTGTTTCTTAAATGAAATCCTTCTACAGGTAATACTTCAACACCCAGATGACTTCACCAGTTCAAATGAATTCAATCAATCATTTAAGGAAAGAATAAAGATACTCTTTTCAAAATTTTCCAGATAGTTAAAAGAGAGAATATTATACAGCATTTTATGTGGCCTTCTTGAACTTGATAGCAAAACCAAAAATATCATTACAAAAAAGAAAAAAAATTACAGACCAACTTCTCTTATGAACATAGGTGCAAAGTAAAACTATGTGTAACTATAGCAAACTAAATTCAGTGATACATAAAAGGATTATGTTTTGCATATTCTATCAATGAAAAGATGACAATTTAACAATCAAAAATCAGTATCAATGAAATAATAGATTTTAAAAGTCATAAAATAATGGAATTAAAAAGTTGAATTAATAGATAATTTCAACTGATTATTTAATAATAGTAAAATATATGAAACTTAATTTCATAAATTTAATGCCCATTTTTATTAAAAATCTCAGCAAATACGAAGTAGAAAGAAGCTTTTCTCTTCTAAAAATGGATTTTATAAAAAATGCAGGAAATATCGTAATTAATGTTGAAGTAGTAAAAGCTTTATGTCTAAAATCAGAATAGGATCAGAATGTCCAGTTTTACCTTTTCTCTTCAACATTGTATTGGAAGTCCTATATAAGATGGGAAAAATAAACACATTTTTAAGGATTGTGAACTTAGAAATAAACCTGCCACTAAATACATGTAACATGATTGTAGATATAAAAAAATTAATTAGTAAATTATTGAAATTATTAAGTGAATTTATCAAGAATTTTGCTAAAAAACATCATGAAAAATTTAATTATACTTCTAAATAGCAAAGTATAATTAGAAATTGGAAATACTAAAATAAAAGATTCTATTTTAGTACTACAGAAATATGAAATTCTTAGATAAAATTTTTCAGAAACCCAACATTTCTGCACATTTATAAACCATTACGGAAAAATGTTAAAATGTTAAAATGAAGTGTTAGATGTTAACCGTATTAGAAGTCCTACATAAACTAAGGGATATACCATGTTCTCAGATTGGAAAGCCAACTGAAAAAATGTCAGTCCTCCTCAAATCATTCTACAGATTGAATATAATTCGAATTAAAAAAAAATCCCAACAGCTTTTCCCCCTTTGTGGCCATTAATTTTATGTGTTTACTGGGTTAAGGAATGTCCAGATAAACTGATAAAACATCATCTCTAAATTTGTATGTGAGGATGTGTCTGAAGGAGATTAGCCTTTGAATCTGTGGAATAAGTGAAGATCACCCTTACCAGTGTGGGTAGGCATCATCTAATCTATTGAGCGCTAAAGGGAACAAACATCTGGAGGAAGAACAAATGTCTTCTCTGCTTGAAATGGGACATTCATATTCTCCTGCCCTTGGACATCTACACTCCTATACCCCAGGCCTTCAGGCAAGGACTGGGCTTGCACCATTGGCTACCCTGGCTCTCAGACCTTTCGGGTTGGTCTGAAACTGCAGCACAGACTTCCCTGGGCATTTAGCTTACAGATGGCACATCCTGGGACTTAGCTTCCCTAATTTTATGAGCTAATTGCTCATAATAAGCCCCTTTCTTTATGTCTATATGTCTTATTGGTTTTGTTTCTTTGGAAAACTTAATACACTCATCTTTGGTGGGAACTGATAAGCTTATTCTGAATAGGCAGCAGTGCAAAGGGCCCATATATTTTCAGTGATGAAGAGCAAAATTAGGAACACATCCATCTCCATATAGAGTTATATAAGCCATCATATCACAGGATGTTATATAGTAATAAAATGAATGAACTACTGTTACATGCAACAGCATGAATGAGACTCACAAATAGAATGTTGAATGAAAATAAGCCAGATACACTATGTGAAAATTGGATTGAAAAATATTTATGATTCCATTTATGTCAACTTAGAAAACAGGCAAAACTAATATTTGATGTCAAACAATCAGGTTCATGGTTATGTTAGAAGAAAGAAAGGGGCTAGTGATTGGGAGAGAGCTTGAAGGAAGTTTCTGAAGCTAGTAATATTCCAGTTCTTCCACTAGATAATGGTTACATAGATATGTTATTTTGTGATTAATTTGTGTACATAATATGTACACTTTTCTGTATGTGTTGTGCTTCAATTAAGAATGAAAAACACAAAAACAATCATATATTTCCCTGGACCCCTTTGTCTTGAAGTCTTCATTCATAAATGGAGATATGAATACCATTTAATATTGAAGTAAATATAGATACATGGACATATTATACTCAAAATACAGAAAGACTAATAAATACCCCAAATTATTTAGGAGTCAGTACCTAAAGAGTGCCGTGTAGAAAAATGACTGCAGAACTAATGGACATGTGTCTGTTGTGGCCTATGTTACGTGCCTGCCTTTGTCATTGATAGAGCTCTCCTTGCAGTAAAGTAGAAGAGTGGCAACACTGATGGTGAAAATGGACCCTCTTGTACCCCAGTCCCAGTGAATTTAAATGGTCCCACAGGTCCTTAAATTATTTGATCTTGAAGATGAATATTAGTAATGTCTTTTGTCTATATTATCAACATAATTAGCAACAAGAGAAAAGTTTAACCAATACCAAGAGAATCAACCACTCTAACTTTTTGATTCCTGTTACACCAGCTATAAATATTAGGCATCAAATCTGTGATATTGACGTTTCTGTTCACTTATTTTTGTTGTTTCATTACATTTGTCTTGGAAGCATTGTTGTCTGCAATGGGACCTTGGATGTCCTATCAGGCCTTTAAGTCAAAGTTTCATTCATTATTAGAAAATGTATGCTGATTTTACAGAAGTGAGAGGAATTTACAGAGAGTTGGAATGAAAGAATCTGTCAAGTAAAAAGGTAAAGCAAAAAATAAAATAAAATAAAATAAAATTTTGACCCTATTAGTTACTCAGGAAATGCAGGCACGTCTACAGCCGTAACAGATATTTCAGAATCCTGCTGTTTTTCATGTGAAGCTACAAGGGGAGAAAGGAACAAAAACATGCATTGATTTATTCATGAATTAAGAGGCTCTTTCTGTCATATATAGTTAGCAATGAAGGAAAAAACGGAAAGATAAGGCAGTAATTCATAAGTATCCAAAAGTAGTGGATTTATAGAAACCTCCATCTCATTTCTTCCTTCCTTGCTGTTTTAAATGAAGGAAAGGTACACACTGATGGAATCTGAACATTCCCGGGCAGCTGCTTCTGGGGAGGTCTCTCCCTGCTGATTAGATGAAGCCCTAGGAGAAACCTCAACTTGGATGGAGGAGGGTTCTTGACTCTGGGTGAGAAAGAATTCTCGAACAGGTCAGACTAGTGTGCATAAGTATGGAATTCATTAGAGCCCGAGCAGCAGGGAATGGCAGCTCCCTTGCAGGCAGCGGAGAACAGGAAAATGCACAGGGAAAGTTCTTGGCCCAGGACAGATTCCATTGCCAACTCCTGAAGCCAGGGTCACCTGGCATCCTGTGTCTTCTTGAATCTGTGCAGCATGGGGACCAGCCCCTACTACTCCAGGATCTAGGGGAGCCACAGAGCAGAGGAAGGAGTGAGATTAGGTTTTGAGAACTTCCCAAAGAAAGGAGGTTTTCAGGCAGGCTACTAAGAGCATATGGCAGAGCTGCAGTTTTGTCCAGGTCACCAGGCAACAGAAACATGAAGGTCCAAATCTGCACTCTTAGCAGTCCCTTCCTACTTATTGGGAGTAAAGAGGAGACAAAGGGAAGACTTGGAAATAAAATGAAATAGCAAAGAGACAAACCGCAATAATTTGAGCAGTGAGAAAGCTTTATTTGAAAATTTGCGCTTAAAGAAAGGGAAGTGGGGGCATCCTCAGAGTGGAGGAGGCGCATTGAAAGTTTGAGGATTCTGTCTTTTAAGGTTTTCAAGAATGGGGCAAGGGGAAGATGGAGGTTGTTGGGTGTAGGCTTGGCTTGTGGTCTCAAGGTGCTTATCTCTGGTGAGACACCATGTCTCCTCTCCTCTGTTATCAGTCCTCCAGCTAATTCTGCTAAATAAACCCAACACAAGGGATTTATTTATCCTGTTCTTCTCCAAGATAGTGGTTACCCTCAAGTAGTGGCGACATACCTGTTAAACCTGCCTGCCCTGCCTTAAGATAGGCTGTTGGGTTATTGTCTGTTTACCAGAGACTATGTTAGGAATCTTACTTCTCAACTCTCTCCTTTTTAAAATGCAACTTTAGCCTTAAGATGGGGTCCCTCCTGTTCTTACTATACTGTTTACGTATCAGCATTTTTCATCATAGGCAGGAAAATTTAATCATGATGCCTGTCCCATGTCCCTGCCCTACTTCACATGCATTGGCTGTCCATCAAGTTAAATGCCATTTTGATATCTGACTGTAGGCAACTGACTTTATTCGTGCTTTTCTATCAGTAAAATGAAAAAAAATTCAATTACTATGGAAGTTAAAATATCAGAAATAGCTATTAGAGATAGTAGTAATAAATAGTCACATTTGGTGCTCTCATTTACTAGGAATTACATCTGAATGTGTTCCTTTTAAATCTAGATTAATGTGTGAAAATGGCAATGGTACACATTCTCTAATGTTTTGGTAATTAAGAGGAAAACAGGTATTTCTAAGTTTGTTTTTCTAATATTGGGTCAAAGGAAGTACATATGAGAACAGAATCACAACAGAAAATTCAAAATGTGCAATATCCAATCCTTATCTAGTGTTTGGCAGGGATCAGACATTTAGCCTATTAATTTAAAAAGAACAAAATTAAGACAGCCATATAAATATCACTATTTACATTGTTGAGGTTATAAGAATGACAATAAATCAATTTTAACTTAACATCAACCTGATGGAGAATAATGCTACATATTATTTCTCATCAATGCATTTCTCCCACTTGAAGTCTTGGAATCGTCTTTGACTCTTTCTACACCTCACTCCAAATACGACTTTATTGTCAAATCCTGTCCATTTGGATTTCAAGCACAGTTCATCTTTAATGCAGCCATAATTGTTCAAATCCTGTCATCATTATTACAAGAACCCCCTGATTTCTTCCCTTCAGGGCTGTTCTTTAATCTATTAAACAGATACAAAGTAATCTTCGCGATTATATTGCTCCATAAATAACAAGTAAAATTTATTAGGAAATTACTGTATTCCAGACATTGAAATGTTTATTTAGAAATATCATTTACTTCACAGTCATTTCAAAGTTGGCAGTAAAATTAGTCCCATTTTATAAGATTATTAAAATTGGATTTAGAGAGGTTAAATACCTGAACCCAGACAGTTTGGCTTCAAAGAGCATGATCTTAATTCCTTTTTGCCACTGCCTGTCCCCCACCTTTCTGCATGAGGGTGATAAAACAAACTTCCACATGTTCATCACCCGCTTCAATTATCTTCATCTCGTGGCCACTGTGATTTCATCTCTAACTCTACCCCTTCTCTCTGTTCATATTATTTTGTAGCAAATATCAGACATCACTTCATCTGAAAATATTTCAGTACATATTATAATTACACATAATGACTCCTTTAAAAACAAAACTATAAACCTATTCTGACAAAAATTGCTTAATATCATCAAATAATCAATCTAATTTTTAATCACATCAGGATCCAAATAAAGTCCTTAAGTTACAGCTTGTTAGCATTTCTCTTGCCTTTTTTGTTTATAGAATCCTGTTGCATATTCTTCTCTCTCTCCCTTCCTCTCTTTCAAGTTTGTGATTATTTTTCAAATATTTCTTCTGTCATCCTCTACCATCTCCTGCAGTTTGATTACTGCAGATACATGTATGTTAGATAACTTGAAGTTTTTCCACTTCTCACAGATGCTGTTTAATGCTATTGAATTATTTTAGTTTGAGTAGTTACTGTTATGTCTCCAAGACAATTAATATTTACATTTGCAATACCTAATTGTTCATTAATTCCATCCACTGCATTTTGGCTCATTGTAGTTTTTATCTCTAGAATTTTTATTTTTATATTTATTGTATCTTGCACATTTCTACTTTCATGTTATAATAATTGTATTAGTTCATTGTCTGCTAATTCTACAGTGTGTCACCTCTGGGTTTCAACTGATTTATTTTTCTCACTAGGGATCCAGTTTTCTCTCTTTTCTTATAATCCTTAGATACTAGACATTATGAATGTATTTTTTGGGGGGTGCTGGATATTTTGGTATTGCTACAATTTTCTTTTCTGAGTCATAGTAAAATTATTTAGAAACAGTTTGATTCTTTCTGAATTGTTTTAAAAAATAGTTGCAACCAGAGCTGTGTATAGTCTAGGGCTAATTTGTTTTCCACTATTAGGCAAAACCCTCCTATATATTCTTCCCAAGGCCAGTCAATCCTGAGGTTTTCCTGTCTGACTGGTTGGGACATGCACTATTCCTAGCCCTGCATGTGTCTGGGTACAGTTCCCTCTAATTCTTTCAGGTCTTCCTAAATATTGAATAGTTTCCCCATATGCATGTACTGATCAGGATTCTATTGAATACTAACATGGAATCCTCTGCAGACTTCCAGAGCTCTCAGTGTGATTTTCTCTTCTCTAGTAGTCTGTCCTGTAAACTCCAACTGCTTTAGTCTCGGTCTCAGTTTTCTTGGGCCACTATAATAAATTACCAAAGCTTGATGACTTACAATAAGCAATATCTATTCTTTGGAGGTCAGTTCTGGAGGCCAGAAAGCCAAAGTCAAACTATCAGTGGGTTGGTTCCTCCTAGCGGCTCCGAGGGATATTGCATTCCATGACTTTCCCCTCCTTTTTGATCTTTGGCAATCTTTGGCATTCCTTGCCTTGAGGATGCATCACTGTAATTTCTGCCTCTGTCTTCATATCATCTTCTTCCCAGTGTCTTTGTTGTGCCCTTTCCTCTTATAAAACCAGTAAGATTTCATTTAAATCCTTACCTTGCTTATCTATACAAAGATCCTATCTTCAAATAAGATCACATTCAGAAATTCTGGGTGGACATGAATTGTTGGGTGAACTATTCAACCCGCAATACTCTTGTTGGACACTTAGCTCTGTCTCCTAAACTCATGGGGTCCCCAGGTCTTTGCCTAGTTTGCCGTACATGTGCCTCAGCCTGGAATCTCTCTTTCAGGGCAGTAAGATGAATCAGTATTTGGGTTCACATTATTTTTTTCCTATCTCCTAATGATTTTCATTCTTCATTGCCTAATTTCTAGCATCTTGACTATTTTGTCTTAATTTTGAAAGCGATTGTTTCAGGTGGGAGAGTAAATATGGTCCCTGCTACTCCATCTTGGACAAAAATAGAAGGTGTCTTTGTTTTGTTCTGGTTTTTTAGATTTCATTTATTTTATGGAAAGCATCAAGATAATATTTTCTTTTGAAAGCATGTTTATATTGTACACTAACTAAACTCAGGTGATTTTACTTAACTTCAACTTTGTTATGAATAACAATATGAATATATTTTTGATATGAAAAGGGCTTATGATACCTTAATGGGCAAAAAGTCTCTTACAAGAGGTGTTGGCAGAGATAAAAAACAAGAAAGAAAAGAAAGATCCTTTGTCCTTAAGAAAACAACAAAATGAACTGACATTATATATGTGTATATACATATTCAAATTTTAAAATGTTATATTTTTCCAAACAAAAGCTATTAAAATGGTTAAGGTAGTACAAGAAAAAAAAACACGAAAACAAAAGCTTCCAACCAAGAATACCTGGCAAAGTTACCATTCAGAAGTTAAAGAGACCAATTATAAAATAAGTCATGAAGATGAAAAGTATAGTATAGGGAATATGCTCAGTAATACTATAATATCTTTGGTGACAATTGGTAGCTATGCTTACAGCAATGAGCATTTTGCAGTGTATATAATTGTTGAATCAGTATGTTGTACACTGAAACCAATACAATATTGTACATCAACTATTCTTCAGCTAAAAGGAAAAAAAAGATGTGGAAAGATAGAGTTTTCCAGACAAGCAAAAACTAAAGAAGTTCATCCCCATTATAAGAAATGTTAAAGAGACTTCTTCAAGCTGAAATGAAAAGGACCTAATTAGTAACACGAACATATTTGAAAAAACAAATCTTACTGAAAAATTAAATATATAGTAAAGGTAGTGGAGCAATCACTTCTAAAGTGAGTATACAGTTTAAAACACAAACATTTTTCCTTAATGGTAAAAATGACTATGATTGCAATAGTTAAGGGATAAACAAGATAAAATATGTAAAATGTAACACAGAAAACAGAAACATGGCAGGGGAATGTAATAATATTGAGCTTTACAATGAGATCATTCTTAAATTGTTATCAACATAAAATAGGATGCTATAGATGTAAGTTATATGTAAGACTCATGATAACCACAAAGCAAAAGCATATAGTAAATACATGAAAAATAAAGAGAAAGGAATAAAAGCATACTACTAATAAAAGTCATTGAACCACAAAGAAATAGAGCAAGATAAAAAGAAAGGTACAGAGAAGAATAATAAAAATAACCAGAAAAAAGAGAACAATTACTACATACCTATCAATAGTTAGTTGCTTTAAATGTAAATGGACTAAATTCTCCAATCAAAAGACAGAGTGACTGAGTGGATTAAAAATAAAAAGGCCCATGTTTGTCATCTATATGCTGCCTACAAAAGACTCATTGAGATATAAAGGCACACACAGACTAAAAGCAAAGGGATGGAAAAATTGTTCCATACAAATGGAAACCAAAAGAAAGCTGGTGTGGCTATACTTAGACAAAATAGGCTTTCACACAAATACTGTAATAAATAAAAAGGGCATTGCATATTGATGAAGAGAACCATCCAACAAGAGGACATAACATTTGTAAGTATTTATGTGCCTAAATATATAAAATAAATATTAACAGAAATAAAGGGAGAAATAGCAATACAATAATACTAGGGGGCTTTAATACCCCACTTACACCAATGGATAGATCATCCAGACAGAAGATCAATAGGAAATATCAGCCTTAAAAGACATGTTAGATCATATGGACTTAACAGATATTTATGGAGCATTCCACCTGGGAGCAACAGAATACACATTCTTCTCAAGTGTACATGGAATGTTTTCCAGAGAAGATCACATTTTAGACCACAAAACAAGTCTTAATAAATTTAGGAAGATTGAAAATATCAAGCATATTTTCTGAACACAATCATGAAATTACAAATTAATTACATGAATAAAACTGGAAAATTTACAAATATGTGAAGATTAAACAACATGATACTTATGAGTGGGTCAAAGAACTAAAAAGAGAAATCAAAAAATACCACCTTGAGACAAATATACATACCAAAATTTATGGAATGCAGCAAAAACAGTTTTACAGTGATAAATTCCTCCCTTAAATAGCAATAAAAATCTCAAATAAACAACCTAACTTCACAACTCCAGGTACTAGAGAAAGAAGAACAAATGAAACCCAAAGTTAGCAGAAAGAAGGAAATAAAAAGATCAGGATAGAAATAAATGAAATAGGGACTAAAAAGATAAGAAAAGATCAATGAAACGAAAAGCGGTTCCTTGAAAAGATAAACAAAATTGCAAACCTTTAGCTAGACTCACCAAGAATAAAAGAGAGAGGACTCAAATAAAATCAGAAATGAAAGAGATGTTATAACTGGTACCACGGAAATACAAAGGATTATGAGACTGCTATGAACAATTATATACTAAGAAATGGGGCAACCTAAAAGAAATAGATAAATTCCTAGAAATATACAACCTATCAGGACTGAAACATGATGAAATAGAAAATATGAATGTAACAATTACTAGGAAGGAGATGTAATATCTATTCAAAGCCTGCCAACAAACAAAAGTCCAGTACCAGATGGCTTCACTGGTAAGTTCTAACAAATATTCAAAGAAGAATTAATTAAAATCTTCCAAAAAACAGAAGAGGAGGGAGCTCTTTCAAACTCATTTTATAAGAACAACATTACCCTGATACCAAATCAGACAAGGATGCCACAAGAAAAAATTATAGGCCAATATCTCTGATGAATATAGATGTAAAAATCCTCAAAATAGCAAATCAAATTAAAAAATACATAAATGATACATACACTGTTGTCACATGGCAGCTTTTTCTAGGAATATAAGGATGTTTTTTTATATCTGAAAATCTAGCAATGGGAAGCACCACATTAACAAAATGAAGGGTGAAAATCCTATGTCCTTCTCAATAGATGCAGAAAAAAATTTAACAAAAATCAGCTAATTTATGATAAAGACTCAACAAAGTGGGTAACTCAATATAATAAAGGCCGAATATGACAAACCCACAGCTAATGTCTTACTCACTAATGAAAAGCTAAAAGCCTTTCCTTTAAGGTCAGGACCAAGACAAGGTTGCCCATCCTTACTACTTTTATTCAAAGGTATTGAAAGTCTTACCTAGAGCAATTAAGTAAGAAAAATAAAGGCAAAAATCATCGAGACTGGGAAGGAACAAGTGAAACTCACTATTTGCAGGTAGCATAATGTAATATATAGAAAACCCTAAGGACTCCATCAAAAAACTGTTGGAACTAATAAATGAATTCAGTAGGTATGGAATACAAAATCAATATGCAAAAATCTATTGCATTTCTATACGCTAATAAATTATCAGAAAGAGAAATTAAGAAAACAATCCCTTTAAAATTGTATCAAGAAGAATAAAATATCTTATAATAAATTTAACCACAGAGGTGAAAGACCTATATATTGTAAACTGTAAGATGTTAATGAAAGAAATTGAACAAGAACACAAATAAATAGAAAGATATTCTGTGTTCATGCATAGGAAGTATTTATATTGTCCATACTACCTAACACAATGAACAGATTCCATACAATCCCTACAAATATTCTAATGGTATTTTTCACAGAAATAAAAAAAATAAATCCTAAAATTTGTATGGAACCATAAAAGATTCTAGATAGCCAAAGCAATCTTGGGGAAGAACACCAAAGTTGAAGGTATCATGCTCTATGATTTCAAACTTATTAGAAAGCTATTAATCAAAACAGTATGGTATAAGAAAAGACACATACAACAAGGGAACATAATAAATAAATAAACAAGTAAACCCACACATATATAATCAGTTCATTTATGACAAAGGAACCAAACGTTTACAAGAAGAAAGGGTAGTCTCTTCAAAAAATCGATAGACTTACGCAAAAGAATGAAATTATACCACTGTTTATACCATCCATAATCATTAATTCAAAATGGATCAAGGACTTGAGCATAAGACCTGAAAACATAAAACTCCTAGAAGAAAACGTAAGTGGTAGTCTCCTTGGCATAGATCTTGGTGATGTTTTCTGAATCTGACACCAAAGCAAAAACAAAAGCAAAAATAAGTAGGACTACTTCAAACTAAAAAGTGCACAACAAAGGGAACCATCAATAACATGAAAAGGTGACCTGCTGAATGGGAAGTAATTTTTACTAATCGCAAGTCTGATAAGGGGTTAATATCCAAAGTATATAAAGAACTCACAATTCAATAACAAAAAAAACACAAACAATCCAGTTAAAAAATCAGCAGGTGTGAATAAACATTTTTCCAAAGAAGACGTATAGATGGTCACAGGCACATGAAAAGATGTTCTGCATTGTTAATCATCAGGGAAATGCGAATCAAAGCCATGATGAGACATTGCTTCACACCTGTTGGAATGGCTATTATCAAAATCACTTGACATAACAGGCATTAGGCAGAACGTGGAGAAAAGGGGACCCTTTTGCTCTGTTTGTGGGAATGTAAATTGGTGCAGCCACTATAGAAAACAGTACTGGGGATTCCTCAAAAAATTAGAAAATAGAACTACCGTATGATCCAGCAATTCTCCTGGATATTTATCTGAAGTAAACATAAGCATTACTTTGAAAAAATATATGCACCCCCGTGTTCATTGCAGCATTATTTACAATAGTCAAGATGTGAATGCAATGTAAACGTCCATCAATGGATGAATGGATAAAGAATATATGGTGTATATCTATATCTCTGTCAATCTATCATCTATCATCTATCTATCTGTCTATCTATCTATCTATCTATCTATCTATCTATATCTATCTATCTAATGAAATAGTGTTCAGCTATAAGAAAGAAGGAAATCTTGTCATTTGTGATAACATGGATAGACCTTGAAGGCATTGTACTAAGTGAAATAAGAGAAAGGGAAATGCCACATGATTTCTCTTATATTTGAAATCTAAATATATATAGATATAGATAAAGATATGGATATGTGTATATAGATCTGTATCTACAGCTACAGATATATACACATACACACTAAGCTTACAGATACAGAGAACAGATTGGTGTTTTTCAGAGGTGGGGATGATGAGAGAAATGGATGAACTGTTTTTGTTTAGTTTAAATAAGTTGAATTAAAAAAATAAAGCTAGTAAAGCCATGAGGTACTGATAAATGTGGAGGCGGGGTTGTTATATTTAAGATTGGATGAATCAAGAACAAAGTGTTGCCACTTGTATAATATAGTGGTGCCAACTATATAATATAGATACAGTGTGTATAATACAGATTCTAGACAGAGAGAAAACACATCCAAAACATTTTTTTAACACACAGGTACTATTAGAAGGTAAGAATCATAATCAATAGTGCCCAATTACCCTTTCCTTTTCCCTAACTACCAAAATGTGAGCTATAGTTTTCTTTTCTCATAGCATCCATATGCTCTCTCATTAGCTAATTTATTGTCTTTCCTCAAAATGGTCTACAAGATGTCCAATTGTGAAGGCGTCCCTTCAATTTTTTTCTTTTTTCTCATTCATTTCTAAAACTGCATATTTTGTTTGTGACATTCATCATATTTTGTTGATAAAATATCCCAGTGTTGAATTACTATATCAATGTCTTCTAAGTCTTGATTATTTTCAATACATTTTGAAAAATAGTTAAAGCACCAGAGTCAAAGGTTTCTAAAACAAAAATTATCCTCAAAAACATCCAAATAATTAACCTAGAAATTATAGTATATTTGTAACATAACCTGTGTTGTTTGAAACAGTTTTGTTGTTTAACATAAATTTAAACTCATCATCTCATCACCACAGTTTCGAGAGTCTTAACATCATTTCGACCGTTTCATTGATAAGAAGATAGTAGTTTTCTTATCATTTATCATTCATGCAATGCAATCTCATTGTATCATGTCTAAATCACCATGGCATTTACCATTTTATTTTGAAATCATCTGTTCATAATATTCTCTGGATTTTTGAACACCATTCCTTAGACTAAGCTTTTTGAGAGCAGGAGCCACATTATATTTTTATTTGTGTCCTCGGCACCTAGAACATCAAAGATGTATGTATAAAGTCCTCAGAAAATATATGCCTTCTCAGGAAATTTGTTTTATAACTCACCAATAATGATACACAGTGAGATGTTTTTAACATAGCAACATTTGTCTCTTTAAGATAGAGTCAAGAACACATTTTCAGTATTTTCCAGTCTTGTTAGTCTTTTCTTTATAGTATTGGAAATCATTAAAAAAATAAAGGTTTTCAAGAGAACTTAATTACAAATGGGGGACTACAAATAGGGCCTGAACTTTGAGAAAGTCATGTATCAGTGACTCAGGAAAGTGCAATTATTTTCTCTATTTCAGTTCATGTATTGAAGCAAAATGTCCCATTCTCTCCTTTAATGAAAGAAAACAAAGCAAAAATGAGAAATATAGACATTCTGACTTCTAACTGCATGGAACAGAACCATTAATATACAATATTTCTTAAAAACCAGGTGTGTTCTAGAAGCTATAGTTAGATCTGTATAATCAGAGAGAATGCTTGTATTAATAGGGGAATAAACTTTACAAAAGTAGTGAAAAAAATCTTGCACATTTGGTGTTTTTCCCCCCTGTATTAAGAAGAGGAATTTTGACTGCAAGATTATTGAATAATGGATCTCTGTAAAAACATAGAGAGACACATCAGCACCGATACAAGTGGTCTTTGAAAATTAGGAAGATCACCCTATTCCCCAATTAGAACGGAAATCCACATGCAATGCTACTACACATCATAAAATAGTGTACGGATAGGGTCACAAACCCTAATTGTAAGCCTTTCTTTGTTTAATATGTATTTCAGATAATATTAGGCTTTTGAATTCAGAGCGAGATGGAGTACAGTTGCATGCTTAACCCTGTTTCATGGCAGAAAGCCTTTGAAAGTGCAATCAACTTTTAAAATGAGAGATTGGAACTCTGTATTTTATCACATATTTATTTTATATCATACAAGTGACACTACAACATTAAATGTCTTTTATATTTCGATAAAACATCTAGAATAATTTTAGGATATTAGTTTCAGATTGTATTTGATTAGTATGTAATCCTTTTCTTAACCACACCATTTCACTCCACACTTCCTTTTCATTCAGTAGTTCTTTTATTAATATTGTATTCACCAGAGTCCTAGGATATAATTATATTTTTTATGCACAGATATTTTTACCGTCACTTGCTAGTTTAAAGCAGATAGATCAATGTTACATTAACCAAGAAGGAGCAGAAGTGGTCAATACCCTTCATCTAAGTGACAACAAAAATCCAAAGCAAAAAATACTTCCCAGAATATGCTAAGCTGTTTTATGACAGTCTGTATGCTTATTATAATACTACAGTTATGGGGAGGAACTGCAGCCAGACCACCTAGGACTGAATCCAAACTATGCCAATTAAATGCCTGCTTGACATTGGGTATTTTACTTAATATGTTAACACCTTAGTTTTCTCATCTCTAAAATAGGAATAATAATAGCAACTATGTCATTATGCTGTTTTGATTGTTAAATAAGTTAATGCACATTAATCATTTCAAATAGTGGCTGTTGTGTAATAAGCCCTTAGTAACTCTTTGCTGCTGCTAGCCTGCCTTTGCTTTCAATAGCCGCTACTGCATGCACTGTCCTACCTTGAACATTTTCAGTAGTTAGCAGTTCAAGATCAGGGATCCTGGTATTTTTATGTTTTTGTTTCTGACATCTAGTGTTGGTCCTGTATCAGCCACTTAGGGAATGCGTGTGTCAGACACAACCAGATTTCATGTACCGATGTACATTCACCTATTAATTCATCCTACCAAGAAGATTTTACATGTTCCTTTGCGCCCACCCTATTTACCACATGCCTCTCTCAGTACTTTTAGCACTTTGTTACATTTATTTATTTGTTATTCGCTACCTATTTCTGTATAGCAGTTTATCACAAAATTAGGAGCTTAAATCAACACAGATTTATTAGTTCTTAGTTTCTGTCAGAAGTCCAGGTGCAGATTAGCTGAGTCCTCTCTTCAGGGTCTCACCACACTGAAATTAAGGCACTAAGTGGCTACAATCTCTTCTAAGGCTCAGTGTTCTCTTCCAAGCTCCTTGTTTTTTTGGCAGAATTCATTTACATGCCATTGCATGACTGAAGTTCCATTTTCTTTCTAGCTCTTGGCAAGAGACCGCTCTCAATTTTTAGAGGTCACCCTCAGAACCTCGCTACATGGTTCCCTCCTCTTGTAACGTGGCAGCTTACTCCTTTGAGGCTAGCAGAAAAATGCTATTGTTCCTTCTTGTTTCCTTTAACTATTTAGGTCAGGCCCACCCAAGATTACCTATCTTTTAATGAACTTGAAGTCAACTGATAAAGGGTCTGAATTACATCTGCAAACAAAAATTTTTGCTAGTTGACATAATATGAGAGTAATGTACCATTATATTCACATCCACCCTACAAAGGGAGGGAATTATACAGTGTGTGTGTGTGTGTAATCATGCTTCACATCCTATTTTTCTCTATATTCTCATCACCCAGTACAGTGTGAATATTTGTCGGAAAAAAACAATGAACAAATGAATGAATATCATTCTTAAGGTAGTTTGCCAATGTTAAAGGTAATGAGCAAGAACCTGTGTTGTGTGTTGCTAGCATATATTAAAACCATTCATTTTGTTGAGATTTGGACTTTGAAATGCTGTCATTTTGAGTTTTCTCTTGGCTTCTTGGTGATTTTGAGCAGCTTGTCAGGGTCCTATATTTCCCCATAAATCAAAAGTAGTCAAGATTTTTAGGACTTCTCTGAATAAAGATTTACTAGAATGTGATTAGTTTTTCAAGAACATCCTCAGACTATTACCATTGTCCGAAAACCTATAGCAGTCTGGACTCAACTGTCAACTTTTGACTGTATAGGGATATAGGATGCTCAGATGGTAGCTGGTGTCTAATTGGTTTCCCATCAGAGTGTGAGAACTAGACATGTATGGATTTCAATAGATGGGCTTGCAGAAGTAAATATTTGTTCATTTGACCTATTTCCTAAGAAATGTCCAAATGGATTTCAGTTGAATCTTATACCAGGTGTATAGGGCTAGTATCAAACCTATTAGTTTTAATGTTTCTTAAACTCAAAAACACTGTTTAAAATTTTTCATTTCAAAATACAATAGCATTTATACATAAAGGGAACAAAATATTTTAACTTTCTAGTTTTAATCAGCTTCAGGAAAGCTCAGGATAATCCCAATTGTCTTTGCAGTTTGTACCTACTTTTCTCTGAGACATTTCTTTTGATTTGATTCTGAGTTCAGGGTCACTTTTGTTGTTTTATATTTGAGGAACATCCTAAATCTAAATACTAGTGGCATAGACAAAACTAATTTGGAACAGTGTTAAAAAAAAAACAACAATAATGCTGTAACACAAATAAAATAAAGGGCAATAGTGCATGGAAGTGCTTTTTATTCATGCTTTTGCATAATTTTTCTGCATATTGGGCAATTAACCTTTGTTATGCCTCAAGTCGTCTACTTTCAAACTGATTTTTTTTGGAAGGGTGGAGACACTGTTTTTTTTTCTGAAGCACATCCATTTTGACCTTCTTAAGCTTTGCCCAGTGAGAATAATTAGTATTTCTACTGAAGAATAGTCATTAAGAGTTCATTCATACTAATTTGCATCTAGAAGAAGCCACTTGAGTAAAACTGAATTTACTAGAAGGGTATAGGTTATACCAGGACTTTTGCTTTAGGCCCTGTATCAGAAAGATTTTTAAGAGGGGCAGCTATGAAACTGCTTGCAGTACACTTTAGAATTATGGATATTTAGAGAGATCTGGACTCATCTTCTCATCCACCTTTACTTATTTGAAAATTTTTGCTCCCAGTAAACTCAACATTACATAACAAATAAATACATCAAATTTTTTTGAATACCCTGTGAAATTACTTTATTTCTTACACCTTCTCTTGAAGCTTAGTAAATCCAGTTTAGAATAGATTTTTGAAATAAGCTTGGAAGCTTGAAGGAGTAATCTTTAGTTATCCCAATAATGTATACATGGGGCTAATGCCATTTCTGAGTGATTCTTGAAATGATTATTTAGTCTTTGTTCTGAATGGTAAACAGAGAAGTACAAGTTTGAGGCATATGGTAACTAAGACCTCTTACTAAAATGCAGCTTGTTGTGTTTGGCCTTTTTTTCTTTTTTCCTTTTCTAGAATTTCTCATAACTGTAGCAGTACTTCTGAACCCTAGCTACATATCGAATCATTTTATTTATTTATTTTAAACAATTTTAATGCCTAGTGTTCATGCCATACCAATTAAATAATAACTTCTGGAGATAGGGCCAGATATTTGTACTTTTTTTTTTAGAAGT
Source organism: Manis javanica (assembly GCF_040802235.1). Classification (NCBI taxonomy): domain Eukaryota; kingdom Metazoa; phylum Chordata; class Mammalia; order Pholidota; family Manidae; genus Manis; species Manis javanica. Next base: position 19,694,182 of record NC_133163.1, on the reverse strand, counting down.
TTACTGGAGAAATTTGATGTGAAGGCAGGATTTGTAATCATTGGAATTCTGACATGAGTACAGACATAGTTGAAAATTTTCACATTATAATCTAGATTTTCACTTTCAGGTAATACTTCTATCAAAGATATCTGTAATATTTAATAAAACATAGTGAATTCAGGAAGATATTGGGAGAAAAAGACAAGGAATGTTTTTGCAGGGATAAGAGTGAGGCAAGTCGAGAACACAGTTGGGTCTCACATGCCTGAGTTATAAAAATCCTTTCTCATTTTATCCAAACACAATGACTCACTCTTAAATAGAACTCAGTGTAAAGCTACAGGGATCCACAAACCTGGACAGATCAATACATCTAGCTTGGTGGTCCCCAAAGTGGGACATGCACACTTCTGAAAGTACATGGAGAGCAGTACATTGCAAGCAGACAGTTTTTAGAAAATAATTTCCTGGATCCTCACTTAGCATAGGTACTCTTCCCTGGAATGTATCTTTCACAGAGTGGTATCTGTACTCTGCCTCACCTTTCTCACCTCCTCTCTCATTTTACAAAAGGCAGTCAACCTTTCACACATCCTGAATCTTCCTTTTGTGGTACATTGATCTGGTGCATAAAATACTGAGGGTCAATAGAAAAAAGTGCTATTCAAGAGTGCAGAGCTTTGAGTGAGAGTCCCTGAAAGTAAAGTAAGGAGAGATTCTGTAAGAAACAATTGGTTTTATATAAGAAACACACAGAGCAAGACTGTATCTAATTCTTTCTCCTGTATCCATCTATCCTACCTTTAGATTTATATTTTAGAAGTGAGCTAATTGTCATACATAATTGTATAAACTCATTTATTTGAATTGGAAAAAAAACTACAGGTCATAATTTCCTACAGAAAGTCTGATGTGACTGATGCCTCGACACTGAGCTCTGACTTACTTTGGGAATGTATATGTCTGATATAAATGTCTTACATGTATAATATGTCATATATATGTTATATATTGTCTTTTTGTAGCAGCTATCCTCCATAAACTGAATTAACTAAATCAGACACTTGAAATTCTAATGAAGATATATTTAAATTATATATATATATATATGCAATTGATAATAAATTATATTTTAAAAATATTAATCTTTTAAAATTGTTAAAATACCAGCTCTAAGATGTACTAAGGAATATGTACTCTACAAAAAATGTTTGAACACCCCTGGTCTAGCAAATACTACCTTGGGAGGCTGTCAGATGGAATTTTGTGGTCTTACTAAAATAAGTCCAAATGAGGTGGACCTTTGTTAAAAATAAGAGGTTTTTTTGGCTGGAGTATATCTATGGTTTTGCTGACCTACATGGACAGGAGCAGTGAAAAATAATGAAATGCTTATCAATCAAAATAGCCTGTGTGTTTGTCTTGCCATTGGTTTTCAGCCCTGAGCAAGTTCACTGTGGATTCAATGAGATCAAAACATGACAATGAAACGTTCTTGGGGTGAAAGGGTTTATACCCAACTTTATTCCCACAGTGTCAGGCCAGTCACTAGAATCCCGTCCACTCAGAGCGAGTCTGACTGCAGCAAGCCAGTCTCTGCCCTGGCAGCCATCTCAGTCTCTGTCCTCAGCACTGCCACCACTCCAGACTCTGCTCTCCCACAGCCGTGCAGCTGTGTAGCCGTGCCACCGTGTCACCCAGAGCAATGGGTGGAGCTCTTTATATAGGGTCCGTAACAATGTTATTGTCCACATGTGTGCAGTGAGCTAGCTGACCAGGGCCGGGTGAGAATCCTAGCCATAGAAACCTTCACTTTATCCAGTGTTCTAGTTAGTTTCATCTTCAAGGAAGGAAACACCAGAGCTCATTTTTCTGAGTGAATGGGTTTCTGTGATAACAGTCAAGGGAGACTACTGAGATCTTCCTTGATCTTTTTTCTGCTGCAACGACAGTAAGCCAATCCAAAAGGATTATAATTGCTTGGAGAAACTGTCAAAGTCTATCAATTAGGGTGGGTGACTTTTACCTCCCATGGCTTCATCTTAGTATCATAGGTTTGGCATTAAATGTCTTTATCAGAGGAATTTGCCCATATATTAGACCCAAGGGTGGCTCCTCCTATTCTAATTTAATCCCTGCCATTCAGTACAGATTTCTCAAAGCACAGCTCACTTTGCCTATGAACCCCCACCTATGCTATCCTTTTGTTAACTTAGTTCTTTATCAGCTCAGCTGATGTTGTATCCAGTAGGCTTAAATGAGCTAATACATGACATATATCTCTCTCATGTTTTTGGCCCCCTTTCCCTGTAACAGAACTCCTGTCTCTTGCTAAGTACCATCTATCTCCCTTCTCCAAGAATTCCTGTGTGTGTTCAGGTTGTTTCACAACTGTACTTACAACATCTGACCGCTAAACCTGCTGTGTCATTTGGAGTCTGGGGCACTACCACCACTCTGCTATATCCACCCATTGGCTGGGCATGGCTGCCGTTTCTGTTCTAGAAACGGCAGCCATACCCAGCAATGTTGGGCAGCAGCTTTATCCTGTTTAAGCAGGCAACACTTTGTCTTCCCCAACATTTTGCTCTCCCTGGAGCCTGCTACCTCTCGCTTGACACTTTTGCACTGAAAATCCTAAATACCAGTGCTGGGTGTTTGCTCAGAATGTTGGGCAATTTTCCCTCTCTGCTTTATGTTAATGCTATTAGAACTGTTTCCAGCTACTTGCATAATTTTAGAGAAATAGTACTTTGTTTTTTGTTTATTCTCATCCCCTTTCAATAGGCTGTGGGGCTGGGACAGGAGACACAACTGAGTAATAAATACTAAGCTTTATTCAGAATCATCCCTTCTCTCCAGGAGTCCCTAAGAATGAATCTTCATATTGTAGATTTCTCAGTTCTTCTTGCAAATTGGCTAACAGTAAGATGTTGCTGGAAGACTGATAAACCTCTGAATCTCAGTGACGGTCACAAATTGGGTATAAATTGGGAGCTGCTTGACATTAAGAACGATTCTGCAATAATTGATGGCATATAGTACAGGGTCAACAAAATTGAGTTTCTTTCCTTCATCACTTTACTTTTCTACTACAAATTCAAAAATCTTTTAGGGAAAAATTTTCATAATGAAACACACATAGAACAGTGTTTTCTAACAGCAAGCCTCAAATGCAAAGTAACTGTACAACCACAACTGAAGGATTAATTTTGGCAAGTATAATTTTATCCTTTAAAATCATGTATACTCACTTTTTAAATGACAGGAAAATATATAGCCTATAATTCTGAGTAACAAAGCAGGATACTGAATTATAAATGTGTCAAATATATATATTTATCAAGTATATATATAAAAGCCTGGATGGACACATGTTTCAATTATTAGCAAGGTTTTCACTGGGTAGTGGAATTTTGCATGGCTGCTGTTATTTTCTTTGTTCTTGAGAATATTTTCCAAAACTTCCAGAAGGAAAGTGTACTATTTTTTTGTATTGGAGAATGAATAATTTGATTAGACAGACATCCTAAAAGCAGCCTATTTGCTGGTTCCCTCCAGAAGGAGGAATTTTCCTGACGGTAAATTCTGAGGAAGTCTTTCATTGACATATTCACCGTTCTGCCAGCTCTTTCCTGATGCCTGCTACTCAGCTACCTTTAGGAACAGCACTGTGGATATTTTATTCTAAAAGTCCTCATCCTCTTTGTCTTTGCCTAATTAGGAAGAAGAAGAAGCATCTTTTCAGGTTCCTCAAACCTCCTGCTTCAGCTATTAAGTTGTTTTTCTATACTACTTGCTAGAGGTTTTCTGGATTCCTACATATCTCATTATTATATCTGAACAAATCACCTTCACCGACGTACACACTGTTTTGCAATCAGAGCTTGCTTAATTTTACCTTTTTTTTTCTACTATAATCCTAATTCAGGGACATTTGAACTATCCACAGATTATACCCACTTGTGGAAGAAGGCTTCTCATTTTGAAATCCAGCTCCTGAATCTAATAAATTCTGTCTCTTCCTCAATAAGTAATTGACAACTGTAGTTGGAGAGGAAGCTGTTTCACTGATCTTGGTCAAACAGCAAAATTAAACTTGGCTGCCATATATGATCGATGAAAACCTGCCTGCCCAAGGAAAAATCAGAGACTTGTTGACAGGTACATGGTTCTCTAGGGCCACTCTCACTTCCCAAGTGTATGTAGGCAAGTCTCTGCCTCTTTCTTTCAGAAATCCATCTATTTGTAATGTCTTAAATCATTATGAATTTATCTCTGAAGCTCTCAGTATGTGAGACTCAGAAACAAACTAATTTCCTGCTAAGAAAACAAGACTGCATAATAGCAGCTTTAGGTTAATAACACAGTTTTTGTATCCAGTGTTTCAAAATGTTTAAACAAATTCACTAACTAAAATTTCAAATGGTATCAATTTATAAATAATATTCCATGAGCAAGAATTATCATTTTATTATTATTGTGATAAAAAATATATTAGCTTATAAGTCAGCTGGGTCCAAATAATGCAATGCCTTGATCAAATGATAACATACAGATGGTTCCTGACTTAGGATGGTTTGACTTAACAATTTTTCAGCTTTATGGTGATGTGAAAGTGATACACATTGAATAGAAACTGTACATTGAATTTTGAATATTGATCTTCTCCCAGACTATTGATCTGTGGTATGGTTCTCTCTTCTAGGGCTGGGCAGTGGCAGCAAGCCGCAGCTCCCAGCCCCTAGTCAACAAAGGGGTCATGAGGAGAAACAACTGATACACGTCCTACCATTCTGTATCCATACAACCATTCTGTTTTTCATGTTCAGTATAGCATTCAATGGATAGAGTCAACACTTTAATGTAAAATAGGCTTTGTGTTAGATAATTTTGCCAAACTGTAGGCTAATGTAAGTGTTCTGAGCGCATTTAAAGTAGGCTAGGTTAAGCTGTGATATTCAGAGTGGTTAGGTGTTTAAGATGCGTTTTCAGTTTATAATATTTACAATTTACAATGGGCTTGTCAGGATGTAACTTCATTTTAAGTCAAGGAAGATCAGTATATTTTTGTTGCATTTGAGAGGTTTTTAGTAGAACAAGAAATGTTGAAAGAGACTAAGTGGATTTTCCTGGGTTTTTGAAACTCAAACTACTTATATCTATATGAAGGATTTGTCTATTGTGTGTAGACTGGAAGTTTTATGTGGTTGTCTGGAGAGAAAGAACAGAGATGTACTTAAGTGGAATACCATATAGATACTGTTCTCTGGCCTAACTACAAGAAATAGGTCTGATTCCTCACAGAAAGAAAGAAGCTTCTGGAATAAATTTAAGGGGTATCCATTCTCTAGAATCCATTTAAGACTCAGAGAACAAGCAATATTGCTTTGAGACAGAGGTGAATGATACCACGCATTGCTTGCTAGAGAGGGTGATTCTGCTCATTTATGAATAAAATTCAGCATCCCAGTGAAAATGGAAAATAACCCTATGGCAGTCAACAGCTTTGGTGGCACTGGAAATCAGCCCTCTGGACAGGAAGACAACTAGTGTTCCCATGGAGTGCGGCAGCAGCACGTACTGTGCCCGCAGAAGAAAGGACATGGGCCAGTGTAGTCGGCCACCAGCATGTATAATATAAGCCTGAGCTTCTTGGGAATGCCTGGTGAGGCTCCTTCTTTGAAAACTTGTGCTTTCTGACATTAAGAACTATTCTTACCCATAGTTTCCTGAGACTGATGGACATTAATTTCCCACAAATACTTGAAAAAAAGTCTGATTGCTTTCAATTTTCCCAGTCCCACAATGAATGCAGTATTATTCCCATGTTAATACAAATTAATTATATCTCAAAGAAATCAATAAATTGCCCATTTCTCAGACAGCTATCAAATGGTAAGGCTGGATTTGAAACCCAGTCCTTTTAATTGTAGTCCCCAGTGTTTTCACTGCACATAATGCATCTTTACTTAAAAGCTTTATTTGACTGAAAGACGAAGATGCCGTATCTTCAAATTCTAGGATGATCTCTAGGATTAATTCAGGTCTATTCCCTTACATGCATGAATAAGCCTTTCTGAAAGGAATAACAATGATGATTATCATGTAGATAAACCAAAATATTTATATGTTTTCAAGATCAATTGAAGCAACCAATTTAATCAGAGGGAGATGAGGAATTACATGTGCTGTTTAACTCATATATAAGCTGTCAGCTGCCGGGAGCCATGCTACTCAAGCTGTGTAGCAAAGCTCAAGCTGGAAGAAGACCCCCCACAAAGTAGGGGCCTTCGCAGCTGGCTCCCCCTATTACCCACCTTGATTTTGCTTTTTCAATTATACTATTGGCTTCGCTTTATCTGCATTTTTGTGTGGAAAGGAGGAGAACATAAGTTTCCCAGGAGCTTTTCAGGACAGTGCTCCTGAAGAATAGAACACGCAGGGGCCAAATGGCGATCTTGGCATAAAGTATCAAAACCTACTGTTAGTTAGTCAAACATTGACCACCCCATTTCCACTGAGATTATCCCCCTTTTTTATTACAATGCTAGTGAAACTAGTGATGGAAAGTTTTCTAGAAATAGAGTTATGAGAGAATGTTGAATGGAATAACCCTGTCTGACACTTAATTAATCTTCTCATGTTTTCTTCCCTCTGCTACTTCTATAGCTTTTTTTTCTTCTTTCCTAATTACAGCCATTTACTAAACTTTGTACCTTACATTGAGATTACCAAATACCATAATTTTCCAGGAAGTAAAGATACTTCAAAACAAGTGCTGGGCATAGAAGCCACGGAGCATAAATCTGCAAAGAAGTGAAAAACTAACATTTTCAAAGAACATTACTTCTCTCTCACTTACCAGCTTTACATCTCTCTGTATGGCCCCGGAAGATGGCTGGTTAGCCAGAGACGGGTAAGATTCCTCAAGGGAGGAACAACCTAAGACAGGCACAGTCGCAGGGGGGCCATCAGGTGAGAAAATGGGGGCCAACAGAGGTGAGGCTTAGAACCTCACCACCCCTCCCTCCAGTTTTGAGAGAAATTGTCTACACCCGTGGATGTTTTGTTGCCCTTGTTCAGCTTGGACTAATACCTGTTCCGTAGGCACAAACCTGATCATCTACACCCACCTTCTTACAGTTCTAAATCATGCTTTCTATCTGTATCTTGCATTTACCCACTACATAAACATTTTATTAGAATTACATATAAAGTATTAAAATCAAATGAATAATCAGACATTATATTTGACTTGATTGTTTATAGTTTAAGGTTTATAGTTAAAACAGAAACAGTTTCTATGATATGAATGCCCTTGCATTGTTCACCATGTAAGAACCTGTCTAGTCCCTGCAGTAGTGGAGTCATGGAGACCTGTGTAGCATATGTCAGGGAGATTTTGGTATCCACACAGAAGAAAGAGAAATGTAGATAAGAAGGGGAAATTTAGTTTGCTGCCTACTGTGCACTGTAAAGAGGTATAAGGTGAAGATATGAGTTTATAATTTTAGATTGATTATAAATTTATTAAAGCTTCTAAGAATATTTTTGTGGGAAAGAATCCTAGCTAACTGTGGCAGTAGGTGACCTGTATTTCACCCTGAGCTGATAGACTCCATAGTCGCTGCTACATACTGCACACTCCTACGGTCACATGTGCTACTTAGAAACTGCATTGCATAGAAACGTAAAACACAATAGAGTCCATATTGATAGGAAAAATTTCGATCAAGGAACAGAAAAACAATGACCTGTCTAACACTTGACCAACCATGAATAGATTAGAAAGAAGAAGAAAGAAAAAAGCTTGCCTATACTTATTAATCAACTGCCTATACTAATCATCAGAACAATAAAAAATAATCATATCCTTGTGCAAAATGTATAAATAAAGCTGTCATCGGCACTTTGTCGAGAGACCACCTTCATCTGACTCTGTGTCCTGTCTCTCTGTGCGCCGACTCCGTTTCATCCTTTGGGGCTTCACACCCCCCCTCTGGAACTGCTGGACTCCGGCAGTCAGCCACTCCCATTTTCCACCACGCTCCTTGACTCATGTGATAGGACTATTCTTGAGTTCATCATAGCATGTCTGATTTTCAAGACTGGTTCAACTGCCCTTTGAGAATGAATTTTTAGGGAATCCTAGAAGCTAGATCTTTCACTTTATACAAAGATAGGAATTCCACATATTTACCAAAATATAATATTATGATGCTGAGCCAGGGGCAGAAATATTTTTTAAGTTACTATATAACCAAAGAAGCCAACTCTGAAATATGAAGAGTTTGGTACAAGGTCACATAGCCAGCTAGAGGTAGAGTTGGCAATATCTCTTAAGGTCTCTTTGCAGCCTCTATCTTCCTGGAAACCAATTCTTAATGAGTCAACCTATCTGGCCAGAGAAAATAAATGTATTCAGGTAAGTTCTTTCTGTATCCCATTCAGTCATTTCATTAAGGAGTCTTCATTAGTAGCACCATCAATGTAATCAAAACCCTGAGAGCTTCCTGATATAAGCACCCCTCTTAATCTATAATTCAAACTCCAAGAATTGTGGCATGTCTTCTGATTCTATAGACACAGAAGTTATCTTATCCATACATTATTTGTTCACTTTTTTTGTGTTTCATTCCCAGGCAAGTTCACTGTGGATTTAGTGAGACTGAAAAAATGACAGTGGAATGTTCTTGGGGTGAAAGAGTTTATACCCAACTTTATTCCCATGGTGGCAGGTCAGTCACTAGAATCCCATCCACTCAGAGCGAGTCTGCATGCAGCAAGCTGGTCTCTGCCTCTGGGCCTCTCTGCCCCCACAGCTGTCTTAGTCTCTGTCTTCTACACTGCCACCACTTCAGTCACTGCTCTCCTGCAGACTCTCCACCATGCCTCCATGCCACCCTGTTGCTTTGCAGCCCTTTTATATAGGCAGAGCTTTTATATAGAATCAGTAACAATGTATTGCCCACATGCGTGTAGTGAGCAAGCTGACCAGGGCCAGGTGAGAATCCTGGATATAGGAAACTTTACTTTCTCCACAGTTAGTTTAATTGATAATCAAGGAATAGGGTCAGTAGGAATCCTTAATGAAGTCAAATGATTCATAATAATCTAAAAATACCCAAAACAAATAATATAGATACTTATTACTTTGTAGGGGAAGGGGGCTATTACAGAAGTATATAGTAAATATTTGTGTTTAATATTTCCAGCATCTATTATCATTTTTTTCTGGCAAGAGCCTCAATTTTCCCTTGAGAATTCTCCTTCTTCAGTTCTTTTTTTAAAAGTATCATTGATATACAATCTTATGAAGATTTCACATGAACAACATTGTTGTTTCAACATTTGCCCATCTTAAGTCCTTAACCTGCCACTGCAATCACTGTCTGTCAGCATATTAAGTGCTATAGAGTCATTACTTGTCTTCTCCATGCTGTACTGCCTTCCCCATACCTACCGATATTGTGGTTGTGGATTATAGTACCCCTTAATCCCCTTCTCCCTAACCCTCCCTAACCCCTCCCCTTTAGTAACCGCTAGTCCCTTCTCAGAGTCTGCGAGTCTGCTGCTGTTTTGTTCCTTTAGTTTTGCTTCATTTTTATACTCCACAAATAAGAGAAGTCATTTGGCACTTGTCTTTCTCTTCCTGGCTTATTTCACTGAGCATAATGCCCTCTAGCTCCATCCATGTTGTTGCAAATGGTTGGATTTGTTTTCTTGTTAGGGCTGAGTATTCCATTGTGTATATGTACCACCTCTCTATCCATTCATTTACTGATGGACACTCAGGTTGTTTCTATATCTTGGCTATCGTAAATGGTGCTGGGATAAACATAGGGGTGCATTTCTCTTTTTGAATCTGTGATCTTGTTTTCTTTGAGTAAATTCCTAGGAGTGGAATTCCTGGGTCAAATGGTATTTCTATTTTTAGTTTTCTGAGGAACCTCCATACTGCTTTACACAATGGTTGAACTAATTTACATTCCCAGCAACAGTGTAGGAGAGTTCCCCTTTCTCTGCATCCTTGCCAGCATTTGTTGTTCCTTGTCTTTTTGATGTTGGGCATCCTAACTGATGTGAGGTGATATTCACTATGGTTTTAATTTGCATTTCCCTGATGAATAGTGATGTGGGGCATCTTTTCATGTGCCTGTTGGCTATTTGGAGAAGCATCTGTTCAGATAGTCTGCTCATTTTTTAATTGCTTATCTGGAAACTGTTTAATCCCTGCTTCAAATTTAAATGCTAACCTTGCTGGGTATAGGATTCTTGGTTGGAGGCCCTTCTGTTTCATTGCATTAAATATATCATGCCACTCCCTTCTGGCCTGTAAGGTTTCTGCTGAGAAGTCTGATGATAGCCTGATGGGATTTCCTATATAAGTTATCTTTTCTCCCTTTCTGACTGCTTTAAATACTCTCTCTCCTTGTCCTTGATCTTTGCCATTTTAATTATTATGTATCTTGGTATTATTATCTTCCTAGGGTTCCTTTTTTGGGAGATCTGTGTGCTTCCATAACCCGAGAGACTATTTTCTTTTCCAGATTGAAGAAGTTTTCAACAATTATTTCCTCAGAGAGACTTACTTTCCTTTTGTCTCTCTCTTTTTCTTTTGGTGCCCCTATAATGTAAATATTGCTCCATTTGGATTGGTCACATAGCTCTCTTATTATTCTTCCATTCCTAGAGATTCTTTTTTCTTCCTGTGCCTAAGCTTCTCTGTATTCCTGTCTCTAATTTCTATTTCATTTACCGCCTCCTCTACCTCATCTAATCTACTTTTAAATCCCTCCATTGTAGGTTCCATTTCAGATTCTGTATTTTTCAAAATTTCTCTTTGTTGAAGTCCTCCCTGAGATCTTGAATATTTTTCTGTAGCTCTATTAGCATGTTTATGACTTTTATTTTGAAATCTTTATGAAGAAGATTGGTGATTTCAGTTCACTAAGCCCTCTTTCTGACATTTTTTTTCTTAAATTTTTGTTTAGATGAAATTCCTGTGTGTCTTCATTTTTTTAGTGTTTCTTTTGAGATAATAGATTTCTGTAGGCGGTGCCCTCTAGTGCCCAGAAAATCAGTTTCCTGTGTGGGAGCCCAGGTGTTGGTGTGCTTCCAGAGAAGGGAGATTACTTTCTGGATCTGCCCTCTGACTTTCTGCTGTGGTGGGGGCGCAGGCGAGTGGGACCAGCACCTACCTGGGGCTGGGATGCGCATGCCCACTGTCTGCGGGGTTGGGCGTGGCTGCTGTAATGGCAGGGATGCTGGTGAACAGAACCGGTGCCTGGCAGGAGAAAAGGTCTCCTGGGTCTGATTTTTGCACACAGCTCCCTGACTGGCCCAAATAGGTCTGAGTAGGCTGGGGTTTCGCTCCCTGCCCACCTGGGAGTAAAGTTTAATTTCACTGCCAGCTGGCAGGCTTCACATCACTGCAAGGAGTGTCTGGGCTGTGTTGCCAGTGAGATGGATGGAGCAGCTGAAGCTGTTGAGGGCTCCCAACCTGTTGGGCTGAGGGTGGGCTGGGGAGGTATTGTCCACCTGACCTTTCTACTAAACAGAGAGCACTGTGCAATCCTTGCTGCTCTGGTGCCCTTCTCATTGCTGGGAAGTCTTTCAAACTGCCCCCCATGTTTTCTTTCTCAGGGGGGTCAGTAGAGCATGCCTGTCCTCCACAGGTGGCTGGAATCTCAGCCCCTCTGAATGTTTTACCCATCTCTCTTGTCCAGCACCACCAATCACCAGGGCTCTGTGTAATGTGGGCTTGTGGGCTTGTGGGCTCGTGTTCTTGGAGCAGGTCTCCAGGGCCAGGTGTTCAGGGTACTGGACTTCTACTCTTTCCCTGCCCCATTCCTCTTCCTCCTACCTGTTGACCGAGGTTGGGGGAGGCCTGGGTCCTGCTGGATCATGGCTTTGTTGCTTTACCATTTTCTCTGGGGTCTTCTCCTCCTCCCCAGACATAGGTGGTCAGTCTGCAGTCTTCAGGTTGATTTCAGGCCTATTTGTATTTGCTGTATTTTTGTTTTCTATGTGATTTTGGGAGGAGGATTTTGCCTTGCCTTCCTACGCAACCTTTTTTTTCCCATCTGATGTCTTCTTCCACCCTCCATTCATATGGTTTAAATAGAACTTCATCCCCCATGACCTAGGCCAAGCCAGGCAGTATACTGTGTTTTCCTGGCAACAGAGATTGGCTCAGGCATGGTAGGTATACACCTGGATTCTATCAGAATGACTAGGAATTTTGCAGGCTGATCTTGAAAACAGGAATAATTTTTGCCAGTGATGTTAAACATGACAGGATGTAAGGCTGGGGCTGCTACTGCTACAGATATATCATCATCAAAAAGCAATAGTCTGTGGCACTGGGGGACCACCAAATGAAGGCTGAGAATGAAGCCAACACAGAGAAAGGCAGATTCAAGAGAGGACCTGAGTCCTAATGGCTTTGTTTGAGCCTTAAACTCAGACCCTTTGATTTTCATTTGTTTGAATTAATGATTTCCTCTTTTCTAAATCATCAAGAATGTATCAAATGTGTATGTGTGTGTGTGTATATATGCTCTGGTTAAAAATAAGTCTTAACTCATAAAATAAGGGAACTGAAGTTATTTACAAGTTGGGTAAATGTGTGCTCATCCATCAAAGGCAAATTTCCTCATGCCTGATACTTTTCGTCCTCTGAAAAAAGTAGTCTAATTGGTGAGTATTTCAGGGAAGTGCTTGCCATCCCAAGATAATTTAATCTTGTTCTTCCATTTCAGGTTATATGTTTGGTAATGGACAAATTATAATATTTTTTAAGGTTTCATTTCTTAGTTTTATTGACACTTAACCAATTTGTTCAGGGTATCTCCAATGATTTTCAGAACAAGTGAGGAAATATTCAACCTTTCATTAAGAATTCTATATCTAGAGAATAAAAGTTATCTTACAAATGTTTATAAGGAACTGTCATGAGAAAACAGTTCCTCCTGTTCAAGGAATAAATCAATAATAGAATTTGTCAAGCTAGATATGTAGTAGTATATTTATAAATCCATGAAACATATTTGGTTGAAGAAACTATAGGTTCTTAATGGAAAATCACTACCAGAGTTTTGAAAATTCTATATGAATAAGAAGGTACACAAGGAAACAGGTTTTCTGTAAGGGTGATTTTGAAATCTATACCTAGTTGGAAAGAGATTGAAATTTGCCATCATTGCCAACTAAGTCCTTGTCACCAAACATAATTAGAGCCCAGCAACCTTTACAAAAGGTAACACTAAAATTAACTTGTTTCTTCTGTCCTTGAAATTACAGAATGATAAGATTTTAAAGGAAAAACAAGTACTGTGCAATGCAAACACCCTTTAGGTGAAATGTATTCATGGATAATCAGTACAGATCAGAAAGAAAGGAATCTTAAGGTAATTTTCCTAAAAATGTTCCCATTTGCACTTTGGAAAACTCCAGTAGCTGGACAACCTGGCGTTGCCTTAGGGTTGCCCTTTCAGAAACCCTATTAGTAGGATTTCTTCTTTAGTTTTTTTCCCTTTTCATGACTTAGGAAAAATACTTGATGTTTAAGCAGTTTTGTGAATTCCCAAAGCTCTTAACTACAATGTAAAAGAAACCACAGGGAAGAGATGCATTGCTCACTTCTTTAGGATGAAGTGACAAAGTGCTGTGAGCTACCTGAGGCGGTACAGCTCTGTCACTACGTTAGTTGTATGATAGAAATTTTCTGAATTCAGAAGAGTGTAGAAAAACCCTTTAAAAACCTTCAGTTGTAAATGCTAAAATATTCACAAATCCAAGATAAATTAATGTCCTTGGAAATGAGAACAATACTGTGACTTGAAATATGTTTTTGCCATTACTATAAAAATGTAAGTTATTCCTTTTATGCATTTTCTTAAATTCTACAATAATAAATGATCTTTGAAAACACTGAAAAGCCCCAAATAAAAAAAAATGTTTATAATCTCATCCCCTAAAGGGAAATATTTATAACATTAACTAGTTTGTCCTCAGTCGTTTGCTTGTACCTCCAAAAAAATGATTGATATATGTGTATGTCATATATGATATATATAGTGCATTTTGTTTATTTAAGTTTCTTACTTACATAAAGGGACCAAGGTAATATCAGTTGATGACATGATTCTTAATGCATGATTAGTACACACACATGTACATATTCACCAATCTTATATTGTTTTACCCTTAGACATTTCCAAAGTTCTCCATAATAAACTATATTAAGCATCTGTCTTTCTCTGATACTGAAATTATTTTTATGAATTTTAAATTTATTTAATATTTAATCAGCGATCAGCGATATTGTTGAACTTCAATAAGAATGCCCCAAAGATATTTTCACTATTGACTGGTTGGTTGATTTGTTTTTTTCTATCTATATATACTAGTTGATTGATTATTTGCTCATCTCTTTCAGTAGACTCTAAGCTCCTAGAGGGTAAGGACTGTTTTTTTCAGCTCACCATTATATCAGAAGCATCACTTACAGTATATGGTACATTATAAGGTCTCAATACTTATTATTGATGAAGTGAGAAAACAAAGTTTTCTCAGACAATAAGAAATATGACAATAAGATGGTATTTCAATGGTAAAATAACATATTTAGACCTATTTTTTAGACTCTATACCATTTTAAGTATATTACTGTATTTAACACAAATCAGTGATATGTCATAATTCATTTTATAGATAAAAAAGCAAGTTAAGTAATTTGTTCAAGTTTACAAAGTAACTAAGTGGCAAATTCATGATGCAGCATACAGTTATTTATTTCAAAGTCCATATTCTAAATGATTATGCTGTACTGGTAGTTTCAATTGTACTAGCATATCTATTCCCAAACTGACTTCAAGGTGTCTCAAAGATCTAAGTTGATATCACAAAATGTTTCCATATGCAAATAACTTTCATGAACCACTAATTAAATGAAGTGAGACAAATTTTTCTCCTGTGGAACATGAAAGTGTTTGCTGCATTATTGCAGACAGTAAACCATCATCCCTACTTTTTCTGTACCTATGGTCCCCCAGCTCCTTCCTTTTCAAGATGTGCTATATGGCACCATTACCCATCTTGCTGAGATGGGTAATGGTGCCATATTACATCCTTTATGAGATAGGTCCTTGCTTCTGCAAGGCTGGAGGCTTAACAGAAATGAAATGTTGTCTTTCTTTGTCCTTGTTGCAAATTTTTCTTTCCTTATATAGTCTTCTTCAAACTTCTTTAATAAAGGTTTAGAAGACTCTTAACTCCAGTGCTAATCATACATGAGGTCTGCCTGTGATCCCACTGAGGACTCTACATTTTTCAATTTAACATTAACACATTCTGGTTGCTAAATTTTCATAACCAAAAACTTACATCCATGTGGGTGGAATTAGAAGAAATAGCCAGTGCACAAATTGTATTTCAAGTCAACATATTTGGGTTTCCATATTTGCATATAGGTTAAAGGGTGAACATCAATACCTCTATAGAAACTAGGCACAGATGAGAAATTTAACACTCTTCAGTGTAAGACCATGGTACTGCCCCCATTGCAGGGCTTTCTAATGCCCCTGAACTCTTATTAGCTCATTTCATTGTGAAATGGATCCTCTAGATTTTTCTCTGACAAGAGGTTTTGTCAACAAGAGCCAGGAAACAGTTTTGGCCTAAAGGTTTCTTGGTAAAGAAAAGTCATCCATATACACACGGTGTCTAATAGACCTGGCCAGGGCAGCCAATGGACCCTTTGCAAGCACATACCTTGAGATTAAAATTCTGTGGCGTTGTATCCTTACCCTTACCCCAAAGGAATGTTTGCATGTATGTGTGTGTGTAGGGGGTATTAAAGAAAGGTTATTTAAGACAGATAAATTCATATTGAAAAAAGTTTATGTTGAATAATCCTATAAAAATAAATTATTTGAACAAGTTGTCTGTGGTTGGCTTCCACATTACATCAAAGCCAATGGAATGAATGCAACACAGTAAACTATTGGTTCCTAGATTTCTAAGGTTTGACTCTAATATGTTTGGTAGTCTAAGAATGCTGGGGTAAAGGCAGCTCTGGGAATGAAGTAACCCCTCTGTGGAGGCCTTCATCACTGTGCCAATATCCTATGCATGGGGAGAGACTACCTCCACTTCCCCTCATGGGAAGGCTTGAGGTGGGGGACTCACACCAACCCCTTTAAGCAACTAGGTAAAACTTCTGTTGCTGAGAATTGTATTCATGTCTTCCTGCAGAATAGCAAGATCTACACCTGATTTAACTCATTGAAAAATCAAAAGCCAGTTTGGTGGTGGATTCAGAGTTGTATGAAATATTGTAGTGCAACACTAAGAATCTCTTTGGGGGACTAAATCACTAATTTCCACAGCTGCTGAGGGAATTGGTGACTTCAAGCTTGCATTTGGTTCCTTCTGGAGGGTCTCCTTCTGGAGATTATCTGAGTCTGAAAGTCATTTCCCCCAAGGCCATGCCCCCCTCCTGGGGTCAGGTCCATCCTGTGACCGACTGCTATGAGGATAAAGGCCCAGCCACCCTATGCCAGTCGGGAAAACTCTGTAAGGCCATCCCACACTCAGTGTTCTGTCCAGTCTCTCAGAATCTGCTTCCTGGGGAACCAAACATGCCACAGAGATGCAGGAGAAAAAGGAGACAATACTCTGCTTTTGGTTCTTAAAAATAAACCATCTCTCAATTATTCTAGAAAACTTTAAATTGGTCAAAATATACGTGAAGGGACCTATTCAGGATTTTGGCTCAAAGCCTAAGAATCATGGGTAGAATTCATTTACTAGTTCACATTGTTGACAGCACAGATATTTTCCCGGTTGAGGTCATGATAGAGTAGCTGAAAAAGGAGAGAACAGAGTATTGTGGGATGCCATAGAGCAATGATGAGAAATCTTAATTATTGCCTTTGGCATATAGGGCATACAGTCACACCCACCCACTCCCACACACACCATTCCAGTAAAGGTATATTTGCAAAAATCCATGTTTGCCTTGTAGCTTTGCACATTCTATTCCCTCTATAATGGAAGATCCTCCAATCTCAACTTCTTCTTTACTGGGTTAATGACTATATCTTCTTTAAAAGTTTATCCAGTTGTGAATCCTTTTAAAATAGGTTTGATACCTGCCCCTATATTCCCAAAGTGTTATACACTCTAAAGCCTCAGAGAAAATTAGTTGTTAATCTGTTTACTGTGTCTCCTTCATTAGGCTGTGATGACTTTGCCGTATCAGTTTCTAGCACCTAAAACTGCCTGACACCCAATGTACTCTCATTTACATCTTCTATGTTCCCTGTAGATACTGTGAATTCTGCAGATGACGTTTACTGAGTAGTATTAGCTCTAAATCTCTGAAAATATGAAACTATGTAGTATATTTTCCAGCTAAACTTCCTGAATATCAGTGGGTTACTACTGAAATATTGTCATGCTTTTCTATTGTATTCTTATCTATATCATTGAACTCTTCATTATAAACTGTTGTTTACTTGGTATACCTTGTTCTTCACAGGGATTATAAGCTTTTTATGGGCAGAGTCAGGAATTTACATTCCACTTTCTTCCCCACTTGACGAGTACCATGTTAAATGTATAGCAGGATTTTTTATTTGGTAATTGCTTGCTTGACCAGATGTAGTGGAATATCTTTTATTTTCTTTCATAAATATAAATATCCAAACTATCTGCACTTTTAGAATAATTAAGATTTTTAAAATTTTGGATGTTGACAAAGATAAAGTGGCTTTGGTGTGAACATTTATCTTATATTTCCAAAATCTCAATCTGTTTCATTGAGGCAAAATACCATAGACAAAAAGCTATTTTTTTACTAAAATTGCCAAATCATTTCTTACAGGAAAATTAACGCTAATTGTCTTAGTTATTATGAAAAAATAATGTATTAGTAACAATGCTATTTTGTAATTACCTAGAAATCTATCTGCGAGTACTAAAATGTGAAGGCTTTAATATTCTTCTAATTTGCTTCCCTAATTATAGTAAATATCATTAGCGGCAATTTCATAAACTCAGTCCTTTAAGATAATTATATGTGAGCTAGTCTGATCTTTATTTTGCCATTACTTAAAAGGAACCAATGCGGTGAGAAAAAATAAACAGTGTGTATGTGGAATTTTATAGGCCATATTTATATTATGAAGAACAAGTGCTTTAAGGGTCTTATAGTTTTCAGTTGCGCTTTACTTATTAGAGGACAATTAGTATAATACGTGGCATAACATGTGAACCAGTAGTATATTCTGTTGTGTTGGCACAGTAAGTTTGGAATTTACCCCACAAAGGTTGGAATTTATTGCTTAAAGTAGTTGGTGTTTAATACTCCTTCTATTTAATTAGAAAACAAACCTTTTTCAGAGGCTGTCGGTGGACTTCTCACAAACAGTTTGCAAGGACAGGGCTACATGCCCATGCGCTTGCCCATGGGAAGGGAAACAGGATTACGGATTTAAAACTCACTTTATTTAGAACCAGATAAGCTAGAGATAACTCAGTTCTAACATTCAGGACAGCTTCTGAAACCTCCAGTATTGTTTGGTGTATTCTTGTCTTTGTGGATAGAATAATCCCCCTAGTAGTGTCTAAACCCCATGTTACAGCTTGTTCTAGATTTTAATTATCTGGCACAGATAATTTAAGTATCTTCCCAGTTGCAATCACTAGAAAAATGAGAACAAACTATAGAACATCCTTTTCATATTAACCTTTATTTTCCTGTAGGTTTTATAAAATCAACCCTGTTTTCTAACTTTCATACATTCAATGCTTTTTATTTTCTCTAATTTAAAAATTACAGCTATTGTTTGAACTCTATCATTCTCTACCTCTGACTTTATGGATATGTTTGCTAAAGCTCCTAGGCTTTTGTCCTCACCTATAAAATGAGAAAATTTCATCAAATTACCTCTAAATTGCCTTCCAGTTATATGCAATAGAGAATATGTTTGTGTGCATGAGTGTGTGTGCGTGTGTGTGTTTGTGTGTGTGTATGTGTGTATGGCAAATATATGAAATATCAACCCTCATTCCCATTCATCTAATATTGACAGATGTCATCTAGGTATTCTGCTCTAGGTATTCCTGAATAATTGTGCAGTTGGGTAGTTGGTTGTTTTTTGTCCCTTTCTCCTTCACTGAACTCCATCTTTAATCAGAGGCAGTTGTTAAACTTTCATGGCATTCACATGTGCATTTCTGACAATATAAAGTGTTGATGAAGGTTAAGAATGACATTATAAGCCTACAGACACATATATGTGTCCCCCTACCCTGCCCCCACACATACTCCTTGGGAATTCCTTGGGAATATGTGTTCGTTCTGCATCAGAGTAGAAAATTTTAAGGACTGAATAAAGTTATTCAACTTTCCCTGTAGTAATAAAGATTAAATTATGTTAAACATCAACCAGAAAATTTAATTAACCAGAATACTTTGTTCTCCAAGCAACAAAATACTTAATTTTTAAAGATTTATATTGGATTTTCAGTTTATAATAGTTGGACCTATTTACACAGGGCTGCCCAGAAACACTGCCTTGTTTAAATGTCCCAATCCAATAGGTCTCTGCTGTTGAGGTCTCAAGATGATAAAATGCCTAGTACGTACTGCATAGAAATGAGTGTATAATTGTCTTCTAAGAATGAAAACTCTGAGTTACTGAGACAAGAAGAATTAAGCATTGTGTGTAATGGATAACTTAGCTGAAACTGAAGTGAAGTAGCTACCCAAGTAAACCATTGTTACAAGGTCAAGAAATAGCACCAAGAGTTTTAGTCAACAGGCTGTCAGTGAAAGCTCAGGGTAAGAAAGGATAAATGGGAGAAGAGAGAAATAGATAAAAAGAGAGAAGCATGAAAATGTATGAACTGGTTGAGTATTTTCTTTTGGCTACTAAAAATGCTGCATTATTTGGTAACTTCACTTAGGTGGTTGGTTGAAATGACATAATACTCTATCAGCAGTCATGCCTCCAGTGAGGTTTGCAGAAGTTAGCCTTAGGAGGCATGATAAAGGGCCATCTATTTGAGAAAACTGAGCAAATTGCTTTCATTTTATAAATGAAGTTGGTTTTGTTCAATTTCTCTCATTAATAGAGTACATTAACTGTAGGAAAAGGCTTGTAATGTGCCAGCAGTTTTAGAAAGTGAACACTTTTGCTATTCTTTGATGATTGTTAAATCTCTATTATCTCACAATGAACAAATAGTAGCAATATTATAAGCATGTTAAGCCACCAAGAGTAGACTTTATACAATGAAAAATAGAAAATCATAACATGTTATGACTTATCATTTAGCAATTTTAATGTTTAAGCATGTATAAGTCAATTTTGTTTTTACTTCTTTTAGATCAATTCCAATATTCAGTTGTAATTAGCAATTTTAACATTTGGAAGCAGCATGAAGAAATAGAGAGCTGCCTTGGAAGCTTATATCTGCCATTACCCTGACTGGGGATTTTGGATCATGATAATGAAGCCAGTTTTTATAGTAAATAAATACCATGTTCTAGACACTATTCTAATCACTGTCATTATTTTACCTTATTTAATATTCACTGCAGTCTTATGAAATTGTTGCTATTCCTAGACCCATTTTAAATATTAAACACAAAGCTTAGAGAGATTGTCTGTAGTTTTTGTGGGATATCACATCAACAAAAAGAAAAAAAAATGAGGCAATAGAGAGTGGGTATCAAATTGTCTTCATGTCACTCTTCAATGTCACTGTCAGAGGGCCTCTATCCATATAATATGTAAATACACTTTCCCCCTTTATTGCACTCAGTATCATCCGGTGTTTAATGGCTGGTTCTTCTCTCTATAAAGACACAAGCTACATTTGGGCAGCTATCTTGCTTGTTTTTTTTTTTCCTGCTGTGTCCTTGAGCCTGGAATAGTGTCTTCATAGTAAGATCTCAATATTTATTAAGCAAAGCAGTGTATTCTCTGATTTGCCAAATTTAAAACATAAAAAGGTCCTCAAATTATCATGATCCATTACAATAAAATAACAGTGTTGACCATAAAAATTAGTAAGGAAAGATTCTGAAAGGGATGAGGAAAATTTGAGGTTATGGAAATAGTAGCTCTCTTGTTTTTGGTGATGATCGTCATGAATGTAGATATGTCATAACATTAAACTGTGCACTTCAAATATGTGTCATTTATTGTATGTCAATTATACCTTAACAGTTAAAAAATAGGTTTTAAAAATATTGTAGAACAAATAATAGGGTGAATTAATTTGGTTTACTTTAGGAAATTATCACCAAATGTTTCTTATTTCGTATTTCCCTCACTTACCAAACTATCTTACCAGACTGGTGTGGGTAAAATTACAGTATTTCCAGAATCTCTCGCCTGGCCTTAGTGCATCTCCATATCAATAGGTGCTTACAAAGGGTGGGGAAAGAGCAAGCAGGCACCTGGACCAGAGAGGTAATTTTTGTGTTTCTTCCCAACCAGGGTAGGGAGAGACACAGGAGAGGGGGAGCAGACTTCTTGTGAGCAATAAATGGGTTTCTCCCACTTTATTTTTCCCTTTTACTAATTTCAGCTTCAAAAGTTTATTTGCCCCAGGCTGGGAACACACTCTTTCCTGGAGTTACACTGGCATTATGTACCCAGTGGATTAAGTAACAGAGACCCTTTAATAGTGATTTCAACCCAAGAGCCACTTGCTTCAATATCAGCGAGCTTAACTATTAAATGACAAAATATCTCACCTTACATGCCTCAGTTTCATTTTATATAAAATGGGTTATGCTGAAGAATATAAAGTATTTTGAAACTGTTAGCAGGAAAATAGATATGAATGGGGTGAAAAGAGAAAAAGAAAAGACCACTAAAAAGATCCAGAATTAATCAATTTAAGTTCAAAAAGCCATGAGCAACTTGGCCTGGAATGTTTGAATATTCCTCAGTTTTGGGAGGGTACCTCAGGAGAGCGCATGTCTTTATTGTGTTAATCATGCAGGCCCAGCTATTTTTTAACTTTACCTATATGCTGTTTTTTACTCCTTCAGCCCTAAACAAGTAGTTTGCAACCAAGGCAACTAATTTAGCATGCAGGCCCAGCCATGAACAACATAGCAAAAGGCAGGAAAAATTCCATCTTGAAGATTGCATTTCAATACCCAGCAAGTTCAGAAGTAAGGTTCTTAACTCTTTAGCAAACAGACAATAATTCAGCCCACTTTGGGGGCTGGGCAGGCAGTCTTGTTTGATCTGCTCCCAGACCAAGATGCCAGTATCCCAGGGAGAAATCAGAGCAGGAAGTTCCTTGTGTTCAAGCTAATTCTAAATATTGAATTTTTTTAGGTCTGCACTCCCAGACCTTAGTCACATTCCTGAAGAATCCTTAAAGGGGGAACCCCCAACCTTTCAGGGTGCTCCTCTCTCTGAGGTCACCCACACTTTCTAAGTGCATAACCTTTTAATCTTAAACTTTCTCTCTCCAGCCTTTCAGGGCGCCTCTCCTTGCTGAGGGGGTCTGTACTTTTTCTCTCTTTAAGCAATTTTAAATGGAACTTTTACTCTGCTTTACTACTGTGTCTCTGCCCTTCAATTCTTTGTTGTGGTGGGGACAAGGAGCAAGGAAAATCCACAACACCCTCCTCCAACAAAACTGCTATAAAAATCAGCTCCTGTCCATGCTTTGAATGTTAGGAATTCATACATATGACCCTAATGCTTTAATACATAAACTTAAAACAAAGACCAGTGCTTTGTAATAAAAAGTGTAAACAAGATCTTATGTATGAATTTGCAGTTGTTATTCCCTGCTGTTTGCACATCAAGTTTACAACCCATGGTTATCATTATTATGCATTATTATAATTATAGTAGTATGTGCGAGAGATAATCCCAAGCAGAATAATAGAAAAACTACTTTGATTTTAGACTTCTGCGGAAACAAGGAAATAACTTTATATTATAAATGGAAATTCACCTGGGAACAATCATAATTAGCTATGCGTCTAAGCTAACAGAGAGTTCCTAACCTAATGTTGGGCTTATGGAGTTAACTCATGAAGCTGCAATGAGGGAATTTTAGGATATCAAAAACATATTTAAGATTTTCTTAAACAGACCCCAGAATGAAAAAAAATTTTGCACAATTTCCCATTTTCTAGGTTCTCGAGATGCAACTTTGGTATACCTAATAAAAACCACTTCCACAAGTCAAATCATTCAGTAACTTTCAAGCAAAGAATAAATGACAGTCTTATTTTATATTAAATGTTTAGTTATTTCATATACAATGCTAGGCCCTAGGAATAGAAAAACTGGGTAATATGGGCATCCTGCCATGATCTCCTGGGTGAGCATTGATGATGCTAATATTCAGGAGGGGATAACAATTCAGCAAAATTTTAATTTTCTTTCTCTAATAAGATGTAAATTTTTACTAGATTTTTGTCTTTATTAAGGACAATTAATACCTGAACATTATTTGAATAACCTATCTCTGTAGGGTAATATTCATGACACTTAGCATTTACTTATAATTGTTATTTCAACAAACTTCAATGTTATATGAGTCCTATTAAAGATGAAACATGTATTTAATTCCATCAGTATGGCAGAAGAAAAGAGTAACAAAAATACAATTATTGGGTATGCTAATAGATTTTCTTACCTCTTAAAATCATTGATTAGGTGATACTTGTTCAAAAGTAGACATAAAATGGATAAAGTAGACATAAAAAAGAGAAGGCATAAGATGGATAGTTGTTGCTCCGGATCCTTTCTATAACCATCCTCCATAGCTACCCCCAACCCAACTCACTCTCCCCTCTCTTTCTCTCTCTCTCACATACACACACACACACACACACACTCCTCATATAACCATTAATTCATTTTTATGCATGGATTCAAAGATTGTTTATGACATGTAAGCAAATAGAACACATGTACTTATTTTATTCGAAAGAAGTATACTTTGCTCTTTATCTTGCTTTATTCACCTGAGAATGCACCGTTAAAATCTTTTCATACGGGTTCATGGCAGGATTCTTCATTCACTTTTTAATCTGAATGCCATTCAGTTGTATCTATACATATGCATTATGCATTCAACTAACTCCTGTTGGTGGGCATGTAGGTTGTTTTCAAACTGTTCTATTACAAACTGATGCATGTTTGCTACATATAAAGTAATATATAGTTTGTACATGAGCAATTTTTTGAATGTGGAGAAATATTTGTAGGGTAAATATGCAGAGATGATACTTTGCCAGATTTCCTTACATACATGTTGTATGAATTTGAACTACCATCTGAAATATATAGAATGCTTGTTCGCCCTATCATGTATGATTGACAGAGTACACTGTCAAACATGGATTTTTCCCAATCTCCTAGGTTTAACAGATACCCTAATGTAGTTTTAATTTGCATTTTTTCCACAAAGAGAGAGGTTAAGCATCTTTTCATAAAAAGCCAGTTGTATTTTCTGTGAACTATCTGTTGAATATATTGTCATTATTTTCCACTTGAGTTATCTTTTTCATATATACATTCATATTTTTAAGATTACTTTATGTATCAGGGATGGTCTCCTGTGCAATGCGCTGCAAATATTTTACAATTTAAATTTTTCTTTTGCTTTTGCTTATGAATTTACTATTTTTCATGCCATGTAGAGTATTCATGTTATTATTTATATAATTATGTACACTAGTGTTTTCTTTAGTTTTCTCAATATTGAAGTGTAGTAACAAATGTGTTCTCATATAAAATATATAAAGAAATATTACGATGGTGTTTTGTTGTTTACTAATACTGTAATCTTATCTTTTACATGTAAACTTAACATTTTTTCATATTTAAATTATTGGTATGAAATTTATCCTGATGTATCAGTAGAGCTTTAACTTTATTTTCAGATGGCCACTCAACTTTTTCAACATCATTCAGTAAGAAGTCTTTCCTATCATCTGGCAATGTTTATTATGAAGTGAATTTTCAAAATTGTTTGGATCCACTTTTGACATTTTTATATTCTTTCATCTTTGTGAAGCATTTGTTTCTCTCATGGGCCAGTATTACATTTTCTAATTGTTGAGATTTATGGTATGTTTAAATTATCTGATAGTGCTGATACCTCTGTACTGTTTTCTTTTATTCTGTTTTAGTTTTCATGCTGTTTTGCTTATTATTTTACCTCTAAACAAAATTGTTTAATTTATTGTTGGTTTTGCACTATCGCCTTTATTTAGTGTGTCTACATTTGTGTAATGATATAAACAGGTACAAAAATCACAAATGTGAAGGGGCTTTCTCTGTAAACTCCTACCAAATCACAGAACGGCCTGCTTTATGGGCATTGATAACACTTTTTATAAACACACATTTCCAGAGCACTCTTTGTGTGATAGGTATTTTATTGGTCTTACAGATGTGGAAAGTAGGCTGTTGTTCCCAGCATTTAGAATCATAGGATCAGGAATCAGATTGCAGGGGTTTAATTCCAGGGCTATAGTTTTCTGTCTTTACACTGAATAGAAGTAACTTAATCTTCCAGACTCACTTTTTCCTCTTAAGTAATTTTCCCTCATCACAGAGTTGTTGCAAAAAGTAAATGAGACTATGAGAATAAGAGCCTTAGCAGAGTGGCTGCAGTACGTATTAGCTCTTCTAATGAACAGTAAATCCTGGTGGCCCAGGGGTCAGCAAAGGTAGCACTCTTCTCTTCTTAGCAGTATCCAGTCCCTTTCTGGGGTATCCTTTTGGTGGTAGTCTTACCACCAAAATCTGAGGGTCTCTTGTGGGCCTTTTCCGTAGATGTGGTTCATGACACTCAGTGAGGCTAAGCAGCTTTGTCCAGCTTGCCAAAAGTGCCAAACAGAACCAGGGGCAGGAGGAGCGGGCTAGAGGGATGGGATGGCTGGTAGTCACCATTTATAGGGTTCGCACCTGGACAGCAACTGTGATTCCATCTTTAGTACTGAAAACATAGATAACTTCCTCTTTCCTACCTCTCTAAAGCCATTTTGTCTTTCTTCCTTTTTATCCTGTGAACTTCCTGTGTCCTTCAAATAAAACCCCTTTTAGAATAATTTAGCCAGAATTGGTTTCTTTACAATGCGGAGATTAAATAATATTCCCCAGTTTCCACAGCTAGAAGTGTTCTCTACTCTATCATTAAACAACAAAAATTAAGTTTAAACTGATGGAACGTTTGCTTGACATTTAGAAGAGGTGATTTATAAGTAAATCACACCTGATTTAGACATCTCCTCTACAGGAAACTGCTCTGAACTCAAGGTCTCTAATGCCATACAGGTTTTGCTTTGATTTTGCATTTGAATACTCATGAAAAGTATCACCATAATTATTTTTGTTAAGAAATATCTATGTATTTCTCATCAAGACAACTGATTGCTCATAAATAGTACACTGAAATGCTTCCAAGCAACTTCTACCAATTTCTGTTTTTGTTGCTGGATCTTCGTAATAATATTAAACATTTGACTGGAGTTGGGTTTCATTAGTGGTTTTAATTTTTGGGGGTCATATCTTCATCTGCCTTTTCCTGCATGACCACTCACCATAGTGCAATTATAGGCATTCTATTTACAATGAGGTCAGAGTCCCATTTAATTTGCTAACGAACTGATATCAGTTTTATATTCTGCAAGCCGGTGATGCTTCAGAAGTCATTGTTACCTCATTTTCAAAATGAGCTCTGATGAATTTTCTCTGTTGCTTAGAAAATGCAAATAATAATAATAGTAATAATAATAATAATAATAATAATAATAATAATAATAATAAAACCTGGTTGAATTAATAACACCTAGTTTTAAATTACAAGGCTGGCTTGAGGTCAAATGCTTCGATCCTCAAGAGACCTGACTGTGTGCTTCCCTTCAGATAGTATACCTCCTGGTGTAGGTGGCAGGGAATCCCTGTCCTTAGGAGCAATTAGCCTTGGTTACTCCACGCTGTAGCTCTTAACACTGTCCGAGGTCACTGGGTTCTGATTCTGTAGTACAATTCAATTATCTAAATATTTTGGAAAGCCTGCTTAAATAAAAGTGTGAGGAAATAGCTGGGTAATTTTCTCCAAAAAACATTGGCTGATTTCTTATGTGGATAGTCAGACAATGGTCCGGTTGCTTTCTGCTGAAGGAGCCTTTTTTCTCAGCCTCCTAACATTAAATTACTGACAGGTGTGCTAACTGGTGAGGGGAGAAAGTTAAAAAAAGATTACAGAATAGAAAGAAAGCCAAACACCAACCTATTGGAATGATTCAAATGTTACTTCTGTTACGTGCACATTTGAGGATTCTACGTGGCAGTTTTTGGAGTCAATGCTTTTCCTAAAGTGCTCCTTGGGGCTTTGTTAAGGTAATGTTCATAGTCAAGATCAGAATCATGAGGGGCCAAGTTTAACTCTAAGCAGAAATAAACTGTTTGACATTGGACCTAAGAACCAGCCTCATCTAGTTTTAAAATCTTTCCAGGTGAATTATCTGCCTCTCTGTAATTGAAGAACAATGTGTAGTAAAGAGGACAATTAAATACTCCCCGTAATGATAACTAGAGGGGAGGTAAAATAGAAATCCAGGCATAAAAGCCTCATAGAAGCTAAGTGAGATCACAAAAGTACAAGTTAATAATTGATACTTAATTCCTCAGAGCCTCCTTTTTCGCATCTGTAGAAGAAGGTCTACTCTGAAGGACATTTTTAGGATTAAGGGAAACATTTATTAAAGCATCTTAAATTGTATCTGGCTCAGAGATGTGCTTGTAGATATTTTTCCAAACAGTCTCACAAATTAAAAAGAAGGAAATAGAAAAATCTACTACCAATAGTCAGCCATATTAAAACAGATCCTTTTGGTAATATCCCTAAAATTTGAAATCTGTTGCTGAGGATGGCCTTTCTAAATCCAAATTGTAAAAGACCTGCTCAATCCTAGATGCTTATCGAATTGAAAGAAGTCTAGCCTTCAGAAGATATATAGGTTGTGGAAAGTCAAGGATAGGAGAATGTTAATGGAGCCTCAGAGGTAAATTATTAACTTGTCAGTCTTCTTTAAAAAGAATAGTGTTTGCATATTTTGTCAGCCAGATACAGCTTTTCCTAAATAATTCATAATTGGATGTAGTATAAATATGAGTCTGAAAAATCCTGTTTTGCTTTTGTAGTAAAGTACCATTAGATTTAGAAAATGTAATAATTTGAATTATTCAACACCTTGGATATACTTGGATCTGCACATTTGTTACAACCCAAAGACCCAACACAGTGAAAATGAGACCTTAGACTACAAAGAAATTAGAAAGATAAGTCAAAAACATGTAGTGGATAGATAACAGGAAAAGAGTAGGATGAACACGTGATAGCTGGAATGTAGCAAGACAGCATCTGAGAAATGAGTTCCATCAAAATGAAAGATGAAAAATGTGATATATTTTATAGTTACCTATTTTTGCTTTGAAGATTGGATAGGGAAAGTTACCATCTTCTTGGTTATATTAAGATGCAGTAAGTAGCCAATGTAAGTCAATTCAACTATCCTTTAGCAATGATAAGAGGTGTTGCTGACTTAGTAGATAAGAATGCAAGCTAATGAATTTAAAAAAAAAGCTGTTGTTAATGCCTTTTCTTCTCTTCCTGGCTTTTTACATTAAGTGAACATGACTATTCTTTTACTTGTTTCAGTTTCCTTATCTGTAAATTGAGGATTTTTCTCCTATGATTAAAAGAAAAGGATAAATAAAACATTTAAAGTGCTTTTAGTCCAGCACCTTGTATACAATATGAACTCAATAAGTAATTTAAAAATTATTTATGTCTGTTGAGTTTCTACTGTATACTAAGTCCCATACCTAATATCCTGATTGGCTCATGTCACTTAATTTTACATCATTGGCTTGGTTGAAAATAATTAGTCTTTTAAAATAAGGAACTCACCCCCAAAGAACTTATCTAATTTTTCCATGTTTATCCAGAAGTAACAGATCCTTGAACCCATAGCTTTCTGACCTTCAAGTCTTGGCACTGCCATTTTTCTTTTTCTATGACCTTGCTACTATTCTATCCTACAATTCTCCATTTAGAGACTTAATTGCTTTCTCTTCAGCCATTATTACAAATTATTTAAAACTATAATATTGTTCTCTGGAGTTTTCTTCATGTTTGTCTTTACTGATTTCCCTAAAGAAAGAAAATGGGTCATAAAATATTTATTGCCATTTCACCGAGGTCAGAGCCAACAAAAGGTGCACTATTATACCTGCTAAACAAATAGCAAAGTAATACAGCATAAGCACTATTTTGCTACACTGTAATTCAGTTAAGATTTACATTTAGTGCATCTTTCAACCTTCACTACAGACTATCTAAATAAATAAACAATTCCAATTGAACCAAATGAAAAAAAAACCCCAGTTAACTGTAAAGAAAATCACTTTATTCCTATACTTTCCAATGAGAGAATTGTTTATAAAATGTCTTCCCTCACTTAAAATTTCCTGATTTTTCCAATAACTGACTTTATACAATTGAAACTTCTGGAAATGGAAAAAGAACCTTTGCATAAACCAACACATGTTCAAGTACAGTAATTTTGACCTACAATGAGATTGATTAATTTCTCATGTTGTGGTTTTCTCCCTACATTGAAGTTGACTTATATAAAGTTCTTGCAATGGAAATGGGGTAAGCAGGGCTTTGACCTAATCAAGTCAGTTTCAGATTTGAATTCTCCACTGATTGCATGATGCTGTCCTTTCTTACAGCGAACTCTCAGAATGATTGTACTCTATTTTGGAGAGAGAGAGATGCCTACATCATCTACACAGACAAAGAACCTCAGTAGAAATCCATGCATTCAGACTTTATGCATGTGTGTGTGTGTGTGTGTGTGTGTGTATGAAAAGTTATCTGTAAATACCTACTTTACAACCAACTGATCAATAAGCACTTATTTAGCACATGCTCTGTATCAAACACTGCTAAATGCTCTTGGAGATATAAATTTATACCATAGGTCTTGCAATATAAACTTACACTAAAGATGATAAATGTTGAATAAAAATATATAAAGATTTTTAAATTATTATAATTTTTGAATTAAGGCTCCAGCATTTAGTATGATGAACTTCCTAATAAATGGTGTCAACAAGAACTTCAGTAGGTGTTCAGAAAAGGAGAGAAGGATTTTTTGGAAAAGACCTGAGTTTTTTCCCCATCCTTGGCTATAGCCTCTTCATTCCAGAGGTTGCTGATAATATCTCCAGGTGTTGTTTCCTTAACAAACTGTCTTCGCATGAACTCTTCTAATCTACTGTTGTCTCATTTTTATGTTCTGTTCTTCTTTGCCTGCTCCCCTGGACTTGATACTGTGGACCTTGTCTAGCTCTCCAGCATTGGGGCTACCATTAATAATTAGTCTTGTGCTTTACACAGTGCTGATTCTGTATGGCCATTGTGAATTTATTCCAGCCAGATGCTTTCTCTGCCTCTTTGTCCATATTGAATGATTCCCTTTGAGAATAAAATAATTCACTGTCCCTGGTTTAATAGTTATGACATCAAACATACTTCCATGGTCATGTCTTAAACATACTGAAACCAAGCAAAACTGACTTAGCTGCTTGATCCAGGAAATACCTGCTTCTGGAAAATTAGACTGAGTTACCATACAAGAAAACGACTAATAGCTTTTTTATCAAATACTGCTTTTCAAGACTCTCATCCTATTTTGCCCACCAATAAATCTTACTCAATTCCAACCATTTCTCCACTTTTCAAGACACTTATTAAAATCATTCACCTCAGGCTTGAAAACTTAAACGTCATTTCCTAATTTTTTCACTTTTGAGATACTAGTAGACTCTGCTAAGTTGGTGTTCTCCATTACTGTAGTAGACCTAATAACAGCAGTTAGTGGAGAGTCATTAGTCAATACCCCCTAGATGGGATTTTCTTTCTAAGGTACTACCCTTTCACCTTAATTTGATCTCGCATAATATTGCAACCAAACAATTTAAGATATGGAAATTCTAATCATAGAATGATCACATCCTGCAAGGCAACATGGAGGAAAGAGAAAGAACAATAAGGAAATTCTAAAATCCATAAGTAACTGTAGGTTCTGTTTAAGAACAGATTCTTCTTTAGTTCTAAGTCTGCAGTTACTAGATTCCATAGGTACATGAGCATTATTTCCTTTTTAATGTGATATCTAACATCAGTAATTACTAACCTAATACCAGATGTGAATCCAAAAATCTTACATATATCATTTTTTTTTATCTTCACAACAAATGCTTAAGGTCTCCCCTCCCCCATATTTTATGGCTAAGAAAGCTAAGTCACAGGGATATTAAATAACTTGTCATTAGGTACAAAGTTAATAATTGGCATAGCCAAGAATGAAAATTAGGCAGTGTCATAGCAGAGCTGAGGTTTTAGGTCTCTGTGGTTTACTTCTGAACTATATGAAGTTCTGGTTTGTCTTAAAATAGCATATGGACACATTGTTTGTGACCACAGTTGGAAACCAGATGGATGATGAATTTTTTTTCTTCTTATATTATAAGTTTAAATATAATTTAATAGCTCTTACTGTTATCAATTGGGCATGCTAATTTCATGTATAATAATTTTATGTAAAATATATGAGTATCTTTTGTATGAAAATCCTGAATATCTCTATTTATTAATACCATTTAACATTTTGTTTTGTATTTTCATGTTAATTTGAGTGGTTTAAGATGAAAACAACACATAGTATATTTTTAAAATATTGATAGTAGTGACTACAAAGTGCTTATTTTTGAAACAAAGATAGTCTAGTAAAAATGACTAGAATAGATAAAGTAAAACTATTATTGTCACCCTGCCCTCATTTCTAAGGCTACCTTCCCTGATATTATGATTTTAATTGTCTTTATGTTTATATTATTAGACAAGATGAGTTAAAAAAATAGTTATGATAAAGTCTTGAGAGGTTGTCTTAGTATTACTAAAGTGTGAAAGCATATGCACAGTCCGGTCAATATTTAACATATACAATTACATTTCTAAAGTATTAATATTTAGTCATATCTTAAAAATGTTTGAATTGTGATTTATCTTTCAGTTTCATTAAATGGTAAGAACAACCATAATCTAATTTAGAAGCAATGATGCAATCTATGCTCATAGGACAATGCTCATGTCCTTTTCTCTGTTACTATAATACTTCCTGATTTCCTTGCCTCTATTTCTTCTGGATTTCTCTCTACACTGTTGACAAGCTGATTTTCTTAAAATAAAAGAACAATTTTGAACTCTTACTAAAATCACCCACTGACGAAAGAATAAAATTTAAATTTCTTGCATGACTGCTGATGTCCTCCACAATTGGACAATGACTACCTGATATTAAGACCACTCAGGATTGTGTTCTTTGACTGAATTAATATATTTCTTTGGTGCCCTATGCTTTACTACTGTTGTTCTTTTAGCCTGTCGTTTGTTCTACTCTCTTATCTGCTAATGCCTCTTAGCTTCAGAGTCTATTACCATTGATAACTTGAAGACATCTATGTAGTCAAAACTAGGTGTTTGGGCTTCCTCAGAACTTCTTATATCTCTTCACTTAGCATGTGATTATTTTCTGTCTTATTGACCTAGAATATTATTTACATGACTACTCTTTACCTTTGAAGGTAGGAAAACATTTTATTTATATTCCATCCAAGATGGTGTCTTGGATATAACCACAGTGCCTTCAAAACTTAGGTATTTTATCAAAGTTAATTGTACTGAATGATGGATTGCTTAGGAGTCTCTATTTATAGTATGGCATGTACTATTTTTTAAAGAATGTCTAACCACAAAGAGTTACTAAATTTTGTACTATGAAAAAATACATCAAAACTAAAATAGATCACTTAACTTCACTTAAATAAAAACAAAATAGAACTTAGTTTCTAAAGATAAGTGTAGAAAGGAAAAACATTAAATATTTTTAAAAACATTAATATGAGAAATAGAATGTGAAAAGTTTCAGTATATATTATAATTCTAGTAAAGATCAAATCTCAAAGTTAGAATATGTACTTTTAATAGAAAAGTTTTGTTATGATAAGTAAATGAGCATGTAACACGTTAACAGCAACTAAAATATGTGTAAGTTCTAGCAAGATTTAGATAACTTATACATCATGAATTCATGAGGAATTTAGAAAATTTAAAAGTCAAATAAGAAAACATATTAAAATGATTTTAATAATATTAAGGATATATACAAAAGTATTGTAACATAGGAGAGAAACCATAACAATAGTACTAAGACATAGTACATATTAATATTACTAATAATAGTACTAATTAATATTTATAAATTAAACCCAATTTCTAGTATTCAGTATTATGTGTGGGGTAATATCCAGGGGGCCTGAAACAAAGGCAGCAGGTATCTTTCAAAACAAAAAAGAACACATAAAACTATAATTTAAAAAAATGCTGTCAACATAACCAGAAGACAAAATATGCCCCAACTAAATTACCTGCACATAAAAAAGAAAGAACCAAAACACCGAATCCCAACAAGCAATACTCATACTCTTATCACAAGTCTTTGTCATGAGCAAGGGTAGTACAAGAAAGACTTCACAGAAAAGAGATAAGCGGACCTAGCGCCATATTTCAACTGCTCTATGATTTCTCCATAAAAAGCACCTCAACCCTCTGAGTGAAAATACCAAAAAGTGTCCTAGTGAAAGTACCAAAATATGACATTAGAGGTGGTCATCTTTGAAAAGGATAACTTCTAGAGAAGAAATAAGGTAAAAAGGTATGAATAGATGCCACTTGAAAATTGAATGGTTAGAAGTAAAAGAAGCAAATGTGGAAATTTGGGGACACTGAAAACAAACAAAAAGAAATGTAGTAAATGCCCTTCTGCAGTAGCAAATAATAGAAACTAAACAAACTGAACTTTTCTATTCTGACAGAAGAGATATTATTGAATTAGGAATCGTGTAATGCCCCTGAAAATCCACAAAATGAATAGATAAAAACTAAATAGTATAAAAACTTAAAAGAAGAAATCAGCATACTGGCTGATAGAATTCACCCAGCCAAATTGAATTAAATACACTCAAACTGATTTGATAGACCAAAAACTATTAGAGGAAATAGAAACTATTTTTTGTTATAATTAAAAAATTTTAGAAACCAAATGAAAAAACAAAGGTATATTGAAATAGAATTGGCTGGAAACAAAAAAGATATAAGCCATCTCCAATATGAAGAATAAATTACAAGACACCTAATAATAGACTGAATAGTAGAGGTTAAATTGAAAATTTGAGAAATCAAAGAAGTTAAATGTACAACTGTGAAAGTTAAACTGAGATGAAAAAAGAAAATGAAACAAGTCATAAATAAAGTGGTAGAAATAGATGGCCAATTAATTAATTATAACATAATTTATAATTGGAGGCCCTGAAGAAGAAAAACAAATCAATAAAACAAAGTGATTATTAAAACCCATATTCTAAGACCATTCCCCAGAAACAGAAGACCTGAGTGAACTTGTTGAAAGGGCAAATGAATAATTGTGAAGAATTAACCAAGATGATCAACTCTAAGACATATTGTCTTGCCAGTGGGTTTCAGCCCTGGACAAGTTCACTATGGGTTCAATAAGACTGAAGAATGACAATGGAACATTTTAGTGGTAAAAGGGTTTATTATCCAGCTTGTTCTTCCAGTTATACGTTGAGCACTAGAATTATGTTTGCCTCCAACAGTCTGCAGCTCTGTAATCCTCCTTTGTCTCTGCCTATGCCCAGAGCACTGGGAAGAGCTCTTTATGTAGTGACTCAGTCAATAATAGTTTATTGCTTCGGGTGTGGAAGCAGTAGCCTGGCAGCAGGCCAGTTACATCATCAGGTAGTGTAGGTTCTGGTGAGGATCCTGGCCACAGGAACCTTCACTTTATCCACACTCCACCCCTCCAGGATTCTCCCCTCACAATCTATACCCAATCAATATTTCACGATGATCCCTGGGGCACTATAACCAGATTCCACAATAGCAATAGAAGGTAACAACATAGAGATAATAACAAAATTATCATACAACAAAATTTTGACACAGGTAACAAAACTGATAATAATCCTTAAGCCTGAGGAGGTTATTTCAGCTATATTCAAAACCAGTCTACTCAGATGAGTTCATGACTTGCACTTAGTAGTGGTATGGACAGGGAGCTCCATAAACCCCAGCAAGTAGCAGTTTTTTCCTAGGGTGTGTACCCGATCCTCAAAGACCTTAAGGATGATAAGATACATGTTTTAATAACACCAACATAGGAAAATCTTGTTCATCATGTAGGATGTATGCAAAGGAGTGGTCCTGTGATAGGACTGTTGCAGAAAGGGGGTTCTGTCCAGGTCTAGTATAACATCCTTCTATCCATCTCCCTGTGAGGTTTTTTTGAGGGGTCTAAATATAGTGTTACTGGAGCTGCATGCATTAGCCATAATAATAAAACAAATTCCCCAGGAAGATGTTTCTACCTTCTGGCTGTTTAAGTTATATTACTGTGATCTTTGGGAGCCACTCTGCTGTCACTCCAGGAATACACAGAAGGCCAGCTTCCAGGCCTTGTCCCCAAGGTGCCAGGGCAGCCAGCCATTGTTGGTCCATGTATCAAAATGTCCAGGACCATGTCCACTCAATGGAGCCTCCAGGGTTCAGCGCAGTTGGTGCTGGCAGCAAGATGTTATTCTGGTGGCTGAACCTTGGCTTCAGCAGTTCCTCCTTGGTTTGTACTTGCAGTTGTATAGGGGAGGCAGCAGTGTGCATTAGCATGTCTACATGGCTCAAAGCTCAAAGCTCCCTTCTGGGATTTCTTGTTCAAATGCTGTAGCACTGTCCATAAGTGGACTGACCATCTCTGCAGACTATTTGTGTCTGCCTTAAGTCCAGATTTTAATGAGCTGTTGTACCTCTCTATAATGCCTGCTGCAGGAGAATTGTATGGCACATGAAACCTCCATTTGATTCCTACCTGTCGCACTCACTCTTGTAGTGCATATCCGGTAAAGTGGGTGCCTTGATCACTCTCAATTACCTGTGGTCAGCAACATGCTGTAAAGAGATGCTCCAGGCCTCTTTTGGTCATCTGTTGATCTGCACAGTGTAGGAAAAGCAATCAGAAGTCCAGCAGTTGTACCCACATAAGTCATATTGGTACCCTTCTGACATGGACAGAGGCCCAATGTAGTCTATCTGCCATGTGACGAGGGATATCAGTCCCTTAGCTATTGTCCCATGTTGCTGTGGGCCTTGGTATAAGTACCTTTTGGAGCATATGATGCCCTCCTGCTGGGCTCTTCTAACTTCTTCAAAGGTCAACAGCAAGCCTCACCTATGAGCTACAGCCCACATTGTCTTTTGCCCCACATGCAGCAAATGATGTTACAGCCATTGGCCCACATCAGAGACAGGCTTTCCTTCTAACCAATGTATCTGGCCCAATTCATCTGCTTCATCATTTCCTGGGGATGCCAGTGGCAAATGACCTGTCACATGGTATACTGTAACTGTTTTAGTCTGACCACAGGCCCATAAGTCTTGCCACAGTTCTTGTCCTCAAAGGGATCATTGACCAACCAGCCAGTTGGCATGGTACCAAGTTGGTAGCCATAGGGTCAAGCCCCAATAGACAGCCCAGGTGTCAGTTCATACAACTACAGGGGAGGGCTTCTGGCTGAACAAGCCACACTGCCCACAACTCTGCCCATTGGCTGCTCTTCCCCTCATCATTCTTCCATCCATATTGTCTCAGTCTTAGCATGGAAAGAAAGCTACAGCTGTCCATTTTGGGAGCTGCCCATGGTTGGAGCCATCTGTGTACTGTGCATCTTTGGGTATAGGGGCTCTTCCCTCCTGGTAAGGACTCTCTGCTACTAATAGTTCTAAAGTAAATTCTACCTGCCTTTCATTAGTATATGTCACCAATAAGCATTGTTGTTCTTCACTCAAGGGGCTAGTAGAGAGGGCACTATGCTGCTGTAGGTATGTACCCCACTTGGCCAGTGTAGGGGTCTCTGGCCATACCAATCTGTGACTTTTGGGTCCAGTCTCATACCACCCTGCAATAGGATAGTGGTCATTACCTTTATTGGGGCTGTTCCAGTGATAGGTTCTGTAGCCAGCAAGGAGGGATACATGGCAGCCAGTTGTTTTTCTATCAAGGTGTATTGTACTTCTGCTCCAGAGTTATGATCAGAATCCAATAGGTTGGCTAGTTTGTTCAAGCCACTTCCAGAGATGCCAGCCATAACTGTCATCAGTCACATGAACATCCAGCACACAGGGCTTTGATGGGTCTATCACACTCAAGGCCTGCATGACCTTGACTGCCTGTTTTGCTGTAGTAAAGGCAGATACACATGTCTCATCCCAGTTCTACCTTCTGTCCTTTCATATCAAATGGTATAAGGGCTTCAAAATTTATGCCAAGTGCAGGATAGACACTCTCCAGTAGCCTAGAAGACCCAAAAACTCTTGTTACAATGCTACA
Source organism: Manis javanica (assembly GCF_040802235.1). Lineage (NCBI taxonomy): Eukaryota > Metazoa > Chordata > Mammalia > Pholidota > Manidae > Manis > Manis javanica. The sequence goes on along the minus strand of NC_133163.1, from coordinate 19,656,588 downwards.
GTTGTAGGAATAGGAAAGGCCTAGACTTTATCTATGACTGCTTCTGGTATAACATCTTACCTGACCAGATGACCCCCAAGAATTTGACAGACAAACCAGGTCCCTGAACCTTGGTACTGTTCACAGCCCATCCTTTCTCCTGTAGATGTTGCAGCAGTGTAGGTGTTGCACCTTCTAGATCTGAAAGAGAATCAGATGTGAGCATGACATCATTAATATAGTGGTACAGCCACACCTTTGGCGGTTTCTCCCAGGTAACCAAGTACTGGGCTATAAGTCCAGGAAAGATGGTGGGGCTGTGGTGGTATCTCTGTGGGAGGATGGTGAAAGTCCATTGCTGTCCTTCCTACATGAAGGCAAGCTGTTCATGACTTTCCTGCTCTATGTCAGTGGAAAAGAAGGCATTAGTGAGATCTACAAATTAATGGTGTGTTCCTAGTTTATTACTGAGGGAATCCATCAGGTCTGCAATAGAGGGGATGGCAGCAGCATGCATAGGGGGTCTGACTTTATTCAGTTTTCTGAATATGCCAGGAGCCATTTGCCAGGAGCCATTTGGCTTTTTTACTGGCTACACTGGGAAATTGAAAGGACTATGGGTGAGTTTTATAATACCCACCCTTTCCAGTTCTTGGAGGGTTTCTCTAATTTCTTTAGGCCCTCGAGACAATTTGTACTCTTTGGTATTAGTCATCCACTGAGGCACAGGCAAAGCTATGGGCAGGTGCCTAGCATGTCCCCTCAGGGACACATAATAAGTCTGAACTCACCTGCAGAGGCCCTGGAGGATATCTATCCCCAAAATGTATTTGGGAATGGGAGAGGTATACACAGTATACTCCTGTGGGGATAGATGCCCTATTCTCAAAGGGATTTGGGCTTGTTTCACTCTGATAGCCTGACCCCCATATCCATCTATGATATTGGGGTCCTAGGCAAGTGTTCAAGGTTGCCATAAATCAGTGAACATCCAGCCCTTTTGTCTACCAGAGCCAGGACATGTATGTTTATTGGGGACCTGTGGATAGATAATTTCAACATGTGGCCTCTGCTCACCCCTCCCAGTTCCTCAGGATAGGTACCTCAACCTCCCGCTCAATCAAACTGTGCCCCCTAGTCATCTTCCTATGTGGGTTCAGGAGAGGTTAGCTCACTCTCCAGAAGGAAGTCTTGCAAACCCACAGGCCAGACTTGTGGCTCTGGCTCTGGCCTCTGCCTCTTTGTTCTCAGTAGCTAGAACTACTGCTCCAGTTTCAGTTATTGCCACACCTCCAGTAAGATTCTATTTGACTTCCCAACTAATTTCCTTCCATTTGCTCCTTCCCGTATTAAATCAACACACAACTGGGTCCTCATAACTTTCACGGGGCCCTTTAAATTCTTCCTCTGAGTAGCAGACCTTATTTCTTTCAATGCTCTCATTGCTTCAGCCTCTCCTAAGTCTGCTACCCTATGGGTAACCTCATGAACTTCCCTAGGTGATGGGCAAGAATGGCCACTAGAGGTCCAAAGAGAGATGTGGTAGCCATTTAAAGCACAACCTTTCTCCACCCTGTAGTAAAAGGCTCCTCATCTAGGCCATAATTCTCGGGTAGATGGCATTTTTCATGCCTAGCTCCCATGACACCTATTAGAGTTCAGCATATGTCTGCCATCTAGCATGATTAGGCCACACAGCATGAAGTGCAGCCATAAGTCAGTCAAGGATGGAGTGATTTTTTTGGGTCTGATGTGCAGGATGAATTGTCAGGGAAGCCAGCTTTCCCATCTCTGATCCAGACAGAACAATTCCATCCATCCCTAAATCCCAGAAATACAGGAGCCAAGCTGATACTGACTCTGAGGGCTTCCGCCAAAACCAGGAGCCCAAATCCACTAGCTATGCCTAGGTATAGGGGTAGAGAACAGAGTGCTCCATGACCTGAGGAGGGAGCTGCACCTTTCCCAGAGAAGCCCTCAGTTGCTGTTTCTTTATTTCCTTTACAACCACCTGGCATGCTTTCAGTAGAGGAGGGGTTGCTGCCTCTGGCACCACCCCTTCATCCTTCCCCAGCTCCTCATTTCTGGGGCTGATGGCTCCACAATATCCCCCACCTGCTACACCACACCTAGCAGCCTGTACTCTTGGGCTGCCTCTTCTCAGGCCATCTCTTTTCAGGCCACATCTTCTTGGGCTACCATGATCTTCTATACCATTTCCACACCTCATAATAATGCCATTTCAGTCATCAACAAATTTTTTACCTCTTGTATGGCTCCTTTCAACTCACATTCTCACATTCTCATGCTACCTCTTCTCATGCTTCCTGCAGGAGGATGTCTTTCTCCCCTAAGGCTTTTCTCAGTACTGTGTGAAAAAAACTCCCTACAGTTCCTGCATCCTCATGGGCACTCTGTTTCTTTAAGGAATTCCCTATTTTGCTAAGGGCCAACTTTACTGCCTCAGGTGTTGCCTCCACCTCTTCTCAGTCTTGGGGTGGGGCCCAGTCCTTCAGGAGGCAAGCCATGTCAGGCCACATGTCCACTGGGGGACACTCAAATGTCTCCCCATCCATAGGTACAGCCCACTGAAACACTCCTCCCATGAGGGCAGCCTGTTCCATTCTTCCATCTATAATGAATCCTGCTGATGTCGCCAATTGTCTTGCCGGTGGGTTTCAACCCCAGACAAATTCACTGTGGGTTCAGTGAGACTGAAGAATGACAATGGAGCGTTCTTGGGATGAAAGGATTTGTTTCCCAGCTTGTTCTCCTGGCTATAGGTCAAGCACTAGAATTACATCTGTATCCAACAGTCTGCAGGTCTGTAATTCTCCTTCGTCTCTGCCTCCATGCAGAGCAATGGGAAGAGCTGTTTATATAGTGATCCAGTCAATAATAGCTTATTGCCTATGGGTGTGGAAGCAGTGGCTTAGCAGTAGGCCAATTATATCATGAAGTATTTAGGTTCAGGTGAGGATCCTGGCCATAGGAACTTCAATTATCCCCACACATATATTAGTAAAGTTATTCAGTTTCATCAATAAAGTAAAAATCTTTAAGTCCCTAGGCAAAATATCAAATAACTTATAAGGACAAAGCTTAGACTGGGAATGTCATCCCATAACCTGTGAGCTCAGTTAACTCCAAGATTTTGTCTTCTAAATATTACTCTCCAATAAAAGAAACCAGGGCTCTGGAGAAATGGCTGACTCTCAGCTGTGGAAAGGAAAGTACAAAATGAGTCTGGAAGCTTCTGTGGTCCCAGAAAATAGGTGATCAAAAAATATGAAATTGTCAGTCATAGGAAATGCTTTTATTTCTTGCCAAATTGAAGTAACAAGCAACTGGATTTAATGTCCTACCTGAAACAATAATAACTGCAGCAGAACAGACCAAATAATGTTTTCAAGGCATTGGATGAAAGGAAAGGAGTGACACACAGCAGCAATTCACCAGAGAATTCCGCTTTATTAGGGAAAGGTGCTGGGTTATAGAGGAAGGGGCATGAGCTGATTGAGGTGTCACTTCTATGGGGCTGGTGGCTATTGGCTAGGTGCTGGGATTGGGGGGGGGGCGAGGGGTGAGTTTGCAATCTTATGGGTGGGGGCCCTTCATTGGACATAAGCAAATAAATGACAGTGACCTCTGAGAGATGGGAACCAATGAGGTGAGTACTGCATTGCCTCAGCTTACTACTTTGAGATAGTTTCCAGACCTTGGCTGAGGGAGTCACAAGACTCTTAGAGTTAAGGATATGAAACTGAGAGCCTAGGGCAATTAAGGTGGCTAGAGTTTCAGGGCAGAGTATTGCTAATGGATCTGTTTGAAGGCTAGGGAATGGATGCAATATTCTGGCAGTACACAAGTGTTCCCCAGCTTTATCTTTCTGTTGAACTTTCTCCTGTCTTTTCTGCTCTTGCACATGATCTCATATTCAGACAGGGATGTGAGGATAGCATTCTTCAGTCTCTCCCAAGAGTGTATGTGTCCTCGTTCATGCCTATAAACCCTTCCAGCGAACTGCAGGTATATGTGAGCAAAGCACACTTAATCTCTTTCCCATGGCTTTCTGATCAGTTTTGGATTAGCCTGCCAGTTTATTGATTTACCCATTCAGAATTGCAACCTGAGGATAACTGCAGCATTGGCCTTCTGCATTCATCTCCTATTGGCACTGCTATGGCTCCCAATACCCAAGGGCAGGGAGATTTTCTTCTCCACAATTTCCTCTACAGTTTTAAACCAACCCCCTTCCTGCAGTTTTCACTGCACTACTTTGCCTCTAATGGAGGTTTATGGGGGAGCATGAAGGCAGAGTATGGAACAGCCATGGGCTAAAACTATAGACTCCGACTGCTCTTAACTGTATTTTTAGTTATTTTTCTTGAATTTGTTGTTTGAATGCCTCAATTTGTTGTTTCCCTCAATTTGCAGACTTGCTCTTGATAATTTAATACAGTTTTATCACTGATTTGTGAAAAGAGAATTTTTTTTGTATGTTTCTCTCTCTGCCATTCTGTAATTCTTTTTGTCAGTATCACTCTTCTCAAATGTTCCAGACTGAGAGGGTCACACAGAACCTCCCTGGCTTCCATTTTTAGCCAGCCTTGTTAATAACACAATTATAGGAAAACCTGAGAAGCCCTTGATTAGGGGAAATCCAACCATCAAATCAGTTATAATAAAAGCATTATGTATACTACTTGAGAGGTAACATATTAATCTGTAAATGGTTGTTCTTCTTGTCTCAGTTTAGCTCTAAATAATGTCAGTGGGCATAGGCCATTCACTTTTTATTTCCATATCTCAATTTCCTTTTATAAAATAAGTATAAACATTTCCTTATATAATGTAGAGCTCTTTGCCTAGATTTTTTAAACCTTCTTTTATCTCAGAAATTCTGTGGTCTTAATGAAAAAATAGCTAGGATGTCAGTTTTCACAACAAATACTTGGGAAGATGAAAATAAGTGTGGTGATGTGTGAAAAGTCCCTAACCTAGAATGCTAGAAAATAGAGTTGAATTCCTACTGCCATATATTATATTAATATTATAATCAGTGTTTAATTTGAGATGTATATTGGTTATACTTAACTATCCTTAGATGCCAATCATGAGAAAGTTTATACTTGTCAGAAATATTTTTATTCATGGCATTATAGAAGGGGTGAGAGAGTATGTAAAAAAGTACGAAGATTATATGTTAGATGTAATGACATTGAACCAGCAGGAGATAGGCTAATGTATCTTTTAGATGTTGAAACTCAGTGTTCCCCAGGCTGGATATTGTGAAGCTTGAACATCATTAAGTTGAGCAATTTTCCTTCAAAATTTTCCTTCAGTCAATTTAATTTCTTTAATTAAAGTGACTTAGTGTAAAATCATATGATGGCTAAAAGGTCAAATACTTGCTCTATTTTAAGAAGTGTAAAACTACTCAAATTGAATGATTTATTAAAGGAAATTAAATTCAATTATTCATTTGAGCAAACTGCAAAAGATTATCTTTGATATTTGTAGTCACTCTTAAATACTGGCACTTTGTAAAGAATTTGCCCTAGTGTTGGTCTCTGGACTGATATAGTGTAATGCATGAAATGATTTTTGTTCTAGATGCCCAAGACTGGAAAGAAGATTTCTTAAATCAGACTCCAACAGTGGTCATAAAGAAAAATAAAAAATATTTACATGTTTATATTCTCCATGAATTCTCTAAGCATTATCCACAAAAAAAGAGGAACCATCACTATTAAAAATGTAAAAATGTAATTTAAGCGTAAAATACACACAGGATCAATACAAATGAGTGGATAAAGTGAACATATCATCCTAAAAAGCTATTTCAGGAAACAGCAATTATTTACTGAATTCCTAACACATGTGTATTATTAGGCAAGTTGCTACATAACATTGAGATGAAGTAAACAATACAAGAGTTAAGCTATTTATAGTTTAGTTAAAATCAAGTTAGGATTGTTTATGTTTTCTATCAGTTGACTTTAATGTGCATACTAATTACCTGGGGATTTGTTAAAATAAAATTCTGCTTTAGTAGATCTGGGGTAGGGTCTGAGATTCAGCATTTCCAACAAGCTCCAGGTGATGTCAATGCTGTTGGCTGGTTCATGAGTCAGACTGAGTAACAAGAGCTAAAGAACATCTTCAATATTCATACACAAAATATCTCAGGAGATATTTAAAATACCTAGAATACATTAATCAGTGATCATATTTGGTGGGAATTTTTCTTTTATAACATATTTTTAGTGAACGGATATCTTAGTGAGATGAGAAAGGAAATAATCAGCAATAAATTATCCTTCCATTTACTTTTATTTAACTTTGTATTCCTTAATGTTTGTAGGTTCAGTTGTGGTCTTTGCAAGTTTGAAAATAAAATGCATTTTATTCAGTCATTGTATCTCATACTTATTTTTTATTCCCCAAACAACTAACTCATTGTTTCATTAATAAGAATTCTTTGAAGAGGTTGAATGCCCTAAATGCAGAGCAGTGTCCTTTGCCAAAATAGGCATGAAGGAGGAATCTGACTTAGACCTAGAAAAGGTGGAAGGGACATTAGGTAAGCCAAGTTTAAAGAAAAGATTTTTGTTCCAAAAATAAATAAATCTAATCTAATAAGTCATTAAGAAAATAGAAAAATATTGAAGTTTTTTTGTCACACTTGAAATTAATAACATTAAACAGCCTAAAAACATTGGACATGTATCCCCTTTAATATTTGTCACATGAGTTTCTTATGCTAAAATTGGTGTCTCAGTTGAGCACTATTTTCATTGTCATTGTTTGGACTATTTTCTTTCTTCTTTCCTGGAATATTTTAATAATAGTCTGAATACAGTCAGTCTTGGATTTTGCCTTTATCTCTCACTCATTTTCTTCCTTCTTGTTGGCTTGGCACTTGCCTACAGTATTTCAAATCGTACATATCACCAGGCCATTATGAACAGATTCTCTTCTGAGATTTCAGTTTGGTATTAAATACTAGGCTAGCAGAGAAACTGGAAAAAAAAAAGGAAACTGGAAATCAAAACTTCATTAGAGTTAGTTTTTCTCTGGGGATTGGTAATCATTTCAAAACTGGTAATCACTGCAAATCACTACAAATGTTACTCGTTAGCAAGTTGATTATAAACAACAGGAAGTCATGGGCACCTTACCTAATGAATGAGTCCACTTTACCTCCCAACCCACCAAGAGTCAGAGTATCTGTGGGTACAACATTCCTTTCCTGGCTGATTAAAAGACTGATTCTCCTTCCATTCCCCTGAAGATCTCAATAAGAAAGGTAGGTGGAGGGCTCAAAAAATGCAAAATACCACGGTCTGGAGTGGAGTAAAGGGTTCTGAGAGAAACAAATCTTCTTTGGGGAAAAGATGGGGAAACATTATGTAGAAAATAAACATATTTTTATTGCATTCAGTACTCAAATTACTGTGTTAAGTTTTTAATAGACCTCATTAATCAGAAGCATGCAATTAAAATTTTGTGGTTCACTATGCAAGATGAAGGACACATGAGGAAAATGTTAAGCCAGAGGATAGGCAACTCAGTTCAGAAGAGAGGAAAACCCCATGCTGGGGTGGAGATTTGTTTGCTCACAGGAGCATGTTTAATTGTTTGTGTAAATCTAACAAGATGCTGAAATCCACAGTTTTTTGACAATTTTGCTTGGTTTAATAAAGTTTTAACATATCCTAGTAGAGGAACATATACAGAGAGATATAATTCTGTCAATCATCAAAAAAATATGTAATGCTATCATCTTTAAATAGAAGTAGAAGAGCAAGGGATCAGATCAGAGCGAGCAATTTGTGTTACTGTATATTGAATAAATAATGAGGGGTTATAAGAAAAAAATACTGATATTTTAGATGAAAGCAGTGTGTGTTCTTCATCTAAGTTAAAATGTGTAGGCTTTGTTCACACATGAAAATATCTGTGAGAATGTTGTTCAGTTCCGTATTACACATTGTTCTTCGGGGGTAGGCAAAATTCTATTCCCACCTGAAAGAAGCCGATCTGCAAAGGCTAAATAGAGTCTGATTCCAACTATATGAGATGCTGGAAAAGGCAACAGTCTAGAGAGTAGAAAGGTCCTTGATTGCCTGAGATTTAGGGGAAGGGAGAAGGTGAAACACAATGGATTCTTAGGAGAGTGACACTTTTCTGCATGTTACTGTAATGATGAATACATCGCATTAAGCATTTGTCCAAACCCAAAGACACAGAACTATACAACATGAAAAATGAAACTTAGCTTAATCTGTAGACATTAGTTAATAATAATAATGTCTCAATATTGAATCATCAATTGTAATGAATGTGCCATACCAATGTTAATAAGTGAAATTGTGTACATAGGGAGGGGTATATGAGAACTCTATCTGTATTATCTGCTCAATTTTTTCTGCCAATTTTAAAACTGTCCTGAAAAACAAACTTTATTCATTTTAAATGAAAAGTAGCATCTCAAGTATAACTGAATTTTGGCAGGAAGAGGTCCTGGTGAGTATATGGTTTGCTCCCCTAAAGAGGGCTCTTATTACTCAACTCTGGAATTTCTGACATACAGGAAAATAAGGTCAATGTCTCAGGATTTTCTGATTTCTCAGAAAAAGTAGGGGAAAAAGAAGGATTTCTATGTACTCTATCCTGGTTTCAAAATGTTATATATACATTTAATTAAAAATTTAGAAACTTTATTTTGGAGCTAGATCTAGATCCAAACCAAACAAGTTATACTTTTGATTATAGAATATTCACTGTTTGATAAAATGGCAAGAAACAAACAAATTTATGCGGCAGATTTCATTTTGCTTGGTACTGTCCACAAGTGAAAATTCAGTACTAAAATAAATCAGTGTATCATTTATCAGAGTTCTGTCTTATACAGGCCACTTCCCTATAGTGGATCACCTTTGAAGCAATGATCCAAAGATGCTGTCTGGGGTATTTTCTTTTGGAGTTGTTAAAAAAAAAATCTAATTTAATAGCAATGAACCCTTTTCCTAAGTGCAGGAAATGCTTTCCCTCTGTCACATGAGTGACAAATTATGCCATTAAAAAAGATATGTTGTAGTTGTGTTAGTCAAATGGTAGGTATACTGCAGACTAAGGAGACATTTCTAGAATTAATGGTGACCTTTAAATCCCTTGAGGTCCATCTTAGCATTAGTTCAGCAATAGTGCTATAGTGTGGCCTACTCACTGTGTTTTCCTAGTCACAGAAGTAGTAAGAGAGAAGTCCAGTCTGAATTAATGAAAAAATCCAAATTTTCAGATTACTTTTAAAGAAATGAAATTTTACTTCCAAATATATAAAGGAATTGAAAGCAATAAAGCAAGGCAATGCTTAATTGAGATTATTAATTGAGATTCTGTGGTGGATAGGTAAATGTGAATTATAGAAAGTAATTCACTATAACGTGTAATTATAATAGATGATTCTTAACCTTTGAAGATATATTATACTTGGTTACACCTTAAATATGTACTTATGTAAATGCAGTAATGCTAAATTAATGTATACCTGATCAGCAATCTTAAGAATGCTTATAATTTGATACCTCGAAAGTGTTTACTGAGCATTTACTGTGAAATATAACTGGATGAGATTTATAGATAACAAGTGCCAGTAAGATTTGGTCCCTTTCTCAAGGAACTTGTATTTTACAGAAGAAGCAGGTCCATGCAAAGTTATATGAGGACAGAAGTAAACAAACATGCTTTAGGTACCCCAATTGTAAAGGCACTAATTCCAAAGAAAGATGAGAAAAGGCTTTTTTAGGAAGAAGTAGTATTTGAGCTTCAGGAAAAATGGATGGGATTTTAATACATGAGATAATGGCACAGATTTTGGAAATTAGGGACAAAGTTTTGTGTCCTAGACAATGTGGTTGGTGAGGGCAAGACAATGTTATCAGAGAGGAAACTGAAATTTTTTATTGTTTCAAAGCAGCTCTTGTTAAAAGGCCCAGTTCTTTAGCATAAAATTATACTATTATTCTTGACACCAACCAGAATTCAGGCATTTATTTTATGAATCTATGGGTGTTTATGAAATGCTGCCATAATTAAACACACATGACAAATTTAACAAAGAAGTTTCATACATATGAAACTAAGATGATGCTTTTTGGAAAGTCCTGTGCATGGGACTGTCACTAGGTTTTGAATAGCATATATGTCACCAAAGTGGAACCCAGAAAAGAACTTGTTATTTTCAGGCGTGCAAGAAACCTAAAAAACGGTCTTATTAGAATTACTGGCAAAGTTCTATCTGTATCAGAAGCTGAGAACCATAAAACTGGACCTAATGGATGGAGTGAAAAGGTTTTTCACCTTAATCTTTGGATTTAACCAGATGTGGATACATTTAAGTGGTATGAAGATTATAATAGCGTCTCTTCTTCCCTCCATTGTGGCACTTAGCTGTTAAAATCAGTGTTATGCCAGACACAAGAAGTGTTCCAGATGCACATCAGAAAGCATTTACTAGGCTAATAAAATTATGATGAATGAACTCTGAGAAATAAAAAGGATGCAGAAAGATTCCTGATATTCAAAATTTTTAAGTTTCTCATGTGTATTTCATACTATTTGCATAAAGTTAAATGACATCCATTAAAATGTCACTAAAGTTAGTGATAGCGGTAGAGTAAATGGGTTGTTTGGTATTTATGTATGTATTTTACAAAAATGTATACGATCATATATGTTTACTACCAAGCTCTAAAGAACGGAAAAAAGTACGAGGAAGGAAGCAAGAGATTTTTAGAATCCTAATCTTTAAAACAACCAGTATTAAAATTTAGTGCTCGTAATTTTAGATAATCATTGATGTCAAAATAAAAGGTAGGATGAATGCCAGAAAAGATGCATGGGGAAAAATAATTATAATAATGGGATCAAATTACACCCGTTATTTTAAAAATATCATGTACTTTATTAAGTTAAATTGATATTAACAGAAGAAAAAAAAACTAAAGTGGAAGGAATTACCAAACTACAGATTAAAGTTTCAATACACAATAAATATAGTTGCTGAAAGACGCTTCTCATATTTAAAAGATGATTAAAAACTTAGAATTGCTTTCCCTTTAACTGAATAATTGAAGTTATATGGTACTAATACATGTCTTATCATAAAAGGTAGCTTAGTTTGCTCTTTCATACTTCCTCCTATCTCATTCCTTCTACCTGCCAATTGTTAATGCAGATTATGTTTATTACTTTGTCAGGAATTTTAATATTGATATTTCTTCTTTAGCCACATTTTCACAGCTATTTAATCTGGGTTTTGTATTTAAGTTGATTTCAAGTTTATACTACTTTTATATATCACCCTGCAGATACCTACTTATTTATTTAAATTCATTTATAGTTTCACTTGATTTCATCTTCAAATGGCTTTCTTTTTTAAAGATCATAGGATTCTACTGGTGTAAAGTCTATCTTATTTTTAATTATTTGAAATGTCTGGTTATAGCCTTACTCTTTTTATATATATTTTTATATTTTTTAGTTTGTTTTATATTATCAAATGTACATCACAGTGGTTCAGCAATCCCCTTACCCCTCCCCTGTGCACTCCCCTCTCCATTGGTAACCACTAGTCACTTCTCAGTGTCTATGAGTCTAACACTGTTTTGTTCCTTCTGTTTTGCTTTTTTTTCTATTCCACAAATAAGTAAAATCATACAGTATTTATCTTTCTCCACTTGGCTTATTTCAGCAAGCATAATACCCTCCATATCCATATGTGTTGTTGCAAATGGCAGGATTTATTTTCTTTTTATGGCTGAATAATATTCCACTGTCTATATGTACTACATCTTCTTAATCCATTCATCTACTGATGGACACTTAGATGTCCCCCATATAGGATGCTTCCATATCTTGGCTATTGCAAACAGTGTGGTGATAAACATAGTGGTACATATATCTTTTTGAATTAGGTGTTTTGTTTTCTTCAGGTAAATTCCTAGGAGTGCGACAACTGTGTTAAATGGTATTACTAGTTTTAGTTTTTTGAGGAACCTCCATACTGCATTCCACAGTGGTTGCACCAGTTTGCAGTCCCACCAACACTGCAGGAGGGTTCCCCTTTCTCCACATCCTCACCAACACTTTTTATTTCTTGTCTTTTGGATAGTGACCATTCTAACTGGTGAGAGGTAATATTTCATTGTGGTTTTAATTTCAATTTCCCTGTTGATTAGTGATGTGGAGCATCTTTTCATGTGCCTGTTGACCATTTACACTGCTTTTTGGGAGATGTGTCTGTTCAGATTATCCACCCATTTTTTGATTGGGTTACTTGTTCTTTGGGTGTTGAAGCATATGAGTTCTCTAAATATTTTGCATGTTAACCCCTTATCAGATGAGTCATTTATGAATATATTCTGCACTATAGGATGCCTTTTTGTTCTGATGATGGTGTCTTTTGCTGTACTGAAGATATTTAGTTTGGTATAGTCCCACTTGTTCATTTTTTATTTTGTTTCCTTTGCCTGAGGAGATGTGTTCAGGAAAAAGTTGCTCATGTTTATGTCCAAGAGATTTTTGCTTGTTTTCTTCTAAGAGTTTATGGTTTCATGACTTACATTCAGGTCTTTGATCAATTTCAAGTTTACTTTTGTGTATGGAGTTAAACAATAATCCAGTTTCATTCTCTTACATGTAGCAGCCCAGTTTTTGGAACACCAGTTGTTGAAGAGGCTGTCTTTTCCTCACTGTATATTCATGGCTAAATTATCATATATCATTGACCATAGACGTGTGGGTTTATATCTGGGCTCTCATTCTGTGCCATTGATCTATGGCTCTTTTTTTTGCCAGTACCATACTGTTTCGATTACTGTTGCTTTGTAGTAAAGCTTGAAGCCAGAGAGCAAAATCCCCCATTTCATTCTTCCTCCTCAGGATTACTTTGGCTATTCAGGGTCTTTTGTGGTTCCATATGAATTTTAAAACTTTTGTCCTAGTTCATTGAAGAATGCTATTGGTATTTTGATAGGGATTGCATTGAATATGTAGATTGCTTTAGGCAGGATGGCCATTTTGATAATATTAATTCTTCCTATCCATGAGCATGGGATAGATTTCCATTTTTTGATTTCTTGTTTAATTTCTCTCATGAGTGTCTTCTAATTTTCAGAGTATAGGTCTTTCACTTCCTTGGTTAGGTTTATTCCTTGGTGTTTTATTCTTTTTGAAACAGTTGTGGATTGAGTTGTTTTCCTGATTTCTCTTTCTGCTATTTCATCATTAGCATACAGGAATGCAACAGATTTCTGTGTATTGATTTTTTTATCCTACAACTTTGCTAAATTCAGTTTTTAGTTCTAGTAGTATTTTGGTGGATTCTTTAGGGTTTTCCATGTACAATATCATGTCATCTGCAAATAGTAAGAGTCTAACTTCTTCCCTACCAGTATGTACACATTTTATTTCTTTGTGTTATCTGATTTCTGTGGTTACAATCTCCAGTACTATGTTGGATAAAAGTGATGATAATGAGCATCCTTGTCTTGTTTCTGATCTTAGAGGAAAGCTTCAGCTTTTTGGTGTTAAGTATGATGTTGACTGTGAGTTTGTTGTATATGGCCTTTATTATGTTGAGGTACATACTCTCTATACCCATTCTGTTGAGCATTTTATCATGAATGGATGCTGATATTTGTCACATGTTTTTCATTCTCTATTGTGATTATCATATGGTTTTTATCCTTCCTTTTGTTAATGTGGCATATGATATTGATGGATTTAAAAATATATTATATTATTCTTGCATCCCTGGAACAAATCCCACTCAGTCATGATGGATGATCATTTTTATGTGTTTTTGTATTTGTTTTGATAATATTTTGTTGAGAATTTTTGCATCTATGTTCATCAGGGAAACTGGTCTGTAACTATCTTTTTATGTGGTGTCTTTGGTTTTGGTATTAGAGTGATGCTGGACTCATTAAATGAGTTTGGAAATAGTCCCTCCTTTTCTAAATTTTGGATAACTTTATGAAGGATGGTTACTAGCTCTATTTTAAATTTTGGTAGAAATCAGCTGTGAAGCCATGTGTACCTGGAGTTTTGTTTTGGGTTAGTTTTTGATTATCAGTTTGATTTCATTGCTTGCAATGGTCTGTTCAGATTTTCTGTTTCTTCCTGAGTCAGTGTTGGAAGGTTATATTTTTCTAGGAAGTTGTCCATTTCTTCTAAGTTGTCCAGTTCATTGGCATATAATTTTTCATAGTATTCTCTAATTATTCTTTGTATTTCTACAGTATCCATTGTGATTATTCCTTCTTCATCTCTGATTCTGTTTAGTGCATACATTCACTTTTTTCTTGGTAAGTATAGGGGTTTATCTATTTTGTTTATTTTCATGAACAACCAGCTCCTGGTTTCATTGATTTTTTTCTATTGTTTTATTCTTCTCAATTTTATTTATTTCTGCTCTGATCTTTATTATGTTCCACCTTCTACTGACTTTGGGCCCCATTTGTTCTTCCTTTTCTAGTTTCCTTAATTGTAAGTTTAAACTGCTCATTTGGGATTGTTCTTCTTTCTGGAGGTAAGCCTGTATTGTTATGTGCTTTTCTCTTAGAACTGCCCTGGCCATGTCCCACAGATTTTGGGCTGTTGTGTTTTGTTTTGTTTTTCCATTTGTCTCCATGGATTGGTTGATGTCTGTTTTAATTTGTTCATTGATCCATTGATTATTTAAAAGCATGTTGTTTAGCCTCCATATGTTTGTAAGTCTTTTTGTTTTCTTTGTGTAATTTATTTCTAGCTTTATACCATTGTGGTCTAAGAACTGCTTGATACAATTTCAGTCTTGTTGAATTTTTGAGGCTCTTCTTGTGGCCTAGTATGTGATCTATTATGGAGAATGTTTCATGTACACTTGAGAAAAATGTGTATCCTGCTACTTTTGGAAGGAATGTTCTGTAGCTATCTGCTAAGTCCATTTTATCTAATATATTCTTCAGTGCCTCTGTTTCCTTATTTATTTTCTGTCTGGTTGATCTATTGATATGAGTGGTGTGTTAAAGTCTTCTAAAATGAATGTGTTGTGATCTATTTCCTCCTCTAATTCTGTTAGTACTTGTTTTCCATATTTAGGTGCTCCTGTGTTGGGTGCACAGATATTAATAATGGTTATATCCCCTTGTTGGTCTGATCCCCTTATCATTATGTAATGTCCTTCTTTGTCTCTTGTTACTTTCTTTGTTTTAAAGTCTATTTTATCTGATATAAGTACTGCTACTTCTGCTTTGTTCTCCCTATTATTTGTATGTAATATCTTTTCCCATTCCTTCACTTTTAGTCTGTGTATGTTTTTGGGTCCGAAGTGAGTCTCTTGTAGGCAGCATATAGATGAGTCTTGTTTCCTTATACATTCTGCCATTCTATGTCCTTTGGTTGGTACATTCGGTCCTTTTACATTTAAAATGATTGTTGATAGATATGTACTTATTGCCATTTTATTAATTGTTTTCTGCTGTTTTTTATATCTCCTCTCTGTTCCTCTCTCCCTCTTGTATATTCATCTCTTGTTATTGATGGTTTTCTTTAGTGTTGTAATTGTATTTCTCTTTTTTTAATTAATTAATTTTTTTCTGTGTATTCTTATAGACTTTTGCTTTGTGGTTACCAAAGGTTCAAGGATAGCTTCTTTACTATATAAAGTCTGTCTTAAATTGCTTACTACTGTTATTTCAAACACAGTCTAAAAGTACTTTTTTTTCTTCTTATTCCTTCTCCCCATTTTTCACATTAGATGTTATAATATGCACTTTTTGTGTATCCCTTGACTGATTTTGTATATAGTTGATTTTACTTCTTTTGTTTTGTTTTAATTTTGGACTTCCTTGGTAATTAGTTTGTCTACTACCTTTACTGTGGGTTTATCTTCACTGGTGAAAGCTATTTAGCTTTAGGTAATTTCCATCTACAGCAATCCCTTTAACATACCATGATATCATGTAAGACTAGCTTAGTGGTGGCAATTTCAGTTTTTGTTTATCTGGAAATTGTTTAATACATGCTTCAAATTTAAATTATTATTTTTCCAGAGGATTCTTTGTTGGAGGTACTTCTGTTTCAGTACATTAAATATATCATGCCACTCCCTTCTGGCCCAAAGTGTTTCTGTTGAGAAGTCTGCTGATAGCCTGATGGGATTTCCTTTATAAGTAATCCTGTTTTCTCTCTCTGCTTTAAACACTCTTTACTTATCCTTGATCTTTGCTATTTTAATTATCATTTGTCTTGGTGTTGTCTTGGTGTGGTTCTCTGTGCTTCCATGACCTGAATGTCTCTTTCCTTCACCAGATTGGGGAAGTTTTCAATAATTATTTCCTTAAAGAGACATTCTATGCCTTTCTCTTTCTCTTCTCCTTCTGGTACCCCTATTATGCAAATATTGTTTCATTTTGATTGGTCACATAATTCTCTTATTGTTCTTTTATTCCTATAGATCCTTTTTCTCTCTATTGCTCAGCTTCTTTGTTTTCCTCTTCTCTAATTTGTATTGCATTTTCAGTCTCCTCTACATGATCTAATCTACTTTTAAATCCCTCCATTGTATATTTCATTTCAGGTACTGTATTTTTCTACTCTGAGTGACTATTATTGTGTTTTCTGTTTAAGTCCTCCCTGAGATCTGAATACTTCTCTGTAAATCTATGAGTATGTTTATGATTTTTATTTTGAAATCTTTATCAAGAAGATTTGTGATCTCTGTTTCATTTAACCCCCTTTTTTGGGGTTTTTGTCTAGTCATTCTGATTGGATCAAATTCTTCTGCCTGCTCAATATGACAGGAATTCTGTGTTTCTTCCTTTGCATTAGATGTCTCTGCTATGTTTTCTGGTCTAAAGAGTAATAGCTTTATGAAGAAGGTGTGCTATAGTTCCCAGAGCTCAGGATTCTTTACTGTCTAGTGCCTGGTTCTCTTTCGCAGGGGCCCCAGTTGTTGGCATGCTGTCGGCGGTGTGCCCTTCTGTCTGGCTTCTGTAGTGGTCTAAGTCACTGTGGGAAGTTTGACTGAGCCGCTGCCTTTGTGATCAGCTCTGGAATCACTGTTAAGCTTGCTGTGGCTATTGCCTTCCTATTTTAAAGGGTACTTGGCTGGGTTTATTTGTGGGCAACCCATTGCTCTCTCACTGGTCTTTATAGACACTGACACACTGTTTTATAACTATAGATGCTACGGAATAGAAGTCTGCCGTTAGTGTAACCTCTTCCTCTTACAAGTGTCTTGTTTTTCCTATCTGATGGCCTGAATAATCCTATGTATTCTGTGAATTTCAGTGTTAACCAGAGTTATCTCAATGTTGAAGTAATGTCCCAGAGCATACTGTGCTCTTTTTTAACTACATTTTCTTGTCTCTTCCTTAATTCCTAAATACTGTTCTTTGTATGTTTATTCCAAAAGTTATAGGATGTTTTGATGTTGAGGATTTTGAATAGGTTTTTGTTGTTATATATACAATGTGTATTTTCATCATATAGACTCAATTACCAATTCCACAACAAATTTTCTATATTATATTTCTGAATAACTTATCTGTAAATACTGTATTAGTCTGCTAGGCCTGCCATAATAAAATATGGACTGTGTAGTTTAAAACAGAAATTAATTTTTTTACAGACCTGGAGATGTGAATCTCCAAGATCAAGGACCAGCAAGGTTTGGTTTCTACTGACTTGTTTTCTTCCTCGTTAGCAGACGATGCCTTCTCACTGTGAGGCACATGATGAGGAGAGAGAGCAAGCAAGCCCTCTGGTGTCTCCTCTTATAAGGGCTCTTTCCCATCATGGAAGCCCCACCCTCACAACTTTTCTAAACTTAATAACCTTTCAAAGATGCCCATCTCCAAATGCCATCACACTGGGGTTTGGGGCTCGAACACATGAATTTTGGGGAGGACACAGACATTCAGTACATAATAAATATATTGAACTCTCAATTTAAGGGTATAAGTGAACTATTGGTTACGTTGTTCTTGTATGGCCTTTATATTTGTCAAGTTTTCCCTCACTACTTCATTCTCTTTTTCTGTATCCCTTCAGAGTGATTTTCTCAAGCTTTTCTTCCATACCATTAGTTTGATTTTTGGCCATGTCTTTTTTTTTTTATTTCCAATTTATTAGATTACTTTGTGCTCAACTCAATACTTTCCCTTAGCTCTGCCTTTAAAAAAAAATCTCATTATGCTTTTTCATAAATAATTTTTCTTTGTACACATTTTTTATTGAATTCAAATTCTCACTAAGTTCTAATCAAATTCTACCATCTCAGAGAACACTTTTGCAGAATTTATTTCTACCATTTTGGGTATGTTTGTCTCAGACTAGTTTGAAGAATTCCCAACTCATTTTTTTTAATGTGGGCTGTTGAGTTCAGATTAAATATTTGTTCTGACATAGTTTGAGCAATTGTTTTTGACTCCTCATTTAGCTAATCTAGCTAGACCAATAGATAGAGTCCCAGTTTTCCAAGTTTATGATATAATACCATGCTTCTTTCTTTATTAAATCATTGCTGATGAAATTATGAAAAATTTAAAAATATTTTATCTCTTTTTTCTCTGCTTAATTATGAATTAAAGAAGGAAATTTTTGTGAATGACTCTGTTTTATTTATTTATTTATTTTTACTCAGCATCTTCAAGGCTATGGAACTAAAGGACAAGTTATATTCCTGGGATAAAATTTTCCAAGCCAAGACCCCAGTGTAAGAGAGATCAAGAAGAAATATATATTAAGGTACGTAAACTAATATTAAGAGAAAGGAATAAATTCAAGGACTTTTTAAAAACCTTATTAGGAAGTACAGAATTTGCAGTTTATCTGGATATATTCTGCAGACTTTAGAAAACAATAGGAAATGGCTGACTAGGTGGATTTCATCTGTGCTGATGAATGATGATATTACTGCCCATGAAATTGATGAGCCTGAGTATATAAGAAAGAAACGTTTGTTTAATAAAATATATGTGGAAGACTCAAACACATTTTATATACAAAAATGTATATGAGTTAATAATCTATAAAAAACTGTATGATCATTATCTGGAGGATTTGGGCTTAATTATTAAAAGAAATGACATTTATGAACTATGCACATTGATATTCCATTAATTGGTTGCAGCTATCTTATTAAATGCCAATTAAATATACTGATATTCTTTACAATTTCATGTATCAATATGAATTTAACTGTACCTTTATTGTCATTGTAGTTCTGAGCTAATTACATAGCTAGGTGATTTATCTTTTGTATAATTATTAAGCCTTACCCTCTGTTTTTCCCAAGAATACAGGCAATAGGTTTATAAACTCTAAGGAAAAGTCCCAAAGCATCACTAATTTCTTGGCTCTGTACAAATCTTTGTTTTGAAGTGAAATGCAGATTTCATATGGTTTGTGGTAGCTGGTTAGTGATGTTAATTCTTTATTTGAAATAACATATGAAGCAACTACATAATGAACCTGGAAGACACTATTAGGTCTTTCAAATTATTTTTTTTCTATTATGATTCTGGTTAATGTCTGTCTAATTATAGATAGATTTTCTGACAACTGAGAGGTTTCTTAATCAAACAGGAAAAGAAGCAGCCTATTAGAAACACAAATATTTTAGATCCCTTTGGTGAGACATATTTTATTTCGCTTCAACAATCCCCTGAGTATCTAGTATGTTAATAGGCATTTACTGTTTAAAGTTGTGGAAAAGATCATGGGCTTTATAGTCATATAATTTGGGGTTCAGTATGCCTCCCAGCTTCTATTTCTTTGGTCATAGAAATTGATGACATTTATGGCACTTAGCCTGCTTACTCATTGGTAAAATGTGGATATAATGACTCATATGTTTATGCTGAATATTAAATCTAATTAAGTGCATTATGCATGAAAACATAACACTGTGAGTAATGTGCATGGAAGTTCAGCTCAGTAAAAACTAGCTTTTGTTCCTATCATTTCCCTATTTTTGATTTTTGAAACAACTTCATTGATTTGTGTATGCTACCAACTTACTGCCAAAAAAATGTATATATGATTTATGAATGGGATGGATCTCAGACATCTATTAGTCTTGAAAGAGGGAAGTAAAAAAATGCATGCATGGTGAAAGACAATTTGTTATTCAAATTTGGGTATATAAAGGACCATTACCATTACCTTGTTTCATTTACCCCGTTAAACTAAATTCAGGATTTTAATAGTTAACTATACTTATGCAAGTAGGAGTAGGGATGCCAGACCCTCAATCCTGACTCTATGCTGATAAGCAGCCACTCAATAGAGGCAATGCAAGTAGTTTGGCTGTTGGACCTTTTGCGCTTCTGCTTTAGTTGCACACAGCTCATTGCTCTAGCAGATTGGCTTGCTCATCATTACACTGCTGTGTGATATCAAATGTATGTTTCAAGTAGAAAGGCATAGCCCTTTCTATGGGCTATTCCCATGAACTCTGCCCAGGACCATTTTCCTAATCTTCTCAGCCTCACGTTAACTCTGTGTTGAAAGGCTGATAAGTGGAAGCCAGATTCCCTCCTTTTCCTATCCTTTCCTTGCCAAAGTAGTAATGATCATGTCCCTGTTTGACATTGTCACCAGCTTCTTTGTTAATCTGTGCCTGTTTAAATCTTCTATAAAACCTCCAATAAAATCACCTATAAAGCCATCAGGTGTCAGGAACAATAATGAATGTCTATGGAAACAAAATCTCCCTAATGAAACAGAAGGAAACTTAAAATCCTTGCCCATGTGCTTCCAATTAAAAATGTTTCCTCTGTCTTGCCCTTATTTATAGCACTGTTAATGATGGAATTCACACTGAAATAAATGTGTTTCTTGTTGATGATTATTCATGAGGCCCATGTGCATAAAAGGACCCCAAAAGGAACACTCTATATGGTGGTTTGAGATTGAGGGTCACTGGGAACTGAAGTGGAAGGCTGAGAAAGGATTTCACCTGTAGCTTCACAATAGTTCCATTGAGCTCTGGGTCTGACTGATAAGGATGAACAGTTATGATCACTAGGGGAAATGTATGGAAATTAGTTGAGCCATTCCACTGTGCCTCTGGAATATCAAAATTACAATTTGTACAGATGGTGACTCTTTCCAGGCAACTAAGCAATGAAAATAAAGTTCCCGCTACTTCTCAGAAAACCAGCATTTGGATAAAAAGTTCTTGTAACACCTCTAGCCCACGTGGCAGGTGGGTAGCAGGCACATGCCTGAGCTGAATTTCCTTTTCTAGGATTTGATAGCCTATAATCCTATTTTCTTTCTCCCCATAGTTCTTACTTTAGATAGGAATTTCAAGGATCTCTCCCCATTTCATAACTGCAAAAAGACACCCATGAAAAGAGGACGTGATGAGTCCTAATGATAACTTCCATCCACTGACTACTCTGCAGGCATTTTACATATTCCTGTTTACCAAAACAGCTCTGTGATGTAGGCATTTTTTACAGTGATTTTACTTCAGAGGAAACTATACCTAAGAGACTAATCACAGTGTAAGGTATGCCCCAAGCAGACCTGTTTGTCCCTCAAGCTCATAGTCCTTGCACACCATCCTGCTTGTGAGTTAATTGACCGCTGTGAGTTCATCTTTTACACATCATCACAGATCTCATCCCTATTAACATATACCCCCAAATCTCCACAATTTCCTTGCATAATTATTTTAATACCTTCTTTTGGAGGAGTCTGTATAAGTTTAATGACTGAACAGTATTTCCTTCTGTGTCTGCAAGAACATGCTGTTGTAGTTTTTACAATCTGTGTGTCCTCTAATTGTCTGGTTTTGAAAGATTCTGTCCAAACACTTAGTTCTACTATTATTAATGTGAAATGAACATATGAATGCTGTCATAATTTAGTCTAATCTGCTGTCTTAGAGTGCATGCAAGGTGTGGTATGGTGAGGTAAACTGTCAAACACTTAAGTTTCTCTGTTCCTGTGATGTAAAATGTTTCGTAAATTGAAACTCTCATGCATTCTGCATTCCATTTCCCTCTTTTCTACACTGTCTTTTGTATGTTTCCCTCATAAACAGCACAGACATAGATGAGTGACCACTCAAAATTCTTGATATATCGAGAAATAATTATACAATGGTGACTGTGCCAGCAGAAAGTATGAATTTAGGTAAATAGTCTTAAGTCTGTTTTTTTTCATTCAAATATCCCTGAAAACAGTTAAGTACCTCTTGTTTTTTAAAAATATTAATGATGTTCCCTTGAAGCTGCCTAAAACTTGCTTAATTTATGCGGCAAGATCCATTCCAATTTTCAACATAGTCTCTCTTATTTTTCATTTGTTTTGAAATTATTTATTTATGACTTCAATTTATAAACCCCTTAAATATTTCTCTTAAATAAAAATTTTCATTAGATAGTATTTAGTGGCATGTTTCACATTTCTCAACAATGCTGTGTGCCTACGCTAGTATAGGCCAGTGTCTAGTGTTTCTTGTATTGCGATAACCTACATAAAATCCTTGTGTATCTTGATAAAATCATAAACAAATGCTTTACTTCTCTTTTATGAAAACCTTTATCTATTGCAAGAAACCATTTCTGATCCTGTGGGATGGCTTAAAGGAATTTATTTTATTTGATCTAAGACTGTCACCTTTCTTTTCTGTAGGTTATTTCCTGTCCCCACTGAATGATCCAATCACTCCTGGCCTTCTCACTTGCTAATATGGTATATTCCTGGATTCCAGTCTTACATTTATATGTGAATCCCACGTATATGATTATGAGAGCACATACTGATGATATCAATGTATACTGTAATAAAACCGGAAGAGATCTACAAGCTAAAGTAACATTAGTGTTTACATTCCTATGGGTGGGCAATGACCATGACAGGGCTTAAGGCAGGTTGCTGGGCTGCTGGTAATGTTTTGCTTTTTAATCTGGGTGGAAGTTATCTGATTTATCTAAATGCAGATGTTTTATAAAATTTAATCAAGCTGTTCAGGAGATATTTGTATACTTTATATATATTATGTATATATATAATATATATGATGTTTGTTATACTGTAATAAAATAAAGTAAAAAAAGTACCAAAAACTAGACACATACAATTAAATATAATTCAAAGGATAGAAAATTACTCAAGGGAAAATGTTTCTCTTAGTTTTGTAATTGTTCAATGGACAGAGACAGATTAAATTTGACCAAAGAATCTCTTCTAGCCACAGTTGGTAGATAATAATTTTGAGAAAAACAAATATATTCATCCTGGCTCATTCTCCCATTTATTGCTTATTGGTTCTTATCAATTTTCCTGATTTGTAAAGTTGCATAATACTATTTTGTAGACTTATTTGGGAGATTTAATAGAATAATTCAGTGAATGTGTTCATCACAGTGCATGGTACATGTCACTCACATATGTTAGGTATTACTTCATTGTTATTATCATTGTTTTTATTTATATTATTATCATAGGCACTCAGCTAATTTTGCCCAATATATATTTAAGAGGTCCACTTTTAATTTTAAAATTGATGCTATTTTCTTGGTTCTACCCCAATTTGTTACAGATTTCCATTTAAGTGTATTGAAAGAAATATTAGAAAATTATTTTGTGTTATGCAAAACAAAGTGAAACAAAATACAAACATTTTTTGTAAAACACACTCACACTCACACATTTCTTATCAGCAAAACCACTATCTTTTTAAAAATTAATTCCCATAGAAATGCAAGCATCCTTGGATTAGGACCAATCAATTGTTTAGAATAACCCCACAATTGTAGTACTGTTAATTATTTGTCATATTTTTTTATGCCATGATAATCAATTCAAATGTATACTCTATGAGCCTGTGTTGACTATATTAGTGTCCATATTTAAGAGCAAAGTTTAACAATAACTTCTGTGTCAAAACATAGTTCATCTCAAGCACCTAGATATTTTGAGAATTCGTTGCATTTTGTCAATAGTATAGTCCTCAAATGGTGTGAGTTTCAAATTTATACCCTTTGTTTATAGAAGATGGATTTTGGGACTGCAGAGATAGCAGAGATTATAATTTAATGGTTATCCTTCATGTTACAGAAGGGAAAACTGAGGTCCAGACATGCTAAGAACTTGCTTTGGGTCCCTTAGCATAAGACAGAGAAAAAACTAGAACCAAGAGGTCTCCTGACTCCTGGATCCTTGCTTTTTTCATTGCTTCGTACTACTCCTGTTTACCCTTTCCGAGATGGCAATAACAAAACAAATATTCACAGTCTCAAATGGAAGAGATCCGTCAATAGGTTGCTTTCTCTGAAAGAGACTAACTTACAGGGTTCTGTTTTTAGCAAGCTGTGATCATAACACAAACTTGCAGGCTAAATCCTTGTATTCCACTCTTGTGTGAGAACATGAATCAGCTTAGAGCAACAAAATCATTAGTGTTGTTAATCACTTGCATAGATGGCCCCATCATCTTCTCTTATGGGGGATTCATTACCAGGAGGTTTGGCTAGTGATGTTTGGATGATGATTTTCTTTCTGGGTAAAAGTCAAAGGTATTGAAAAGGAATGTTCCATATAGTTTTCTGAACTCTGTGTCATTTGTGGTAGTCCTATGCTGGAGGAGGTAGAAAGGATCTCCAAAATAAATACATTATGCAGTAGGCAATGAAGGGGTGAAGCTACTTTTTTTTCTGTAATCATAGTTCTTTCTAAAGTCATAGAATCGCTATAAATGAGATAATAAAGTAACTCCACATTGGTTTCTTCAGTTCCCTGGAGTTTCAAGTATATTAATGGCTACTGGACTCAGAATAAATAACCTAGATGGAAAAATCATTATGTGAGTTCTATTTTCCAAATATCAATTAGGTTTCTAAGCACTCTAATAACTTACCTTTAATTTCCAGCTTGAAGCTGCTGAGAAAAATAGTTGAAATTTGGGGCATCATTTATTTTTCTCCTCTTATAATAATGAGAGGTGAATTCAGCAGCTGAGTTTATTGAATTTGGCATTAGAAACTGATTCATCTCTTAAAAAAATACATATTTTACATATTGAATTTCATCCTTTGGGGGATAGCAAACAATAAAAAATGCATTGGAAAAATTAGTCAGATTGGTTGGATGAATAGACCCTTTCTTCTCTTTATTGAATTCAATAGTATCATGTGAACCCTGGTTCTCTCTACTAGGATTTAACATTGAAAATTAGTGAGCAAAGCTGTTAAACAAAATTATATCTGTCCTGGGATGGACATTTAAATGTCCTTATTTTCAGCTTGCATACACTGGGATCTTTATGTTTCATAATATGACAAACAGGAAAGGTTGGAAATGGCAGACCACAATAATAGGATATCTAGGGCAATGTGTGTGATCTACACGCATGCAAGTGTGTGGCTCTAAGGGTGACCTGCTGAGAAAAATTCATTGTTTTTTATCACTAAGTCTCCTTTCCCTGGAAACAGAAGCAATTGGTAAGAGTGACAAAAAGATAAACTACAGAACACAACAATACCAGACCAATAACTCATAGTCACAGTCCAAGGTCTTGTAAAGTATTCAAAATATTTACAAACGTGTAAGTTTCTACATTCAACGTACAGTCATTGAGCTCCTACCACTAGAGTAACTCTCTCTTGTAGTTTATTTTATTCCTCAAATCTACTCCTTTTCCATTTGGGCAAATGATGAAATAATTCACCATTTTACCTGCCTTTTGCTCATTTTTTAAACTTGCTTATTTTCAATGACAAAAAGCACAGAAGAGAAATTACAGAAAAGAATATATGCGTAGTCAAAAGCTTTTTGCCCTCTAATTCACAAACTCAGTGGCTCTTTCCTTCCATCCTCTCTCCCTCCTTCTCTTCCTGTATGCTTTTTGTAATTGCATAACTATGGAAATGCCATGAGAATAACATGACTACCTGTAACCTCACCTTCCGAATACAGTATATGATAATATTTTGATATAGTTACTTCCTAGATTTCCTGTACATGTTAAATGCTTGGTAAGTATAGAAATATAAAGGTATGTAACAGGGTAACAGTATATACACATTTTGTGACAAATTATCTCTTACTAAATACATATTTTGGATTATATACTTACAAATGATTACCAGAAATACTTTGTTAGTTCCAAAAATTGGAATCTTGATTTACTGATGTTCCAAGTTGACACCTCAAATATTTTGCCTTGTTTTGAGTCCAAGGTGAGGTTCATAAAACCATGTTGTTTACATAAGCAGGTACATTAATGCTGCACATTTTCCCACAAATGTGGAATTGACTCACTTGTAACACTGATGATCTTAAGAGTCAACTAAATTAAAAATAAACTTTATAGTGATTCATGTGGAATATATTTCTCCTGCTGCTACTGTAGCTATTGAAACAGGCTTCTTCTAAATGCTTTTCCTCTCCATCTTCCAATCAGTAACCACATCTATAATCACAAAGATCTGACATAATACTTCTCTAAATGCTTCAACTTCTTTTACATAAATTCACATACTACATTGTGTTGTCTAATGAGGGTTTTTTCAGTTTAAATATTTTCTGGTGACTCTTTCTTGCCTCTTGTGTGTTTCTTAAAGAAATAAAAAAATGTTCTTTAACTTCCAGTAATACAAAACTGTTCAGGATTTCCTAAACATTGTATTTTCACATCAGCATATTGTTTTCAAATTCCAACTGTTTCATCACAAAAAATCCTGCAAACTTTCTATACCCTTCCCATGCACAAGTTTATACACTCACATACAAACTCATTTTCCTATTTGGTGGAATGAACTTGTTAAGAACGAAAATATATATGAGAGTGGTGGAAAGAGATAAAGGCCAGAAAGTCCACCAGAAAGACTGAAAATGAATCAATTAAAGCTCAAAAAGCCAAAGCAACTTGACCTGGAATGTTTGAATATTCCCCAGATAAAGGAGGGTAGCCCAGCACAGCCCATGGCCTCCTTGTGTTAATCATGCAGGCCCAGCTTGCTTCTTTACCTTTACCTATATGCTTTTTTTTCTCCTTAAATAGTTTGTAACCTAGGCAACTAATTTAGCATGCAGACCCAGCCGTTAATAACATAGTGAAAGGCAAGACGGATTCCATCTTAAAGATCGTATTTTAAATACCCAGGACAATAAAAATGTAAGATTCTAAACTTACTCTTTAGCAAGCAGACAATAATAATTCAGCCCACCTTGGGGGCTGGGCAGGCAGCCTGTGTGACCTGCTCCCAGACCCAGATGCAGGTATCTCAGGGGGAAATCAGAGCAGGAACTTCCTTGTGTTAAGTTAATTCTAAGTACTCAAAGACCACTTAACAAATCTGCACTCCCAGCCCTTAGTCACATCCCTAAAGAATCCTTAAAAGGGGGAACCCCCTCACCAACCTTTCGGGATGCTCCTCTCTCTGAGGTCGCCCCCAGTAAGTGCGTAACCTTTTAACTTTAAACTCTCTTTTCAACCTTTTAGGCGGCGCTCCTCTCTCTGAGGTCACCCACACTTTCTAAGTGTGTAACCTTGAAATCTTAAACTTTCTCTCTCCAACCTTTCAGGGCACCTCTTCTTGCTGAGGTTGCCTGCTGAACTTCTCTCTTGAAGTAACTTTAAATAAAACTTTTACTCTGATTCACTACTGTGTCTCTGCCCTTCAATTCTTTGTTGCAGCAGGGACAAGGACTGAGGAAAATACACAACGCTCCCCCAACATACTCAGCCATTCATCAGAGCCCAAAGTTTATACTAGACTTTCTCAGAGATGGCTGTCTTGCCCAGATGCCTCCAACAATAGGAGTAGCTCTCATCCTTAGGCATATTGTTATTTTATTCCATTAATCACCACAGGTTTTGCAGCAGCCTAATTTGTGCTTTTGGAGGGCAAGAGCTATGCCTTTCTACTTATGTATCAGCATCCTAAATAGGACTGAGGGCTACTATTGAACGAATGAGTTAATTATTGTGATCAATGTTCATATTTAAGACACAGAACAAGAATTTTTTACCTCTGTGTGATGCAGGAGAATTGCTTTGGCTAGATAAGATGATGAAAAACATCAAACCACACTAAGCTGAAGTAAATTGGAGGACAATTACTTGAATGATTTGAAAACAATTTAGTTCATTCTTTGAAGTCTGTTAGAGAGCAATAAACAGTGACTTTCTTGTATAAGGTGAAGGATCAGGGCAATGGTGAATATGCTGGTTATTAAGAGGTTAATGAAAAATCATGACCTATGGTTAAGTGGCCATAGTTCAACACTGTCTGAATATATCTAAACACTACAAATCTTCAAGGCCTTACTACTTGTTCTTTTAGCAAATGGCATTTTTAACAACAAATAATGGTCATTAGAGATATCAGGTATTTTAAAAGAATATATATTCACTTTAAAAAGTAAGACATCGAATTAGAATATCTGTTTCCCTGGTACCTATATTTGTCAGTTTTCAAAATGGTTGTGATTATTAGGAAAGAAAAAAGTGTTACATTTAAGCAGAAATGAATAAAACCAGAGAGAAGAAAAATAGCCACAAGGTGAAAAAGTTAGGAAAAAGCTGAAGGGAAACCAACACAGCTGCCTAGAACCTTGGAGAAAAGCCTTTGAGGGATCCATAATGAATGAACATAGGTGATTAAATTTAATTCAGTAGTTGATGGTTCCCAGAGGCCAAAACCTGCCTCTCGGTATATAAAATATATAACTCTGTGTTGGCTTAAATATCCGCTGCCAGGCTATAAGAAACACACTTAATTCTACCTCTAACCATCTTTTATATGAGAGGTAATTTATTAAAGACCTTGCCCTTCGGCTTGGTGTACAGTTCAGATTGCCCTTTCTCCTTTTTCATCATTGTATTATTTCCCGCAGAAATGGCGGTTTTGTCAGGGAAATTTCCAAGGGCCAGGATGAGGCAGACTGCTGCATCATTCCTTCATCACTGTGCTCTGATGGACTGAGCAAGGCCTTCTGCGTATACGTTGTAGGGAGATACCTTTCACTCGGCCAGCACTGTCTGAGCTCCTGCGTGCACCAGGCGGTCAGCACAAAGGGCTGAATAAGGGAGCAGCTATTCCCTAGCAATCTTTCATTCCAGAGGAGACATGAAAAGAGACCCTGTATTGCAAAAGAAAAAGTTCTTCACATGCCAGATTTGAGTGACCAACTACAAGAAATGCCCCAAAATTGGTATGTTTGTTTCATTTCACTTTGTGTCTGTTTTTTCATTGTTTTTATTCAGATGATTGGTGAGAAATGGTTAAATATTTTACCATTTTATTGATTAAAGATCATCTTTAATTATTGTTACACTGTTTAAGTACTTTGGGAACCTAAATACAAAAACGATACCCAGTTCCTGTCATTGAAAGATAAGGGTGTATAACATGCCACACATTTTCATGTTATAAAGAGCGGGGTAGTGCTTTGCCATAAAATAATCTATGGAATCACACCTAAATTCTTGGGATTTAAATAGTTTTCACAGATAGCAGGAAAAATTAGCTATTTCCTGCAGAACAATTGATTCATTCATTGATTGATAATTGCCCAAACACTTGTTCATATACCTCAACATTGATTCATCTTTTTATTTTTAAGATATAGGTCAGAATTTCCAAAATGAATTATTGATCTGTAATTAATATTTTACAAACAGTGATGAGAACTGCTCTACATGACTGAAAATATCTGAACATAAAATGTGTCTAGTTCATCTGAGTATATCAAATTGTTACATATTTAAATTGCATAGATTGAATTCTCCTTCCCCTTGCCTTATAGTCATTTGTTGTAGATATGGCTTAAAATTTACCTCACTCTCATGTATTTTGGCAGTATTATAGGTTCATATCAGAAGAGTAAATTGTGGCTTTGAGGACCCATAATATCATCCCTATCCACAGTACCTCCATTTAAATATTAAATATAAAACATTACTTTTTAATTAAAATATCATTGATATATAAAACATTATTTTTAAGATGCACTTTAATAGTATAAATTCCCATATGTAGATAGATGGATTTAGCTTTTTATTTACTGCAATATAGTTGACATACAATATTACTTTAGTTTCAGGTATACAACATAGTAATTCAACATTTATGCATATTTGGAAATGCTCACCACAACAAATCTGGTTAGGATTTGTCACTATACAAAGTTATTAACAATATTATTGACTGTATTTCTTGTGGTGTACTTTTCATCTCCATGACTTATTTCTTTTATAATTGGAAGTTTGTACCTCTTCTTCTCCTTCATCTGTTTCACCTATTCCTCTGGCGATCACCACTTTATTATCTGTGTTTTGAGTTTT
This sequence comes from Manis javanica, assembly GCF_040802235.1. Lineage (NCBI taxonomy): Eukaryota > Metazoa > Chordata > Mammalia > Pholidota > Manidae > Manis > Manis javanica. The sequence continues at coordinate 19,626,242 of NC_133163.1, read as the reverse complement.
GTTCCTATTATTTTTTGTTCTCTTGTTTGTTTTTTTGGTTCTACATATAAATGAAATCGTATGATATCTGTCTTACTCTGTCTGACTTCACTTAGCGTAATATCCTATAGGTTCTACCATGTTGTTGCAGAGGGTAAGTTTCATTCTTTTTTATGACTAATATTCCATTCTGTGTGTATATATGTGTATATATATGTATATATATATATAATATATACCACATCTTGTTTACATTCATCTATTGATGGATACTTAGGTTACTTCCATATTTCAGCTGTTATAAATAATGTTCAATAAACATAAAGGTACATATGTTTTTTCAAATTAACATTTTCATTTTCTTCAGATAAATACTCAAAAGTGGAGTTACTGGATCCCATGCTATTTCTATTTTTATTTTTTTGAGGAAACTCCAGAATGTTTTACGTACTGGCTGCATGAATACACATTTACACCAATAATGCATGCGGGTTCTCTTTTTTCCGCAGCCTTGCCAACACTTGTTATTTTTTGTCTTTTGGATAGTAGCCATTTTGACAGGTGTGAGGTAGTAAATCATTGTGGTTTTGCTTTACATTTTCCTGGAGATTAGTGATGTTGAGCATCTTTTCATGTGTCTGTTGGCCATCTGTATGTCCTCTTTGGAAAAATGTCTAATCAGGTCTTCTTCCCATTTTTAATTAGATTATTTGTGGTTTTTTTTGGTGTTGAATTATATAAATTCTTTATGTATTTTTGGATATAACCACTTATTGAATGTATCATTTGTACATATCTTTTCCTACTGAGTAGGTGGCCTTTTCTTCTTATTGATGCTTTCCTTCACTGTGCATTTTATTTTATGTATTCCTAATTGTTTATTTTTGCTTTTGTTTCCCTTGCCTGGGGAGATATTTCTAGAAAAAGAAGCGATTATATCAAACCCTCAAAAATCATCTTAGAATGTTAATTTTAAGTATAGCGATGAAGTCTTATTTTATCTCTCACCCAAGGTTTTTTTTAATTAAGGTATCATTAATATACAATCTTATAAAAGTTTCACATTAACAACATTGTGGTTATTACATTCACCAATATTATCAAGTCTCCCACACACACCCGATTGCAGTCACTGTTCACAGCATACTATATGAAGCTACAGAGACACATTCAGGTCTTTGATTTATTTTTGAGTTTACTTTTGTATAAGGAGTTAGACAATAATCCAGTTTCATTTTCTTACATGTAGCTGTCCAGTTTTGCCAACAACAGTTGTTGAAGAGGCTGTCATTTTCCCGTTCTGTATGCATTGCTCCTTTATCATATATTAATTGGGTGTATGTGTTTGGCTTTATATCAGGACCCTCAATTCTGTTCCATTGATCTATGGGTCTATTCTTGTGACAGTACCAAATTGTTTTGATTACTGTGGCTTTGTAGTAGAGCTTTAAGTTGGGGAGCATAGTCTCTCCTGCTTTATTCTTTCTTCTCAGATTGCTTTGGCAATTTGGGGTCTTTTGTGGTTCCATATGAATTTTAGAACTATTTGTTCTAGTTTGTTGAAGAATGCTCTTGGTATTTTGACAAGGATTGCATTGAATCTGTAGATTGCTTTAGATAGGATGACCATTTTGACAATACTTCCTACCCATAAGCATGGGATGTATTTCCATTTATTGGTATCTTCTTTAATTTCTCTCATGAAGGTCTTGCAGTTTTGAGGGTATAGGTCTTTCACTTACTTGGTTAAGTTTATTCCAAGGTATTTTATTCTTTTTGATGCAGTTGTGAATGGAATTGTTGTCCTGATTTCTCTTTCTGGTAGTTCATCATTATTATATAGGAATGCAACAGATTTCTGGGTATGATTTTTTACCCTGGAACTTTGCTGAATTCAGTTATTAGTTCTAGTAGTTTTGGGGTGGATTTTTTAGGAATTTTTATGTACAATATCATGTTATCTGCAAACAGTGACAATTTTTCTTCCTTACCAATCTGGAAGCCTTTCATATCCTTGTGTTGTCTGATTGCCATGGTGAGGACCTCCAGTAGTACTATGTTGAATAAAGTGGGGAGAGTAGGCATCCTTGTATTTTTCCCAATCTTAGAGGAAAAGCTTTCAGCTTTTAACTGCTAAGTATGATGTTGGCTGTGGGATGTCATATATGGCCTTTATTATGTTGAGGTACTTGCCCTCTATATCCATTTTGTTGAGAGTTTTTTTGTGAATGGATGTTGAATTTTGTCAAATGCTTTTTCAGCATCTACGGAGATGATCATGGGATTTTTGTCCTTTTTGTTGATGTAGTGGATGATGTTGATCAATTTTCAAATTTTGTATCATCTTTGCATTCCTGGAATAAATCCCACTTGATCATAATGGACAGTCTTTTTGATGTAGTTTTTAATTAGATTTGCTAATATTTTGTTGAGTATTTTTGCATCTATGTTCATCAGAGTCATTGGTCTGTAATTTTTTTTTTTGTGGTGTCTTTTCTTGGTCTTGGTATTAGAGTGATGTGGGCCTCATAGAATGAGTTTGGATGCATTCCCTCATCTTCTACTTTTTGGAAAACTTTAAGGAGAATGGGTATTAGGTCTTCTCTAAATGTGTGATAAAATTCATCAGTAGAGCCATCTAGTCCAGTAGTTTTGTTCTTAGGTAGTTTTCTATTACCAATTCAATTTCATGCTGCTAATTGGTCTTAAGATTTTCTGTTTCTTCCTGGGTCATTCTTGGAAGGTAATACTTTTCTAGAAAATTGTCCATTTCTTCTGGGTTATCCAATTTGTTAGCATATAATTTTTTGTAGTATTCTTTAATAATTCTTTGTATTTCTGTGGTGTCCATAGTGATTTTTCCTTTCTCATTACTGATTCTGTTTATGTGTGTACATTCTCTTTTTCTCTTGATAAGTCTGTCTAGAGGTTTATCTATTTTACTTTTTTGATGAACCAGCTCCTGCTTTCATTGGTTCTTTCTATTTTTTTTATTTTTCTCAATTTTATTTATTTCTGCTCTAATCTTTATTTTGTCCTTCCTTCTACTGACTTTGGGCCTCATTTGTTCTTCTTTTCATAGTTTTGTTAATTGTGAGTTTAAAGTGTTCATATGGGATTGTTCTTTCCTGAGGTAGGTCTGTATTGCAATATACTTCCTTCTTAGCATAGCCTTTGCTGCATCCCACCGATATTGTGGTGTTGAATTATTATTATCATTTGTCTCCATTTATTGCTTGATCTCTGTTTTTATTTGGTCATTGATACATTGATTTTTTAGGAGCATGTTATTAGGCATCCATGTGTTTGTGGGCTTTTCTGTTTTCTTTTGTAATTTATTTCTAGTTTCGTACCTTTGTGGTCTGAGAAGCTGGTTAGTACAATTTCACTTCTTCTGAATTTTCTGAGGCTCTTCTTGTCTCCAAGTATGTGATCTATTCTGTAAAAAGAAGAATATGTATCCTGCTGCTTTTGGGTGGAGTCTTCTGCAGATGTCTGTTAGGTCTATCTGTTCTAATGTGTTGTTCAGTGCCTCTGTGTCCTTATTTATTTTCTGTCTGGTTGATCTATCCTTAGGTATGAGTGCTGTGTTGAAGTCTCCTAAAATGAATGCATTGCATTCTATTTTCCCCTTTAATTCTGTTAGTATTTGCTTTACATAATTAGGTGCTCTTATGTTGGGTGCATAGAAATTTATAGTGGTTATATCCTCTTGTTGGATTGATCCCTTTATCATCATGTAATATCCTTCTTTGTCTCTTGTCACTTTCTTTGTTTTGAATTTTATTTTGTTTGATTTAAGTACTGCAACTCCTGCTTTGTTCTCCCTATTATTTGCATGGAATAACTTTTTCCATTCTTTCACTTTTAGTCTGTGTTTGTCTTTGGATTTGAAGTGAAACTCTTGTAGGCAGCATATAGACAGGTCCTGTATTTTTTTATCCATTCTGTAACTGTATGTCTTTTGATTGGTACATTTAGTTCATTTACAATTACGGTGATTATTGATAAATATGTTCTTATGACTATTTCTGGCTTTGGATTCATGGTTACCAAAGGTTCAAGGGCAGCTTCTTTACTACTTAATGATCTAACTTTACTCACTTAGTATGATATTTCAAACACAGTATAAATGTTCTTTTTTTCTTCTTTCTTTTTCTCCCTCCCCCACTCTTTATATATATATATTAAGTGTTATATTCTTTATTTTTGTGTATCCTTTGACTGATTTTGTAGGTAGTTGATTTGATTTTGCATTTACTTAGTAACTAATTGCTCTACTTCCTTTACTGTGATTTTATTTTCTCCAGTGACAGCTATTCAGCCTTAGCAGCACTTTCCTCTGTAGCAGTCTCTCCAAAGTGCACTGTAGAGATGGTTTGTGGGATGTAAATTCCCTCAACTTTTGCCTATCTGGAAATTGTTTAATCCCTGTTTCAAATTTAATTGATAATCTTGTTGAGTAGAGTATTCTTGGTTCGAGGACCTTCTGTTTCATTACATTAAATATATCATGCCACTCCTTTCTGGCCTGTAAGGTTTCTGCTGAGAAGTCTGATGATAGCCTGATGGATTTTCCTTTGTGGGTGATCTTTTTTCTCTCTCTGGATGCTTTTAATAGACTGTCCTTGTTCTTTATCTTTGCCATTTTAATTAACATATGTCTTGGTGTTGTTTTCCTTGGATCCCTTGTGTTGGGAGATCTTTGCTCTTCCATGGCTCGAGAGACTGTCTCCTTCCCCAGACTGGGAAGTTTTCAGCAATTATTTCCTGAAAGACACTTTCTATCCATTTTTCTCTCTTCTTCTTCTTCTGGTTCCCCTATAATGAAAATATTGTTCTGTTTGGATTGGTCACAGAGTTCTTTTAATATTCTTTTCATTCCTAGAGATCCTTTTTTCTCTCTGTTCCTCAGTTTATTTGTTTTCATGTTCTCTAATTACTATTTCATTTACCACTTCCTCTGCCTCATCGAATCTGCTTTTAATTCCCTCCATTCTATATTTCATTTCAGATTCTGTATTTTTACAGTTTATATGTCTTTCTTGAAGTCCTCCCTGATGTCTTGAATATTTTTCTGTAGTTCTGTGAGCATGTTTATGCTTTTTATTTTGAAATCTTTATTAGGAAGTTTGGTTGATTTGAGTTTCACTTTGCTCTCTTCTGGTATTTTAGGGATTTTGGTTTGTACCAGGTTCTTTTGCTGTTTCATATTTGTAATGATTACTATGGAATAATAACTTTGTGTAGACAGTACCCTCTACTGTCGAGATGCTCTATTCTTTGGAGCTGCCTGGTCCCTGAGGCAAATGGTGGGGGTTGCAGGTAAGTGGCTCCAGTGCCTGTTGGGAAGAAAGAGCATTTTCCTGCTTCCTGCCTGCAGTGGCTGCCTCCAATGCCAGGGCCAGTGGGCCGATCATGCAGAGAGGGATCTCTATGCTATGCCCCTGTAGCTGCTATAGGTGGGGCCAGCCTCCAGCTGGCCTGTCACAATGGTGGGGGCAGCAGGAGAGTGAACCAGTGCCAGCCAAAATGAAGGAGTGGCAGGCTGCTTATCACAGTTGGGGGCCCTCAGCACTGTGTTACCAGCCAGGGGGATGGAGCACGTGAAGCTTCTGAAAGTTCCCAACCTTCTGGGCTGTGTATGCCTGGACAATTTTGTCCATCTCTCCTTTCTTCTGAGCAGTGAGTTCTCTGTAATCCTTTCCCCTTTAGCAGCCCTCTCACTATTGGGAAGTCTTTCAAACTGCCCACATTTCTTTTTTTCCCAGATCAGTTGGTTGTGGGTACCTCTTCTCCACAAGCGGCTGAAGTATCAGTCTCTCCAAGTATTCCACTTGACTTTGCTTTCCAACCCCTCTAATCTCCAGAGCACTATGTAATGTGGGTTTGTGCTCCCAGAGCATATCTGCAGTTGTGGGTATTTGGCAGTCCTGAGCTTCTACTCCCTCCCCACTTCATTACTCTTCCTCCCACTGGTAAGCTGGGGTTGGAGGAGAGCTTGGGTCTCACCATATCACAGCTTTGCTACTTTACCCTTTTCCATGAGGTCTTCTCTTTTCCTCAGATGTAGGCCATCTGTTGGAGTCTTCTTTCTGGTTGCTCTTTCAGGATAAGTTGTATTTGCTCTATTTTTGTGTTATATTTAGTTTTTGGATGAGGTTTCTGCCTCACCTCTCATGTAACCATCTTGTTTAATCTCCCTCACCAAAGGTTTTTACAGAACAGTAAATCACATTTTTATATCAATTCTTTTAATTGTCATGTCAGTCTAATATTTCAGCTCAATGCTGTTTCATTATCCTCTTGCTTACCCTTAGTTTTATGTATCATATATCCTCTTCCCTTGTTCTAGCTTTATAACAGGATGAAGGGCAGAACATGAATGTCCTTCAAAACTAATTCAATATTTTATCTCAAAATCTTTCCTGTCAACTCTTTTTTCTCCTTGACACTTCTATTAATTCCATCACCCATTTTCGGATTTGCAAATAATATCAATACACTTTTGTTATTGAAAAAAATGAGGTTCACCATTGAATGATAAATGGAAAATTTTACCACTGTGCTGCTTGCCCAATGAAGAGGCACCTTAAAGCTCTGATGAATGAGGTTAAGGGAAAGAATGTCTACAAACTGTCCATGTCCCACATTAGGAAAACAAACTCTCTGAGTATTGCTGGTTGACTAGGCACTGAGCTATCTGAAGGTGGTCTTTACATATATTCTCTGCATACATGGGGTTATGGCATCCAGCTGCCTAAATCAAGATTAGGATTCCCAGTTAGTTCTGCACTTCCGACAGCTTGCTAGATGACCAGCTGAAGGTTAATATGTTTCTTTCATAGGCAGTGAATAAGATCAAATTTTTAATTGACAATGTAATTTTTCTTGTTGCTCTTAATACTTGTGTTTCATGAACTCATTCTGTGAGCAAATACATTCATTATCATGATTACGTGCATTTGGAGAAAATTATTTATTTTTAACACATAACTCTCTTAGCTCAAATGTATAACAATCAAATGTGTCTATAAGCTACTCTAAAACTACCTTGTTCCATCTAAAATCTTGAGTATGGAGAAAGTGAGAAGTTTCTTTCACCCACCTCCTCAAATTAAATTAAGCCAACCTTAGAACTCTTTGCTGCTAGAGCACCAGAATTTTTCAACCTCAATACCACTGCCATTGTAGGCCAGGGATTTTTGCTGTTGCTATGGTGGCATTGTAGGTTATTTCACAGATCTTGTTCTCTACCCACTGGATGCCAGAAGTAACACCCGACCCTCAGTTGCCATGATTAAAAATGTCTTCATACATGGCCAAATGTACCCTGGGAAGCAAAAACACTCTCAGGTGAGTACTAATGTGCTAGGCTGGTAGAAATTTGTTTTCCATCACTGTTTGATTTCTGTCACCTTTGATGTTATGAAAAGATCCCCAAAACTTATAAAAATAAACCATTTGGAAAGCTTTCCATAGTCTTGTGTGCCTATCACAAAAGCATTTGCATGAACTCCCTTAAAGTGAATTGACTCTGCTTTTAGGCTATGCTGGAGATAGCATAAGCCCTGCTAAAGCTAAGAGCCCCTATGCCTAGGGTCATTCTCCCTGGTTGTGTTCCACACCTATTATCCTTTGAGCCCTGTGCCCCTCCAGGTCTTTGTCACAGAACAATAAAGAGTCTGTTAGTTGAGGAAACTGCCAACACTCATATATGAAAATCTGTTCTGTTCTTCTCCTCTAGCTCTTCAATATCTGACAATGTTCCCACTCATCCACCACTTCATTCTCCTGAACAACTTGCTTGTTTAATCTTGCAATAAATATGCACTTAGGTCAGTTAAAAGTAAGCACTTTCCTCTTCCAAAGTGCTAGCTCTAGGAATAAAATATTAAAAGGGACATTTTCAATGCTTTGGAATGGGAAAAAGAGAAAAACAGAGAACAAAAAATATATATAATTTGTAAAATTTGGAGCAGGAACAGAAATCTGTAGCTCAAGAAGTCATACATGATCCTGAAGAAATTGTGAGTTTCACATACTTGAATAGTGTCTTGATGTCTGTTCTTAGACACAAGCCCCTTCCCTCCTTCCCAGTAGTGAGTTTTAAAAAACACAAGCTTCTTATATCAACCCGTTAAGTTACATAAAGATGGTGGATTCCACAATGTAATCATAAGTTGCATTTTTTTAAAATGTGAAATAGATATTGAAAACTCTGATGTTAAAGAGATAAGAAAGTAATATGGTTAGATATGCACTTTGGAGCTATCCTGCCAGATTTCAATGTCCAGTTCTGACTCTTACACATACTAGTTAGTTTCTGTGATTCAGTGTCCTCCTTTAGACTAATAAAACTACCTCCTTTATAAAGTGGCTTGCCTTTTAAATAATTTAATACATGGAAAGTTTAGAATGACACCTGATGTGTAGTCCGTACTCTCTAAGGGTAAGTTATTAACTGTATTATTTCCTTAGTAAAAAGGATTATGCTTTCTTAAAATGAATCAGGCCATTAGAAAGGACTAGAGAAAAGTCAGATCCAGGAAAGGTCACCCAGAATGAAATGGAAGATTTCCTTAGAGAGTATTCTGAACTGTCTATGCCTTTGCCCAAACCTCTCCCCAGCTTATTAAATCAAAGCCAGGCTTATGTCTATGTCTAATCCTCTGCTCTGCTTCCCATGACCTGATCTGCCGGAGGTAAAATGCTCCTAATATGCAACATCTAGCTTAGCTTTAGTATGGGCTCACCTCATATAATTTCAATACCTACTTTTTCCTGACTTCAGCCCAACCAAAAGTCAACACTATCTGTTCCTTGGCCCGAACAGCCAAGAGGTTAGAAAGAACAAATGCTTAGGGCCGAGGTCAGAGATGCTTGGGAATAAAGAAACGTGTTTAACTTCGTTTCACTCTGATTTCTCAAACCTTATTTCTCCAATGAATACTTTTTTGCATTTTTTTCTCAAGGGCCTATTGACACCTTTGGAACTATGGTTTTAAGAAATACATTGACAGACATGCAGTTCTGATGTACCCATTCATATTGATCAATACCTGCTCTGATCTTAGTTATTTTTATGAATCTGGGTTACCCTTTTTTTAGCATTGTGCCAGCCTGTGCTGATTATGGTTTTATCTCACCACACATTCATTAAGCTGTCTCCATGGGCTCCACATATTATAATATCTCGTCTTATTCACTACTTTTTGAGATAAGCATCCTAAGTCAGAGCAGGTGCCACCTTACCTGCCACTCACACACTATCTTTCTTTGGCCGATTGTGTGCATCCCCCCTCTTGCTTGTATCTACCTGTGAGGCAGAGATATATTCAGAGAGAATTAGTGCTTTAATTACTTTGTCTGTAATAATGGTTGCCCATGAAAAGTTCACATCAAACTACAACTAAATACTAATGTGCTTCTCTGAAGCTAATGAGCCACTTGTGCCTCAAGAGAAGGGAAGGAAAACACTGCTGGTGAATGTTCAGCACTTTCAGCATTCTTTATTTATGGATCAGATAGAAATAGCTCAAATGTACTCATTTTTTGAGATATTCCAGAATGCAAGGGTTTTAGTGTCTCTCTTGTAGCCTAAATCCATTTGATTTGGAATAGGGTCAGCCACTTGGGCATATAACCCAAGCTGCCAAATGAGAGCACCAGACCCTCCCCAACCACACCAGAGTGTTTGGGAATGTTAAATGTGATGGAAGCAAACTAATGAAAGCCAGCGCTAGAATTTTGTGGGGGAGCTATTTCAAAATAATGTTCTATTTTGCTGGAGTTGCTCAATTGATGGAGACAACTAAGAGACTCACGAGTCTATTCTATGAGAGCTTGGTAGATGTGAAGCCAATCTTGGGTGGTGGATATAACTAAAAGATGCAAAGAGACTTGGTTTTAAAGATACTGTTTTAACTTCTGTATGAAGCCATACCTCATAAGAACTATTGCTGGGACTTATCCAATAAGTTTCCATTTGACTTCAACTAGTTTAAGTAAATTATTTTGTCACTTGCAAGAAATGTGCTTGGTGATACAGATTCTAATGTACACACTTAATGATAGTCACCTTGTAAAAATATAAAGCGGCAGAACAGTGAGGTGTAAGAACACTAAACCTAGCAACATTTACATGTAAAAGCACCTTCCACAAGAGGTTTTTTTTCCCCTCATATCTTGGCCTCTATTATCCATCAGCATATCCATACCATTAGATATGCAAAGGCTGTTGTATATTTTTAAGCACCCCTACCTTTTGCATGAAAATTATTCTGCTAGATATTGTAGGATGAAAATGAACCTTTCTGAATCAATATAATAACATGATTAAGTGATGGGAGTTTTTAAATTAGTATTAATATGTTGTATGCATTTTCAAAAGGGAAATATTTGTATAATGGACAGTTGTTTTCCAAAAGTGAAAACATTAAAATCTGATATTTCTAAACATTTTGTTCAAATTGAGATTGATGTGTTTAATTTCTGTATGTTTCTCTTTGCATTATTTTGTCATCAGTGACATACTTTGTTAAACTATTACTGCACTTTTCTAATAAAATATTAATGTTAACCTTGCTATATAACTCCCCTTGCTTCCTACCACATGGTTTCATAGCCATTCTGGAGCATTCTGTTTTTCAGGGACATTCTATTCCTGAAAAAGTTAATTTATAATACTTTACATTGTTGTCTTCTAAAGGAAAATGCCTTTTGTCCTGCAAGTATGCAATATTCTTCATTATTTTAGAGCCAAATTTTCCATTCCTCCTTGTACACATGGCCACCAATGCTATAAAAGTATATTAAGTCTCTTCTCCGTGGGAATTTCTCATTGTCAAAAATATGTGGACCAAATGGAAGATCTAGGTTGAGTAAATCATAAAGTGCCAGAGAATTGTTTTGTTTAGAGAAAAGAAGAAATGAAATAGCAGTGGTAAATTGTTATTCAGGAAATAGATTACTTAAACTGTACTAAAAAAATTCAGGTGCAAATAAAAAACATACCACAGATGGGACTATAGAAAGTGAGGCAGAGCTACAGACAGATAATAGCAGAGATATTCACACAAACATATACACACACAAATACACATACACATGTCTGACACCCCACAAGTGAGCAACTCACATTTTACCATTTCCTATTTTAAACACTATGTTCATTCCTGCTCATTTTTGCACTTTGATTATAGAAAAATGTACTGAAATAGAAATATAATCCAATTCCTAACAGCAATTATATACCAAAAAAATTAATTTTATTGAAACATAATAAGAGAAAAGCATCTGACCATACAGAGACAGCTCATCAAGGCCCAAGAGTGCCATTGCCATAGCTGTCCTCACTGTCATCATCATTCACATCATCAGTTATTATAGTCATCTTGCTCAGTGAATATGTGCTTGGCTACATGAGAAATGTCACATGCTGTACAGGAATAAGAAGGCAGCAAAGTAAATGGAATACAGAAGGATTTTTTCATGAATTAATTTTTGCTGGTATTACCCCAAAAGAAAATATGATAATGGACACCATGATCTTAGGCTTGGTCAGACATTAAGAAGCTATTACTAACGGAGTTTCTCTTGTGATTTTTTTTAATCAGATTCACATCAATAAACATAACTTTCCAATAGTTACATACATAGAGTTTCTCCATCTCTGATAATCAAATGCATATAAACAACATTAACATATTTTTCTTCTTGGACTGATAAACCTCAGAATAATAGTAGTGTTGAAAAGTTTTGATGGGACATGTACCTGCATATACTATTGGTAGGAGTAAAAATGTCCACCTTTCATGGAGAACAAGCTGGAATTAATCAGTTTTAAAATGGGCATACTCATTGATCCAGCTATTTCACTTCTAGAAAAAGACCAAGAGTGGAAACAGAATTAGTACTCTGACCTCATCTCCTTCATCTCTCCCATTGCTTACCAGTGCTGCCCTTGGTTAAATCCAAGTCAAAACCAGAGGCCAGGAAATTCATTTCTGGAGTCCCTGTAGATCAGCCTCTAGGAGGAGCACAGGGCACGGGGTGTGGAGAGGTTGGAGACCGGATCTGGAAAGAAGCGTGGAATATTTTTTAGCACAATCCGTTATATCCCTAATTGGTAGTATTCTTCCTGAAGCATCTTCATTTGAATGAATGAAATGAAGTAGCACATTCCTTATGGATATCTTTTATTTTAATCTCCATTGCTACAACCTTTATCCTTTAATATACTCTCTTCTTTGTCCTTAATTACTACAAAAGCTTTTCAATTAAGCATTCTGTTTTCTGCATATATTCAGGATTCCTTCCTTTCTCCTCTCTCTCCCTCTCTCCTCTTCTCTCCTCTCTCCACCCTTCTCCCTTCCCCCTGACCCCTTTTTGCCAAAGAGGGAAGTTTTTCCAAAGCCCAAATTAAATTCTGACACTTGTTCCCCTAATAACTACTCTTTGTTTAAGTTTTCTATTGCTGCATAAGTAATTACCACAAACTTGGTGATAAAACAACACCCATTTATTATCTCACAGTTCTGTAGGTTGGTAGTCCAGGTAAACTCAGCTAGTTTCTTTGCTCAGGGTCTCTTAAGGCTAAAATCAAGGTGACATGAAGCTGGGACCTTATCTGGAGATTCTGGGAAGAGGTTCACCTCCAAGCTCATTCTTGTTATTAGCAGAATTCAGTTTCTTGAATTGTCCAGCTTCATCTCACATCATGTACTGCATTTTTCTGCATATATTGACCACACATATCATCCCTCAGAGTCTCTACTGGGTCTCAGTCCCTCAAATATCAATTCTGTAAGACAGCCTTTTCTAATACCTCCCTATTCTCCAAACTCCCACCCACAACCACCCATCCCCATACACAGTTCACAGTCAGTAATGTATTGGGATAAGTATTTGTGTTTGTGCATAGAGAACAGTTTAGAAGAATACACTCTAAACTATTAGAGATTATCTGTGGTGGATGTGTTGAAAATTTTCAGTAGTTGATAACAAGCTTTCTACACATGTGATCTGTTTCGTAAGCATAGATTACTTTTATAATGGGTTAAATGATGAATTTACTTTAAAGTATTTAACAAAAACCTGACATATACCAAATGCCTTACAGTTATTGTCAACATTTGCAAATCAGCAATAACTATATATATATATATATGATATGACTTTAATATTATTCTTTATATTATCCAGCATCTAGCAAGTTCAGTGTTATATACATAGTAACAAAGGTTAATGTTGATAAGCTATCTAAATGCCAGTCATTCTAAAAGACATTTTCTAAAATCTAAACTATAAGCACATACCTTTGTTTTTTCATTATCTATTATAATTACATATTAACCATCAATAAGCTCAATTCACAGGATTTTAGAACTTTTTATGAACATAAATAAGTTGATATACTTAGAATTTTGTTGAACTTTATACTGTAGCTTTATGTAACCACATGGAACTGATTACAACTGACATGAGTATTAGTTGACAAAGAAAATTTTAAAACTAAAATCTGTAGAGTTAGTCGTACTACATTAGGTTTAATAGAATTTTATGGCCATTAAAAAAAGTCTTTGTTACTAAATATTTTAAAGACAAATGTTTTCCTTTGGGCTATTGTGTAATAGACACAAAATTCTTATAGATCTTTCTTAAAGGATGGAGAAAGGAATGGGGGGTGGGAGGAGTGAGCTACAGTTTTAGTTCCTCATTTCTTTGTCAGTCTCATTGCATACCCATCATAGGAAGATGCAGTTCAAGCAAAATATATATCAATTGTTAGATCTAATGAGAAAGACCTAATGGTGAATAAAAAGAAAAAAATCTTAAAAACACAGTGAAATTTGACATATTCCTGACATATCTGACATGTGCTTATTTATAGAATCAGGATGAAGTTTGAAAAATGTTTGAATTGGAAAGAACAATAAATTTTTACTACTTTACCTTATGCCCCTATATAACTATTTCTCTCCTCACCCCCTCCATTTTCTCTCTCTCTCATGCACATGCGTGCATACGCACAATACAGAATAACTTTCCTTTATGTCCTCAACTCAGATTTCTATTAAAAAGGCATTTATCAAGTATCCCCAATGTGCTAGCTATTAGGCTAATTCCCAGATATGCCAGGATGTTCCTAACACACAGAGTTTATAAAGCAGTGGTTAGCATTTGCATATGTAGAGTCTTATTTATTCATTGACAGCAATCCAGTCAGGCAGGTTTTCTTCATTTTTCATGGGTAAGTAACTAGATCAAGCACCCTTCAACAGTCAGGTGGCAGTGGGCTCCCAGCCCAAGTCCTCCTAGAGATACAAGTTTTGAGATGCACATTTTTTCCTGTTGATTTATTTACCATTCACATAAATGAAGAACTTAAACAGAAAATCATTTTTAAAGCCAAAAGTTTGTTCTGTTGGTTCTGTTCTTTTAATAATTTGTATAGAGGATTTTTTGATCTATGTGTCTAGAACATGGCATTTACTTGTATTCATTCATCTATTCATTTATTCATTCTACTTTTATTAAGTGCTTACCTGAGACAGGGTTTATAGCAAGATAAAAGGAATTGTAAGAACCATTGCTGAAGTTCAGACACTTGTTATGAAAAAAGTGGAGAAATAAATGAAATATGCATAACCCAGATGTCAGCCACTGCCACCCTGTTGTTAAAACCTAAATCAAGATGTGTTCTTTTTAAACCTTATAGTGAACAGTTGCCATTTGTTTGTTTTTTTATTGTTGGCCATGAAGCATTGATAACCTTCTTTTGGAAAAAATATCCTAATTTCTTCTCAGAACTTGTCATCATTTCTCAGTTATTTCAGTGTAAGGTAACTCCATCTCTGGCTTCAACTATGAGAATATAGCTCAGGTCTGACTAATTACAACATTTTATCCTTATACATATTGTCTGGTTCAGGGATAATAAGCATGCAAGTCAATTAAAAAAAAGTGATTCAAGCAACTTCTCTAGAGCTGTTGCAAGAGAATAGATAAGCTTTCCTGCTCAATTCAAACGTAAGAATTGTAACATGGCTGTTTTGCAATCTTGAGAAGTGAGCAAGTTTTGAAGAAATGGAAAGAGAAATAAGGTCCTGGTGACACTGTTTGTACCTATGATTTTAGCCGTGCTGAGATCAAGACTGTACATGATTTTTTAACTGTGATCTTAATTCAGTCTTTACTTTTCTTTCTTTTCCTTGTAATTTCCTTTATGTTTAGCCTCCAACCCATCAAACCCCCATATATGTATAAATATATAGTGGATATATTCAGTGGGATATGGGGCTCTAACTGAGGCCGGATATATTATGGCACCATAAGGCATTTAGTTTAAAACTATTTAGTAGATTGATTTTGCTATTCCCCCCACCCACCACACACATACACTGTGTGGTCTAGATGACCTTCTACCACGTTATATGTCCTATCCTTTTTTTTCTTCACCAACGCTCATCTCTGCTTTCTCTTAACCAAATTCTAATGCAGGTAGGGTTGCCTTATAAATAGAGACTGCTGAAAGGGAGGGATATGGGGAACAAGGGGAATTACGATTAGCACACATAATGTAGGGGGGATCATGGGGAAGGCAGTATAGCATAGAGAAGACAAGTAGTGACTCTATAGCATCTTACTACGCTGATGGACAGTGACTGTAATGGGGTATGTGGTGGGGACTTTATAATGAGGATAATCTAGTAACCACAATGTTGCTCATGGGATTGTATATTAATGATACCTAAATAAATAAATAAATAAATAAATAAATAAATAGAGATTGCTGAGTCAGATTTGCATTTCAAATAAACAACAAATAATTTTTTATTGATGTATGTCCAAGTTATTGGAAGGGACATAATTATAAATAACATCTATTTATTTGAAATTTAAATTTTCTTTTGAGCCCTGTATTTTTATTTCCTTAGTAGGGCAACTCTAATTGTAGAGCCATTTGTTATTTCCATCCAGCCCTTTCTCGAGAGCCTGCCTCCCTTATCAAAGTATTTTTCCAAATTGTTGTTTCCCTATTCTACTAGGTTAAAATATCTCATTTGGCTACAGAAGTGAAGTTAGTACATTACATGCATGTTAAATTAATGTTTTATTTCCCTTTGTTTTCAGATATAAAGTCTCTGGTAAATTGGGGAAGTAGGTGAGACCTACATCTAACTTCCCTTTTCCATTTTTCCCATCTCACCAACACTCCTTATACCCTCTTCTAGACCCCCTGTGCTCCCCAGCTCTCCCATTTCCCCAGCATCCAACCCATACATTCACCCTTCCTTTCAGCTTGTGTCCAGTGCTTTTCCAACTTCTCTTTTTTTGGCTATATCAAAACTCTTCTCAGAGACAAGATATTTTTAACTTATTTCAATCAAAATGGGATCGTACCATTTTCATTTCCATACCTGAAATTTGTCCAAGAAGATATTCATATCTTAGACTATGAATGATTTTCCCCTCAACCTGAGGTATTCATCTGCTACTATTAATTGATCCAGAAGTCTGAATATTTTCTTTTAAGCTGGTTTGGATTGGTGGTGGATCAACAACCTTTATTACCTTTGCCTTTTCTAGAAGTGGAATGTGCTGGCCTCCTCTTCTGATGTCTCATACATAGAAAATTTACTTCTCCAGCTCCCTCCTAAACCTAACCCTTCTCTGCAGTCAGCTACAAAACAAACAAACAAACAAATAAGCAGTCAAAAACTAACAAAACCTTTCTGATCCATCATCTCCTAAATATTTCAAATTTTTTTTGTTGGGGTTCTTATTTTCTTAGTGTTTGTGAGTTAAGTTTTTAGCTGAGAGTAGATCTGGCACATTCATCTTTTATACTGGTGAATGCTCTGTGAGATATTAATGAAAGTTTGCAGAAAATGATGTTTGTGATCTCTCACGCAGTGCAGTTCAGGGGACAGCATTTCACTTAACGATGGTGGCTTTCATGCCTCACACTTGTCTAATGCCTTTGCTTTGACATGCTTGCGGTGATATACAGGTTTCTTTCTTGACAGCTAAATATCCCCAGGAGCCAGGGGATAAAAGATTGATTAAAGATCAAGGCATGTCTTAAAGAAAGAATTTCAAATTTTCAAGAGAGACACTCATTCAGGAAGTGTTTACATGAATATACCTTTTTAGGGGAGTAAATATGCCTGAAGAATGTGTGACAATTGCCCAGGCTTAGCTAACTCATTTCCTGTAGACTTTTTACCATAAACATTTTAAAAGCATATCCCCTCCTTAAATCTCAAATCTATTGTGTTAAGTGGAAGGTGTTTACATTTTGTTCCTTTCTAGTGGATGTGGACTTGGCAGCATGGCAGTAACTCATCTGTTGGCATGAGCTTCCAATGACACATGGCCACTTGGTGTGCACGGATTATAATCCTCTCCCTGAAGCTTTGTGGAGGATGGTTCCCCATGTCAGGAATAAGGATAATTTGTTCTGAAAATGAATTACTATCATAGCTGTGTGTTTTGAGTGGTCTGTTATTAGGAAAGACCAGATTATCTGTATTCCTTTTTAATGTTCTCAGAGCTCTAACATGGACGTCTCCGGGGCTTGTGAATGAAGAGGTTTTTGTGGTATCAAGGTGACTTCAACCCTGATACTGGGAAGTGGTTTTGATTGATAAGTTTTTCATGACTGTTAGTCAAAAGAGAAAAAACAAATCCTAGTTTCAATGTGGTTTCTAGTGTTACAACTATTTCTTTTAAAGCAGTTTCCCACCTGGTAAAATTGATATAGTAAATATACATACCAATAATTTGACATATATTTCTATAAAAAACTTTCTGGATCATTCCAAAGTAGGCAAGGTTATCAAAGTATCGAGCCTGTAGAATCTCCTTTCTTCCTCATCCCCACCAATTCACACATCTTTGCCAATTTTAGGAGCCTAAAGATTTTATGCTCTCCCTCTTCCCAAAAACTTCTCTTAGAACAGCATTCTTAGATCATATACATCATTAATGCCATAGACATTTTACTATATGAGACTTTTTTGGGGGGTCATATGTCTTACATTTGAAAGGATAAGATTTAACATGTTATATTTTCTATAACAATTTGTACTTTAACAGATCCGAAGACCTAATTTGGTTTAGGTCAAAGCAATGATGTTCAAATTGCTGCATTTTAGGCATTGATACACTTGATATTACTCTTTGCTAATGATTCAGAAATCATGCCAACTGTGGGTAGAGGATGTTGGAAACCAGTCTACAAATGTGCAAGGACGACATTAGTATCCACTCCTGGAGGTCAGCCCGGAGAAGCTGCAACACTCATACCCCTCTTTCTGTGCTTTTCCAAACCCAAATTCTTTCTTTTTTTTTTTGCTCACTCATCTGCAGAAAATGCAATTTTGATGATATTTGTCATTACCTGTCCTTCTCCACATGATTTAATCTCTAATTAGATCTTTCTATCATACGGATGATATTGAATAAAGAATAATAAATCTTAAATTTCATTTGAACCCTCATCAGAACAAAAATCTTATAGATATTCTTCTCTTATTCTCCAATTTACTTATACATTCAACTGACATTCGTTGAGTCTGTAATGTGTGTCAGCTGTCAGGCATTGCTCTATGCCCCCAGGATGTAAAGGAAAGAAGAGAAAATCCATGCCCTTTGGCACAAACTTTCTACAGGATGAGTCATGCATAAAGAAGTATTTAAATATATGTAACTTTTGCAACATAAAAGATTCTGCAAGAAAATTAATCAATTTATTATTAAGCACATATCCACTTAGTATACATTAATGCAAGCTCTGTTCCATACTGAAAAGCTAAGAATAGCCTCTTTAAATTGTTTATGTCTAGAGTATGTACTAGAACTTAGTAGGCATCCAACTATTATCTTATGAAATATTTAATTTGCAAGACAGGGAAAGTGTTATTTTGCTTTACTGATTGAGGGATTGCTGCTTTCATCAAATACTGAGCACTATATATTCATTTGTTAAGTTATTTATTTAATAAATATCAAGTCTCAATATTCAGAAG
Source organism: Manis javanica (assembly GCF_040802235.1). Classification (NCBI taxonomy): domain Eukaryota; kingdom Metazoa; phylum Chordata; class Mammalia; order Pholidota; family Manidae; genus Manis; species Manis javanica. The sequence continues at coordinate 19,607,226 of NC_133163.1, read as the reverse complement.
AGAAGTGGTCAGCTGTTTCAGATGCTACTGAGAGAGCTGAAGATTGAAAAGTATACATTAGATATGATAATTTAGGGGCTCAAGGTGATCTTTGCTAAAACAAATTCAGTGGTATTGTGGAGACAGGAATCATACTGGAATGCAACATGTTTTAGGGAACAATGAGATATCTTTACCATCCTTCAGATTGATAGAAGTGCAAAGAGTGAGCCAAAACAAATATTGATGGAGAGACACATGAATTTCCCTTCACTGACATTAGGAGTATCAATTGACACAGCAACTTCATACTGCCTAATAGAGTTCAAGCTATGCACACATTTCAAATCCAAGGATTCCATTTTAGAATATAAAACAGAGAAATTTCTTAAGTATGTGCATAGGAAGACATACACAAAAATATTTATTGAAGGATCATTAGTAGAAAATGTTACCAAAAATGCATCTCAAAATACACTATTTAGCAAAAAAAGTAAGTTGCAGAATTATTTATGTCAAATTTTAAAAAAATATATAAAATAGATGCATGCATATTAATAGGGTAAGGATAGGCATGAATGTGATAATGTCAGTATCACAATGGTTCTTACAGGAGAGAGAAAGAGAAGATCTGGGAAGCAAACATAGTAGAACAAGAGATTTCACTGTATCTGAAATGTTTTATTTCTAAAAAAGAAGGAAGGAAGGAAGGAGGGAAGGAAGGAGGGAAGGAAGGAGAGGGATAGAGAAAAAGAGAAGTGGAAATAGAGAAGGAAAGAAAAACACAGAAACAAGGCCAATGAAATAATGCTGATAAAATGTGAAGATATAATAAAATTAGGTAGTTGGGTACATGAGTTAGAGATATACATATAGACCTATAGATGTATATATATGGAAAGTTATATATACATATATGTGTATGTGTATATATATAAAGTTCCATATATATATATATATATATTCATATACACACACACAGACATATGAAATGCAGAATTTGAGAAGGAAATCTTGTCTGCTCCATGAGGAAATGGCATTTTCAGGGATGGCTAAAGTGAAGATATAAATGAAACATTCAGAGAACTGGGGATATGGGGCAGGTGGCACACAAGTTACTACAGTATTTCTTGAGAATTCGGCCATTGTGATCACTCATGGCAGAGGTATTCACAAAACACCTTTGTCAGGGAAACCTGCCTGGAAAATGGCTGAAAGGCAAAGCAAAAAAGCAAAGAAAAGCAAAGCAACAGGACACATGCAGTTATTTTCTTTAACATGCTTTTGAATATTAAAATTAAAATAAATGATAGGAAGTGTTCTTAGGCAATTAACAGTCACAGACAGAAGGATCAAACCTTTTTAGCACATTTCTGATGACTGTTACAAGCTCATTCAGTGTGACTATCATTGTCCTTGTTTTTCCTGATCTAAAGGTGAAACACACCAGGTAAGGTTCAATTTAAGTAAAAAGCTGAAAGAACTTCTGTGAATTTCAGACATGTAGTACTTTTCCTTTTCTAAAACTTGAACATAAAACAATACATGTGTAGATATTGAACAAAATAATATGGCTGGTAGTCTGTGGGTATTATGGCATTCATAATTCATTAAAAGTACTATGTTATTATTCATATTCATTAAAAGTAGGCTTATATTTTTTAAAATTCTTATTCATTAAAAACAGACTTTTAATTGACCTATTTTGATAGGCTGTGATGTTGGTAGCCTTTTAATCAAGCTATTTGATCATAATTCTTTACTTTCCTAAGCTCAGTTGAGTCTTTAGGAAAATCCACTCTGAAAATATTCATAAACAGATAAAATGGAAATCTATTAGTTCTGGAAAGCCACTGACCTAGAAGATTATCTATATTATTTCTTGATCTGTCTCATATATCTGAATTACTCCACGAAGTGGGGATAGTGGTAACATGCTACTAGCTATAATTTATTGAATGTTAGGCTAAAAGCATGGCTTACAGTATCTTACTGAATCTTCATAAACTTACCAGGCATATACAGTTGTTCCAGTCCACAGAGGAGGCAAAAAGAGATATGAGCACATTCCCAAAGTGGCACAACTAGTAAGACTCAGAGGTGGGATTTTAACCCATGTCTTTCTGAGGCTGAACCCAAACTTGATGTTATTCTATACTCTTTTTTCTCTATAGTCCTTTTTATTCTCAGAAGAAAGATCAGTAAAGGATAACTATCCAACCTTCTATGTAGTTAATCACTTCCTAGAAACTGTTCTCACTGACCATCGCAGGATTCAGAGGTAAAGTTATGTGCCCTGCTAGAAAATCATACTGATTGAATTGTCTGATAATCTGTAAGGAAAATGAGAATAGTACACTATCTTCTCTCCCTGGCTCTACTTTCTTCTTTACAATCATTTTGATATTGCTTTGTAAGAATTCCTTGTTCTGTAGGTATTGTTGTAATCATTAGCTAAAAGTAATACAATTATAACTGAACCCCTAATAAGAAAATCTTAATAGTCCCAATATCAAGGGAACTTTTCCAGGAACACCAGTCTATGAAAACAATGTCCCAGTGGACATGGTTAAGGGCAAATTCTGTTAGACAATTAAAAACTGAACAAAACCTAAGTATGAGGATTTCTTTCCCAGTGTCTCTATGAATATGAATTGGTGGCCCATTAAGTGTTTCTTTCTTTTTAATTTCTATAAATTGACAACGCAGGCAGAACCATAGTATCACCAACAGAAATCTAATGGTGCACATACTTAGCTCTCCTACACAACCATTGTAAGATTTTCTCAGAGCTTAATTTCTTCATAAAATGCTTAACTTGTATTATAGCTATGCTCTTAATTTAGATCCTCCTGTGTAGATTCTGTGCTGGGAAGGCTGTGTTGAGAAGGCAGAAAAGTTAGAGAAAAGCATGACAGAAGGTTTTAGCAGCTATTTTTAGATTCCTGTCTTATACACAAACCACTCAGAATCCCCAAATAAAAAGTTATCTAACAAGAAATGATATTATAGCTATGCCCAGATATTTCACTTCTGGGAACCTGGGGAAAGAAGACAATTTTGTCCAAAGTAACAGTGACTGCAAAAATAAGATCAAGAGCTAGAGCTGCTAATAACAAACCTCTCCTAAGTGGATTCCAGATGTCAGTCATTGTAATTCAGTTGTGGCCAAAGGCAATTAATCTGCTAACAAGAGTGAGTAGTGAACGGTTCTTTATATCTAAAACAGACACATGATCTATCCCTTACAACTGCAGTAGAAGTCAAGTAATCATAGTATTAGTAATAATAATGACATTCACCCAGGATATTTTTAAATGGAAAGCAAATGTGTCAGGTCTAAAAATATTGTCTTTAATAAGTGTAATCTTCTGGGATTAGATGGGAATACTCAAAATGCATGATTCTACAGCCTGGAGATTTACTATTGATTATGCTTTTTAATCTTCTGAGGCCCATTTTCTTTGGAGTACTCTGTCTGTGCCTTAACTTTTGGCCCCAGAGTGTTGTAAATGTTGTGAAGGGAGTACTTTATTTGATTTGGGAAAAATAGAAACCATTGCTCTTCTTGTGATTTGTAAGCATTAATTTTTACAGCTTGCTTGGGAGAGTGACTCAGCTTTTGGTTTAATTATGTCTATTTTATGAGCTGCTGCAATGGGGAAACATGTGTTCTGGTTAGAGATATCTGTATAATGAGTTAACCTTTTTGTAAAATGTATTCTGAGATAATACTCTTATCTTGAACTAGTATCTGGGTCCATACATTGACTCAATGAGATAACAATAAAGGGCAATAACATGAAAAAAATATGGCAAAAACTATGCCTCAGTAAAAATAATGCTTTCTAACTGTTTAGCAATTGTATAGTTTTATTTTTGTCGAATGACTAATTTCCCAAGCTCATTAATGTTTCACTATGGACAATGTTCATATCCCCCCAATTCATATGTTGAAATCATAACTCTCAATATGGTGGTGTTTGGAGATGGAGCCTTTGAGAAGTAGTTAATGTTTCATTAGGTCATTAGGGTAGATACCTCAAGATAGAAATAGATCTTTTAAGAAGCCCTTTTAAGAACTTAGAGAAGCCAGAGAGCATTCTCTGCCCTTCCTGAGCATGCCCCAAGGAAAGGCCATGTGAGCGCACGGGCAGGAGGGGGCCATCTGCAAGCTGGGAGAAGAGCTCTCACCAGACCCTGACCTGCTGGTACTGAATCTCAGGTGTACCGCCTCTAAACTGTCAGAAAATTAAGTTTCTGTTGTTTAAGCCACCTGTCTAGGACATTTTGTTATGGAAGCCTGAGAAGACTAAGATGTGTCTTTGAATGGATAAAAAGAACTAAAAAACTATGTATTTAAATTTTTGTCTCGCAGATAATCTCAACTGAGTTCACTTGCCAGGGGATGCTCAGAGGTCACTTTTTACCTCCATATCTTTCATCCTCCCCTCACCCTGACCACTCACTTGCCTGCTGATGCTTCGAGTCTCTGAAATGCTATTTTTTTCCAGATCTCAGGAGTTTTAGTATATAATAAACTCATAAGAAGCCTTTATACTTAGATAATTTAGATGTGCTTTCTTAGATGCAAAAAGAAGCAATTATGTAATTGTGGCTGCCATAAAGCTATCTGCCTGGCCCAAGAGATATTATAAAGTATATCTAAGTGTTGAGTACTCGTCCTGAAAATCTCAACTACAGATGTATGCCTATGATTTTGAATGCATACCTCTGAGCCTTTGCTACGAGATTATGAAAAATGGGTCTCAATGAAATAAAGAATAACATCAAAGCCCAGATTCACTCAGAAATCTTAGCTATTGGGTAAATGACTTTCCTTAAGAAGGACAAATAAGAGACTATTGCCCAAGTTGAACAATGTCCATTCAAGTAACAGGATGGAGGCAGAAAAATCTGTAGAAATAATGATGGGAGGTGGGGGTCGTTTCCCTTAAAACATCAAGAAATAAGAGTTGCTTCTGAATGCAAACATGTACTCTTATCTCTTATTAAGAACATTTTAAAGAGCAATCATATTGAGGTACTTTGCCTGAACCCATGTAATTTCATGGTATTAGAACTTATGGTTATTTTAGGAGTTCATGATTAATATAATAATATATGTGGACTGGACTCAAAGTGAAAGATCAAAATGACATTTTCCACTAGCAAATATAAATTGTTGTTTCTACTACAAACCACAGAACAGCTTAATGTTAATAATATTAGTGAGTATTGAAAACATGCTTATTTTAGAGAGAAGGTCAAATAATACATGTACTAGAATCAAACTGATTTTAAACATTAATCTCACTAGCCTAATCAATGGTAGGAGAAAGGGCAACATAATTTTATTTAAGCAGAGAAAAACTGGTCTAATTTATAATCATTAATGCTGAAATTATGAACAATAATGGAACATGTTGATAAGTAACAATGGACCATAGTGAAAGAGCAATAATTTTAATAAAATACATTAGACCAATGGTATCAATAGCATTTATGCAGCTGTTGAATTACTTATTTTTATTAAATTTCATTTTATAAGGAACAGAGAGGATATTTACTATTAGAGCTTTTATTTAAATAGAATCCATTTCTTATGGAACTATAGGTAACTAGATTGTTTTTTGAAACTTGAGAAATGAATGAATCATTTAATCATTTACTATTCATTTGTAAAACATTAAATGATCAGCTGATTTTTAGAAGCCTCCTCAACAAATAATTATGAAATTAAAACTGATGAATGGTAGCAATAGGAGATATTTATCTTATTTGTGAAATCTTCTAAAGGGCAAGAACATCATGAGTATATGGAATTATTTTGTTAATTATGCAGTAAAAGTTGACACTATGAAAAAAATAACACAATGTATTATTAGTGCAGTACAAGACACAGCCAAATCCATGGTAATTCCCCTAGAGTAAATGATCTGTGCATGACTAGTGTAAATGGACAATAATGTCATTAACTGCATGAACATTTGTCAAGGGGACAACCAATTCCTGTAGTTACGGCTCTACAGTTACTTGCATCCTAGACTCACATATTAAGCAGTGACATAAAGGTTCCAGATGAAAGAAACAGGTTAAGTTGAACTTAACTGCATTTCCTTAAGCTTTGTTGTTTGCAACAGCATATTCTTTATTATTTTGTCCAATCATATTTTATGTACCTCACACAATAAGTGTTGCATCATTTCTTACAGATAGGTAACTTAATGTCATAGATTTCAATAATAGTAATTCCTTTTTTAGTAGCCAATTTTAAAAAGTCTATTTTTAAGATCATTGTAGTTACATGTCCAAAGTAAGACAAAATTGACCCTTTAAGTTGTATGTTTTGAGATCGTATCTGTTTTCTGTATGTATGTTATTAGTAATAAATTTATTTTGGCTGTTCTGGAACAAGAGAGAACATTTAATCTACAAACTCTTTGATCCTATGTTTCATTTGCCACATTTATCATGTCTTCCTCTGTGATTTCAAAGAAGAACTTCTCACAGGTGGCATAAAGAGCAGCATAAAGTAACTAGAACTATAAAAGGAAATGCTCACTTGATGAGATGCTAACTTTTAGCTTGTACTTTATTTTAATCTGAAATCACTTAACTTATAAAAAATGAACATTTTTTAGCATAAAATTAAAAATTTTATTTGGTCAAAATTGTGTTGCAAAACACTTTAGGAGCAGATTGTACAATCTCTTAGTTTCACAAATTGGAACACTTAGCTTCTTAATCACTATACATCTTTTTAGCATCTTGTGAACTTTGCACATCCTAGAAGATATAAACCACACCAATTAATAGGAAATCACTTTGAGTGATATGAAAAGCACTCGAATTGCAGCCTGCACTAAAAATGGCACAATATGTTTAAGCCTTAAAATTTGAGATCTACAGCCTGAGGGAATATTTAATAAAGTTATGCAGAGAGACATTCATGTTGACCCAACAGAAAATCATTTTTAGTTTATACCCAATATGGGAATTACAGTGTTAATCAAAGAAAAACTCAGACACTGAACAGAATATAAATGGTATACAAATAGAAGCTGTTTATGGCATAACAAGAAATTAATGGAAGGCATTCACCAGAGAACACTGGGAGAACAGGAGAACAATCTCTTTATATATATGATATACTGTTAAAGACCTAATTAAAAATTGGAAATTTGGGCATCAGGTTCAAGATGGTAGACTGAACACACATCAACTTTCCTTTGTCCCAAATGAAATCACAGCAAATATGTATTAAAGAGAACATCTAGTGTAATGCACAGAATGAAAGGTAAATACCACTAGCAGAGAAGGGATAGAGTTTAATCAATGACAACCTGAATAGAGAAAATTACAGCCCAGAAAATTATTGGAAAATTCTTCACTGTCCAAAAAAGTCTTGCTAGGCTCCAAACTTATGTTCCTATGTTGTTATGTTCCTCTGTTGGCAGGTATGGAGAACAGCTTTATATATTTTATATATATATATATATAATTACATATTATAAAAATTTGTTGTATATAATTATATACAAATATAAAAATACATAAAATATTTACATATATTCATAATATATACATATGTTTCTCAAAGAAAGTACTCATTAGCTATTGGGTTGATTCTGGTGTCTAGCAAACAGCTGGGCCACATGACTCTAACCAAACCCTCTCCCCACTATAATTTTAAATCTTCCCAGTGACTATGGTGTTATTTGACACTAGGCTAAACATATTCTAAAGATACTGAATTGGTTAAGGCTAGGAATTCCTTTTGGTTTTTCTCTGAAACATCAAAAGAAAGCCTTCATGCCTTGATTTATATCCACGAATCTGAAAGTGAGAACTGCTGTCACGAAACCCCATCTCCACCATAAATCAAATTCTTCACAATTATAATGGACAAATATTTGACAATGACAACAGAATAAGGGAAAGACTCTGTAATTAACACAAGGGATAATGAGCCACAGAGACAAAAAGTTATTAAATAACATCAAAGGTATTTTAAAAAATTCCTAGCAAACCTTGCAGAAAGATTCAAGATGATGTTTACTCACTAAGTCATTATCAGTATAGCATGCTGCTATGAAAGATGATAAAATAAAATGAGTATGTTATTGGAAATTAAAAATGTATTTGTATATAGAAAAATTCATTTAATGGTTAAAAAAGATAAGGTTCAGGAAATAGCCCAAATTATATTTTACAAATTAAAATACTTTCTTTTTCTAACCATGATGGAATAACAGGAACAGATTTGATGTTGAACAAGATCGGAGATGTGGATGCTGAATGATTCCAGTTCACCCAGGATAATGAGGTTTTAAATTCTGACAAGTCCAAGTGGAGAGTCATCGGTGATCACTCAGAGTATGGATTTGGTAGAGATTCTAGTCCATATTTCAGTAGCGGGTCTCAACCTTCTCTAGAATAAAAGTATGTTAAGTCTGTCTAATAAAGCTTAAAACTTCAAAAGAACAAATTGAGTCACAAATGTTACAGACTGAATGTTTGCATTCCCTCAAAATTTACAGGTTGAAATCTAATCCCCAGAGTGAGAACATGTGATGGTGGATTCTTTGGGAGGTAATTAGATCATGAGGGTGGAACCCGAAGTATGCATTTAGTAGGGATCCTAAGTGAGTTTAATGCCCTTAGAAGAGATGAGAAGAGCTAGATGGCTCTCTTTCCACCAAGTGAGGACGCAAGAAGAAGACAGCTATCTGCAACCAGAAAGAGAGCTCTTATAAGACACCGGATCAGCTCACACTCTGATTGTGGCCTTCCCAGCCTCCAGAATTGTGAAAAATGAATTTTTGTTGATGAATCCCCAGTTTATGTTATTCTGTTATAGCAGCTGCAGCTAAGACAAAAAGTAACAACATCCTACCAGAACATTTTTTTCTTAAGTCTCTTTAAAGAATGAAGAAAATTTAATAACTATGCATTTTGTAGTGTCAAAGCGGTAAATTCATCAAGAAAACAGATATAATCCTAAAAGTGGCTGTATGCAATGACAAGACTTCAAAATACCTGTAAATAATGACTGAAAAACTGTAAAGAGAAATATATAAATACAATGAATATATTTAAGGATTTTCACAGTTCTATTTTATTATTTAACATAACAAGTTGATCCAAAAATACAACCATATACATAACTGACATTTATATGAACACCCAATAAAAGCAGACATTGTTGAAGAACACATGGAATTTTCACCAAGATAGAACGTATGTTGGGCTCTTGTATAAATCAGGGTTCTCCAGAGAACAAAACCCAAAGGACGTGTGTAGGAGGAGGAAAACAAAAGAGCAGAGATTTCATGGAATTGGCTCACGGGCTTGTGGAGGCTGCCAAGTCCAGAATCTTAGGGTAGGCAGTAGGCTAATCAACCAGTCAACCAGCTGAAGAACTGATGTTGCAGTTTGGTCTGAAGGCCATCTGAACAATTCATTCTTCCTCTGGAGAAGTTAATCTTTGTTCTATTAATACCTTTAACTGATTGATTGGATGAGTTCCATCCACAATATCCACAATATGGAGGACTATCTGCTGTGCTCAAAGTCTATGAATTTAAATGCTAATTTCAGCCTAAAAACAAAACGAACCAAATCAAACCAAAACAAAAAAAAAAAACCTTCACAGAAACATCTAGAATAATGTTTGACCAAATATCTAGGTACCATGGCCTAGCCAACTGACACAGAAATTAATCTTTACAGCCATAAAACAAATTAACATATCTAAAAAGATTGATACCTTAGAGTATATTACTAAGTAGAATGTAATTAAATTATAACTAAATAACAAAAATATCTGAAAAACACAAAATATTTGGGAATTAAACACTGTATTTCTAAATAATCCCTGAGTCAAAAAGAAAGCAAAAAAGAAAGTATCTTGAAGTGCTTAACAGTGAATTTACATAATATTAAAAATTTTATGGTGCAGTTAAAGTAGTGACTAAAAGGAAATTTATAGCTAAATACTAATACTAGGAAACTAAGTTCTAAAATCGATGGTTTCAGTGTTCATCTAAAGAAGATAGACAAATATTAGCAAACAAATCCAATATGAATGGAAAGAAAGGAATCATAAACATAGGAGAATAAATCAACAGAATAGAAAACAGACAAACTATATTAAGGAAAAAAATCAATGAAACCAAAAGCAGATTTTTAAAATAAAGGTCAAGAGCATTAAGAAATCTCTGTCAAGATGGATCAGAAACTGTAAGTTACCAATATTAGGAATAAAAGGAGAGACATCATGATAGATCCCACAGATATTAAAGGATCATAAGGTACTATCATGGGCAAATTTATGCTAACAAATTTAAGTGAAATGTATACATTTCATGACAGACACAAATTACACAAATTGACTTAAAAAAATCTGAATGGAATTGTATCCATTGTATCCAGTGAGGAATTTAAATTTTTAATTTCAACATTTCCACAAAGAAGACTTCACTTTTTAATTCTATCAAACTAATACTTACCCACTTTTCAGAAATAGAAGGAGAAAGATTTACCAACTCCTTGATAAGGTAGGAATTATCCTAATACAAAACAGTCTTCCTATCTCAGAAGTTTATTTATAGAAATCCCAATATTGTTGCATTTAGAACAGAGCTTAGAGTAATTGGATCAAAATAACCTTTTAAACTAAGAGTATAGTTAATAGTCTGCAAGAAGATATGTGTTTCTCTAATTTAGAAAAGTAAAACAGTAGAACATACAAGTAAAATATTATTGATCAAATGTCAAATTTAAAAGTAGATTAGAAAATTAAGTTCCAAATTTTAAAATATCAAAAATAATGTTTCTCAATTTTTTGCATTATCACCACCTATGGAGCAATTTTAGATGTATTTTTTTCTTAATTCCCCTTCCTAAAATTTTACTATCAGAGATATACCATTTATTTGTTTATATAATATATCTGTACTACATGAAATAAATAAAGAATTTGATCCTCTCAAAAAACAATTTTTCCTCCTTTGGGGACAATACTGTATTAAAAGGTATGATCTATAATAGGACATGATTTTAAGTTATTAACAGCATTCAAAAAACATAATCCAGTAGAACATGAAGAGATATTTGAATCATTTTAATTTAAGTGGGAAATATTTTTATACAATATTCATTTCCTTTTCAGTAGGTCCCACTGCACCTTGGTTATGAAGTATGTCATGAAGAAATGGACATAAATGTGACCCTGGCATGGCAGTGCTAATTTCTTCTTCATACCTAGAGAGAGTTAAAAAAAGACAGCTGTACAACTGGGTTTGGAAGTTACATATCTGATTATCTTGTAATAACAAAATAGAAAAAAAGTTTAACCTTAAAATAACTTCAAAAATTGAGGAATTTCCTGCAATTAGTTATTAGGTCTTTAATGCAAGTTATGAACATCAAGATCATCAGAGACCATGGACAAGGACTGCCTCTGTTATCCGAACTGATGATTAAAACTGAAGATTCTTGGATCTCTCTTCAGATCTAATGTATTAAGGTCCCTTCAACAATGGACCTCAAAATCTGCATTAAAAACATCTTCAGTAAACTATTTACATTCCAATCTTGTGAGCAAATGCTAGAATTGGAAAAAATATTTCCAGCTACATCTGGCTCAAGATTTATGAATTCTGAGTGAGAAATAAAGGGACACTTCTAGAAGAACACTGCAGTGTAGTAGGTATTATTTGTGCATAGCATTTTGCACATATTCATGTTGAAGGAAGGTATTATGTCATGGCATGTGTTAAATCCACCAGGCTACTGCATCCACTCAGAAGACCAGCAGTCTTGAAGTTTATGCAAATTTAACTTCCCCAGGCTTGCATCCACTGCACAAAGAGTAAGCTCAATTACTCACTTGATAACCATGGATTGGACACGAAGTACATACCAATTCTTATCCTGGTTACAAAAAATGTCACAAATAGCCATGGGGAAAGATCATTTTTTAAATATAAGGTACACTGCTATTCACTAGCTAATCAAATCAGGCTTTTTTCCCAAGAGGTAAAAGCTAAAGATTGATTTTGAAACAGTCTTCAGTAAATGGTGCAATCCTGGGTTGTTACAGAAAAAGGAGCATCTCCCTTTGGTTTCCTCTTTACCCTGGGTGGAATAATTAAAATTTTAGGTAGAGATTGAGGGGCACATTAAGATACTCCTGGAGAACAAGAGAAGCTAATAAGAATGAATATTCTCTGGAGTAAGAAATAGAAAGAAATATATTGATGATATTGTCTTTCCCCACAATTGAGGGATAAGACTGAATGCTTCTCCAAGTGTTGTGGGTAAGACTGCCTAAAGCTAGTTGTGTTGCTATATTGTGCCAAAAAATGAAATGTCTGCTTCAGGAAAGAAAGAACTGAAATCTCATAGGGATAACTACAATTTTGCTGATGTTCCATTTGAATGGTTAGGTGAATTTATGAAATATTTTGGTTGATTTCTTCACTATTATGTGATTTAAACATCAAGTATACAGAATGAAATACTAGTTCCTGAGTGCAAAGTTTCCCAGTGTTTCACCTCAGTGTTTAGACATTACAGTTGATATGATGAGATTCTATTATCTTATTTTTTATATGGTTTTATTTTGTATGTTAAAAAATTCACTTATTACGGGATCCTTTGACAGCTTTGTTTGTTATTCGTTGGTGTGAACAGAAATTCTGGCATTTTTAAACTTGTACCTTTCCCAGGAGTTGTCTGGGGCTTTTAAAGCAGAACCTTTTATCTTGAGGGGCCAGAAATACACTAAATCCTGCATTTCATTTAAGGCTCTGGGGTTTAAAATAAAATGTGAGACTCTTATTTCTAGGGAGGTTCTCAGCATGAGCAAAATTTAGTAATAATAACTTAGAATGAATGAACTGCAGAGGGTTCCAAAGCTTAGCATAAATAGGCATGCACAATCTTGAATACTTATTCTAACTTCTTTATTTTGGAAATGTCCCAAGAACAGTCTCCCCTGGGACTTACTAGCATTTACTAACTCAGTAGTGGTGAGAAAAATCATGAGACTCTGATTGCCATGTGACTTTCTTAGCTGTTTGCCTATATTGTCGTCACCACAAAGTTTTCCAGTGCGTTTTCAGTTCACAGTAACACAGGTATCAAGTTTGCTCATGATGCTGAAAATAATTCAACAGTCTTTGTAAATTTATTTCCACTAATACGATGTGTTGTAAACTACATTTCTTTTTACCATACCTGCCTTCTCAGTAGGAACTGTTCTGTCAGATATCCAACAAAATCATTTTTTAATCACATTTGCAATGCTTTCCTGTAGATGGGGAATAGGACACATTGGGCTGATTGACTGCAAGGTGAAGGAGAAAATCAAGAGTCTACCTCCCTTACAGCAACCATGGGGTATATTCCTTCCCTAATGATATTTTCAGATTGTTCTGCACTTATAAATCATACTGGTTCACACCAGGCATATGCACTGTAGCCTTCCTCCAACCAATGAAACATTCTTCTCCATATGCACTCAATAACCCAGCAACTTAACTATTCTATTTCTGCTTGGTAACCTGTTTGTTGAGTGAAAAAAAACTCAAAGATTCCCTTTGCAAAGGACCTCTTTGGTAATATAACATTTGTGTTAGATGTGATACTGTCAACAGTTTATGGAAAGATAAATCTTTTTGTATGTTAGCTTACGTTCAGAAATATGAGAGTGAAAGAGAAACAGAGAGTGAGAGAGAAAGGATATAGAGAATAAAACATACCTGGCAAAGTTTGACTCTAAAATTTAGCATATGAAAGACTTGAACTTAGTAAAAGCAAAAGAGAAAAAAAGGAACTCTTTTGCTAAAAAACAAAATTATTATCCTAGACACTTAGTCTGTACTGACATTGCTACATTTTGGTATTTTGTGGAAGAGAACTAATAATCTAATGGTTTCAGAAGGCCGGCTCTTCCCCGGACATGATGACCAAAGGAGTGAGAAGGCAAATAAAATCCAAGGAGGAGGATAACAGGTTTAGGAAGCATTGAGCCTTATGAAACCAGGAACCCCAGAGAGGAGACAAAACACTGCAGTCCATGGCAGGAGGAGCATACTACAGTCATGGTTTTTATTATTTTTTCATAACATTTTGATATTTTAAATTCTAAAGAATATTGAGGTTCATTAGTGAGCAACTGAAGTTCACAACAAAGAAGAAAGCGAATACTATGTAACTCACATATCTACTGTTGGATACCGGAAGAGTTATATCTAATTTCAGAAAAACACAATGGAATTAAGGGTTAATTAAAATCCAAGCTTCAGTTTTACAAAGATATTTATTTATGTGATGGATTCCCATGTCCCTTTGGAAATACGTAACAGCCTTTGCAATTATATCATAATGGCTTCTTTTTATTGAAGTACAGCATCATGGCTTTTAATATTTATAATTCTTCTAATTTCAGCACCACTAGAGAAATATAGATTTAGGAGCAGAAAATAACATCAAACTGTACTGCTGACCCATACATAGATTAGACTTTACAAATTAATGGATCATTCACTATGATTCTACAGTAAGTAATAATTTGTTATGTATCTACGCAGACAGTGAAAGCTGATTGGGAAAATTAATTATGTTGCAGTTGTTCATTGTCTGTTACCATGACACCCTATACAGTACTATATGGAAAGCAGGGATTTACAAAATTTATATTCTTTATTGGAGTGAACATATATTATTACAAGTTGGTAAAGAATAAAACTTTGATATATATTTGTTGTTAAATTATTTCTCCAAGAATACATTTCTCATCTTAAAAACTATGTTATACTTACACATCTAACCAAGATGGAAAAATTTTATAGGTTTGCCTTCCTGCCTGAAACAACAAAAAAAAGACAAAATTATGAAACAGTGGTTTTCAGCAATACGACAGTTCTTCAAAATGCAAATTAATTGAGAGTGATGGAAATAAGATAATCTATCATTTGCCTAGGTTTAGGGGATGTAAGGATATCTATGTATGCTAAAATTTATCAAATTCTATGTTTTAAATATGTGTAGTTCTATGAACCTATATTTTTGAATAAGGAGATTCCAAAGAAGTATAATTTTACATATATTACAGTAATAAGAATTTTTTTAATTAAGAAATTTTAACAGAAGTAATAAAGAGAAAGACAGACTGAATATAGACAGAATCAATACTGTGGTGTTAGTGATTTTTTAAATGATATTTTAGAAGAAATGGTATAATTGTCTTATCTACTTTTGCACTTAAAATCAATAATACAGGGGGGAAAACTAAATGTTTGACCTTGTCTCCTTTTGGGTTTTATGAACTCCTTATGATCTAAGACCATTCAATGTTAATTTGATCATTTTCACTGTGGGCCAAACAGGTAGCATACTCTGTTTTGTGGGGTAGGGGTCATGCGACTTGCCAGAGTAGCAGCAAGAAAGACATCTAAGCGAACCATGACACAGTGCAGAATGAAACACCTACTAATAGATGTACCTTTTCCTCTTTAAAATGTGCTAAAGCAGTGCAGATATAGGGCCCATGAATTCTGAAATGAAGCAAGAAACAGCACGGGGACAGGGAGTTTCACAGACAGATGTGAGGGAATTTACGCATACACAGGGATGGGCTCTGGTACACACACACGCACACATACACATAAAGGCTCGTGAGTCTCTGCACCCGCCTCGTATTAGGAGCTGCCGTCCCTGCTAGGCAGCTGCCAGTCTCCATTTATTCTTGCCTTATGCATTTTTAAATAGTTGCTGAGTAGAAAAGGCTAATGCCTAAGCTCCAGCTGGGTGTTCTTTATTAGCTGAACTTTGGAATAAAATACAGAAAAGGAGCTGAAGTGTACTTCAAGCCAACTCCTTAAATTATGTGGGCACGAAATACTTCAAAAATCATAGCAGTTCAAACTACACGTAGCAATAACTCACCAAGTCAGGTTTTTAATCACCTCAAAAACTTGAATCAACACTGAATGCTATCAAAAGCAAAATGAATGTGCATCAATCACAGAATATTTTAGTCACATGGCATCTTTCATCCCAGAAAAGTTCACAACCTCTCGGTCTGTTTCTCATCACATTTAACCTGAGGAAACAGGATAGCAAGTAGCTTTGAAGAGATTGAATGGAAAAGAAGGGTGAGTGTTTAATTTAGACAGAAATATTCAATAGTTGCAGAAAGCAAGCACTTTATTTTATTTAGTCTCATTTCTTAAGTTGCTTTGTGCTATTTTCTCCCGAGTCACGAAAAGTGGACAACTCATTTATATTTGCATTAATATCCTGGGCTAAAAATAAGTCTCCATAGGAACTTCTAATACCCACCTAATAAGAGACTCATTATTCAAAAATGTGGTAGTTTTGTAATGAAAAATGTTTGAATATATTTATTATTATTGAATAACTGGTTTATTAATATCCCTGACAAGTACAATTATAGAAAAGCAAACACACAGAACTATTCACCTTTGGCATTGATTATTTAGACTAAATAGACCAGAACTTTTCCTGTTCTTCAAACTAAGATATTGGTAAAATATCCTCCACCTCTTCCTGTCCTTATGGAAGAACTGAAGCCATAACAGAAAGGTGGTGTTTTCCATTTTCTATCAAAAACTATTATAAGTCAACTTCTTAAAAGAAAAAAAGCAATTTTCAAACCATGGTCCCTGGACCCTTGTTCTCTCGAAGATTTCTTCCAAGGCTTCTGCAAATACTGTATTTTCCTCCTAAGAATCAAGCTCTCTGAGGAGTTTCTGAAATACTTTCATTGCTTTGATATAATTGTGAATTATTTTTTAAGATTTAATTGAAAGAAAGTGTAAAGAAGTTGTGAAACTATTCTATTAAGAGAAAGATGCATGAAACTTTGAGAGAAAGAAAGGATAAATTCATCTGACACAGATTAAGGAGATTTAAAATATGTGTTTAATAAATTATCTCTAAGATAATTAACCCACTCTTCTTTATCCTCTGTCATTCTGAGTGAGACTTGGTTTGAACAAACTGCTTTTTGTCTAAAAGCAGGGTTGAAGCTATGATTTTATAGTAAATTCAGGGATAAAACAAGATTGGCTTTCATTCATTATAAAATATTAAAGGGACCCTTCCTCTGATTTAGGTCCCAAACTAGGACTGACTCTGTCTGTTTTCTAGTGTATCTCAGGCTATATAGAAAAATATAAACATAGCACAGCTGTAATTGGGCAATCATTCAGGCATGGTGAACTGTATCTCTGATTTTGAAGTCAAACTTGACTTTTATTTCAGACCCTTGTTCCCCTGCTGGGGCGGTAACATCATAGTGCTTTTCCGCCTTCCCCCACCCTACAGCAGTGTTTGCTGGGCTTCTGTTTTCCTTTGGTGACTCACACATGGCCGAGGTGCTGAAGAAGGGCAGGCCCATAAGTCACTCCATGTTTCATCCATCTCCACCGGCACTTGAGGAAACAATTCCTGTATCAAAATTTTTCCACACAGGTTTTGTGAAATTGTCCCTTCTTGCTGTTCTCAAGGACTCATTTGATAAAGCAACTTTTCCTGCTCATTACATGTCCCTCTCCAGTGCACTCAGGGTTTGGTTTATGCTCCTTAAACACCGGAAAGATTAGCTGCTAAGTGGGAATAAAGGTTAAGGGGCAGGGCTAGGAAGTAAAAGTAACAGATGAAGTAAGTAGCAATTTGCTAATTATTTTATTCATATTATTCCAACCCAAGGAACTGCAGTCCAGTGAGATAAGAGCTAAAAAAACAAAAGCGGTCAGCACAGGGCAGCACATACACAAAAAAGAGATCAGTTGTCGGGGGACAGAGGAGGAAAGCAGTGCTCAGAATAAGCTTCCTAGAGGAATATTGAGTGTCCACTGATTTCTGCTGATTCTGTAGCTTCTACTCTATTTCCCTTGGTTTGATGCCCCTGTATGAGACATTATTGCCAAAACTTTTCAGCAGAGGAGTTCACCTTTAGAACAAAGTCTAGGCTCTTACCCTGTCTAATATAGAAGGTCTAAAGTATTATCATATCTTCTTGAAAAATGTCCTCATGGATTAGTCTACTGATATGGCAAGGTTAGCTAGAACATGGGCATTGCAATAAGATACATATGGTGGCCTGAAATATTAACTAACTGTTGTCCAGTAATTGGAGAATCTAACATAAGTTCATTAGTTTCCCTGAGATTCAACTTCCTCATCTATAAAGTTCAGAGGAGAATAAAAAATGGTAGAATGGTTGTTAAGACTCTATATGAAAAAACTTAATATATTGCCTAATATAATCCAAAAAAATGATACTTTAGTATTGTGGATAGTAATGATGATAAGAAAAATAATACCTCACTAATCAGAAGATACTCCATGAATGTGAATCATATTGGGCATTACAGATTTTTAAAGAAAACACAATTAATCATATGATTTTATAGTATCATAAAATCATAAAACTGGGGAGAATCCAAATCTCTCATATTTAGTAGTAATTCTAATAATTAATAGGCTTTTTGTTTCATAATTCTGAGTAATCCGAAACTTTAAGAGCAGAATGAATAAGCTATTTTTCACTTTTGGAAAGTTGACATTTAGCCTTTTAGTGGAATGATCAGTAAAAATGTAATTATGTTGAATTTAGAGGATAAAAAATAACAGATTTTCCTTTTCTAGATGATACATACTTCAGCATTTCTACTCAGAATAATTTAAAATTATACATAGAACATGTATTTAATAACAAAATACAAACATTAATTTGTCAATATTCCGTTGCAGAATTTTGTTGTTTCTACTCTTTGTACAGGCTACTTTATGACAGGAAAAAAATGCCAATATTTTTTACTCTCTATAAAAACCAATAATAATTTTTTAAGTTAAGGTATCATTGACATACAATCTTATGAAGGTTTCACATAACAATATTATGGTTTCAACATTCACCCATATTATCAAATCCCCACCTCCACCCCATTGCAGTCACTGTCCATCAGTGTAGTAAGATGCTATAGAGCCATTACTTGTCTTCTCCATGCTATACTGCTTTCCCCATGACCTACCTATATTGTGAGTTATAATTATAATTCCCCTTAATCCCCTACCCCTTTCCCACCCACCCTCCCCACCCCCTTTCCTTTGGTAACTGCTAGTTCCTTCCTGGAGTCTGTGAGCTGTTGCTGTTTTGTTTCTTCAGTTTTGTTTTGCTGTGATACTCCATAAATGAGTGAAATCATTTGGTACTTGTCTTTCTCCACCTGGCTTATTTCACTGAGCATAATACCCTCTAGCTCCATCCATATTTTTGCAAATGGTAGGATTTGTTTTAGAAGTTGACCGTCTTTAAATGTTCATTGACCATTGTGTATATGTACCATCTCTTTTTTATCCATTCATCTACAAATGAATACTTAGGTTGCTTCCATATCTTGGCTCTTGTAAATTGTGCTGCAGTAAGCATAGGGGTGCATATGTCTTTTTGAATCTGTGATCTTATTTTCTTTGGGTAAATTTCCAGGAGTGGACTGTAGTTTTAAGTTGCATTTTCCTGATAATTAGCAATGTGAAACATCTGTATTTCTTCTTTGTAGAATTGTCTGTTCAGATCCTTTGCCCATTTTTTTAATCAGACTATTTTTTTGAGTGTTGAGTGTGAGCTCTTTATATATTTTGGATGTTAACCACTTATCAGATAAGTCATTTACGAGTATATTCTCCCATACTGTAGGATGGCTTTTTGTTTTGCTGATTGTGGCCTTTGCTGTGCAGAAGCTTTTTAGTTTGATGTAGTCCCATTTGTTCATTTTTGCTTTTGTTTCCCTTGCCTGAGGAGATGTGTTTGAGAAAAAGTTCCTCATGTAATATTCAAGATATTTTTTGCCTATGTTTTATTCTAAGAGTTTTATGGTTTCATGACTTATATTCAGGTCTTTGATCCATTTTGAGTTTACTTTTGTGTTTGGAGTTAGACAATAATCCAGATTCATTCTCTTACATGTAGCTGTCCAGTTTTGCCACTATTTATTGAAGAGGCTGTAATTTCCCCATTGTACATCCATGTCTTCTTATTCATACATTAATTGGCCATATATGTGTAGGTTTATATATGGGCTCTCTATTCTAATCCATTGATCCATAGATCTGTTCTTGTGCCAGCACAAAATTGTTTTGAATTTTGAATACTATGGCTTTGTAGTAGAGCTTGAAGTTAGGGAACATAATCCTCCCAGCTTTGTTCTTCCTCCTCAGGACTGCTTTGCTGTGTCCCACAGGTTTTGGCTGTTGAGTTGTTGTTTTCATTTGTCTTGATAAATTGCTTGATCTGTTTTAATTTGGTCATCTACCCATTGATTTTTTTGGAAGCATGTTGTTAAACCTCCATGTGTTTGTGGGCTTTTTTTGTTTTCTTTGCATGATTTGTTTCTAGTTTCATGCCTTTGTGGTCTGAGAAGCTGGCTGGCACAATTTCAATATTTTTGAATTTATTGAGGCTCTTTTTATGACTTTCTAAATGATCTGTTCTGGAAAAATTTCCAAGTACACTTGAGAAGAATGTGTACCCTGCTGCTTTTGGGTGGAGTGTTCTGTAGACGTCTGTTACATTCATCTGTTCTAATATATTGCTTATTGTTCTGTCTCCTTCCTTATTTTCTGTCTGGTTGACCTATCTTTTGTAGTGAGTAGTGTATTGAAGTTCCATAAAATGAATGTATTACATTCTATTTCCCCCTTTAATTCTGTTAAAGTTTGTTTCACAAATTTAGGTTCTCCTATATTGGGTCCATAGATATTTATAATGGCTATAACCTCTTGTTGGACTGACCCCTTTATCACTATATAATGTCCTTCTTTGTTTCTTGTTACTTTCTTTGTTTTGAAATCTATTTTGTCTGATATAAGTCTGCTACTCCTGCTTTTTTATCCCTATTATTTGCATGGAAAATCTTTTCCATCCCTTCACTTTTAGTCTGTATATGTTTTTGGGTTGAAGTGAGTCTCTTGTAGGAAGCATATAGATGGGTCTTGTTTTTTTTATCCATCCAGTGACTCTATGTCTTTTGATTTGTGAATTCAGTGCATTTACATTTAGGGTGATTATTAATAGATACACATTTATTGCCATTATAGGCTTTAGATTTGTGGTTACCAAAAGTTCAAGGATAACTTCCTTACTTTCTAACAGTCTATCTTAAATCACTTATTACTGTATTTCAAACACAAATTAAAGGTTTTTTATTTTCCTCTCCCCTTCTTTTTCTTCCTTCTCCTCCACTCTTTATATATTAGGTGTCATATTCTCTACTCTTTGTGTATCTCTTGATTAATTTTGTGGGTAGTTGTTTTAATTTGTATTTGCCTAGTAATTAATTGGTCTACTATTTTTACTGTGGGTTTATTTTCTCTGGTGACAGCTATTTAGCCTTAGGAGCATTTCCATCTAGAGCAGATCCTTTAAGGTACTTTGTAGAAATGGTTTGGTGGTGATGAATTCCCTTAACTTCTACTTATCTGGAAGTTCTTTAATCCCTGCTTCAAATTTAAATGGTAATATTGTTGGGTAGAGTATTCTTAGGTTCAAGGCCCTTCTGTTTCATTGCATTAAATATATTATGCCACTCCCTTCTGGCCTGTAAGGTTTCTGTTGAGGAGTCTAATGATAGCCTGATGGGTTTTCCTTTCTATATGATCTTTTTTCTCTCTGGCTGCTTTCAATATTCTGTCCTTGTCCTTCATCTTTGCCATTTTAATTATCATATGTTTTGATGTTGTCTTCCTATGGTCTCTTGTGTTGGAAGATCTCTGCACTTCATGACCTGAAAGGCTATTTCTTTCCCTAGATTGGGGAAGTTTTCAGCAATTATTTCCTCAAAGACTTTCTGTCCCTTTGTCTCTCTCTTCTTCTGATACCCTTATATTGCAAATATTGTCCCATTTGAATTGGTTGCACAGTTCTCTTATTATTCTTTCATTCCTAAATATCCATTTTCTCTCTGTGCCTCAGCTTCTTTGTATTCCTGTTCTCTAATTTCTATTTCATTTACCATTTCCTCTACCTCATCTAATCTATTTCTAAATCCCTCCATTGTATGTTTTGTTTCAGATACTGTATTTTTCTAAGTTTCTATCTCTTGAAGTCCTCCCTGAGATCCTGAATATTTTTTTCTGTAGATTGGTGATTTCAGCTTCACTTAGCCCTCTTTCTGGCATCTTCTCCTGTATTTTTGTTTCTACAAAATTTTTTGTTGTTTCATTTTTTTTTTAGTGATTCATATGGAATAATAACTCTGTGCAGGTTGTGCCCTTTAGTGCCTAGAAGCTCTACTCTTTGGAGCTGCTGAGAACTTGTAGCAATGGCAGGGGTTACAGACAAGTGAGACCAGCACCTGCTGGGAAGAAAAGCTCTTTCCTGACTTCCTGACTGTGAGTCCTGCCTCCAGTGCCAGGTCCAGTGGGCTAAGTGAGCAGGGAGGAGCCTCTACACTATGCTCCAGTAGCTGCTGTAGGCGGAGCCATCCTCCAGCTGGCCTGGCACAATGTCAGGTACAGCAGGTGTGTGAGAGCATTGCCTACCACTTCTTCCTCCTGGCCTGCTGGGAGACCTTGGGGCTGCGTTGCCAACCAGGAGGATGGGGCATATGAAGCTCCTGATAGATCCCAACCTGCTGGGATGAGTGTGTCAGGACAATTTTGCCTACCTGACCTTTCTCCTGAGCAGTGAACTCTGTAATCTTTGCTCCTTTAGTGACCTTCTTGTATTGGGAGGTCTTTCAAAGTGCCTTCCTTTCTTTTGTCCCAGGGGGGCTGTTTGTGCCTCCATGTTCTCTACAAGCGACTGTAATCTCAGTCTCTCTGAGTATTCCACCAGTCTTTGCTTTCCAACCCCACTAATCTGCAGAGCACCATGTAACATGGGTTTGTCATCCTGGAGCAGATCTCCAGGGCTGGGTGTTCACCAGTCCTGGTCTTCTACTCCCTCCCAGCTCTGTTTCTGTTCCTCCTGCCTGTGCACTTGGTTGGGAGAAAGGATTGGGTTCTGCCAGATTGTGGCTTTGCTACTTTACCCTTTTCTGCAGTCTTCTCTTTTCCCCAGATGTAGGTAGTCTTTTCTGCAGTCTTCAGGTCACTCTTTCAGGATTAGTTATATTTGCTGTATTTTTGCATTATATGTGGTTTTGGGAGGAAGTTTCTGCCTCACTTCTCATGCTGCTTTTTCCTGTCTCCTCCAATAATCTTCATCAATTCCTTGTGTAAAAGTTACATACTATGATGTTATCACAGGTAGCCATAATTAATCTCAAACTAGATACTTTAAAATGAGGCCATAGATCAACACCTTGGCAGATGAGAAAAATTGAAAGGTCTTTAAGTTTTTCACTTAATACCTTTGAACTAATAGGTGGTAAGAGACCCAATAAGTCTTCTAGTTTGACTATGTTTTTTTCAGAAAATTATCCCAGCCCTTGGTGATTTATAAAATAAATTTGGTCCAGATACCAAAAGTAGATGTAAATAATTAAATGAGACAAGAAAATTATTTTTCAAATAAATTATTATAAAGAAATTCAATTCAAAGCCTTACATTCAAGATAGTAGTAATACATACTTTAATTCATTCTCTAATTATTGATGTAGGAAACTATTTTTATGTTGTCTCTTGTTGAGCTTATTATCTTCTGTGCCATACAGGAATCAAGACTTGGCAAGATGTGCCACTTTAGACTGTTCCTTTACTCAGCCATGCCCTGTGCTCTCATGCCCCCTGATTGACACCGGTTCCTTCTATAGAGTGAAATTCTCCTCAGAGATTGGAATGGAAGTCAGACCAAGCTTCTCTTGGTTTCTATCCAGTGTATCTAACACATACACTCCTTTTTTCAGAAAGCTGATGTATAATTGACATAGAACATTATTTTCATATATTAGGTGTACAACATACCAATTTGATGTTCATATTTATTGTGAAATAATCACCACAATAAGTCCAGTTAAAATCTATCACCATAGTTATAAAATTTTTTTTTCTTATGATGAGAACCTGTAATTTTTTCCTATGAGGAAAGAATAAAGTAAATGATTCACTGGGGAGGTTGCTATGAATGTTCACATAAAGACAAAGTGAGCATTTGTCCTAGAATTATAGGATGAGCTAGAAAGGCTTGACACTTAATAGAATGACAATCAGACCTTAGAGTAGTACAGTACCAGGGACAACTTAGGTTAATCATTCAGCTAGGGGAGATGGCCAACTTACTGGATTGTTCTCTATGCTGAAAGAACATACCATGAGTTGAAACCCACTGCAAGCAAATATCACTGTACAAATACCACCAAAGAACCCAGAGAAAGACACATGAGTTTCAGAGGAGTCAAGAGTTCCACTCAAGTGTTGACTGACTCACTTAAGGACCAATAGCAGATCAAGACCCCTTGTCTACCCTGCTGTGCACTCTGCCCTTCAGAGCTTTGACAACCATATGCTTTCTTTTTGAATAGGAATTTGTCTTGGAGCAGAAAATGGAAAGAGGGGAACAGCTCCATCAGGAACCTTGTCTTTGAAGTGATTATTTATTCAAATGATACTAAGCAAATCAGGAAAGCCTGAGATATATTAATTGACCCTTTAAATACTGTTTCATCCTATCCCTCTAACAACTCAAAAGATTAAAATGCCATGTTTTAATGTATGTAATTGTCACATCACTATTTTGTCCACCTGAAACTAACATAATATGGTATGTCAACTATACTTCAATTAAAAACTAAATTGGATGGATGGATGGATGGATGGATGGATGGATGGATGGATGGATGAATGGATGGGAAATCTGCCATTTGTTACAGCGAGCCAGACAAAGACAATTATAGAATTACAACATGGTATTTCTTATATGTGGAATCAAAAAAGAAATCAAACTCTTGAAACAGAGAGTAGAATGGTTATTTCCAGGGGATAGGAAGTAGGGCAAAGAGGGAGAGTTTGGGTAAAGATAACAAACTTTCAGTTATACAGTGAATAAGGTCTGAGGATCTAGTGTCTAACATGGTGACTATAGTTGATAACACACTGCATTGTATAACCAAAATTTGCTAAGAGAGTAGAATTTAAGTGTTCTCACACACAAATGCAAGATAAATTTGTGATAGATTTGTAAGTTAATTAAATCATGAAAGGTCACAATGAATATGTATATCAAATCATTATGTTGTACACTTTAACTGTATTACAGTTTTATTTGTCAGTTATACCATAACCTCAATAAAACTGAAAAAAAAAACCCAAAAGTTTCTCTAGAAAATCATGGTAGGAAAAGCACTCAAGGAAGAAGGTCTACTTTAGACAAAGAGTACATAAATTTTGCGAAGACTATTTTAAGACGTGTGTTGGCATCATCCATTAAACAAATCAGTTACAATCTTAAATAATTTTAAATACAAAAGTTAGTCTTTGTATTCTAAGCATAAGAAACATACCACTGAACTCCTACAGACTACTTTTGAAGACACTCAAGACATCTCAAGATATTGTTAAGATAGGAATATGTTCAGATATTTCATCCTTTATAGGATTTAGTCATTCATGATGTATAGTTTTTTCAAAACATTCTTAAATTAAACTTTCATTTTCGTGTTTTCTTTTTTCATGACTGATAAATTGAATTTGACCTACCTCAAATCAATTACAATTTCATATGAGCTTTCTTGGTCAAATGACATTATAATCTATTTGCTATTATGATCAATTTTCTGGTTGAATGATGAAAACTTAAAAATACAAACTATTTTGTCCAACGGTAAAGGCTTGTATTTTTAATGAGATCTGCTATTTGCATTTTTTTTTTTGGTTATATGTGGGACAGTCTACCAGTGTTTCATCCTGTAGGTTTTTGTTTATTTTTTATGTCTGCTCCAGTCTACTCCTTTCTTCTCACTAAACTCCAAAAAGTCACCTTTGTTAATATTTGGGGTGCCTACATGTGGCCAAGCCCAGTGACCCAGTGGCCAAGACTCATTCATTGTACTTGATATTTCCGTGACAGGTGAGCATGCTACCCTTCTTTAAATACTTACTGTGTTTTAATTTAGATTTTAGGTCACCACACTCTCTTAGCTTTCTTCCTGTCTCACTTATCATTCTGTATTAGTCTTTTTTGCAGAAATACTTCTCTTTGCAACCTTTCAATATTGTAGTGCTTCAGGGCTTAGAACTTATACATCTTTTTGTTTGTTTATAGTAGTTTTCCTTGGTAGGTGCAGCTTCAACAAAGTCTTCTAAATTTTAATGTCCTGCTTGAACTTTTCTTATCACCTAAACTACATGTTTGCCTGTCCTATTTAAGTCTAGCAGGCATTTTATTCTTAATCTGGCTTTAGCTTGATCCTGTTCTTCCCAAGTATTTTCAATTTTAGAA
The DNA here is from genome assembly GCF_040802235.1 of Manis javanica. Taxonomy (NCBI): domain Eukaryota; kingdom Metazoa; phylum Chordata; class Mammalia; order Pholidota; family Manidae; genus Manis; species Manis javanica. The sequence continues at coordinate 19,580,824 of NC_133163.1, read as the reverse complement.
AATGATACTGCATCAAAATAAATCCAAAATACACTTTTACCACTTACGCTGATGCTACCTTAACCGACCTACTAACCATTGTCTCTTGCCTTGATTATGCAATATTGCCCTAATTTGTCTCACTTCCACCACTTTTTTTCCTACCCATAATATATTCTTTCATACAAAAGTCAATGTGACTATTTTAATATAAAGGTCTTGTTTGTAAATCTCTTAAATTATTTCAGTTCCTTTCAATGAACTGCTCTCCTCTGTATGACCTGGTTTCTACTCTACTTAATTCCTATTGCTTTTTTTTCCCTTCTTCCCCCTATTTTCCAACTATTTGGTCTCTTTTCTGTTCTTCAAATATGGTAAGCATGATTCCAACTCTTCCAAAAAACCTCTTTTCAGAAAAACATAAGCCTTACTGACCCTGACCTCAGGCATGCCTCTGCTCAATAGAAAGTTCCTTCCTTATCTACCTGATCCAAAATTGTCACTCCTGTCTATTCTCTATTCACACGAGCATACTACTCATCATTACTTGATGTTATCTTGTTTATGTATTTCTTTTTGACTTTTTATATATTTACTTTTTTTATCATCTGTTTTCCTCACTAAAATATAAGGTCCAAGAAAGAAAATGACTGCACCACATATTTAGAATAACAACTGAATGACAGAGAGATTGAATGAAGGAATGAACTCATGCATAATGCTCATCTCTCTTAAATCTTGTCTCCATCTAATTAGTTTTTTTCATGTTACTGCATCTTTTGAAGCCTAGTCTTAATGAGTCGAATCTTACACCTTGAGAATCAGGCAGCTTAAAATATGGGTACAACCACTGATTGTTCCTTTAATTTCCATGTGACTTGTAACAAGTAGTACTGCTACTGCTATAATAAGAACAATCTGACTACCACGTTTTTAGACAATGACTGTTTAAATATTGTCCACTTTTGCAAAAAAGATTACTAGAAAATTTATTGCCCCGAGATAGGATGGTCACTTCACAAAGAAAAATTTTAATGAGATAAGGTGGGCTGATAGATCTTTTGAGGTTTTTAATTTTATTTTTTAGTTTTAGTTATTATTTTCCCAGAGCACTGAGGCATATTTTCTAAATGTTAACTAAAAAGTGCTAAATACAATTATCTGAAGAACACAGTCTCCATATCCAGATATCTCTCAAGAACTTTTATGTCTTAGGCATAAATGAACTGCTACAGAGTATGTTTATCATGTTACAAGTACAGGAACCTTCAGTTCAATATAGGAAGAATTACTGAAAATTAAATATCTAGTGGATATTAAGTCTTTCAGAAATGGAATTCACCTGGAGAAACATGATAATATTTGTTTAGTACTGTCTGAAATTGAGATTAGAGAGGTTAACAAGATAGTTTCTAGATATCATTATCAACAAAAATGAAGCATTAGGCAAATTAAATCCTTTGTGTTTTAGCATTCTGGAAAGCAGAAACAAAGACAAAGATGTCTTGTACAGTCTTAAATATCCAATGGTAATCAGGTGGAGTTCTTTTACTATAATTTCCTAAGATGAGTATCTGCAGATTTCATCCATTCTTTAAAAGTTAACACTACTGATTCTTTATAAATAACACTATTTGAAACTTCTGACTTCATATTTCTTTCATTTGCTGTCAGACCAGGGGGTCACAGCTCTTATCTGTAAAAAGCCTCTGAAAAAGTTATTGTACAACTTATTCCCTTGACTTCATACATTTAAATGCCAAAAAAGTAAGCATACCATAGCTTACGTGTGCACGAGGTCATCTATACCACCTCTTGTCTTTTGTTCTGCCCAATTACAAGCTTATTATATTTGCAAAGATAGAAAGCTTCAAGTAAATTAGTTCATCAAGATGGTTTTGACATACTAGAAGCCATGTTGTGGCCACAGCAATTTTACTGAGTAAGTCTCCTGAAAGTTTTTCTTCTTCTTTAACATATGTTTTATCTTTCCTAGATGACTCGACTAAATTAAGTCTGTCCTTTATTTAATCTAAATATATTATGTGGTAAATGAGGCATAATTCTCAGATGCTCAATTAAGAATGATTGCATTTCCAAAATATCCTACTTTCTTGTAGAAATATAGACTTTGCACAGAGCTAATAATGGAATCCTTGGACCACCTTCAGCTAAATGATATAAATATGAAAATCCTATTTCCATATAAAAGTTAATACTACTGATTCTTTATAAAAGACATTATTTGAAACTTTTGACTTCATATTTCTTATTTTGATGTTAGTAAAGACCTTAGGGGTACTCTGGGCTGAAACAGTGGAGGGCTATGTGAGTGTATATGCCTTTTATAACATCTGCATTTATCAGTAGTGGTTGATAAACTATATCCTATATTTAATTCTAAATGTTTCCAGGTTTTTTAAAGTAAAATATTTATTCTAAATGTAATATGCAATTATAATTGTATTCAGATATAAGATGTTTTCATTTTCATTTAATGAAGAATTCATTTCTCTGCAAGCTGATGTGCCTTTTATTTGTGGAAGCTCAAGGGGCTTTTCCTTTCCTTGTATAATGTCATTTATACAACCAGGCAGGTTTTACTGGCTGATTACACTAATTTCCTATTTCTAGCTACCCTCGGAAGACTTTGATATTGTAGAACCACACTGGCTAGTGCCACAGGGGAAACTGTGCTATAAAATATGCTGCTTTGGATGAAAAGGATTCCCTAGAAGTGGATTTTAAATCCTTTTTAGACAGTTTCTTCTTGCTATTAACTCCACATTCACCATTTTGTCCATGACTGTTACATGTGACACACTTGAGTGGAAGGTTTTTTGAGTGATGTTTAACACCCACACCCTCATATTTAGCACACTTTTCTGATTATTAAGGTCTGCATTTTGTTTGCTTGCTAGTGTTCTAAATTAATTTGTACCGATTCACTTAAATTATTGCCCCAGTTGACTCTTTTTTAACAATTCTGTGTTGTACCTGCTATGCAAAACACACCATGTTTGTTGCTGGGCAGATGATAATGAATAAAGTACATATGATATTGTAGAACCTTCCATCTCCAATACAAATTAGACAAACACTAAAAATGACCAAGTAACTGATTATTTACACATAACTACTACAAAAATTATAAAGGGGCATTTCCATTTTAGAATTGTATTGTCAATAAAGGTGTGTGTTGTTTGTCCTGGTGAAGTAAGACTATTATAGCTCACTGAGCAAAGCAGAATTAATATTACTAATATTTTTAAAAATTGGCCATTTTAGGGCTTGGCTTAAAATAAATGAGCTGGCTTCACTCAGGATAGATAAATACTATCTATACTATAGTAAACATGAGGTGGAGAACATTTTATGCAGTAGTTTTTCACCTCAGTGGACTTTTTGGATCAATTAAAGGTAACATAATAAATTGCACGGTAAGCTACTTAAGAATGAAACCACAACAAAATGGCTGACATGGATTTTACCAGTTATTGGCTAGTGGCTTCAGATTGAAGTTGTTAATGCATGGTAAGTGAATTCCACCTTGTCAGTTTTTGTCTGTTTTAATTATTTTGGATATATTTATTTTCTCCAATGCAAATGTAATCTCTGTAGGCATTTAAGTGAATATTGGATGCCTCCTATTTTAATTTATTCTGTAAATGATATGTCGAAAGAACACCTGTTCCATACTACTATCAGAAAGTTCAATGAATGAAGAAATTATATTAATTTTTAATAACTGTGGGCATATTTAGTCGATACAGAAATATAAACTTAGATGCTTAGAAAATAAATTTTAAAATGTAAAAAGACTCATCTTAATGACATGCACCATTAAAAAAAAGATCTATGTTTCAATTTGAACCTCTAAGTAGACACAACTTAGAATTAATCTCTTTAACATAATTTTTTAAAAGTAAAATTGTGCCAATTATTCAACACAAATGATTAAGTAGAAAAACTAAGAGACAAGGGGACACTCTGGCTATTTGTAAACTTTCAGTCCTGTTAAGAATATACCTGGTAGATAATGGGTTTCAGTAGTTGTGGGGTGTGGTAGCTTTTGTTGCTGAACAGTCTTCATTCAAATGGCTGGAGCTATGGTGGGTAAAGAAAAACCTGCCATCTCTTTTTTGCATGCATTCTAACCTTGAAATAGAATAATTCTGGTAATATCTCAACTGATTTATTTAAATGAGAACTGTTCCATCTAACAATAAAAAGGGTCGAGGTAAGAGACAAGTGAATTTCCTATGTAAATGACTTTAACCAGCTGAATTGAAATATGTTTAAATTATCTTTCACTTGTAGTTACTGTGTTACCAATAAATTGGATTCATAAACTTTAATATAGTATGAGATTTTACAAGAAATAGTGCTTCGTATTATATTATTTATTTATATAATTATAAGCATACATCGCCACCACCACTACTTACATTATAGAGAACAAAACTCAGCAGAATTTTATAAATATAAACACAAGTTTTTATGTATTTTTTTAGGCAATTATCTAGGATAACAGATTTTAAAAGAGGGTGTGAGAGGTCTACCAAGTGGGTGATCTCCGGCAAGTCAGTAGACCTCAATAAGCCTCAACTCCACATCTGTAAATAGGGATAGTAATATTGATCTTGCATTTCCTTAAGGATTAAGTGACATGATATGCAGATAACAGTACATAGGGTACTTTACCTTCAATGAGTGCTCAATAAGTAAACATTATTGTTCAAATTAGGAAGAAAAAATTACTAGATGAGGATTAGCTGTATTAGATGATAAAGGGCTATGATTTTGTAATTCTTTAATGCTCGCACTTATAAAATTTGAATATTCTATTATCCATCAGGATTAGAGAAATAAGAAATAGAAGATATGATATAGTTATAGCATATGCATAACTTTATGAAAAGAATTAGGAAAAGATGAAAAAATAAAAAGTTAACTGACTTCTCTTTCTGGTAGTTTAGTATACTGGCTATCCAGCAAAACAATTCTGTTATTGAAAACCTGAGCTACAGATAAAATTAAAAAAAAAATCCTAGAAATTCATGTTTGACCTAATAAGAAAGCAAGAGAACTCAATATTACAGGTACTCAAGGGAAAGGACAAACTGTCCAGAGGACACACACTAGGGTTTCCCAGATTGTCTGTCAATCTTTAGACCTTGTTCTTAATGAGTTAACAATGGAAAAATGAGATAAAGTCTCCCATTTGAGCAAGATAAGAATTCAGATTACAAACTATTATTTTTTAAAAAGAAAGTTGGGAACTCTAAAACCTTCTACTGCAGGGTACTCTAAGAAAAAAACATGCCCTGAGAATTATTTATCAATTGAGAATTATTATCAACAAATCTGCTAACATAGTGCTTGGAACCTGTATTCACATCACTTTTAGAGCTCAGAAACACCCAAGCAAGATGTCTGGTTTAAGGTGATCTTGTATGTTAGTACCAGAAGATACTTCACAGAAAAATCACAGATATTCTTTGTAGGCCATGGCTTAAACACAGATATTTCAAAATATCCCCTTGCATAAAATTCTAAGAAATATGAGTTCACAAAGAGAAATCAGAAAACATACAAAAAAATAAGCCACATGAAGCCAGAGTAAGCCAAAACAAAATCAGACCTGCATAAATAGCAGAATTTGGGTGACCAAATGCAGAATATTGTGTTAGTTTCATATGCTAAAAAGGTTTAAAAATCATATTAATTGTGCAATAAATACACTATTATGAGCTAAGTTGTGCCCCCCTAAAATTCATATTTTGAATCCCTAATCCCCAGTACCTCTGAAATGTATCTCTATTTGGAGGTAAGGCCTATAAAGAGGTAATTATGTTAAAATTAGGCCTTTAGGTAGGCCCCTGACCCAATCTGAATGTGTTTTTATTAGAAGAAGAACTTTGGACACACAAAGAGACACCAGGGATGTGTGCACACAGTGGAGACCCCATGTGAGGACACAACAAGAAAGCAGCCATCTGCTAGCCAGGAGCAGAGGCCTCAGAAGGAAATCCAGCTGCCAGCACCTTGATCTTGGACTTGCAGCATTCAGAACTATGAGAAAATCATAGTTTAAGTCATCCAGTTTGTAGTATTTGTTACAGCAGCCCTAGCACGCTGATACACAATTAAAATGAACAGACATACTAAAAAATAAGTAAACTTTCAGTATAAAAAGCAAATTGCTTGAAATCAGATAATTAATTGGCATTAGTGCTTAAATAAGCTGAGACACTCCTGAAGAGGAAGACTGAGGAGCAAAAATTTGCCCTATAAAATTTCATTGACAGCCCCACTAATTCACACAGTGTGAAATTGCTGCAGACGTAGACAGACTAAAGTAGTGGCATATATATGGCATTTGAATCACAAGTAGGGTAACTATCCCAGTTTTCTTGGAACAGTCCAGTTTACACCAGTGGTCTTATTAGTAATTAGTTTAGTGATTGCTTAGTTCAGTAAATAGCACTTAGTTTAGTCTTTAGCACTCTCAAAACTGTCAGTTTGAATCATAAATCCTATCACCTGATCTCCACACTGTGGATCTTTGAGGAAAGGGTCAACTAGTTACTAAATGTTACTGGTAAAATGATTCACCCTGAAGAAAAAATAAATAAGGTGCCCATTCATACCAATTCCAAAATTAGTTGGCACAAATATTGTGAAAAAAATTTAGCATTACATATGGGATGTTGAAATGAAGCAAATGATCATGTACTCAAGTCTGTGTCCTGGCTCTCAACCCAGAAGAAGGGAATATTTTTCTATTTGGTCTTCTGGGGAGGATGCTGTTTTCTAAATGGCTGCCAAGTGCAGGCCATCTTCTGCAGTTCAACCTTTCTGGAACAGTTTTACCTTGTTTTGTTTTTAATTCTCACAAAAGTTCCTAATGTGCTGGTTGTGGCCCTGATTGGACTTTAGTTCTAGTTCACTGTTATCTGAGATCACATTAATATTTGATGATACAATTTTCATTATTGACTCACATTTTATTCACTATTCTCTAAAGTCCTAATTCATTTTCATGTGTGCTATTACCTACCCATTATCTCCATCTTATTTTAATATTCTAGCTAGTCACTTAGGCCAAAGTGCATGCTCTTAGGACGATGCTATTCTACAAAAAAATAAGATGGGCAATTATGAAGTCATAGCTGCATCAAAGACTAGATTTGTGACTTTCAGAGAGGAGCTTGATCCTTTGGAGAAACCTTGACTTCCAAATCTGTAAAACATGGATAATAATAATAATACTCAATAAGATTGTGGTCAGAATTAAATGAGATAACTCATGTAAAAACTTCCAGTACAGGTACTCATGTATAAAAGTGCTTAATCAATGCTGGCTGTTATATTTATATTATGCTTACTATTATTAAATTGAATGTATTAATCTCTTTGCTTCCACCACAAACATTGTGTTGTTCTCTAATTTTTCCATCTATGATAATGATAATTTATTACCCAGATATTCATGCATTTAAAGTAATTTCAGTGCAATCATCCAAATCATTGTATCAAATTATAGAATAGTAAGAGGTCAAAAACAGAGCTTATGGTACCTCACAGGATACCTCACCCTTAATGAATGTCCATCAGCTCACATGAGAGGTGGTTATTCAACAAGTAACTAATATATTTTACTTGAATTCAGTGTGTTTTTTAATTAATATTGAATTATTTTTACCCCTGTCCAAAAAATAATTCTAATTAGCTGAAAAAATGTTTTTTGAAATAAGTCAAACATATTTAGGGCAAAAATCTAAACATATTAGAAAGAAAACAATGTAAAATTCAATATAAAATGTCATGTGACATTTACACTAAAATATCTGCTCACATCATGAATATGGTGTTAGATCACCATTATATCTGGCTACTTAGTAGTTGAAGACATTATTTCTCAAAGCACTACATTTCCTTATTAGGTTCATTTGAAGCTCTGACCAAGTTTTCTCTCCTTCATATTGGCAATTTAAAAAATATCAGAAGTATTGGGTTAATAAAACATTCTTTATTTTTTAAATATTCAATTATAAGTCTGAAACATAACAATGTTTCAGTAGGGATATGCAGCTGGGACTAATTTGCTTCTTCAAAGTACCCCAAGATCTGAGCAATGGACTAACCCCCTGTGAACTACCTCTGAATGTGATAATTATATTGAAATTTCTCTGAAAATAACAAATACATAGAGAAAAACAAAAGTTCCAGAATACAAAGAGTGACTGGATTTGTTAACTCTGAAGACTGGATTTGAATTCTATCAAACCTTCCTAAATTAGAGAAATATAGACACATGTCAAACTGGTATAATTCATCGAAGCATATTAAAATTCTTTAAACAAAATGAATACTTCAAAACAAAACTCTAAAGTTGTTACTATGGGTTGGTTAACAATTCCCTAAGTGAAGAATTTAGCAAAATGATATGCCTTGTAGGATGTGTTTTTTCTTTAAGTAAGCAAGGTTAAGGAGAAACCAAATAATGGCCAGTTTTAAAACTTCTTACGAGTCTTAGTGTGGCACAGATATCTTAGTACAGCATAGATCTAAAGCATGGGGACAAGGACATGGGACCAAGCCAAGAACTATCTGTTGTGGAAAGCTGCCTTGTTATGAGTTGATCTTCTAACCTGATCAGTTCATTGCAATTATCCCTTCTTTACATTATTTTTTTAAATTGTATATATTAAATACCTTCTTAGAAAGGTGGATACCAACTATATTAAAAATAATTTTAGAAATATAAAATGAAATTACCATCCAAAATATTATTTTTATTTGTTCATATTTCTCTTATATCCTATCCATGTAAAAATATATTTTATAAAATCAAAATATTACTGAAAATATAATTTTATGTGCTAAAATATTTTGATCTAATAAGCTTTCATGTAGCTTCATTATTCAACAATCTTATTTTATCACATGCTACCATATTATTATTACATATTTGGGCATGTATATATGATATGTTAATCTGTAGCAATGAAAAAATAATTATAAAAGACATCCCCTCATTTTTAGATGCTTAACATAGAATCATTTGTTTTACTAGTTTAGGCACTGGCAAAGGAAACAAAGTAAACAAAGAAAAAAAAATTTCTTCTTTTATCACATTTTCCCCCTTAGGATTATTAGTATACATATCATCTTTGGGGATTTCCCAGTATTTTTTTTTTCAAAAAATAATTGGCCAAAATTAAAACTACCAGAAAAATCAGCCAATGTGTACTATTAATTGAGCACATAATAATGTACTGACCACTGTGCAGGCAGATGAGAACAAAATAGTTGCCAATGCAAATGAGGTGCTTGCCCTTATGATATTTACATTTTATTGTGGGAGATGGACCATAAGCTATAAATTAAAAATGCTAAAAATCATTCCAATAATAAGAAGAGCTATGAAGGCAAATAAACAGACTAATGGAATTAAGTGTGTTTGAAAGGGAGTAAGAATAGCAAATTCATTTGGGGAAGCTGTGCAGGCCCTTTCTGAGTGAGATGTGAGTAACGAGAAGGAGAAGGAAGGTCAACAGAAGAACATTCCAGGGACAGAGATGAACAGGAACCAGATCTCACAACAGAGACACATTTTTCTTGTTCAAGGAATAGAAAAAGGGTGTGGGTGAAATAGGGTAGGAGATTAGGGAGAACAAAAAGGGCCAGACATGGAGGGCATTATCAGTCAGGTAAAAGTCATCAACAGGATTTAAGCAGGGCAGGGATGTGATCCTAATTTATATTCTGTAAAGCTCACTCAGGCTGTTGCTTGGGGAAAAAACAGGGAGCTCAGCTTGGAGCCATCCCGGCAATAAAGTGATGGAGAATGGTGACTTGAACGAGGGCTTGGGGAGAAGTCGACAGCAGATAAAGGTAGCTGGACTCCAGGAGAAACTAGAATTGGTGTGTGAAAGAAAGAGAAAATGACAAAGTAACAGAAATCAGCCTGGTCACTCCCAAGAACACAAATCAGTAAGAAATTTTCCTTGTCACTTAAAAAAAAAAAAGAAAAATGCAGCAAAACCCCAAAGTGAAATAAACAAAACTTCAACATTTGCTAGTCAGTTCGTCCTAATCTTCATATTCCACACTTATTTAAGTCACCAAACATGTATGTTTTAAGAGTCATCTCCTTCCTTGAGGCAGTAGTAAGGAACAACTTTTATTGTTTTCTGTGTGGTGTAAAGCAGCATTGAAACCTGTCTAAATATTCTGGTACTGTGAACACCTATTGAGGACCTGCTGGTTATATTCAAACTTGTCCAGAGTGCTGAAAGAGTAACCCTCAATACCTTTTCTATCCTTTGTCAACAATTTGAATTTTGTAAAACATTTAGAGAGGTAAGAATTTGGAACTTTCATTAGGCTTTCTCAGGAGATCTACTTAACCAGTATGTACATGTGTGTTTGCATAACAAACATAAAAGGATACATATATATACATACATACATACATACATACATACATACACACACATCACATGAACTTTTCAGCTATCATCCCTACTTATAGTTCATTGCATCACTTGGATATGAATTACAGAGCTGTGACTACAAGAGATAAGAGTTTACTGTAAGACTTCTTGAAGAAATCCATTAAAACAGGCTTGTTTAGTTATATTGAGTTTTTTATCTAGGAACCTTAGTCCCCAAAACTACCATCCATAATACCCAGGTCTCAAGGAAGAAATGCAAGAATCAAGTTCGGGAAAATTTATATATTTTTTATCAGTTTATTTTAGTGGACTTTGTCTACAAAATTCAATTTAATCTTCTATTTTTCTTAGGCCTGCACTCTAATCTTGGATCTTTAATTCTAGTTTACCTGTCCATGTAGAAATTATTTATATGTCTATACTGTTGTGACTGATAACAATATTGAAGCATGAACCATCAGAGACATTTTTTTTAAAAGAAAAGAGAAGTGAAAATTATTGCAGTTTCATCATTCCATTAGTATCAGTGTTAAAAAGAACAATGGGAAGACTAATGGGAACTCTGATTTTTTTTTATTCTGTCTTAATAAGAGAAGTGGAGTAATCTCTATAATCCATAAGAAAACAATAATTGAAATTTCTCACTCCCTATATGTTATCTGTAAATTACTGGCCCTTTTATTTAGAACCTTCATCGCCTTTTTCATAAAAGTATAATATGGTTTTATCTCCCCTGCCCCCCACCTTCCATCAGAAGGCACAATAATTTGTTGCTTATGTGGCTGTTCAAATAACCTATTCAGTTTTTATGGAATGCTTTGATGTTTCAAATAAATCTCATTATACCGTAAATTAAAGAGGACAATGCCTTTCACCAAAGAAGTACAATACACCAATTAGTACTTCACCCACAGGGACTTATATATATTTTTCCCTTCAGTAAGTCCTGCAGTATACCCAGAATACGTGATAGGACTAAGTGGGTGTGTTTCCAGTGATAGGAGAATAGACCTAAAGAAAGATAAAATGTGCTGAGAACAAAAGGTGTTCAAGTTCTATCATCAACATAAAAATGCTTTGTATCATTAATAATACTAGTAACTATTATTAAACAGCTATTTTATTCCATAGTTTCTTCCTTTTGAAAATATATCATAGACTAAGATAAAATGTTAAAATGGCTTAGAGAATTTTAAAGGGCACTATTTTGTTTCTTCCATAAATAGAGCAGGAAATCTAAGTCTCAAAGATTAGATTCCAGTTTAGGAAAGGAGCACAACTGTTGTGCGTGGCTTGAGGTTGTCTAGAGAGAATGGTGGCTGCATGCTTTCCACAGTGCAACAGGTTCCCCCTGGAGGAAGATTCTGTGTTTGCCTGTGGGACCCATAGGCACCATCTACAAGGCTGAATTTCATTCCTGCAGCACTTGGAGTCAGCTTAAGCTCCCCACTGTTTCTGAGTTCTGATGGAAGTTTCCTTATGGTGATTTTATGATATGCATCCATATTCAGGTCATGTCTGTGGATCTTATTTCAGTGCTGTCATCTGGTGGGGGGGGTGGGGCATAAGTCCCTTGGAATCCTAGGAGAATGTTTAAAATTTACTATTGCTCATGTTCTCCTATTATGTCTTTAAAAAGTGCTACAATGCTGACCCCAAAACCACCATCTGATACCCAAATGAGTATCATATGGTACATCTCCCCTCAGTTCCTTTCTTAGATAAATTATATGGGTTTATTTTACATGAAAACCCCACTGGATTCATGCAAATTGACTTGTTTTGTAATATATATATCAAAAGGATTTTAGTTTGATTCCTTCTTACACTTTAAAAAGAAGCAAAGGTCTTAGAAGACATCTATCTGTGTGCGTCCTTTAGAGTAGTAATGTTGTTAACTGTCTGTTGCTTCCAAACAAATTACCCTAACACTTAGTTGCTCAAAACAATGAACATGTATTGTCTCACATTTTCTGTGGGTCAGAAATTCTAGGATAGATCTGTTGGGGGATTCTGGGTCAGGTTCTCTTATAACGTGATCAAGCTGTTGGCCTGGGCTTGATCTGACTCATCTGAAGGCTTGCCTGAGACTGGATGATTCACTTCCAAAGTGGCCCCTCGCAGGGCTGCTAGAAGAAGCTTCAGTTCCTTGCTGGCTCTTGACAGAGATCAGTTCTTTGCCCCATGGACCCCTCCTTCAGGGTCCTTGAGGAACCTTATGACATGGCAGCTGACTTCCCCCAGAAGGAGTGACCTCAGAGAGAGAACAGGAAAAGGCAATGTATTTTATGATCTAGTCTCCAAAACCTCACACACAATTTTCTCCACCATATTCTATTCAGTAGAAGTCCTTCAGTAGAGTTCTTGTTCAACGTGAGGAAAATCAGGCTCTATCTTTCAAAGGGAGCACTAGCAAATAATTTGTGAACCTATTTTAAAACCACTACATGATAGAAAGAGCTAGCTCTCCCTTACAACTGGCTTGTGTAGTATTCTTATGGCCTGGAAGAGCTCCTTCTGTTTTAGTATTCAAACTAGAGTACCTATGCACGATGACAGAAATTTTAAATGCATGAGATTTATGGGTGTAATAATTTTGATAGAAACAGTGCACAAGATTCAATACAGAAATAAAGGTTGAGTACATAACAGTTTTTTTGTATAGTATTTCCAGCACCAATAAGAGGGAGTTCAAAAGGCACTTATCTTAGTGTCAAAGGCAGAAATTTAAATAAATGAAGCATCTTTCCTAGTTGGGAGACCTTCAGCAAGTTATATAATCATTTCGCATGTCAGTTGCTTCATTTATTTAAATGAATTCTCATTATATATAACTCCAGGAGGTGTGCAATATTAGACCCATTTTATAAAAGATGAAATTGAAGCTCAGCATCATTGCAGCTAGAAAGTGGCAGAGTCTATATTCCAGTGTAAGTTTTGTTGATTGATGCCAAAACCTCTTTGCTTTCTCTTATACCTTCTGGGGAAGAGAGAAAATTTATAAATTAATCATGTAGCATATATGAAACTGTTTAGTATTTTATTTTTAATGAAGTTAGCATCCATACAGAAAATAAAGTCTCATTAATATAACTTATCCCTATTGAGAAACAAAAAAATATGTGCTTATTATTAATTAACAGGATTTTAAATACAAGCAGTTTCTAAAGATATTGTATAACTTAAAACTTTGAGTTAGGGCAAACATCCAAACAATACCCTATATTACAATTAACCCTGTGGATTGCCTTGTTCTTTCTTATCAAAGGCTAATGCAGTATTGAGTTTGTCATTCACAGCTTAAGTCTAGTGACACATTGCAAGCAAATGGGAGATCCATAGCACACCTGCCTTCTTTCTTCAAAACCCAGATTCATTCAGTGTTTTGATTATACTGTAGATGGAAAAAGGGATATAGAAGGTTACCAGATTCCCTATAATTATTCACTGAATACTGCTTTGGGCCAGGTATTGAATACTACAGTTGAACAGCCTTAAATGAAACTATTTAGATCAAGACAGATGCTTAACAATTCAAAATCATTGATTATGCTTTGAACACTGCATATTTACTGCAAAAGTTGAATAGTGACTACTTAAGCTACTATTTTCTTTAACCCTTATGCATCCAGATCAGAAGTCTCAATTATAGAATCATATGCTCTCATTGGAAGGGCTTGGCCAAATAAAGCATGAAGACATATGTTATTTCCATGAAGTCTGGCCTGTTTCCTTCAGACTGCAGTTAGTTTATATTGGAGTTATATAAGTTACAGAACTATTGAGTATTTAATCTGACTGTAATTTATTACTAGACATCATACTGAGGCTGAGAAAGTGATCAATTCCAAAGTTCTTTCTTAATATGTGAGAAGGAGGTTGTACACAGGGCAAGTATGAATCACAAGATAATAAATGTCCTAGAAGATTTTAACAAATGTAAATTGGTATATAAATATTAAATAAATTACACAATATTTTTAGGCCCTGAAACATTGAATCACTTTGCAAAAGACTAAATGTCAAACTAAATAATGCATGTTTATACATATTTCTTCTATGGATCATTATTACAACTTTAGCAACACTGTTTGCTTTACAATTTTTATATCCAGCACATACTCACTTTTGGCATTACCCCACATGGCCTGATTTTCTTTGTTTCAAGCACCCACTTTATTTCCCCAGGGAACAATTTGAAGCTTGAAGCTTCTATAGCAACTGGGAGCGTGCTCTGCCTGGGGAACTTGCTAAAGGAAGTTGAAGAATGGAGAGGACCTTCTAGAGGATAAGGGTCCTGGGAAAATAGTGCCCCTCAACATTTGTGTGCAGAAAGAATTTGGTTGAACAGAAGGTCAGAGGCAGCCTTAGGGATTAAAAATTCACATATTGACAATCTTTGATCAGAGAGTGGTATGTGGAAGGAAGTAGACTGTGCTGGTGGGAAAAGCATTTTCAGCTGTTAACAACAAAGATTATAATAGTGGTAATTATTATTATATTTATCACTGATAATTTGTGCACATACACTATGGCAGGTCCTTTACATAAATTATTTCCTTTTTAAACCTCACTCCCAACAAGGTAGGTTTCTTTTTTTTTTTTTTTAGATGAGTCATTTTTATAGATGAGTCATTTGTCAGTTAGAGTAGTGGCACTCTGAGATCCCTGCCTGACTGAGATCATGCAGCAGGTGAGTGGCTGTGACTGCACATAAACCCAGGCTAGTTCTTTACTAGAGACAACACCGCAGATGCACCACCCTCTCTCCTGAGTGCATCTGTGCCATGCATGCCCTTTGAGAGAGCTTGCCTTTTCTGAACTTTTCACTGTCAACCTAGAATATCTTCCCCTCGTGCGCCCCCTGGAGTACACAGGGTCACCTTACCTGCTGAGCCCCTGATGGGCCTAGCGTAGCTATTGCCCGCTCAGACTCAGTGGGATTTTATTTTTTCCCTCGCGCCACTTTGGCTGAGTAAACAATCTGTTGCTCCATTCAAGGTTTGAGTGGAGTAGTGTTTATTGCTTCAGTTATCGCTGAGTAAACCATCAGGATAAGATTAGGTCTCTGCTGGTGCTGGGAATGAACAGACCTCAGAGAGCAGGGGCTTCAGAATGCAGAGGGTCTTGAGGTCTTAATAAAGACATATTATCAGGCTTATGAGTTTCAGTAGGCAAGAGGAAAGAATTCAGACAGAAAGGCAAAATGAACATCATGAAGGGGTATTTCTGCAAATTTTCAAAATTTGGCAAAGGGAAATCATCAAGGATAGTCATGGGGACACCCTGAAGGACTGGCTGGGATTAGTGCTAGGATTCCAGAACGTTATTCCAGCACAGTAGGGGACTAGTAAAACATGAGCAGGAAACTTAAGTCAAGTACCAATTCATTATTAAAGCCTCAGGCCACAGGGGAAAGTTCTCACGACTAGGTATTATTTGAAGAGGTCAATAAGAAATAATTGAAGAGATGGGTTCCTAGAGTCAGAGCATAGAGTCAGAGAAATTGACTTGCTGCCCAACTGTCCATATTCTGCCTTTGGCTGATTTGTTACAGAATTAAGCAGGGGGAAGATCTTCACCCACTAGTAGAAACTAGAAGAGGACTAAGTAATTTCATTTGAGTGTAACAGACATCAGAGAAAGGCATTTATGCCATGAAGCCGCTTGATGATGAATGAACTCAGTTTCTTGTTTTGACATTCATTGCCTGCTGATGCAAGCAATGTCAGTAACATCTGAAATTTATGAACATGTTTATAATTTTTATTCTTAAATGGTAAATGTTTGAATTTTAGAACCTGTTTATAAATTTCACATGTAAAATCTGAAATAAAATTATTAATTCTATTACAATCCTTTATTGTCATATTTTTGTCTTTGGTCCTAAATCCCAAATGCTTTTGTTTTTATCTTAGTTATGTCTTTGCCTACTCCATCTTTGTATCTCCACCACTAAACAATAAATGTGAGTTAATAAACATTGACATACAATAATGTTAGTAAAGTGACAATAGTTACCATTTGAAGATTTGATGAGATTTAGTGTGATGAGAAGTACCTCATATGAATTAACACTATTAAAGCCCCACAACAGCCAACTCTGGAAGGTTGGCTTTATTAATCCCTAGAGAGACTCAGTAAACTTGCTCATGGTTACAGGTGAGAGGAAAGCATATTGTGATACAAACCTGGGCTGTCTAACTTAAAAAGCTTATTCTTAACTGCTTGCAATATTGTAAACTGTAGATATATACCCTACCAGTATATGTAGTTCCTCATTGCCTTCTATTTTATTATGAAATCATATGGAAAAAGTCAAGTTTTCCCTGGAGTAAGAGAGGACAATTTTGATCACCAGGCTTTCTTGTCCTACCTGCTAACAAAGACAATGTAAAATTTAGTTAGAACATTCACATTATCTTTAATAAAAAGATGTAATCCATGGGCATCTAATTCACAGTTTTTTTTAATTTTGACATTTTGAATTGAAATGCCTTGTATTTCAAAAATTTCATTGTTTTTATTTTTTTTTACTTTTAAAAAATACCAGAAACATTTGATGTTTTGAAAAATATACTACAAGGTACAACAAGGTAGCAGAAAGAGTTGCTTTAGATGGAAAGGGAAATCTTAGAACTTCAACCTAAAAAGAAAAAAGTGACTAAATGGGAAGAATATGATGAGCCTACCTAAATAAGTTATATTTTACACAATAATTGATTTTGCTCTTTCAAAGATATTTATAAATGTTATACTGGTGAGCCAGGCTTGATCTACACTTGTTCAATTACTTAAGTTAATAATAATCATCATCTTATACCTCCTTCCCACTCTAAACCACCGAACTCTCTGAACTACATGATGCCAGTTTCTTCCCCACAAACAGATATTGTACAACTCTTGGGACATGGCAACCATAGAAGCAGCCCCCATGAAAGACCTTTCTGTGGTTCAGTTCTTTAGTGTGTATCCTTCTGGATTTTCCTTTTTGATCACCAGGCTTTCTTGTCCTACCTACTAACAAAGACAATGTAAAATTTAGTTAGAACATTCCCATTATCCTTAATAAAAAGATGTAATTCATGAGCATCTAATTCACAGTTTTTTTTAATTTTTATATTTTGAATTGAAATGCCTTATATTTCAAAAATTTCATTGTCTTCATTGTTTTTTTTACTTTTTAAAAATACCAGAAAGATTTGATCTTTTTCCCTTGAGCTCTATTTTAGGACTGTTCCTGGAATTAAAACCAAAAATGGTCAGGGTCACTTTTTGCCATAATACATTTTACAGATGACAGATGCCCTAGTCACAGTCTGCTCTCATTATGTGAGTTCAAAATTTAGGATACTGGGAAAGGGCAAAATTTTTCAATTTACCCACATAATAATTGTAGCTAAAACCAATGTTTGCTGACTTCCAGAGAGTGAGTTTTATTTCCTAAGTCTTTCTTTCTCAACTTGGTAATCAAAGCCCAAAATTATCTTATGAATTTTCACACTTGTATCCTAAATATTAAATGGCACTGATTTTATAATGACCTATTATCTCAAACAGAAGACATAAATATGACATTTTTTTTAGGATTTCTGCTCTATTAATAGATTAGATTGGTACTTTAGAGTTAAATAGAAATGGGGAAGAGATGTTGGAAGGATGCTAAATGACATTAAAAGCACTTTTTCCCCCCAGCACAGTATAAATGTCAGATTTTATGGAAATATATAATATATATCTTATTTTTTCCAAGTTTGCTCTCAAAAAGGGAAAGAGAACATCACTAGGGGCATCTGAGGTTCTTTTGGTTTCTCTCTCCTAACCCCCCACAGGTATAAAAGATTTACATCTATGTGTCAGTTTACCATTAATACTATTGCTGCTACAGCAACTTACCACACATATAGTGGCACTAAACAACATAAATGTATTCTCTTAGAGCTCTGAAGGCCAGAAGTCCAAAATCAGTCTCGAGGGCATTGACCTTTCTGGCTGCCTCCCTTCTTAGCTGTGCCTTCCCCACATCACTCCAGTCGCTTTCATCCCTTCCTTTCTTCACATCTCCAACTACTACTATCGTCTCAGTGCCTCTCTTATAAGATACTTTACAATTACTCTGAGCCTTCCCATTAGGTTCATCTCCCATTAATGTCATCTCCAGATCCTTAATTTCTTCAAAGTTTCTTGGCCACATAAGGTAGCATATTCACAGGTTCTGGGGGATCAGAATGTGTTCATTTTGTAGTGGTGAAGGGAGGCAAGCATTATTCAGCCCACCACGATCTACTATGAACTCGATACTTAATCTTATTTTAGCCACACTCCATGGATTTCACAGTATTGATGTTTAAAGCTTGTTCATTTTCCTGCTGTAGCCCCTGTTGGCCCCTCCAACTGCAATACTGCTGTGAATGAGTAATAGGATTTGTTGTGATGGGAATCCATTTGTAAAAGGTCAGCATTTGTACTATAAGCCAATGTATTATCTCAATTCATTGTTAACAGTCAAAATGTGCCCATGAACTGAGACATATGAGCCTGTATGCATTCTCTCATTAGAAGATCCCTTCAGTAGCTTTTCAACTCCTGCATTTTCCCGATCCATGCAAAAATGTATGCTAACTGAAAACCTGGTAGCAAATAAGAAAATGAAAGTGATAATTAACCTTAATAAAAAGTCTTAAAATAGGCATCAAATTCTATAGCCAAATATCTTTGAATGTATGTGCTTCATGTGCCAGTTTATTCCTAAAGAAGGATTAGTACAGTTTGGTTTTTACCATTTTCTATGCTTTCCATTTACTGTACATATATCTGTATATTTATATAAAGGCTAGCAAATGAGAAGTATGGTGTTTATACCAATTTTTGTGGTTTAAAAACAGAAATCTTAACACTGAGAGCATTTGTTGATTACATTTAGAGTTATGTTTTCTCAAAACAATGTGAAATATATATTTATGGGTAGGTTCTATGAGAATTTGTTGTAGACTGCCTATATGCATAAAACTGTTTGGAAGGCCTTGGGAGAAGAGGATCTTCACAACTCTGTAGCACCCTTGTTACATACATCCTTCTGCCCCTGGAAGCAAGTGCTTCATAGCAACAAGTGTATAAAAATGACATCAGATCATGAATCATGAGTGTGAAGGTGGGAGATGGAAAGGGAAAAATGAGAGGGTGGCACAAGATTGGGATTAGACAGACTCTGTTCTGAACTAGATCATTGCAAAAACTTAAAAGTTTTGAGGTTCATCTCTAAGCACATGTTAACAGTGGAGATGAGGTCTCTTCTTGCCTGAGGACACCATTATGGGATGGCAGGAAAGTCAAGTGCCCTCAAACTCCATCCTACTGACATAGACTATCCTTCACCTAGAAGAGAATCATTCAATTTGAATTATTTTCAAGGCAATAAAAATCAAAGGAGAAACACAGTGCAAAGTAGTAAAGCTTGTTTTATCAAAAAAGAATTGTAATTTTCAGTCAGTAAGGAATAACAAAATATAAAGTCATTACCAAAGCCACATTTGGGGATAGTTTTCCTATTAACAATGTTCATACGATTCTCAAGTTCAAGAGTCACTGGTCTGTGCAGTCACAAGAAGAGCAGAGAGGTCTGGGGATGGCAGAGGGGTCCTGCAATTCTGATGAACAGGTGGAACTAAGTTCTATGACTTACCTACTTTGTGAGTTAAAATAACACAGATTGCTAAGTAAAGCAAGCAATACCACCTGCCAGTCTGTAACAACTACTGCCACATTGTATGGTTCAGTTTAGCTGTGACTTAGTCCAGTATCTTACTGCCTTTGGTTGAGCTGCATGGAATAAACAATTGTTGCAATTCTTCACGCAACTCCAAAGGAAAGCTCCTCTCAAGAAACACTTTGGCAGTAAAGAAGGGATTATTTTAAGCCTCAGTTGACTGTCTAAATGTTAACTGACTAAACAATTTTAGTTTTCCAGGAAATTTCTAATTTCTTACAAGATTTTATTCAATGATTCAAAAGATTAATGGTATGAAATCTACAGGCTGGCCTGTACAATGTGGAGACACCAAGTTGACTGCAGCATTGTTCTTACTCATGGTAAGCTTGTATTTTGGAAAGGAACCAAATTTTGGTCCAGTTTAAATAAGTTTTGCCAAACTCTTACCAGTTTAGAAAGCCAAGCTTCCACATTTATTTTTCTTGGGTTATGTATAAATGCTTTCAAATTATGTTATTATTCATTGCTAATGAGCTAATTTTCATTAGCACAGCTCCCCTTTTTTTAATCTAACACTTATTCAGATATTATCCTGCTCGGTTTTATTTTGCAATGGCAGTTACTACACACCATACAATTAAGTAGATCCTAGTTTATTATTTTTAATAGGTTCACTTGTACAGCCTTTTAACTGCTGGGTTCTGGACTGCTAATACAGAATTTAGCAGAAAGTTAAGAGTTTGACCATTATAGTCATTCTGGTATGTTGGGCACAGAGTATTTTGGAAATTCCTTGAGATTTTGTTAAGATTTTGACAGATAGTGATTAATGAGATCATATTACTTCAAAAGTTCCTTCCTAAATTGTAAGAACATTTCTCCCCCGATTAAAGATCTCTTACCTTAAGTTCAATTTGATTAAAGATTTTTCATATTATTTGCTTTGTCTCTCTCTCTCTCTCTCTCTCTATTTTTACAGGAACATAATGAATATATTTAGATAAGTTGTTTTTCAAATGTCAGGACTTAATTATACAGTTTGTAATCAATCACCTTTAAAACAGTTTCTTGTTAAAACATTGCAAACATATTTCTTGATGTGAGCTTTTTAATCATATTCATCTTTCACTGGAATCGTTATGAGTTATAGAAATAATTCAGTTCAACTAAATAGCATTATAAAAGTCATTTAAACTCCTAAAGAAGTCAAAACACTCTGTAGGTTGAAGATATGATTTAAGTTTAAAATATCAAAAAATCATTTCAAAATGTATTCCCTATTTTCAGGGTCTTGTATATGATAGTACACAATAAATAATTGTTTTATAATTGAGTATGTATGGAAGAATCTTTGACTATAAAAGCTAAAGATGTTATTATTAAATACCATTCATATTCAGAATCCCAAATGCAGAAAGCAGTTTTTCCTCTTTTGTCTGCATAGTCCCAGTTCTTTGCTTAAAATGAACCTGAACCCATTTGATGTAATTTCTCTCTGTGCATTCAAAGTGAGAAATGAGGTGTGGCCTCATGAGGCCATGTGGTGTTTAGGACCAGTTACCTGAATTACTTGCTCTGCCACATTGAAAGTACAGTAAGTCGTATGTGATCCAATCACCTTCACTCCGTCAAACTCTTAGCTTTGATTCCTTGAACACTTACTTGGCGCAGTGGGGATATAAGAGACCCATGCCTGGAGAAAGGGTAGAACAGTGAATGGGTCCTTATGAGGCATAACAAGCGGAGCCTCTCTCTGATTCTCCCAGGATATGTGTCCATTCTTAAGAAGTTTCCAGGCACGGGAGAGAGAGATAACAAGGGAAAAAAAAGGCATTTCCCAAGGAAGAGGTTGGAAGGAGGTAGGCAGGGAAAGAGGGTTCTGGGAGATTGGCTAAGACTCATGAAAGTTATCAGTCAGAGGACACTGGAAGTTGAATATACAAGAGAACCAGGAAAACAAGGGAGGAGCATGTGTGATATCATTAGTGCTAAAAATGCTGATTCAGGAGAGCTAGATAGGGTCCCAGGATTCATTCTTGGCATATGGGACACTGTTCTGTCGTCAGAATGTTTCTTCTTTGTAATCATCATCCTGTGAGCTATAATTTATTAAACTTCTATATGACAGGTACTGAGCTTGATTAGATTAATATCCATGTCACTCTCAAAATAGCTATCATATGTTATTGTCCAAATATTACAGATACATACATTTTTTCTTAATGACTCGGTTGTGTAACGTAGCCATAATAACAGCAGCCCAAATTTGATCCTAGATTGATCCAAATCCAAATTCTGTCCTTGTTTCTAGGGACACAAAAATTGGGAGTAAATCAAATCTTCAGTCAGAATCTTGTATTAGATCAGGAATTTGTCGGGGTCTGGGGGTTGCCTTTGAGGTTTTGGGGCAACGCGAAGAGCAAAGAAGGCAGTGGGAGTCGTCATGGAGGGTGCTTAAAGAGGCCACTTTATTCTCTATAAAGCGAAGTCAGCTTTATATATAAGAAGTACATTATACTGCTACAGTGATAATTCATGGTTGCATAAATACTGAAGATGCACAGGCATGTGGCCTTCATGGCCAGGTGTCTGGCCTTCGGGGCCCTTATCTAACTCCTTTCTTATGGATACACACACTGTGTTCTCAGGTTTCTCAAGGCCAGACATATCTGGCTCCATACAAGGACAGACATATCTGGGGTGAAGCAATGGACAGCTGTCCTCATAAAACAGTAGGGGAAGTGATGGGGGTGGTCTTCCCTACATCCCACCCCTTTTTATAGGACAACAGCCGTTGCTGCTTCTTTCCACATAAAGCAGAGCTCTGTACTCAGATCCCACAGAAACAGTATAAAGAACAACAACAGACAAGGAGGCCACATGCCCCAGAGGCCACTATGGTTAGGAACCACTGCTAAGTGGGACCAAGCTGTGACCACTAAGTGGACAGGAGATCTTGGGATAAGGCTTGTATCTGAGACACTTCATTATTTGTTTCCTGGAGCATGGCTTCTATTTGCTGCTGGTGGTCTGGGATGTAAACATAGCAGTCAATGTGCAGTAAAGCACAGGTGCCCCCTTGTGCAGCTGTGAGTATCCAGAGAATTTTGTTTGGAAAATTACCTTTTGCATTTGGGTAACTTTATCTAGCAATAGGGCTAGCGAGGACCTTGTTACATTCAAGGAATGAACAACTTGCTGTGCCAGGGCTTTTATTTGTAATTTTATGTCTATAGTACCAGCTTCTGGAAGGAAGATAGCCAGGGGGTAAAACCACCATGCCGTCCATTTGGGATGATGTCAATGGGAATATACAGCATCCCAATCGTGTGGGCCACGGCAGGGTTTGTAGTATTTGTCTTGATATGTATGGGTGGCCCCAAGAACAACGGCCTGTTTAGTCCGCAGGGAGATAGGACTAGCTGTATTTTTCACATATCCAAATGTTTTTTCCAGCAGGGTGTTGGTCGGCACAATGTCCACATGGGTGCTACTGTCCCATTTAGTGCTTAGGGGTGCAATTAACATTGACATTGGCACACAGTTTTCTGGGTAACCAGCTAACCATGCGATTGAGTATGGAAACCTGCTGTTCAATGCACAGCAGAGATATGGTTTGCAAAGTTGTATGTATAGTAGACATCCATCCCCACCCATTATACGCAGTACCCTCCCCAGGCGGAGTGTGTGCTGACTGTCAGATCAACTGCCTGGTTGCATGCCATTTTGCTTCACGTTCAGCATTACTGCGATTCCATGCTCGGAGGTGTTTTCATGCAGACAGGTTGGTGGGAGCGATTTTCCACAGCAGTCCAAAAATGATTTCCATGGGCAGTTTTATATATACCCAGCAGTGGGAGATATGATGTACCTGGGCAAAAGTATGGGTACATGTCACCAAACTATTGCTTTTCGTCAGCCTGGGCAGAAAGACAGAGCAGACAAAGACATTATTAATGTCAAGTCTCAGTTCTCCAGGAGGATACAAGTGACCTTTTCATCTTGTGACAAAACAGTGGCTGCCAGGGATGGTTTTTCTTGTCTGTGATACCAGACCAGAGTGCCTGAGACACTGGCAGAGTATCAGGTTCAGCCTTCAGTAGAAATTGTCGTACTGGCCATACTTGCATGACCAAAGTCCTTACCAGTATGGCTGTTGCCCTCTCTGGCAAGGAGGCAGTTAATTTAAAAGGCCACTTTTTTATTTATGGGGTAACTTGTAACCCACAGGTCAGCCCCTTTTTTTATACTTCATACAAAGTGATCATGAATGTCTTCTAACCACCAAGGTTTATAGCCACATCCACTTCTTTGTATGGGCAGAAAACAGTGTATATGGGGCAGGAAGGAGCAATGTTTTTTCCAGCAACTGTGGCTGCAACTCACTGGGTCCTTGTTTTAAATATTTCAAGATATATGGGTGAGCTACTAACAACCTCTCTTTGGGACTTTCTTGAGTTTTCCTTGGTTACTTAACAAGCGTACTGCTATGGGTAATTGCTTTACCCACTGCACCTGTCCAAAGTGTTTCAGTCCCTCTTGCATGGGTACCTGACGATGATGCGGGTAAAAGTGAGTGCACTGAGTGCATGATTGCATCACTTGTTTTGCATCAGCAAACATTACTGGAACGTACCATTTCTGGGCAACTTTATACATGGTTCTAGGGCCTACATGCCCTGGTTTTTTATGCAATTATGGCTCCATGTTTATAGGGAGCAGTTTTTGGAGCATATGAGCCCTGGCCAAGGTGTCAGTCCCATTATTTCCAGGGCTTAATGCTGGTTAATGTCTTGAGACATGATATATTAGGGCACTGTTTTTAATTCACAGGTATACAAGTTTTTTTACATTGTCCCTACAGTGGACAATGGCCAATTTTCCAGTCCTGTGCTGCCCACTGTGGTAACCAGACAGTGAGGCCACAAAACACACCTCAGCTGTCAGTACAGTTGGTTATCTGATCTGATTTTATAGTTAAAACAAGCTATACTGCCTGTAATTTAGCCCATTGACTAGATTGCTCTACCCCAGACTCATACTAGAACTCTTTTTGTAAGGGCTGAATGGCACCGGCCACCCATGTCGGTGGATGGGCCTTTGTGGATTTATTTGTATACCAGGCCTCTGCTGGTGGCATCCCTATTTTTTCCTCATAGGGGCTTTCTATTGGTGCTTCCATGCTCAGCAAGGTGGGTGCAAGTTCAACCGCAAAGGTTAACAGTCCTAGGACTTGCTACAATTCTTGTGAGAGAGGGCTTTTGGAGAATTTAGCTTATTGTTCTGAATAGGCTCCCCACTTGGTCAGGGTAGGTGTCTGGGCAACCCCACTCTGGGGAGCTATAGCCCAGGCTCACACCCACCTCTCAATCAGGAGGGCAGTAATGACCTGTACTGCTTGCATTTCCATGATTCCTTTAGTAGCCAGTAAGGCAGCATACACTGCTGCCAGCTGGTTTTTCAACAGTGGATAGCGAATTTTTGCTTTTCTCCACAACTGAGACCAAAATCCTATTGGGATTTTGTGGACCTCATGCTTCTGACATAATCCCCACCCATACCCATCTGTGCTGGCAGACACCATCAGCAGGAATTGGTATGGAGGGGTTAGTGACTTGCAGCATTTGGGTCTGAGCCACTGCTTTTTTTGTCTCAGCAAAAGCCTTTTCTATTTCTGGCATCCAGTTCCAAGTTTCCCCTCACTTTATAAGGCAATGCAGCAGCTTTATCAACACGGCTAAGTGAGAGATATATGTTCTCCAATACCTCAACAAGCCCACATATGTTTGTAGCTGCTTAACAGTTTCTGGATGGGAGCACTGTTGTATTTTATCAATCATTGCTTCAGGTAATACTTTTGTTTTACCCGACCAGACAACACCCAAGAACTTGACAGAATAACGAGGTCCCTGCATCTTGCTTTCATTGATGGTCCATTCCCACCCCTGGAGGATGTGGTGCAAACTGCAAGTCACAGCTTCTAGGTTTGGGAGAGAACAGAAGTCAGCATTATTTCATCTATATAATGGAACACTTGAAGTAGGGGTGGATGGGACCAGGTGGCCAGCTCACTACCCACCAAGCCATGGCACAGACCAGCAGCCAAAAAGTTAGTCCATACTTGTGCAAATATCTTTGTGGGAGGATAGTGAATGTTCACTGCCAGCCTTCCCAGGTGAAGGCAAATTGTTCTTGACTTTCTGGTGCAATGTCAATGGAAAAGAAGACATTAGCCCAGTCCAACACAAAGTGATTTGTCCCCAAAGTCACAGTCAGTTTATCCATTAGGTCAGTAATGTTTGGTACTGCAGCATGTAGTGGGGGAGTTACTTTGTTTAGTTTACGGTAGTTTACTGTTATTTTCCAAGTGCAGTTAGGCTTCTTCAGAGGCCACATGCACAAATTAAAAGGGCTGTGTGCCGGGTGGATGATGTGTGCTTTCTCTAATCTCAAAATGGTTTGACTGATTTCCTTCTGTCCAGAGAGGCTGGTATGGTTTAATGTTCACTATATGAGTGGCTTGTGGCAACACCAAAGGTGTGTGGTGGGATGACTTCACTGCACCGTTTTCACAACATGCATATGCAACCCAAACTCTTCCAGAGTCGTTTGCATCATTAGACCATGCAGTACATCCACCATAGAACGTATTCTGCTATCAGAGATACATAAACCTCATACTCATGGGGGGGCAAGGTTCAATTTCCAAAGTCAGAGTAACTCATCGCACCTGCACAGTTTGCTCACCATACCCCTCTATGACTGCAGAGGGGCTCTGGAACCTATCCGGGTAGCCATAAAGGAGGGTGGAGTCAGCACCTGTATCCACCAACGCCAACACCCGCTGTACATTTTGTGGGGACCAGTGAATGGCAAGTTTAACAAATGGCCTCCGTTCCTCTGGTGTCCCAATATACTGGGTATTTCAACCCTACCACTAGTCAGGGAGAAAATCAGTCAGTGCTTAAGGCATGAGTTACTGGTCCTCTGCAGCGCTTGCCCACACCTGCTTTGGGGACAGTGGGCAATAGCATTGGTCGGGATGCCACTGTTTCTATAGCCTCATCAAAACCTCCAAGGGCTGTCTATTAAGCTTTTTACAAGCCAAACCAGCAGCCAAAAGGTTAGGTCATACTTGTCTGCAGCTTACTTTCAGCGGTCCTACTGCGGCTGTCTCTGGTGCCAATTTCACCATGGCTGTTTTATTTATTTATTTTCTTTGTGCTGCTTCTACGTCTCCCAAGCGGGCTAATACCAACTCTGTTTTGTATTCTCAGCCCCTTCATCTCACAGTCTCATAGCCAGACAGGCACAGATTCCCTCAAATGTTGCTTACACCGGCCAAATTCCAGAATTCCATGGCCGTATATGTCATGTATGTCATTTGCCAGGTAGCTATCGGAGCAGGGAATGGGGGGCAGGCGCCCAGCTGCCTCCCGCATCTACAGGTTCTTGTATTTCCACTCATTGATGCACAGCGGGGCGAGCATGCAAAACCAAGGGTGCTGCGCCCCACTCAGGGCTTTCTGCCTGTGGTGACGGGGCAGTACTCACTGATCTTCGGAATATAACGTTCCACGGCCACCAGCCACTGCTCCAAGTCTTCCTTTTTCCATTGGAGACTCTGCACTTGCTGCTGCAACTCCGCAGTTTTGCGAGCGGCATGGTGAATGACCATCAGGAACATCGACGCTACTCACCCCGCTGATGCCCTGTGGGCCGGAGGAACCAGGGGCTCCAGCGTCTCCCATGCCGTCTGTATAGCCTTTCGGGTCGGCTGTATGGACTCCCAATCCTCTGGTGCTGCCCAAGCGGTCAAGTACCCTGCCACCAGGTACCAAATAGAGGTGTGGGGCCACATCTCCTCTGCCTGACCCTCCACGTCCGAGGAAGCCACAGGACCGTTGCTCTAGAAACCACCCACCTCACCTTGCTCACTGCGCCAAGTGCTGGGGTGCAGGGGTTGCCATTGAGGTTTTGGAGTAATGCGAAGGGCAAAGAAAGAGGCAGGAGTCATCATGGAGAGTGCTCAAAAGAGGCCACTTTATTCTGCATAAAGCTGTACTGCTTATACTGCTATAGTGCTAATTCATGGTTGCATGAATATTGAAGACGTGCATGTGTGTGGTCTTCATGGCCAGGTGTCTGGCCTTCAGGGCCCTTATCTAGCTCCTTTTTCATGGGTACAACATGCTGTGTTCTCAGGTTTCTCAAGGCCAGACATATCTGGCTCCATAGGGGGCCAGACATATTTGGGGTGAAGCAGTGGACAGCTGTCCTTGTAGAACAGTAGGGAAAGTGGCAGGGTGGGGGAGGCCTTCCCTACAGAATTCCAAATTATATTCCCGGGAAATATTTATTCCAAAACTTTATAATGAAAAAAAAAGACATAAAATGAATATTCAATCAAATTAGCTTAGAAAAACTTGTATAAATACTTATTTGGGGAGACTTATAATGTGTATTTATACACTGATGATCATGAGAAATTCTGAAGTAAACAAACTTGTGTCACATTCTCCAATCCTTTTGTTTAGGTCATATGGCCTTCCTACCTGTTGTGCCAAATTCTGCATGAACAAACTTGTTTAACCTTCTTCAGTCCTTTTGTTAAGGTTATAGAGCCTTTAAACCTCTTGTGCCAAGTAACATCACTGAGAAATTTCTTGGGAAACCCTTTGGGAATTTTACAGTATACCCAATACAATTCCCAGATACAGAGTAGTTTTCAAAACATATTTATTGACTCAGTGAATGAATGAATGAATGAGTTCAGTTTTAGGAAATTACAGAAAAGAAAGAGC
This sequence comes from Manis javanica, assembly GCF_040802235.1. Taxonomy (NCBI): domain Eukaryota; kingdom Metazoa; phylum Chordata; class Mammalia; order Pholidota; family Manidae; genus Manis; species Manis javanica. The sequence continues at coordinate 19,551,866 of NC_133163.1, read as the reverse complement.
TTTCCATGAGAGAGAGAATAAAAGTCTTTCTCCCCTTTTCAGTCCCCCACCCCACTGCTCTGTGTGTGTGTGCATGTCTATGTGTGTGTGTGTATGTGTTTCTGTGTCTGTGTCTGCCTTCCTCTCTCTCTCTCCCTCACTCTGTAGCTCTCGCTCCCTTTCTTTCTTTCTTGCTTCCATTCGGCTCCCATGTTTTCATAGCTATGTTGAATGATTAACTATGATGGAACTATGGAACTACCATGCTATCAAACTTCATTGGTACTCCTATAAAAATGGACTTCACATGGAGATTTTGACACTCAGTAGAATAGAAAATGAAAAGTTCAAGAAGAGGTGAAGCCTAATAATAAACTTTTCATTGTTCTAGCAAAACATCTGGGGAGCAGGTTACCTTGCTTTCCTCAATGTGCCATATGAAAAGTAGAAACCTATCATCAACTAAGTGCACTGTCGGGGCAGATAAGCTTGCTCTGGGCCAGTCTACCACAAACAATGTAAAAATGGTGTAATTAAATTAATGAATGAAATGTTGAACTGCCTCCATATCCTGAAACAATCAAAACTAAAATTTACTTTCTTATTACACTTTCTAGTAGTGAAGCTGGTTTTAAGAAAACATTCCATTGAAGATTATAAAGAGGGACTTAACAAGAGATGCACTAGAGTTAATTTATATTACAGTCACTTTTCTTTGATGGGATTTCTTATTGAAATGTTTATCTTGATAACATGGTAAATGTCATATATGGGAATTTATAAGTTGAGAAGGGCAGGTCTTACCCTGCCCAAAGGCTATTTGTCTATTCTGATGTTTCAGGAGGGCAGTAAGAGAAAGGTTTTCACCCTCAGGTGCTATTCAAAACTAATCAAACCAAACCAAAATTCTGTGATATAAAGGAACAGATGAAGAATAGTTCTGTGATCCATTTTAAGGAATGAAAATAACTTCTTTGTTATTTTCTTTGTAAACTAATTTAAAACTTTGCATTCAAAATTACTCCTTATTAGAAAATATCAAGCAATTTTAATACAATTCTTATATTTAGATGAGATCTTATATGCATTTAATATATGATAAGATGCATTTACTGATTACAATAAGGTCAATAAATAGGTTAGCTGGAATTCCTGAGTTCCTGAAAATAATTTCTAAGAAAATTACCTTGCCTTCTTACCATCCATATCTGGTGGTAAGATATATACCAAAAACTCTTTTCTTCTAATTTTTTTCAAGCAACGGATTATATGAACAATTGGTCTTTTTCAAATACTGAATAAATAATAATAAGGCAAATGTGCACATACTTACAGCATAGCTTTACCACAGACTTCCAACCTTAGTCCCACAACTTTCGTGCTATTGCACATTATTTCTATGTCTTAAACAGTGTGTTCAGTTTTGCATAATTTTGGCCTTTATACATCAGAATTACATTTGATACATTATTCTAAGTCCTCTTTTACTTTAATTGTATGCTTGAGCTACTCACCTATGTCACCATGTAGTACTCCCATGTCAATCCATTGGTTTTCTTGTTTTTCACCATTATACATAATACTAGCATACACATTTTTGTCAATATCTTCTGGTGTACACACACACATGTGTGTGTGTTTCTGTAGGAAATACATCACTGGAGCATAGGTTGTAGATGTCTTCCAACATACTAGACAATGTCAAATTCTCCTCCGAAGTGTTTGTAACAATTTACCCACATAAAGTTATTTCAGTTTTGCCTATAACATTTTCTTATTTAATTCCTCCTGGAATGAATTATTTTGTAGAATTTAAGATAAGAATCTAATTTCATCTGCTCCCCAGATGAATAACAAATTGTCCCCAAACCATTTACTGATAATTCTTTACTTTTTCCACTGATTTGAAAACTCAGTGCTATAATATATCAAGTTTAGTTATGATGTGCTTTTGTCTTTAGGCTCTTGATTCTGTTTAATTTTTATTTTAGCAAATCTATACACATAGTTAGTATCAATTACTGACTGAGATATAATTCATATACCACATAATTCATTCACTTAAAATAGAAAATCCAGCAATTTTTAGTTTATTTGCAGGATTGTGCAACCATTGTCATGATCCAATCTAGAACATTTTTATCTTTCCTCACTATGAAGTCACTGTCACTTCCCAGCTCTTCCTACCCACAACCATCTTTTAACTGGGCCTAAGAAATCACTATTCTATTTTATTTCTCTATAAATTTCACTATTCCCTGCATTTCATATAAATGGAATATAATATTTGTGGACTTATATGATGAGCTTCTTTCACTTTGGATAATGTGTTCAAGGTTTACCCACATTTTAACATGTAGCCATACTTCACTTGTTTTATTTATTTACTTATTTAGTAATTGCTTAGATATACTGCTTTTTATTTATCCATTCATCAGTAGGTAAATCTTTGGGTACTTTTGGGCTATTATGAATAACACTGCAATGAACATTCATTTACAAATTTTTGTGTGGGCATTGTTATGCATATGTAAGTAGGAATTGAATTTCTGAGTTATAATGCAATTCTATGTTTAGCTTTTTGACAAACTACCAAACTGTGTTTCCAAAGTGACTATACCATTTACTATACCCACCAACAATTCTTGATGGTTCTTATTTCTCTAATTTCTATAGTTTTATAATATGCTTTGTTATCTGGCAACAAAGTCCTCCCAGATTGTTTTCTAGAGTTACCTTGTTTTGTAGAATTACCTTGTCTATTCTTGAAATTTTGCTGTTTAACGTTATATTAGAATTAGTTTTACAGGTTCCACAGGAATTCCCATTGGGATTTTTGACTAAAATTGGATTATAGATTATTTTGGTAGGAGGGGATATATCATTATCATATCATGTTTTTGTATTCTTAAAGATACTGTATCTCTCAATGTATTTAGTTCTTTAATTACTATAAAGTTTTATAACTGTTTCAATGGTTTATTTGCATCTTCTGTGGGATTCATTCCTAGTTTTGTGTTTTATTTTATTTCTATTTTAAGTGGTACATTTTAAAATTATTTGTTTATATACTTAACAAATTTACATATAGCACTTACTACTTGCCAGGCACTGTTTGAAGTGGTAAACCAATATGAATATTGTGTGTGTGTGTGTGTGTGTGTGTGTGTGTGTGTGTGTTTGTGTGTAATTTCCCACCCATGGTTTTTAGTTGGGATCAACTTCAATTTATTGACTGGTACTATTTTCCACGTTTAATTCTCACTTGACTTTAACATAGGTACTGAAGAAACTGTAGCTCAAAAAAGGGAAAATACTTGATCAGAGCAAGCAAATGGGAGAGATGAAATTGACCTAACTGGGTCTGACTGAAGAGTTCACTCTTGTTATTTTAATTTAAAGTATTCACATTTGTTCTTTTTGCTGTTAAGACTCTGTTCATCCTATGCTAAAATAAACTTCCTCGAGCTTGGCTTTACATTAGTTTTTGATGATAAAGAACATTTTCTTAGGAAGCGTATTCTCACTTGTTTGTATCCAAAGGTGCTTTGATGCCTACGTATTGCAATTAAAAGTCCTTGTTAGCATAGCAGTGGTTAACATAAAGAGTCAGAAATTTATATAGTTAATTTTGCTTTTTAAATATACCTGGTGTAGGAAAAAGAAAAAAAAACAAAAAAAAACACAGAAAGTAGAATAAAAAAAATCAACAGAAATTATGAAACACATCTGCATTTATTTCCTAATGCTGCCATAACAAATTGTCACAAAGTTGGTGGTGCAAAACCAAAGAAATGCATTCTTTCACAGTTTTAGAGGCCAGGAATTCAAAATCCAGTGACCATGTTCCTGCCAGGGGCTATCGGAGAGAAGCTGTGACTTGTCTCTTGTAGCTTCTGAGGCTGCCAACAATCCTGAATGTGATGGTGAATTTTATAGGCCAAAACTTGCTAGCGCCCTGGTGCCCAGATTTGGTCAAATACTATTCTGGATGTTTCAGTGAGGGCATTTTGGGATGAGATTTACACTTAAATTGATGAACTTTGCATAAAGCAGATTGCTCCTCATAATATACTCGAGTGGGCCTCATCCAGTCAAGTTGAAGGCCCCATAGACCATCCCTGAACAAGTGGAAGTTCCACCTTTGCACTTATCTGCACTAATGCTTCTACCTGATTCTCCAGACTGCCTGCTTTTGGATTCAAAACCATAACTCTTTTCTGAGTCTGCAGCCTGGCATCTTCACCCTTGCCAAGCGTCCACAAACACATGAGCCAATTCCTTAAAAAAATCTCTATGTGTATACACATCCTATTGGTTCTGTTTCTCTGGAGAACTTTCACTAATACACTGGGACAGTGGCCGCAGTGGCCGCACCCTCCAGTCTCTGCCCCCCTCTTCATCTGACCTTCTCTCAGTGTCTGATCTCCCTCAGCCTCTTTTGTAACAGCATTTGTGTTGGCTTTTAGGGTCCTGCCCCCCAGATATTCCACAGTCATTTCTTCCTCTCAAAATTCTTAATCTTATTACATCTGCAAAGATCATTGTTCTAATAAGGGAATATTTACGAATTCCTGGTGGTAGAATTTGCTGTCTTTGGATCTGCTATTCAATGTACTGAAACTTTTCAAGATCAAAACCTATCCTGTAAAAATGTTCAAAGGCCAGGGTTTTTAAAGATCAGACTACTGTCTGTTGCTGGGACCAACTGCAGTTCTGGAGTTACCTTTGTCAGATTCTTTTATATTTCTCTTTTTTTTTGAGAGAGTATCTCATAGAAATGGTATATGTGTTTTGTTGTTGTTTTTCCCAGAGCAAATAAAGTAATACTAAAATTATACCTTTTGTGTTTTCCCCACAGCATACTTTCACTCAGATAGCAGGTCATAGAGGAAGGTGCCTTCCTTGCATGGGAAAACAGACACCTGGAGTCTAAGCTGCCTGTACACTAACTAGCTGTGTGACTTTGGGTAAGTCATTTTCTTAACCTTATTTTCCTTATCTATAAAATGTATCAGTTTGGTTGTGTAGTCTTTGTGGTACTTTGTCATTCTAAAATTTTATGAACTCGCATCTATACATCTTTCTCTTGTATGGTATCTCTTGATAGCAGAATAGCTGATCCAGCTGTTTCTGATTATCTGTCTCACCTACAACCCAGGTTGTCTGTGTGAATTACTGAAATATTCTAAAAATGACTTAACAATTTGACATGTTAAAGGAGACCTGATCATTTTGAAATACAACCAACATGTTAAAGCAGTAACCCATTTAACATAACAATTTTGTGTCAAACTGAAACAGAGTATTCTTATATCAGTATTAAAGTATCAAATCACAGATGATAAATTCTTCACATCAGACATATTATAAATTATAGATAAAATGTTAGGAACTAACAATATAACAACATTTTGTGTTTTCTTATCAGCTCATGTATACTCAAAGGTCAGTTTTGAAAAAGATGCACATAAATGTCATGAATCTTCCAAATTTCTACAGATAACCATGTATGTTGTTTCATTTGTGTGGTTAACTTAGAAATCAAGAACTGTTTTTTATTTTATGCAGGTGTCAATTGCATAAGCCAGTCATTAAGTGATTTTTATGATAATAATGATGACTACAGTGTTGAAAAACTAAGAAGTTAACGTTTTGCAATGATGTCAATTATCCAAATTTTAATAGTCTTAATAATGTGTCCCTTTGAAATTGTAGTAGTGCTTTGATAAAGGATAATCCCATAGAGCTAGGGAAAAAAAATTTTAAGTGTTTGCATTTGAAGTCACCCAATATTAATTCAGAAGACTTGAATAAATATTTGAAGCTTTCATGAGAAGTATTTCAAGAGATCTAAGACATTTTCAATTAAGAACAAGATGTAACTTTCTCATTCAAATATTCCCTGACTGGTCCTTTGGTATGCACTGCCTTTTCATATAGGAGATAGTCAGATTGTGGAGAAAGTGTTTAAATTGGTTATAATAATAAAACTTTTGCTTCTAGGAAAGCATTCCAAAGGAACTTATACTCTTTCTCTGCAACTTCACTTCCAGTTTTTCTTATTTTGAGTGTTGAACTGCAGGTGTGTTTGATGCTAATACTTTCTAAGGAATGGGAGCCTCTGCCAAAACACATGAAAATTAGTTGCTTAATGGGTTTCTCTTTGTAGATGTTTTAAATGGGCATATTGTCAATATAATCAAACTAGGTTATGAAGGTCTGGTACATGTGGATGACAAGAATGTGTATATGAGGAAAGAAGATCAAACTGTTAAAATAGCCTGTAGAGTATGAAAAATTCATTTTTTGTAATTCCTCTAAGAAGGTCAGTAAGGACTAGTATGTAAAAGTAGAAGTGGATTGCCTGGTCTTGACTGCCAGCTCCTTCACTGACTAGCTGTGTAGCAGTGGGCAAGTTAACTGCATGCCTCTGTGCCTTCATTTCTGCAACTAAAATGGTAGATAATAACTAAGATAATAACTAGATTTGCTTCACAAGTTGGGATGAGAATTAAGTGAATACTAACTCTGAATAAGTGATTTATAAACAAGTTATGGATAGTATCAGTAACCAAAGAATGACTTCATATATATAAAGAATCCATATTCCATTTTCAAAAGTAATTTCCAGGTTGTATTATGGTTGGTGGGTTTTTCAAATTAAGTCTTGGTGGGTATTTTTCAAAGGTATCTTTGAATTTCAAAGAGATCAGCAATATTTCTGATCCCCCATGCTCTTCTAAGGCTTTGCAACTTTTCAATCAAAAGAAAGAGTGTAATTCCCCCCTTGAGCATTGGCTGAAATTAATAACTCATTCTAATGAAGAGAGTATAACATGTGGCAGAAGAAATGCTGTATGACTTCTGAGACTAGGTCTTACATAGTTCCTCTCTCTCCTTGTCTCTCTTTTTGTCTCTATTCTGTCTGTCTCCAATGTTCACTGGAACCCAGGAAATGCTCTAGGGAAGCCAAGGGCACTCAGAAAGACCACATGTAGTTGTTCCATCTGACCGTCCTAGCTAAGGACTCCCTGCCAGCCAGACACTGAGTGAGCAAGGGTTCAGATAATCTCAGCATTACAGGTGCTGCCAGGCAGAGCTGAGAGGAGGAAAGTCTGGCCAAAGCCTGCCCAAATTGCACATGAATGAAGGAAATAAATGTCATCATTGTTTTAAGTCACACACTTTGTAATAACTCATTACACAGCCTTACAGTCTACCCAGGCCTAGGTAATGATAATGTTTACATAAAGATATAAAAACCAGTCAGATATTAGGCAATAGTAACTGGAATGGTAGGCAATGAAGATAAATTGTATTTTCTAATGGGCCTACAAAAATATAAAAGAGTGTGATGGTGAATTTTATGTGTCAACTTGACTAGACTCTAGGATGCCCAGATAGTAGGTAAAAGATTATTTCTGGATATATTTGTGAGGGTGTTTCTGGAAGATCTTAGCATTTGAATCAGTAGACTGAATAAAGAAGACCCACATCACCATTGTGGATTAACATCATTCACTCCACTGAGGCCTGAACAAAACAAAAAGGCAAAGACAGGTGAACTTTGTTCTGCTTGATTGGGACAGACATCTTCTCCTGTCCTTGCGCTTCTAGTTCTTGGGCCCTCGGACTCGATGGGACTTGCATCATTGGCTCCTATAATTCTCTGACCTCTGACGGTGGACCGAGAGATACACCCTCAGTCCCCTGTTTCTCTGGCCTTCAGACTTGGACTGGAACTACACTGCTGCCTTTCCTGGGTCTCTAGCTTGTCAATGTCTTATTGAGGGTTTTCTTGGTCTCTGTAATTGTGTGAGTTAATTCTTGTAATAAATCTCCTGTTACATATCTCTTGATATATCTCACTGGTTCTGTTTCTCTGGAGAAAACTGACTAATACAGTGGGTAATGCCTAAGTCTACCCAGGCCCAGGTGATGGTGAGGTTTAAATAAAGATATGAAAATTGGTGGGTGTCTGTACTTGAATTAGCAGAATAGGGCTCAAGTTTGGGAATCTGACATCTCTAGTTTTAAACCCAAGGTCCAAATTTACCTTGCAGGGAAAATTTGTTCATGTTGTTTTTCCTTTCTTTGCTTGAGTTTCCTTGAGCAGGTTGTAGAGGTAGAACTAGAAAATACCTCCTAGAATTGATAAGGATAAAAACAGACAATAGATAAAACAAAGTAAAGCTTTGTTGATAAATGTCAGCTCTTTTTTTCATTCATTCACCTGACAGTGTTTAGCTCATGTTCTCCGTGTTTCAGGAACTTCAGGGGCCCGGGAATACCCTGGCAGACCCAGTCCCAGCCCCATGGAATTTAGAAGCTGCCCACAAAGACTTGTTGTTTTGCTTGTTTATATTCATTTTTATTCTGTTATTGACTTATATAATTTGGGTTCTTTCTGGAATGAATTGGGTTCTTTCTATTAACAAATTCTGTGACCTTTGTTTCACCTTACTCTGTTACCGCCTTCCTATTGTGTTGTCCCCTTAACAATAATGATCCATTCAGAAAACATATCTGAGCATTTATTTTAAACAAGTTCTGAGCTGTCTGTCCCCATCACCCTCAGTAAACTTCTATGTATAACTCTTTCTGTTTATGCTCTTACAAGATTTGATCATTCGGTTTCCCATCAACGTGTTTAGGACATACTATTGAACTCCTATCAGACGCTGCAGCATTGTGGACATACAGGAATCACTAGTGAGCAAGACAGCGTAGCCCCTGCCCTCATGGGACTTAGCCTCTATTGGGGACAACTGAAGAAGCTGTAAGAAATATCTTTTGATTAAAGATGATCTGGATGGACAATGTATGGGGAACCTAGCCTAAGCAGTCAGTGTTTCTGAGGAAATTATGTTGATTTTGAGACTTGAAGGATCAGTAGAAGTTTGCTGGCTTTATCTGCTGATACTAAACTATGCTACTCTGTTCAGGCTGCTATTTCCAAATACTCAGGCTAGATGGCTTATAAACAGCAGAAATTTATTTCTCACAGTTCTGGAAGCTGGAAGCCCAAGATCAGTGTGCCTGCTATGAGGGCCTTCTTGCTGGTTCATAGTCAGCAGCTGCCCACTATATCCTCATAGGGTGGAAGGGGTACCCATCTCTCTAGAGACTCTTTTATGAGGCACTAATTCCCTTTGTGAGTGTTCCACCCTTATAACTGATGTTCCTCACAAAGGTCCCAGCTACTAACACCATTACCTTTGGGGGTTAGGATTTCAACATATGAATTATGGGGGGACATAAACATTCAGATCCCAGCCTAATAATTTTATAAACTACTCTTCAGCAAGGCCAAAGAGTTTACAGCATGCAGCTACCTTAAGCCCCCAACTTACTGTATGGTTCGCTCTTCTTGGAGTTCACCCAGTCTCTAATTTATTCTGACCATTGTCTACCCTCCGGATTTCCCATTTGCTCTAGCAGCTACATTCAGATGTCTTCTACTTGACCCTACACACATTACATGAATAAGTGTACCACATATTATCACATGTGTCACATGTGCTGTAATGGGTTAGTCATCTCTCTATTGTTCTGTTATGTGCTCCTAAATGGTAGAATCTTTGTTCTGTTTATCTTTGTGTTCTCAGTACTGTTTCTGGACCACAGTAAGTTCTCATTAGAAGTTTTTTAAGTGAATAAATGCTTAATTCTCCAAAATTAAATTTAATGCTGAATACCCAAATTGAGTTTGTCTTTCTCATAAATGATTCACTTACTAAAGTTCCCTATAGAATGGAACAATTATAAAAGAAACACTTGACACCATCCTTTATAACACAGAACTACATTAACTCATATACTCAAAGGCAGTAATTTATAATCTATTTTCTTTTCATAGCAACAGTGCTTAGAAATGAAAGGCAGTGAAAGTACCTTCTAAAGCAAAATAATACCAAACATTTGTTTTGGAATGAAACATATATAAGGGAAATTGACTTGCTGGAAAAACTGGTATTTCATTGACTGTACTATCAGAATAAGTGGCTTTTTTGAGGGTACTAGGAGGGAAGGGAAATCACTTTTCCTTAATGTGGTCTTGTCAGGATTTTCTGTAAGTGTTATTTTGTTTTACCCGTTCAAGGTGACAGGGAAATGGGGAAGGAAAGGTCAAAATCACAAAATCTGTTACAATTTGATTTGCAACTATGTTTTTTTCTAATTTACCAACTGTTCATATTTTTTAGAAAACTTTTTTATAAAAGAAAAACACAATATTTCACGGCTGTCACTGGATAATTTGATTTATTGGTGCCACTGAATAATAAGCAACTAGATTCACACTAAGTATTATGCTACAACTAGTATATCAGTGAAAATAGCCTATATCTGGGTCCTGGACACCCACCGCATGCTGACATGTCCATTCCATGGCATGCGAAGTTGGTCGTGATTTGCTGTCTCCCAAGGGTATTTTTTTAAGATATCCTTTTTAGAGCCGTTTTAGATTCATAGCAAAATTCACAGGAAGATACAGAAATTTCCCAGATACCAATGCCTTCGCACATGCACAGCCAATCCATTATCAGTATCCACCACCAGCATGGTACATTGTTACAGCTGATAAACCTGCAATGATACAACATTATCACCCCAAGTCCATAGTTCACATGAGGGTTCAGTCTTGCTGGTTGTACACTCTGTGGATTTGCAAAAATCTATAATGACATATATCCATTATCATGACATCATGCAGAGCCATTTCACTGCCTTACAAATCCTTTGTGCTCCACTTATTCATCCATCCTGTCCTTCTCTAACTCCTGACAAACACTGATATTTTTACCATCTCCATCATTTTGCCTCTTCTAGAATGTTGTATGGTTGGAATCGTGCAATATGAAACTTTTTCAGATTGTTTCCTTTTACTTAATAATATACATTTAAAGTTCCTCCATGTCTTTTTCTGGCCTATAACTCATTTATTTTTAGCACTGAATAATATTCCATTATCTGATTATACCACAGATTGAATATTTATCCATTCACCTACAGAAGGACATTTTGGTTGTTTCCAGGTTTTGAGAGTTATGAATAAACCTGCCATAAATATCATGCAGGGTTTTTTTTGTAGATAATTATTTTTTATTGAAGGGTAGTTGACATACAGTATTACATTAGTTTCAGGTGTACAACACAATGATTCAACATTTATATACATGATAATTCTAGCTACCAGCTATCACCATACAAAGTTGTTACAATATTTTGACTATATTCCTTATGCTATACATTACATCCTGGTTACTTATTTATTTTACAATTGGAAATCTGTACTTTTTTTTTTTGAAAGGGCATCTCTCATATTTATTGATCAAATGGTTGTTAACAACAATAAAATTCTGTATAGGGGGGTCAATGCTCAATGCACAATCATTAATCCACCCCAAGCCTAATTTTCAGCAGTCTCCAATTTCTGAAGCATAACGAACAAGTTCTTACATGGAGAACAAATTCTTACATAGTAAATAAGATACATGGTGAACAGTACAAGGGCAGTCATCACAGAAACTTTCGGTTTTGATCATGCATTATGAACTATAAACAATCAGGTCAAATATGAATATTCATTTGATTTTTATACTTGATTTATATGTGGATACCACATTTCTCTCTTTATTATTATTATTTTTAACAAAATGCTGAAGTGGTAGATAGATGCAAGATAAAGGTAGAAAACATTGTTTAGTGTTGTAAGACAGCAAATGTAGATGATCAGGTGTGTGCCTGTAGACTATGTGTTAATCCAAGCTAGACAAGGGCAATAAAACATCCATGGATGCAGAAGATTTCTCTCAGAACAGCGGGGTTGAGGTTTTAAGCCTCACCTCTATTGATCCCCAATTTCTCACCTGATGGCCCCCCTGCGACTCTGCCTGTCTTAGGTTGTTCCTCCCTTGAGGAACCTTACCCGTCTCTGGCTAACCAGTCATCTTCCAGGGCCATACAGGGAGATGTAAAGTTGGTAAGTGAGAGAGAAGCCATATTGTTTGTAAAGGTTAGCTTTTTACTTCTTTGCAGATTTATGCCCTGTGGCTGCTATGCCCAGCATTTGTCTTAAGGTATCTTTACCACTTGGAGGAATTAGGATACTTGGTAAATTCGATATGAGGCACGAATTCTATTTAAGGGTTGTAATTAGGAAGGAAGAAGAAAAGCTATAGAAGTAGCAGACGGAAGAAAACATGGGAAGATTGATTATTTCTTTGACATATCTTCTTGTAGAGTACCTTCAGCATGTATAGGTTTTAAACTACTAATTAAATTGTGCACACATATTAACATAATAGGAGTACAGTTACGTAACCAAAGCAGACGTATAATTACCAGCCATCTCCAGTGAAGCTAAGAAAACCAGTTAGGCACCCTAGGCATTTGTGAAAATTTGTCTATCATATGATGGATATTGTCCAACTGTACTTGAACAGTCTGAGAGAAATCAGACAAATTAAAACAATCCATTCCTGGGGACTGTTCACCTCCCATATGTTTCTTTTAACAGTAGATAGTCTGTAGTTGTAAGATTTTGGAGGGTTACAAATTGCACTTCTCCTAATACTTGGTTGAGTTCCAACAGTATAGATCCAGTCAAAATTGTTGTTTTACTGTATGCACAGGCCAGCTTAGATATCTCCTTCTTCATTCCCATGGCAAGTCCAGGAACCAGTGGAATGGGTGCATCTACAGCTGTAGCAGTGCCTGGAACTTTGTTGAGGTTTTTTGATGATCATCTTCTGGTATGAGCCTTCCAGAGAGTGCTGATGTTGGAAGTTCTTCTTCATATCATATCTTAGTTCATTTTCTGAGTAGCCAAATTAGGCTTTGATCCTCTGTATAAACACAAACAGACCCTTTGCCTACACTTTGATATGCCCTTTATACCATTGGGTAGAACTCATTGGAGGTCACCACACAGGAACTGCTTTTTTTTTTTTCTTAAGAGAAAGGAATATTATCAGAAAAATGTACCTCCATAGCCGATCATCTGACACCATTTAAGTGATCAAAATTAAGGATATTCAAAGCATGCATTAATCGTTGATTTACAGTTAGTTTTATCCTATCAGGGAGTAATCCCCCATTTCTTTCTTTCTTTCTTTCTTTCTTTCTTTCTTTCTTTCTTTCTTTCTTTCTTTCTTTCTTTCTTTCTTTCTTTCTTTCTTTCTTCCTTCCTTCCTTCCTTCCTTCCTTCCTTCCTTCCTTCCTTCCTTCCTTCCTTCCTTCCTTCCTTCCTTCCTTTCTTTCTTTCTTTCTTTCTTTCTTTCTTTCCTTCCTTCCTTCCTTCTTTCTTTCTTTCTTTCTTTCTTCTTTCTTTCTTTCTTTCTTTCTTTCTTTCTTTCTTTCTTTCTTTCCTTTTTATTTTTATCATTAATCCACACTTACATGATGAATATTATGTTAACTAGGCTCTCCCCTATACCAGGCCCCCCTATAAACCCCTTTACAGTCACTGTCCATCAGCATAGCGAAATGTTGTAGAATCACTAGTTCTCTTCTCTGTGTTGTACAGTCCCCCCTTTCTAGCACCCCCCATGCATGCTAATCTTAATACCCCCCTTCTGCTTCCCCCCCTCTTATCCCTCCCTACCCAACCATCCTCCCCAGTCCCTTTCCGTTTGGTACCTGTTAGTCCATTTTTGGGTTCTGTGATTCTGCTGCTGTTTTGTTCCTTCAGTTTTTCCTTTGTTCTTATACTCCACAGATGAGTGAAATCATTTGGTATTTCTCTTTCTCCGCTTGGCTTATTTCACTGAGCATAATACCCTCCAGCTCCATCCATGTTGCTGCAAATGTTAGGATTTTCCCTCTTCTTATGGCTGAGTAGTATTCCATTGTGTATATGTACCACATCTTTTTTATCCATTCATCTACCAATGGACATTTAGGTTGCTTCCAATTCTTGGCTATTGTAAATAGTGCTGCGATAAACATAGGGGTGCATCTGTCTTTCTCAAACTTGATTGTTGTGTTCTTAGGGTAAATTCCTAGGAGTGGAATTCCTGGGTCAAATGGTAGGTCTGTTTTGAGCATTTTGATGAACCTCCATACTGCTTTCCACAATGGTTGAACTAATTTACATTCCCACCAATAGCGTAGGAGGGTTCCCCTTTCTCCACAGCCTTGCCAACGTTTGTTGTTGTTTGTCTTTTGTATGGCAGCCATCCTTACTGGTGTGAGGTGACATCTCATTGTAGTTTTAATTTGCATTTCTCTGATAATTAGCGATGTGGAGCATCTTTTCATGTGTCTGTTGGCCATCTGTATTTCTTTTTTGGAGAACTGCTGTTCAGTTCCTCTGCCCATTTTTTAATTGGGTTATTTGTTTTTTGTTTGTTGAGGTGTGTGAGCTCTTTATATATTCTGGATGTCAAGCCTTTATCGGATCTGTCATTTTCAAATATATTCTCCCATACTGTAGGGTTCCTTTTTGTTCTATTGATGGTGTCTTTTGCTGTACAGAAGCTTTTCAGCTTAATATAGTCCCACTTGTTCATTTTTGCTATTGTTTTCCTTGCCCGGGGAGATATGTTCAAGAAGAGGTCACTCATGTTTATGTCTAAAAGGTTTTTGCCTATGTTTTTTTCCAAGAGTTTAATGGTTTCATGACTTACATTCAGGTCTTTGATCCATTTTGAGTTTACTTTTGTATATGGGGTTAGACGATGGTCCAGTTTCATTCTCTTACATGTAGCTGTCCAGTTTTGCTAGCACCATCTCTTGAAGAGACTGTCATTTCGCCATTGTATGTCCATGGCTCCTTTATAAAATATTAATTGACCATATATGTCTGGGTTAATGTCTGGATTCTCTAATCTGTTCCATTGGTCTGTGGCTCTGTTCTTGTGCCAGTACCAAATTGTCTTGATTACTATGGCTTTATAGTAAAGCTTGAAGTTGGGGAGTGAGATCACCCCTACTTTATTCTTCTTTCTCAGGATTGCTTTGGCTATTCGGGGTCTTTGGTGGTTACATATGAATTTTTGAATTATTTGTTCCAGTTCATTGAAGAATGTTGCTGTTAGTTTCATAGGGATTGCATCAAATCTGTATATTGCTTTGGGCAGGATGGCCATTTTGACAATATTAATTCTTCCTAGCCACGAGCATGGGATGAGTTTCCATTTGTTAGTGTCCCCTTTAATTTCTCTTAAGAGTGACTTGTAGTTTTCAGAATATAACTCTTTCACTTCTTTGGTTAGGTTTATTCCTAGGTATTTTGTTCTTTTTGATGCAATTGTGAATGGAGTTGTTGTCCTGATTTCTCTTTCTTTTGGTTCATTGTTAGTGTATAGGAAAGCCACAGATTTCTCTGTGTTAAGTTTGTATCCTGCAACTTTGCTGTATTCCGATATCAGCTCTAGTAGTTTTGGGGTGGAGTTTTTAGGGTTTTTTATGTACAGTATCATGTCATCTGAAAATAGTGACAGTTTAACTTCCTCTTTACCAATCTGGATTTCTTTTATTTTTTTGTTTTGTCTGATTGCCATTGCTAGGACCTCCAGTATTATGTTAAATAACAGTGGGGAGAGTGGGCATCCCTGTCTAGTTCCCGATCTCAGAGGAAAAGCTTTCAGCTTCTCGCTGTTCAATATAATGTTGGCTGTGGGTTTATCATAAATGGCCTTTATTATGTTGAGGTACTTGCCCTCTATTCCCATTCTGTTGAGTTTTTATCATGAATGGATGTTGAATTTTGTCAAATGCTTCTTCAGCATCTATGGAGATGATCATGTGGTTTTTGTCTTTCTTTTTATTGATGTGGTGGATGATGTTGATGGATTTTTGAATTTGTAGAATCCTTGCCACATCCCTGGGATGAATTCCACATGGTTATGGTGTATGATCCTTTTGATGTATTTTTGAATTCGGTTTGCTAATATTTTGTTGAGTATTTTTGCATCTACGTTCATCAGGGATATTGGTCTGTAGTTTTCTTTTTTGGTGGGGTCTTTGCCTGGTTTTGGTATTAGAGTGATGTTGGCTTCATAGAATGAGTTTGGGAGTATTCCGTCCTCTTCTATTTTTTGGAAAACTTTAAGGAGAATGGGTGTTATGTCTTCCGTGTATGTCTGATAAAATTCCGAGGTGAATCCATCTGGCCTGGGGTTTTGTTCTTTGGTAGTTTTTTGATTACAGCTTTGATTTCGTTGCTGGTATTTGTTATGTTTAGATTTTCTGTTTCTTTCTGGGTCAGTCTTGGAAGGTAGTATTTTTCTAGGAAGTTGTCCATTTCTCCTAGGTTTCCCAGCTTGTTAGCATATAGGTTTTCATAGTATTCTCTAATAATTCTTTGTATTTCTGTGGGGTCCGTCATGATTTTTCCTTTTTCGTTTCTGATTCTGTTGATTTGTGTTGACTCTCTTTTCTTCTTAATAAGTCTGGCTAGAGGCTTATCTATTTTGTTTATTTTCTCGAAGAACTAGCTCTTGGTTTCATTGATTTTTGCTGTTGTTTTATTCTTCTCATTTTTATTTATTTCTTCTCTGATCTTTATTATGTCCCTCCTTCTGCTGACCTTAGGCCTCATTTGTTCTTCTCTTTCCAATTTCGATAATTGTGACATTAGACCATTCATTTGGGATTGTTCTTCCTTTTTTAAATATGCCTGGATTGCTATATACTTTCCTCTTAAGACTGCTTTTGCTATGTCCCACAGTAGTTGGGGCTTTGTGTTGTTGTTGTCGTTTGTTTCCATATATTGCTGGATCTCCATTTTGATTTGGTCATTGATCCATTGATTATTTAGGAGCATGTTGTTAAGCCTCCATGTGTTTGTGAGCCTTTTTACTTTCTTTGTACAGTTTATTTCTAGTTTTATGCCTTTGTGGTCTGAAAAGTTGGTTGGTAGGAGTTCAGTCTTTTGGAATTTACTGAGGCTCTTTTTATGGCCTAGTATGTGGTCTATTCTGGAGAATGTTCCATGTGCACTTGAGAAGAATGTGTATCCTGTTGCTTTTGGATGTAGAGTTCTGTAGACGTCTATTAGGTCTATCTGTTCTAGTGTGTTGTTCAGTGCCTCTGTGTCCTTACTTATTTTCTGTCTGGTGGATCTGTCCTTTGGAGTGAGTGGTGTGTTGAAGTCTCCTAGAATGAATGCATTGCATTCTATTTCCTCCTTTAGTTCTGTTAGTATTTGTTTCAGATATGTTGGTGCTCCTGTATTGGGTGCATATATATTTATAATGGTTGTATCTCTTGTTGGACTGAGCCCTTTATCATTATGTAATGTCCTTCTTTATCTTTTGTTACTTTCTTTATTTTGAAGTCTGTTTTTTCTGATACCTGAATTGCAACACCTGCTTTCTTCTCTCTGTTGTTTGCATGAAATATGTTTTTCCATCCCTTGACTTTTAGTCTGTGCATGTCTTTGGGTTTGAGGTGAGTCTCTTGTAAGCAACATATGGATAGATCTTGCTTTTTTATCCATTCTATTACTCTGTGTCCTTTGATTGGTGCATTCAGTCCATTTACATTTAGGGTGATTATTGAAAGGTATGTACTTATTGCCATTGCAGGCTTTAAGTTTGTGTTTACCAAAGGTTCAGGGTTCGCTTCTTTACTATCTTACTGTCTAACTTAACTCGCTTATTGAGCTATTATAAACACGGTCTGATGATTCTTTATTTCTCTCCCTTCTTATTCCTCCTCCTCCCTTCTTCATATGTTGGGTGTTTTGTTCTGTGCTTTTTTTAGGAGTGCTCCCATCTAGAGCAGTCCCTGTAGTATGCCCTGAAGAGGTGGTTTGTGGGAGGCAAATTCCCTCAACTTTTGCTTGTCTGGGAATTGTTTAATCCCTCTTTCATATTAAAATGATATTCGTGCTGGATACAGTATCCGTGGTTTGAGGCCCTTCTGTTTCATTGCATTAAGTATATCATGCCATTCTCTTGTGGCCTGTAGGGTTTCTGTTGAGAAGTCTGATGATAGCCTAATGGGTTTTCCTTTATAGGTGACCTTTTTTTTCTCTCTGGCTGCCTTTAATACTTTGTCCCTGTCTTTGACCTTTGCCATTTTAATTATTATGTGTCTTGTTGTTGCCCTCCTTGGATCCCTTGTCATGGGAGTTCTGTGTACCTCTGTGGTCTGAGAGGCCATTTCTTCCCCTAGTTTGGGGAAGTTTTCAGCAATTATTTCTTCAAAGATACTTTCTATCCCTTTTTTTCTCTCTTCTTCTTCTGGTACCACTATTATGCGGATATTGTTCCGTTACAATTGGTCACTCAGCTCTCTTAGAATTCTTTCATTCCTGGAGATCCTTTTATCTCTCTCTGCATCAGCTTCTCTGTGTTCCTGTTCTCTGTTTTCTAGTCCATTAATGGTCTCTTGCATCTCGTCCATTTTGTTGTGAAGTCCTTCCAGAGCTTGTTTTATTTCTGTATTCTCCTTCCTTAGTTCTTGCATATTTCTCTGCAAGTCCATCAGCATGGTTATGACTTTTGTTTTGAATTCTTTTTCAGGAAGACTGGTTAAATCTATCTTCCCAGGTTCCTTCTCAGGGGAAGATGGAGCACATGCCGAAGCTGTCCGGGTTAGTCTTGTCTGGATCATATGTTTTTGCCTTTTCATGTTGACAGGTGCTATTGACTGTCAGCTGGGGGGGGGGGCAAGCTTTTCACTTACTACTGGCCTTTCTTTACTGGGACAACTGTGACCCCTAGTGGCTTGTGTTGGGTAATTGCGTGTAGACTGGGTCTTTGTGTCTTGCCTGTCCGGTATGGAGGAAGCTCCCTTTGCCAAGGGCGTGACCTGCCTTAGGCTGCTTCTCTGCTTTCTCAGTGCCCTTAGGGGTAATGGACAGGGGGCTGTTTGGCTGTTTACCTCCGTGAGGGGTCTCAGAGCTGTTGCCCATGGGGTTAGTGCGCCCAGTTTTCCCTGGAATTTCCAGCCACTGGGCTGTGACCTGTGTTGTTTCTGTCCAGCTGTTATGTCCCTGTGCCTTTAAGATTTTCAAAAAGCACTCGCTTTTCTTTGTCACAGGGGCATCAGCTTCAGAACCCGCTCCGAGGTCTTGCTGCCCTGTTTCCCTAGTTTCCAACCCTCCACGCATGCACTGTGTCTACGCTCTGGTGTGGGTGGCTGGGACTGGGTGTTTAGCTGTCCTGGGCTCCCTCTCGCTCCCCGCTCCGACACCTCTCCTCCCGCCAGGAGCTCAGGGGAGGCGTGTTCAGGTCCCGTCGGGCCGGAGGTTGTATCTTATGCCTTTCACCAGGCGCTGGGCTCTCGCACATGTGGATGTAGTCTGGCTGTTGTCCTGTGTCTTCTGGTCTCTCTTTTAGGATTAGTTGTATTTGTTGTATTTTCAAAAATATATATGTTTTTGGGAGGAGATTCCCACTGGCCTACTCACGCTGCCATGTTGGCTCCCCCTCCTCATGCAGGTTTTTGTGCGGACATATTTTCCATCTTTTGGGTAAACACCAAGGAGCATATTTGCTGTATCATTAGAGAATGTTTAGTTTTGTAAGAAACCACCAAAGTGATTTCCAAATTGGCTGTACCACTTTGCATTAACTTCCAGCAATGCATGGGAGTCCCTATTGCTTCACATCCTTACCATTACTTGGTGGTGTCCATGTTCTGGATTTTGACATGCTAATAGCATGAAGTGGTATTTCACTGTCATTTTACTTTTCCCTGAAAATGAAATTGGCTCTAAAATTCATGATGGAAATAATACAGTTATCTGGTTCTAAAATCCATGATGGAAAAATCATAAAAGAAAATTACATAAGTACAGCAGGGGTTGGAGATTTGAATTAATGTTTGTCAACTGAAATGCTCAAGTTGACAATAGAAATTACCCTCATCCCCATTTTAACCCAAGGAAACTAAGACTTGAAGAAGTTATTTAGCTTGATCCAGGATCACAGTTATCAAGCTGACAAAACAGATTTGGAACTCCTTCTAACTCTGATCTTAATAACTGAAACCCTTAACGTCTGTACCATAAGGACTCATAGAGGACAAACTTGTTTACATTTTTGACTATTCATTCAGCATCTAATTAGAGGTGGGCATACTTATCTAGAGAAAGCTCAGTAAACCCTTACTGAGTTGAACCACATTAGAAGTACCTAAACTCTTCATACCTGTGAAAACTTCCAGCACTCATTCTATGTTGTTACAAAAATAAAAAATAAAAAAGACAATGCATTTCTTGCTTTCCAATTCTTAAGTTTATTGCTTTTATTGGTCTGTCTTTTCTTATTACATATGTTGAAATTCAGTAAAATTTTGAAGTTTTACTTGTGAAGTTTTGTTCTGAGGACTACTCTTAAGACAATGCTTCTAGTAATAGTCCATCTCTAAGTGGGATATTAGCTGTATGTTTTTGTTGGATATCTTTTATTGATACAAGGCGGTTACCTTAATAAATGTTTTATAAAAACCTTGTTTCCATCATAAATGAGTGTTAAATCATAAAACAAGTCTCTGTAGCTATTGAAATGACAGTTTTCTCTTTTAATGTGTTAACACCATTCAGTACATTGACATATTACTTAATATTTAACAAATATTGCATCATTGGGATAAATTCTAAGTGGAATGGGAGCAAATTTTGCTCTTGAGCTGTCTCAACTGTGTAATTGTAGGGAATTAATCCTCCCCCCACCATTCAAATTTTCTTTCCCCTCCAGTCTCCTTGGAAAATTTCAGAAGGTGTTGAAGATGTGCTAACCCCTGGGGCCTTTACCTGCACCTGCTTCATTGATCTCCTTCAGGATGCAGATCCCACTACTGAAATCTTTAGTGAGGTTTCAGATCTATTTCAGTCCCTGTGTACTGTCTGTACCACCTTGGCTTCCTGCTGTCCCTGCTGCCTTCATACTAAGGCCTCCTCTCCCTCTAGCCCCCAGTCCCAGAGCCCTGATGGCCCTTTGTCATTTAATGGCGCCATCAGGCCTTTCTCATCCTCAGTGTTTCTTGTAGGCCAGTCATTATGCCCACAGCCAACCTGCGGTGCTTCTTGATCCCCTCAAACAAGGTCTTAACTGTTTTCTATTGGTAGAGAAATAGCTTCCCCTTTGCTGTGTTTTGGTCTTTGGATGGAATACCACCCAAGAAACATCTTGGGTTCCCAAGATTTAAAAGTGTTCTAGAGATTGTATGCCTATTTCCCTCTTTAGGAGACATAAAACTCTCCAGGGTCTCTGGGTCTCGGCAGATTCAGGTATTTTCCTCAGAACATCAGGTGAATTGTTCCCTCTACATTAGTTCCTTGTGGTTTGTTTCTGCCACCCAACTCCACCCACATGAGTTCATCACACTCATATTAATACCAAATGTATATAAGATAAGTTTTTTCCAGGGTCTTTGCTTGTCTATGTGAATGTTTGTGTATCAATGGATGCTTCCTGGCTGAGGAAAGGAAAGAGTTATCTAACTCAATCTGCCAGGCATATTTGAATTCATGTTCTACTCACTAGGGTGGATTTCAGTGAGGGGTGTGTGTGTGTGTGTGTGTGTGTGTGTGTGTGTGTGTGTGTGTGAAAAAGAGAGAAAAGGAGGAAATGCATGGAAGAAACAGGAGGAAGTGGAACATA
Source organism: Manis javanica (assembly GCF_040802235.1). Taxonomy (NCBI): domain Eukaryota; kingdom Metazoa; phylum Chordata; class Mammalia; order Pholidota; family Manidae; genus Manis; species Manis javanica. Next base: position 19,530,321 of record NC_133163.1, on the reverse strand, counting down.
CAGTCCATTCTACATACATTTAAATTGTTAATTCCCTAAGTCAGAAGTCCTCAATTGGGTATGTTTTTCTGCCCTCCCCTCATCTCCCATCTCCTCCCTAAAAGTCAATTAGCTTTTAAAATTTGTGATTGGAAGAGGGTGATATTGGCTTCTAGAAGGAAGAGGTAAGGCATACTGCTGTCCATGCTATGAAACACAGGACAGTCCCCAGGTCAAAGAATTATCCCGCCCAAAACGCCAATAGCACCAATGTTGAAAAACACTACTCTAAATGCATTGTGGACATTCTCACATATCCTTAGAGTTTTTAATCCCCAAATAAATATTGAACATTAATGAAAGACTAAGACTAGGTAACATTCCTACTCTGATGGTGCTCATTGTCTAGAAGGAGACAGACTTCTCAATAATTGAGTGTGATTTAGAATAAGTGGAGCTGCAATACAGTAGCATAACCATGTTCACTGGGAAAAAAAGGAGGAAATATCTGAGCATCCTAAATGGAGTTAAATGCTATTTTTCTTTCTCTAAAAATGTATTTTACAGCAAAACTTCACTAAGGCAGTATATTCTTTTATTCTAAATAACATGGTTCAAGGAAATGGTACTCCTTAGCCAACTAAATGTAACAGTGTTAGCTAATAAATAGATTAAATAAACCAAACCATCTCTCTTCCATCCTTCTTTCCCCACCATGCCATCCTATGACTTTGTCCTTAAAGTTTGGAATGTATTTTTAGTCTTAATGCAGAGAAAATAAACAAATTTCGAGTTTAGATTGGAAAATATGTTCTTTATAAATCTAAGTTACAAGATTTTGTTATTCACTTTTCTCCTTTATCATCAGGGAAATTCTCTGTTTCTCATCTCTGTCTCTGTCTCTCTCTTGCTCTTACAGTGTCATTAACATCTGTTTACACTGACAATAAATAAAAGGCATCTGCAGGGATGCAGATACACTGATATGTTTTCAAACTTTATGACTTTTCTCCTAGTATTTGATCTTCATAATGTGCACTTTCTGCTATGATCCAATTAATCTTAAACAGGATACTAGGCATGTAGACTGTTTGGTTTTAATTTACTAGGTTATAACTAGTGGTATTTTCTCCTTGGGTATTGCTGTGCACCCATAAATTATTTGGTAGCAATTATCTTCTAAAATGCATCCAAATGCTTTTCACTTGCCTCTTGAATTCCAAGCAAGCCTTCAGTTAAGATATCCCTAAGAACTTACTTTAATGTTCTTTTTGTTCCTTCCTTTAAGAGAGAGATAAATGGATTTTTTTCTTTTTCTGGCTTGCAGTATGTATAATTTTAGGAGTGCTAGAAGCTACCCTCATCCAAAATAACTCCATCTGCGTACAATCCCATATCCAAATTCTTTGCAAATTAAACAAAAATGACTTTAAACTCTAAAATTCCCCAATAACGTTCAATTTATCAAGTGAGCTGTTAAAAATCAGAATTTAAATGAATCGAATTTGGAAGTTGTTGGAAATCTGGGTAAGTACTGTAAATCTTTAATGTGTGGGCCATGGACACTACTTACATAAATGGATGAATCCACAAAAGAGTCAATGAGCTGAAATAGGAAGAACCAAAGGGAGTTTTATCATTAGACAATCTTGTTTTGAATATTCCATGTCTCTCTTACACTGTAGCTATCCCACTCTCTAATTGTGAGCCTCCTCCTTTGCAAAGTAGATGATACTCTTACCTTGAAGTGTTGTTGTGCAGATGAAAAATAATGATCATGATTATTGATCATTTTTTCTGAGCTCTTTACCTGTATTATCTTACTTAATCCTTACCAACTATTAATGTGAGCAAGAAATGAACTTACAGAGAGATGAAGTAATATGCTTCTAGTCTACACAGCTCTTAAGAGCTAGGGTCAGGAACAAATTCAAGCAATGTGGATCAGACCCCATGTCTGACCCTACTGCATATGTAACAGATACTAAATAAATAGCAGCAACAATTGAAAGAAAGCAATATACATATTTAGGTTAGATGTTCAAAATTATAGTGGGTAGCTTTTTCAGTGTAACCTAACCTGAAATACAAAGTCAACTTAACTCTCTTTTTGTTGCATATTATGTTTAAATATACTAGAAAACCCTAGCCTAGTTTCACTGTCTCCCACAACTACTATTACCTGTAGAATTTGTTGACAGTTGAGTTGGTATTAGAATAAATGACAGAGTTCCAGTTGTTCTCTATGCATTGGGCCTCAGCCTTAGTTCCTAAACTAAATAAACTAAATGAAGAAAAAAAATTATCTAAATCAATTGTTTGAATGGTGCCATAACTGCACAATAATAGTGCAACTTCAGACTTAATTTTAATCAACTAGGCATAAAGTATCTGGGATGGCAAGCAAACAGATGGGAAATTGATAGTATTGACCCACACTGGCCCAAATGTTGAAGACCATCACACAAAGAAACTTGTTCTTTTTTCCTCTTTGCTCTTGAAAAGAGAAACATTTCTCTATGAAATGCCTAGCAGACCTTGTTGATCTACTGTTATTTTAAATAGTGCATGAATAATGGTACTTAAGCAAGCTTGCAATAGAACATGTAACACCTGTTCGTAAGTGTGGTAACACAGCATGTTTACATACAAAGTCATTTAGGAGCTGTGAGTTTTTAAATGGATAATGAGCCTTGGAATATTTTTGTAAATAGTGTAATTAAAAAATGGCAAATTAAAAGATAGAATAAAAGGCAGCATTGGATGATACAGAAAAAGTCTGCCATAAAATATCCCAAGAAGCCTTATCTGATGGAATTCATTCAAGTGGCAAATCTACCAAGAACAGGGTTCTGGCTCTTATATTTGCAATCTCAGTAACTTTATATTGGAGCACCCAATTTTATGGTACAGGGAAGAATTACGTTAACCAAAATTGCATGGATAATATAGTTATTTATTAATGTATAGTGAAAGATTATCCTTACAGGAAGCCAATACTTTAGGGCAGAGGCTGGCAAAATTTTCTGTAAGGGCTCAGATAGACAGTTAATGTTTCAGGCTTTGCAGCATCTCTGTCGTAACTACTCAACTCTGCTTTTATAGTAGCAAAGAAGCCATAAACAACTCATAACTCAAGACTGTGTTTCCAAGAAAACCTTATTTATGGACACTGAAATTTGAATTCTATATAATTTTTACATATCACAAAGTAGAGTTGTTCTTTTGTTTCTGTTTTCCAACCATTTAAAAAGGTAAAAATGATTCACAGCTCAGAGACTTAAAAAAAAAAAAAAAAAGACGCAGGCTTTAGTTTGCTGACCCCTGCAACCTGCTATAATGTAAAGATTAACCAGCTCACAAATAGGGTTACCATAGAATTTACTGTTTAAATCTGGACACTTGGGAGTGAAAAGATGCTCTAAAATAATTTGAATTATATACACTTGAAATACTAATTACTGTTTCACAGTAATGCTGTTTTTATTATAGCAATACTGTGTTACTCTTTACATTTTATAAATGTTTAATTGTAAGGGTAGTTTCATAGACTAATTCTACTAAAAAAACCCTGTTTCCATTATAAATTTTTCCTTAGAAAATAGAAATATAACAAAATAAATAGCAAACAAACATCTTGATTTTTATTGGTTGACCAGTAAAATAGAACATGCAAAGCAAATATTCTTGGTGCATAGTTGTGGTGTCAAATCAGTTTCTTAAGCTATGAATGACTCAAATACTAGGTCTCATAACTTGTTTACAGCCAACAAGTAGGGAAGGAGAGGCAGTTTCCAGCTCCTCCTGTCTTCCAGCTAAAGGAGGGAGAGAGAGACCCCTGAGCCCCTTGTCAAGGTCCCTTCTTTCATCAGCAAGCACTCTGCATGCTGGCTTTGAAAGGTCAGTGTCAGTCACTTTGCATCTGGAAAACGTTGGGTAAAGGAAGACACGGGGGACTGTTGACCCCATTGTTAATATTTAACCTCATGCCAAATGAAGGACTCTGTTCACTGATCTTAAGTCTCACACTTTCCTAGATGAAGCCAAGGGAAATGCTGGCAGCAAAAATTGGAGATCTACCAGACCCTTCCCAGCCCATTTTAATTCCATCTAATAGCAACATATCATTAAAAAAAGGAAATATTTGAGAAAAATGATAAAGCAGGGGGAACATTCAGATAGCATTTACCTGAAACAAGACAAATCTGTTCCTTGTGTCTTAATATGCTCTAACTCCTGTGGGAAAACCCCCTGGGGCAAAATACCTTTGATACCAAAATCAGTCAAAGGGAGAAATAAAGTGGGAGAAATGTTTTATTTCTTACAAGAAGCTGTCCGCTTCTCCTCTTCCGTGTCTCTCACAACCCAGCTGCAGAAGAAGAGACCCAACCTCTCTGGCCCTCACTTGCCCTTGTAATTACCTACTGATGTGGAGATGGACTTCTCTCCACCACTAGGAAACACCTATTGATAGGGAGATGCACTAAGGCCAGGAAGGAGATGTTAGAAATACTGCAATTTTACCCACAGACCACACGTACAGAAATCTAACCTCACAATCCACTCATTCCCCATCTTCTGCAATGTCCACTGTGCGAGAAAACTGGAGCATTGTAACCAGAATAATAGCATGCAATAGCAACAGCAATAAAATCATGATAATCCTTAAGCTGGATAATTCAGCAAGGTTCAAAATACTATACAGGTTAAGTCCATAGCTCACCCATTCCACAGGCAGTCAGTAGCTGAACAGGTTGGAAGTTTAGAGCAATCACCACATGGCAGCTGCAGCCAGACGGGGGTCCAGGCCAAAGGGACTATAAAGAAAATAACTTTAAAGGCGATAAGATACATGTTCTAATGATACCAGCACAGAAAATCTTGTCCATCAGGTAGGAAACATGCAAGAGAGTGATCCTGTGATAGGACAGTGGCAGGAATGGGATCTCGTCCTAGTCTAGTATACCAGACCTCACCCCCTCCCTGCGGGAGTTACAGATGGGTCAATATATAGGGCTATGGGAGGAAGATGCACTGGCCATAAAGATAAAACAAAACTTTCCCATAAGATGCTCTTAACTCCTGGACATTTTGAGTACAGTACCATGATCTTTGGGAGCCACTCTGCTGTTAGTCCAGGAATACACAGGAGCTGTCTTCCAGACTACTTTACCAAGGTGCCAGAAGGGCCAGCCATCTGTGGTCTATATGTCAAAATGTCTAGGGCACGTCCACTCAACAGAATCTCCAGGGTTTAATGCATTTGGGGCTGGCATCAGGATGTTACTCTGCTGGCCATATCCTGGCTTCAATAACTCCTCTTTGGTTTGCACATGCTGTTGTAGAGGAAAGACAGCAGTGTGTGTGAGCATATCCACAGAGCTCAAGACTCCTCTTGGGGGCTTCTCATTCAAACACCATAGCACTGTAAGCAAATTGACCAGTCCTGCAGACAGTTGGTGACAACTTCAGGCCAGATTTCAACAAACCATTGTACCTGTCTACCATTCCTGCCTCCATAAGTTTATATGGTACATGAAACTTCCACTTTATTTCTACTTGGTGCACCCATTCTTGTAACACATGTCCAGTAAATTGGATGCCTTGATCACTCTCAATCACCTGCGGCCAGCCATAGGCTGCACAGAGATGCTCTAGGCCCCTCTTGGCGGTTTGCTGATCTGCATGACATGCAGGAAAAGCAACCAAGAAGCCAGTAGCTGTATCCACACAAGTCATGGCATATTGATATCTTTCTGATATGGGCAAAGGCCCAATGTAGTCTATCTACCACCTGACAAGTGATATCAGCCCTTTTACTATTGTCCCATGTTGCTGCGTTTGCCCTAAGATACTATGTACATTTTTCCAATCCCTGAATATGTTTTGGGGATTGATATCCTGCAGGGCCTGTGGTTACAGACCACTGCAGGTGAGTTCAGACTGAGGGTACGTGTGGTAAAGGCTGTTCTGAGAGGACATGTTAAGCACCCACTTGTAACTCTTCCTACACCTCAGTGGGAGAAACCCGTTAATTTTTTACAAGCAGTCATCCTGTGTCTCTTGCAACCCAGCTGCAGAAGAAGAGGGCCCCACCCAAGCTCTTTGGTCCAGATATGCCCTGCCTTCCCTTTGTAGTTACCTATTGATATGGAGATGGACTATTTCTACCCCTTGGAAACACCTATTGATATGGAGATATATTAAGGCCAGGTGAGAGATTCTGGAAATATTGCAATTTTACGCACACATGCCTTCTGATTTTTCATTTTATAACCTCCCAGTTAATACTTAAGTAGCACTTTAAATTATAAGGCCTGACATGACAGCCACATGTGAAATTGCAACCTTGTCCCACCCAACATCCACACCTAGAATTTCTCATGCCCTCTTCTCATTCTAGTTTTTTTTAAAAAATAAGTGTCCCCATCTATCTAATATATAATTTACTTGTTAATTATGTTTTTCATTTGTCTAGCTGTCTCAAATTGAAGGTGAATTTCTCAAGATAAGGAAAATTTGCATATTTTGTTCCCTGATATATTCAAAGCACCTAGAATAATTCTCAGAATAAGCTCTAATAAGTATTTTTTAATAACTAAATAATAATAATATATTATATTTTTGAGGATAGGTTCATATCACTGTCCCAAGAACTTTTCATAGTTTCACCTTTTAGTTCTTACCATGACTCTTTGAGGTGGGAACTTTTATTTTCTTCAACTTACTAATTAGGAAACCAAGCGAGAGAGAAGTTAAATAACTTGTCTCATAGCTAGTAAGTGACAGGCAGGATTTGAACCTTGCAGTCAGACTTAGGATTTGTGTTCTCAAACTTTATGAAATATTTTTAATTAAATAAATATTCAGTTGACTTTGTTTAATTAATAGAAAGGTTTAAAGGAAAGTTATAAAAAAAAGTTTCAAAAAAGTAGAACTTAAGGGACATAAAAATACGAGCAAAAATTAAGATATAAAAGATAAGTCTAGGGTCCAATAACCAATTGTAACTTTTCTTAAAAAAGAAAACATAAAAAATCAGAAGAAAGGGCATAAAGAAAGATATCATGGTACAAATTTCTGGGAGCAGAGGACCTTTATCTTCAGACAGAAACAGATCTTTGAATTTCCAATGAAATAAATCAAAATATTCCATACTTAAACATATCACTGAACTATTTCAGAACCCAAAGAGTCAAATGAAAAGGTGAGTCAAGTTTTCAAGAAGTTGAATAGGTCCTAAGGCACAGGAATTAGACTAGCATCAAATTTAGCAGCTAAGAGTTATTCCATTGCTTTTTAAGCAGCCAAAGTTAGAGGAAAATATATTTTCTGTTTGGAATTCTGCATCAAGAAAATCACGAACCCCAGTGGAAAAAACAATAGAAATATTTTGAGTATACATATATATACTTTCTATACATGACAAGCATATATATTATATTTATCTTGCTAATATATAGAGTAAGTACTCAGTACATTTATTTCTTATGTAAATTTTTAAAAGATGTGACTTGATGATACACTCTAGGCAAAGGTAGGTTTAGTTGAGACAGAGAAATATTGGAGGTTAGGAAAACTGGATTCAACCTAAAATAGAACAGGAGAGAAGGCCTACAGTATCTGTTCTAGGACGGGGCTAAAAGACACTGTGTACATATTGAAGAAGGAAGACCAAAGATTAAAGTAGGGAGGTAATAGAGAATAACAGGCTTAGTTCTCTGGACTTACTATGCATGAAGAAAATGGAAGCTATGGAAAATAAGGAGGAGACAATTACATGCTATTTAAGAATAAAATATGACAATTAGGATCTGAGAAGTGATTTGTGGAAGGAATCCATACATTAAAGAAAATGTAATCATCAGCGATGAATACTTGCAAAGTTATGTTTTTTCCAAATTAATTAGAGTCACAGGAAAACATGTAAATGTTACCAGCCTTGAAAATACAGTAACACAGTTTTGAAGTTGGAAGGTGTGGGGTATGGGGGAGCATGGAAAGAAGGAAATAAACCGCTCATAGCCTAAATTTTCAAAATGGAGACTCAAGAAGTAATGTCTCTAGTTATTGGAAGAAGAAATAAAGACTTATGTTTTTAACTTTTATGTAAAAATATAACATGTCAAAGAAAGATCTAAACATATTGAGGGAGAAAGTGGGAGCAGAAGAAGTTCACTGAACATCTAATACAGCAATAAGTCAAGGGTTGATGTCTAAAATTGCTAAATTATGCAGTAATGGTTTAAAAGTATCATTTAGCGATATGGTGGTAACCATGGGAAGAAAGAGTTCAGAGTAGAGTCTCCCTAGAGTGAGGATTAGTGGCAATGACAATAGGGAAGGAAACTCCAGTTCTATTTGATAAATTTCAAAATAATACGGCAATATCAAGTAGTCTTAATAAAAAACATGTTAGATAATAGAACCAAAACAAAGAAGGTTAGTGGAGTCACATGGGTAAGGGCATCAGCATTCTTTACTCCAGGTCCTTTGCACATTGTTACCCTCCCCCCGCACGCTCTTCACGCAGATATTTGCAGGCTTACTCTTTGACCTTCTCCAGTCCCTGTGCAAATCTCTCACTCTCCGTGAGCTTCCCTAATTAGGTTAAAACTGACTTTTTCCCATTCCTCTCCTCTGCTTTATTTTTCTCCATAGTACTCACCATCCTCTAGCATATAATATGCACTTTATGTGCATTTTGTTTATTGTTTGGCCACTGCCATTAGAAGATTAGCTTCATGAAAGCAGAGAAGGCTGTCCATTGTGTTTATTGCTGTATCTCTAACATCTTCAATGATGGGTGGCACATGGTAAATGTGCAGTAAATACTTACTGAATGAATAACTTCCAGATGCCCTGGCTAATTGGATAGGAGTATTGGTAGTCAATTGGCAAAGATTCCTCTCTATTGGACAGTGTTTGAAAGAGCACTGCCAGCATTTGCCATTATTTTGACTTCATCAACAGCCAAGCCCAAACTCACTCTTTATTGCTGCCATCACTTGTCAAAAGTACTTCAAATAGTTTCTAATTACTTACATATTTTTTCAGATAATCCCATGAACTTTGTAAATATTAAAACTCCCATTTTACAGAAGAAAACATTCAGATGATGAGACTAAGTAGCTCACTGAAAGCTATTTGGCTAGAAAGTGCCAGAATTGATAGATCAGTCAAGCTATAGTCAAGCTTCAGAAGCCTAGGAGACATTTTAAGTGACTTTACATTGAAAGTGTATCAATTAAGGGTTTTTGTCTACAAATTACAGCAAACTCAACTCCACCTCACTTAAATAATAAAAGCTAGTTATTTTCCCGTGTAATCAAAAAGTATGGACTAGCTCCAGATAATAGGTTTATTCCTGAGGTTTATGGTGTTTTCAGAACTCCAGCCATATTTCTCTGCTGTTTCTTAGTTTGGTGTCTGTTTTTCCTCTGGCTGGCTTTGCTTATGGTCAGAAGATGGGCACCACCAGATCCCTAGCTTTCTCTCTTTCTTCTTTTCAGATATTTTTCCATTTACTACTTTACCGAACTTCAGTTCTTTCATTTCTTTCTTCTTTTCAGATATTTTTCCATTTACTACTTTACCGAACTTCAGTTCTTTCATTTGAACCAAATGCTTGAGAATTAATATTCTGATTGACTGAAAAACTGAAGATTTACCTATCAAACTGGAAATGGGGTTGTTCATCTAAACTACCCAGTGGTGACATGCAGGATGCATATTCAGGCATCCGCAATGCCCAGTATTCAGTGTAGCTGTAGCTTGTTCCCCCAATTTTCTGTTTCTTTGAAATCATCTCTGGGAGCCCTGTGCTTCCTGACAATATGATAGGTATAAAATGGAAGATTTCTTTCATTACTACTGTTAAGAATTAAACTCTAATATCCAATGGAAACAGAAGGAGACGTACAAGTACATAAAAGAGAAAACAAGTGGAGAAAGAAGAAGAGTCCTTAGCTTTTTAGAGGAGGGGCCACAGAAAAGAAACAACAAGCCTTAGCAGGAGGTGTAAAAATAATTCAAGACAAATCTTGCTTTGGTTAGTTTTATTTAGATGCCAATATTATTATGATTTTTATCCTTTACTTGGTGTTGAAACACAACATAAAGTGTTTAACACAAAGGAAACAGCATTCTTGTTTTTGCCAAATGCAACCAAACTAAAAATCTGTAGCTGCATAGTACCAGCGGTGATGTTACAACGGAGGTGGCATTCACAGTCGGAACGGTTTCTGTTGAGCATAACATTTCCGTTTATTCAGACAAATAATCCATGCCTCAGAAACAGATTGGTTTTCAAATGAATTGAGCAGGACTGAAAGGTAATTGACAGCACCAGAGATAGAATGCCTCCATTACTTTACAGAGCAGGTATCTCATATGTGTTATTCTGCCTACAATACTGTCTCAAGCAGTTGATGCAACAGTGAGTTTAGCAATTTACATGAAATGACAGAAAATACTTTTCTTCTTCTGGCTGTTTATAATCCAGGAGGACTTTGAAATGTACCTATACATATTCTCATTCACAACCTGCCAGGATAAGTGAGGAAACTCAGTGAGGGCATGTTTAGTGTTTATTAATTTGTAACTACAGTGTTTGGTATTTTATCATTTTAAAAGTATGAAAAGTTCACTTCAAACTGCTTTTGATCCCTGATTTTGCTTGAAAAAATTAGAAAACTTGTAAACAGTGGACTAATATGCACACATGACAACAGGCAGAAGGTGAGCTGTGGCTGTCTCTTTAGATGAGTATTGTGTCTCCCATTTGCCATTTACACTGTGAGTGGAGTGATAGTCGCCTTCTTTACAAGCTTTACTAATTCGCTGCCCCCTATATAGCTAATGTGTCCTACTGAAATAGCAAAAAAAATGGCACCTGATAATTGTGAAAGGCAGCAAAACAGATTTTTATTCAGATTACTGTAACTGAGGAGAGAGACTCCAGTGTAAATTTAGCCCAACTCCAACTAAGACAAATTGTAGTTTTTAGAGAACAGAGAGGAAACAAAAATGGACTATGGGGAAATGAAAAAGTTGGAACAAAATGGGGCTATGGAGGCAATGGGGAAACAAAGAGGCTATGGGGAAATGGAAAACTTATGGAAGTGAGTGGATAAAAACTGAAAATGTTTAGGCAACGCGAGTTAGGATGAGGTACATTTTATGGTTTGTCAATACTGTATTCTCTTTAGTAAAAACTCAGCACAGGGCCTTTGGTCACATTTAGTGGTGTGGCCGAGTGCAGGCAGAAGCCAGGTCAAAGTCTAGTCAAGTCTCTTAGTACAGTGCTCTGATGTGATGGCTAATTTTGTGTGTTTACTAGCTAAGGGATGTCCCGATAGCTATTAAAACATTATTTCTGAGTTGGTCTGTAAGGCTGTTTCTGGAAGAGATGAACATTTTAGTTGGTGAACTGAGTAAAGCAGCTGGCCCTCCCCAGTGTGGGTGGGTATTGTATAATCTGTTAAGGACTCACATGTAACAAAAAGATAGCAGGGCAGATTCACTCTCTCTCATCTTGATCTGAGACATTCATCTTCTCCACCACCAGACATTGGGGCTCCTAGCTCTTGGGCTTTCCAACTCAGGTCAGGATTTATACCATCATGCCTCTGACTCTGAGGCCTTTAGACTTGCACTGGAACTACATTGCTTTGCTGGTTATCTGGCTCCCAGGCAGTAAATTGTGTGACTTCTCAACCTCCATACCTGCATGAGCCAATTCCTGTAATAAATCTCATGTATATCTCTCTATATATCATTGGTTCTGTTTCTTTGGATAACCCTAAATCATCTGATAAGTCCTTTTGCCACATAGTTCTCAGTTCACACCTACAACTCCTGCTTTAAAATTAAGACACAAAGCAGTTTAGCAAAATGGAGGTGAGGAGAGGAGAGGAAAGGAGGTGGTGAGGATTGCAACCCAGTCTGCAAATGTACATGAAACTGCTTTTCAAACTGAGTGCCCATATCCACTGGATGAGGATGGAAATTGCCAAGGGGAACTAAATATTGCTAGTCTATGTGCACCATGGCAGCATAGGATTTGTCTGTCCTGCTCACTGTCGTCACTACTAGGTCTACTAGCTTGTTACGTTGGCATTATTTCACTTTTCCTCTTCCTCTGTCTCCTCATTTTTCTTTATCTATTTCTTCATTTTCCTCGTTTTTCCTTCCTTGACTCTTAAAGTCATTTGTATAATAAAATATTCAGGAAATGAAGAGTAAAGATTTCAGTCTATATTTCTGGACTATATAAATGCTTTCAAGTCCCTCTTTTCACCAATAGATTTTATGATATATATAAAATCTCATATTTGTATATATAAAATTTCATATATATATATACATATATATGTATACACACACACATATCAAAAAGGGAGAGAGAGAAATAGATGTCTTGGAAACAAAACAGTTCGAAAGATTGTTTAATTTCTGTGTGCAAATTATCCATTTTGAGATTTACTGTGTGGGCTCAATCTTTTGGTCTATTTTCTTTTTGAAAAAGTATTCATGATCTAATTTTAATGTAGAGAAATTCAGTAATTAAAAAAGAACAGTGCTGAATGTTGTTAACACACAAAAGTCAAGGTGTCAAATAGTCATCTGAGAATATTTTTAAAATTGTGCTCAGCTTAAATCATTTTCTTAGGTGTTTGGTGTGGGCTTTATAATTTATTCAGATTTTTCTTGTCTCCCAAATTTAGCTTGAAAACATGCCGAAAGGGATATATTTTTCCCCCATAACTTTCTGCTCCCATTTGGAATGCAAATTATTCAGCACAACATGATATTGTAACTCTTTCACTGCTGCTAAACTGCAAAGGATAGTAATCCATGTCACTAATATGTGTTCACTTTTTCCAATGTTTAGAATGAAGTGGATTTTAAGAGGATCAGTGTAAAATAGCCGAACCACGGGAATGGCGGTCTGAATTTCCATTTTTTGAGTTTGCTTACTGATCCCAGAATTTTATTTCATATCTTCCTTCTTGACAGAGGGGCTGTTTTACTGACAGGCCTGCATCATGTGTATGGCTCATAACTTACAAATTGTCATTTCTTGTTCCTAAGTGGCACCTTTTGTTAGGGATCATAAAACAAATCCTACTGAGGTTTGATTTTTTAAAAAAATTCAAACTGGGGGAGTAAAGGTTTCCATAGTTACGGTTATTGTTATCTTTTTCTGTTTTTAATGCCAGTCTTTGTACGGTAAAGTGTTTATTTCCTGAGAGGAGAGCTGAGAGGTCAATATTACAATCTGCCATTGAGCAGTAACCTTAGTCTGTTTTTTATTAAAAATTGGAGATTTTCTTTCCTGTTGAACTGCTTTGAGGGCTCTATACATTCTTCAGCTCTTTTTTGTAGGATAACCTCTTCACTCTCCAGCTACCCAGTGCTTAGAGACCCTAAGAAAAAACACTCACTAGTAGAGCAGCATTTATTAAAACTATTCCTTTTGATGAGATAGAAAGATCATGACTAATTAAAGAGATAAATTTACTTTTACTTCAAATTATGAAAAAGGAGGTTAAGGCAAACTGTTATTAATGATAAACCTTTACTGAAGACTAAATACACATCAATTACTATGCCAACGTTAGAGGGCATGTAAATAAATGTATCTTATTTTCTATCCTCAAGGAGTTGCAGTTTGGATTAAGAAATAGAAGAAACATCCCTGATTTTAAACTATGCTACAAAGCATAGTAATCAGAAGAATATGGTGCCAGCACAACAAATAGACACAGATCAATGGAATAGGATAGAGAGCCCAGAAAAAAAAAACCACATATGGTCAATTAATGGCAAAGAGGCAAGAATATGCAATAAGAAAAAGACAAGTCTTTCTATATACAGTGTTGGGAAAACTGTACAGCTACATGCAAAAGAGTGAAATTGTACTACTATCTAATACTATATACAAAAATAAATTCAAAATGGATTAAAGATTTAGATATAAGCCTTAAAACCACAAAACTCTTAGAAGAAAACTTAAGCAGTAAGCTCTTTAACATCAGTCTAAGCAGTGTTTTTTGGATCAGTCTTCTCAGACAAGAGCAACAAAAGCCAAAATATACAAATGGCATTACAACACACTAAGAAGTTTTTGCACCATCAACAAAATTAAAAGTCAACCTACTAAATGGGAGAAGATATTTGCACATCATACGTCCAATGAGGGATTAAAATCGAAAATGCATAAAAAGTTTGCACAACTTAATATCAAAAAACAAATAACCTAATTTTAAAAATGGGCAGAGGACTTGGATAGATATTCTGCCAGAGAAGACATACAAATGGCCAACAAGCATGTGAAAAGATTGTCAATATCACTAATCATCAGGCAAATGCAAATCATAAGATACACCACCTCACATTGGTCAGATTGGCTGTTATAAAAAAGACAAAAAATAAGTACCGATGAGGATTTGGAGAAAAGGGAGCCCTTATGTACTGTTGACGGGAATGCAAATTGGTGCAGCCACTATGGAGCAGGATGGAGCTTCCTCAAAAAATTAAAACTAAAACTTCCATGCCACCCAGCAATTCCACTTCTGGGGATTTTACCAGTGAAAACTAAAATACCAATCCTAAGAGGATATATGCACTCTTTTGTTCATTATAAAATTATTTACAGTATCCAAGATATGGAAGCAATGTAAGTGTCAATTGATAGATGAATGGATAAAATGTGACATATAATGGATATAAAATGAAATATTACTCAGCCATAAAGAAAAATGAAATCTTAACATTTCTGACAACATAAGTAGACCTACAGGGTGTTATGCTAAGTGAAATAAATCAGAGTAATAAATACAAATATCATCTCAGAGAAAACAAAGTAACAAAATAGACACAGACTTACAGGTACAGGAAGCAAACTCATGGTTTTCAGAAAGGGAAGGAGCTGTAGGGCAGGCAAAATAAGTGAACGATATTAAGAGGTACAAACCTGTATTTATAAAATAAATAAACCATGGGAACTTAATGTATAGCATAGGAAATATAGTCAGTAACATTGTAATAACTTTGGTGACATATGGTAGCTAGATGTATCATGGGGATTATTTCATAATGTATAAAAATGTCAAATCACTCGATATATAGCTGAAACAATAGAATATTGTATGTCAGTTATACTTCAATAAAAAAAAGATAAGCCAGGTAGAAAAACAAGAATCTGACTTTAGCTGCTTATTTTTGGACTATGTCATTAGTTTGAAAAGATTAAACTTTTAAGCATAAAAAAGTCAACATGTAAACACTCAAAATATGCATGCAATAAAAAGTATATAGATAAAGATTAATGGGAATCTAGTTCTTACTCAGAATTTTGTTGAGAAAATCTAGGGCAGAAAAAGTAAATAAATGGGTTGGGCCTTGAAGGGTATATAGTAGTTACTAGACCCATGTGAAATAAAGGATGCTGCAAAAGGGAAAGAGATGGTGACATAACGGGTAGCTGTCCTAGTAGCATGGCCTAAGGCACGGGGAAGCATAGCATAGCACAGCTGTTAAGAAGTCTGTGTTCATCATGCCAGGCTATATAAGGAGAAGTGCTGAGAAATGAGATTGATTGGAAAGAACGCTTTTCCAAGGAGGCACGTCCTAAAGGGCCAGGTAGAGCATAAGCTCATTCTTGAAAAAGGTAAGCATGAGATGAAGAAGGCTTTCCATACTGCATAACAAAAAGACCTTTCTGGCTTTTCAGAAGAAAAGGCCCAGCAGGCTAGATTTGAACAGAGGACCTAAGACAGCAGGGAAAGAAAAGATCAGAATGTGTCAAATGCTATTATTAAAGAGCAAGAGCTTTATTTTGCAAGGAGCACCAGAGGAGTCAGTTGCAGGCATTAAAGCAGAGGCCCTCCTGTAGGGAGATTACTATGGCCTGCTGCGGTGGCCTGGGGGGAATAAGTGGAGGTAGACCAGTGGCTGCGAACAAGTTATTAGTTCAAAGCTAAAGTGATAAAGCTGCAGTGAGGATGGTATTAGGTAAAATGAGCTCACACAATGGCCATAAGGAATGGCCTTATCTCTACACTGTGACTTCTTATTCTTCAATTCCTCCACTAAACCAAGTTGTTCCCTTCAGTTCTGTGAGTGCCATGCCACGGTGGATCGCAGATATGGTCAGCAATAATTTTACCAACAGGCACCACCCTATTTGCAGTTACTTTTCCCAGCACAGATTTCTACCAAATCATCCCTTTTTTTGATTAATGAAACAGGAGGAGCGGCTTGTTAACTTTCAAGGGTCCTGAAGGACATGGCAAGCATTTTCACGTGCATTTACTCTGGCAGTGGGCATTCTCTCCTCCTCTCATCTACTCCATGAGCATCAGGCGAGGAGGGAGCATGAGGGTAGCTGCAAAGCCTTTGTGTTTCTCTTGAAGGCGTTAACCACATGCCCTCCTGTCATGACACTCTGACCCCCAGAATAGAACTCTTCTTCTGCATGGTCTCAGATTTTTCTGCTTTGCTCAGATGCAGTACTAAGGAGAAGAAAAGCACCAGGGGGTGAAAGGGGTGAAGCAGGACTGGTAGTCTGAGCACCACGGGGGAGAATACTGCTGAATAATTCACTGATAATGCGAACAGGCTCCAACTGGCAAACAATTCCCCTTCATCCTGATGGTTTATCTGAAAATTTAAGTCTAACTGAAATCAAAATAGCAATATTAATTTACAGAACTTAGAGTGTGAATGAGAGGAAAACATTTAATATGTATACTGGGAGAGCATTACAGGAATGGAACTAAAATAATTACAATTTAAACTTAAAAAAAAAAATCTTTGGGCAGCTGCCATTGACATTCAGTCCAACCTGGAAATTAGATTGCAACGATATATAGATGCTATTAAGGTGTAGATAGTAAGGCTGTATTCTGGTCCCCTAGAGCTGCTAATTGAATTGTTTCTGTGATAATGGATAAATGTTGAATAGCTCTGTGCAGAAAGAAAAAAATATAGGTTTCCTGTGATTCGTTTTTGCCCCTCAACCCTAGACAAAAACCAATTGAAAACATTCAGCATTTATTCAGTCGCTTTAAGTTCCCATCCCAAAAGGAGCATTTCAACCACTTTTCTAAATGGTGATAAACACATGAAGCCAAGATATCTCAAGGATGGAATTATTTTATCAAAATTAATTCCTCCACAGAATCACCACCTTAAAGTTTTCTGTCAAAGGTGAGTGGCCGAGTCAGAATTGAATTATGTTACCTGAGCAAGACAAGGAAAAGAGAAGATAATGTGTGGGAGATTTGATGTTATCTCTAAGGCTTTTTCCTCTCAGACAACAGTTGGTTTATCTGTTTTCCAGACATCAGTTAGAGGGGGGCTATTTGAGAGAGAGAAAAAGCTCATACACATATGCCGCATACAAAACACCTTAAAATCATTTAAGATTTTTTAATTTGGATAATTGAGTTTCTAAAGTCTAGTTGCTCCCCTGGTTTATCACAAAGCTGAGAAAAATAAGTAAATATATATTATAAAAGGTAATGCAAATTTATATGATATGTGTGTAGCAATGAAATAAATTCAAATGGCTTCAAGGTTTCATTTGAGCGCCCATATAAAATTCAATAGCTTTCCTGAAACCTTTCCTATCCGCTTCTGAATGCAAAATGGGCTCTAGAATTCTCATGCAAAGCAAGCTCCCAAGTGATATTCTTGGCACTTATACATTTAATACCTAACAGAATCCAAAAGTGAGACAGCACCTGAAAATGAGAAAATATGTTAAAACAGGTTCAAATAATGGCTATATAAGTGAAAACCATAAAAGCTGTGCATTATGCTAAAATTAAGGGTTGGGAGAAGTACTTGTCTATTTTATAGTAGAGATTATGATTTTTCTAACTAAAATCATTCTCCTTTCCTCTTCCCTTTGTGTCTCTTATCATTAGCCTATACCAGCAGATTATGTTGTCCTGACTCAGGGGTTATTTATAGACCCCTGAGTCACTAGAATTCATTTATGTGCACAGTAAGATTCGAATAGCCTGTTCTGACTGCTTCCCCCAGTTATCTATATAACTCCAACCACTTTCTCCTTTACTTCTTTACTCAGATGTCACTTTTGCAGTCTTTGACCAACAAATCACCACTCAATTCCATTGCCCAGAACACTGGCTTGCTTCATTTTTCCACTGTCATTTTCCACTGTCAATAATATATATATTTCTTCTCCCATAAATTTGGATTATCTGATTCCTCACACTGTAAATATAATCTCTATAAGGGATGATATTTAGAATTGTTTTTTACACATAGTAGGTACTAAATAAGTACTTGTTACATGAACTATTTTTCTTAGAAAGAAATACTGACCAGAGGTAGTTTTCATAATCTTTGTTAATGATTGACAAAAACATCAGTTTCAGCTGCTACTAATCTGGGAATTAAGTACAACAGCACAGGTCAGGAAGGAATTATTCTTTAAAATTAGAGAAAACTGAACTTTTCTCTAATTTTAAAGAATAAAAACTTTCTCTAATTTTAAAGAGTAGAGGTATTTTCTCTAATTTTAAAGAATAAAAACAAGGCAAAGTACATAATTCACTATAAATTTTGAGGTACCCTACAGATTTCTATAGCATCAATTGGAAGTCATTTATTTTCATTATAATGGGGACTATTTATAGGTGTATTTCAAGGTTTCCATAAGAAACAGAAATGAAGGAATAGGCATTATTTTTAATATTATTCTTATTTGAACCTGTGACATTGAAAGAGGCAGGAATAGTTATGAAGGAACAGTGTGGATAGTTTCCTCATTACAAATCATGTCTGTAGACTGTGATTTTGATATTCCAGGACAGGGTACATTTGACCAGGTAAAAATCCTTACACCCTTTTAAAGTTGTTGATGGCCAAGGAATATTGGCACTAATATGACAAGGCCTAGGCATATGTTCTCTCTCTTTCTCAAAACATACACATTCACAATCTCACACATATGTCTGTGTTCTTAAATAAATAAACCCATGGATGAGCAGGATGGTAAAATATATGAGTAAAACTTGACAGATGAGATGTGAATTAAAGGATTTTTAAACTGTTTTTAAACATTTTCATGATTATGAGATATGATAATGTAGGGAAAAAGAGAAGTTCCCATGGCCAGGATCCTCACCTGACCCTGATCCACTCGCCCACTGCACACGTACTGTGATGTAATCATTGGCCTGTGTGCAGGCACAGACGTGTTGGTCATGAGACATTATTGCCTGTGTTGCTGTATAAAGAGCTCTGCCCAGTGCTGGGTGGAGAAGCACTGATGTGGACCCAGACTGGCAGATGCTTCTAGTGCTGGGCCTGCTACCATGAGAATAAAGCTTGGTATATTATTTTTTATACACAATGTTCTGTTGTCATTCAGTCTCACCGAATCCAGAGTGAACTTGCCCAGAGCTAGAAACCTCTGGTGCAGCAGTTAAGAAGGCCTAGTTTCTGTTTCCCTCATTCAGTAAACATATGTATTTATGTTGTCCACTGCCAAGTCATGTACTAAATGATATAGTTAAAAAATGCACAAGACAAACACAGCCTCTACCCTCATGAAACCTACATTCTTGTAGGAAGAAGTATAAACACATGGATTGAATTAGGACTAGTGTATAAAATTATGGGGAAGCATAATTTAGCTTAATTGAGAAATACAATCTTCAGAAATGGAGTATATTTCTTGTGAAGTACTTAGTTTTTTGTCACTAGAAATATTTGAGTAGAAGTTCATAGTGACTTTAAAAGGATTCTCTAGATGCACTTAATATATCAGAAGGAGGATTATTAGACAACTCCTGAAGTACTTTCCAACCCATAAATTCTGTTTCACATTCGAGGGGTTCAGTATCCATGATAGGAGTATTCAATTTATTAAGTATGTTAGGTAATGGTGGGAGAAAATTTATAATCAAATCAATTGCCCACCTGTAACTGGCACTTGGAAATTCTGCCACCCAGTCTCTCTCCCATTACTATGACAGAATGTATAATATAATCTGCAAATCGGCTGATCTGGTTTTTGACTGGCTTTGCAGTGGTTTTAATTAGCAATCTATATCTCTTTATCACAATTACCTAACATGACTGTAAAAGCCCCCCTCTTTGTGGTTGTCAAAAAAAATCAAGAAAGATTTTCATTGGCTCTTAAGATACTAGAATTGAGTGGTTTGTGGAAGTCACCCAAGACCATGGCTTTGGAGGAATTTTCCTTAACTATATCTCATAGTACAGAATTTTCATTGGAGTCTATTTGATATGATCCCTGATTCATATTGTACTTATGAATCCATTTAATTGAGGCCCCTGACAAATGACACCCAGCTTTATTTGTGACAACTGCCAGAGGGATAGTCTGCATGATGCATTTTGATAACTCTTAATAAGTGATAAATGTGGCATCGAGTTGAGTTTACATGGCACACCTGGTACAGAAAACACACACAGCTGTTAACAGGTGTGAACACTTGTTTACCAGAATTATTGGCGTTTGCTCATTTGAGTCGGCTCCCCAGGTTCTCTACTGCTGCTAAATGACTCAAACTTATCTTAATAGCTGTGTTACCAGTGTCTGAGCTTTCCAGCACTGCTGAATTTAGAAGAAATCAGCATGATTTAAGAGTGACTTTCTTGTAGTTCATTCCAGGTTGAGTTTCCCGGGATTGGGAACTTGATTTCTTGGGGAAATATCTGTTTATTCTGGGGATTCTGCCAAAGAAAAAAGTCTGCCATTCCAGCAGTGCATTTCCAGCGATCAGACCTTGCTGGAGGGAAATATTCATGAACTGGAAAACTGCCTGGATTTATCCCGATAGAAAGCTCAGAGAATGGAAGCAAAGGGTACTCTTCCTCCCTGGAGCATTTTAGAATATGTTATGCCTGAGATTCATCTGGCAAGCTTTAAAATAGACAGTTACTCCTGGGTAAGTGTTTTCTTTGCAATAACTCAACTTCTACACCCAGAAGGATCAGGGTTTCATGTTGGTTATAAGAGTTAAACTTTACCTAAGCTTTTAAGGGAAAAAATATACTCAAAGTGCTTTTAATACTAATTCCTGTAGCTGTACTATAAACGTGGTAGGCATTGAGATGATTTGACAGAACTTTAGGTTCTCTTTGACAACCGACACAACCAGTTCACTATTCTCTCCTATTGCCAAGGAGGGTTGCCCAGACTTGAATGTGAATTGTAGTTGGTAAAGATTTCAATGTGCAAAGAAAAATGCAATGCTGAAGCTAAACCAGTTTGTCCTTGGTTGGGAGAACAGCAGGTGCAAAAGGAATTGGGTTTGTGAAGTTGTGAGGGATGAAGAGAGAAGGAAGTAGAGTACAACATCCCCATTAAGGCATAAATGAGGAGCAAAGAGCAGTGCAGAGGGAGTCACATGGCTAAGAACAAGTCCTCTGCATGAGGCAATATTCTGTACACTACATTTAATCATGTAGGTTTCACTGAAAGCAAAATAACCCCCCTCCCCATGCAAAAAACAATCACAAAACCATTTTATCCATATTATTAAGGGTTACTGTTATGAGTGGTTGAATCAGGCAATGATTTGGCAAACCAGAGGTGTTATCTTTTGCAAAAAGCACAAAAAGTTTGCAAACATCAGTAGGGAGGCCCTGGTATCTTACTTAATGTAATCTTATAATCTTTGGGCCAGTTCTTTCCTAGCAATGTTTACTAATTCTTTATGCAGTGTTATTTTCCAGTGTTAACTACAACCACTATAGATTATTAAGAAGATCAAATGTTAGAACTGATTTTTAAAAGAACAGTCATTTTCTTTTGTTCTCAAGCCAAATTTAGCATCCTTTCCTGTTCTTTATAATTAGTATCTTGGCTCAGATTATAGCCTCGCCTCCTCTGAATGTGTCAGATGCTGATGTCACTGTGAAAGAGACAGGCAGGCCTCAGCTTGAACGAACTGCAGAATTCTTGGAAAGAATTGTCATTGTAGGTTGACTTTTAATTGCAAAATTCCTTACCAAAGTTATTTCTGCTTTGTCTTTAAGTTAATGTCGAGTATATAAACATTAAGTATATAAACAAAAGATCACCTATTACACGGTTGGCAGAGCACCCTTTTTTCCTTCTGGAAATGACTGTAGTCTCAGAGAGTTGAGCAATTACTGACACCCCAGCATGACTTTTCCAGGTACTAATTAATCCCTATTGGCAGGTAACAGTAGAAAGATCTGGGGTGGAGGTTGAGATTCTGTTGAGTTGAGCACATGAAAAATCAGATTGGCTTGTAGAAGTATGGAAATTTCAAGTCATAGAGCACCTGTATATTGTGTGCTTGTTGTGCTAACTTGCCAATACACATTTTCCTGAGTCTTCCACTGAAATGTTTCTTCCTCCCATGGTATTAAAGGAAGAAATAATAATGGTAAAACTAAAGCATATGTTTTATCTTATTCTAGAATTTGGGGGCCAAAAATGTAGGATAGACCTGCATACAAAGAGAAAAGCCTTCAATGCTAAAGAAAATAATATATATACATATGTAGGATTCTTTGGTTTCATAAGAGAAAGATCATCTGTATTAAGGAAAAATGCAGAGTTAGATAAGATTTTATCAAACAAGAGACTAAGAAAGGAGCATCCCTATGACAATTACATTTTCATGTCAGTTCTCTGTTTACTGTCTGTTATGACCAACATGCTTGCTACTTCTTAATTCTGCTTAAACACCAGCCCAATCATCCTGAGTTCCTTTCAAATCAACTGAGAAAGGCCAAATTTTCAGCAAAACCCTCATCTTGTCACTTAGAGGTTTCCCAACCTCCACTCTTTGTATTTATCATATTTCTCAATTCTTGTTTTTATTGTTGTTTTGGGGTTTTTCCTTTTGTTTTATTTTTGATGGTTCTAGTTCCACCCACCAGCAGTGCAAGGAAACCCACTCCAGTTTTAGTGTGCATCTGTTCCCTCTAGTTCAAGATCAGTTTTCAGCTGAAGAATAGGTCTCATCTACATTGCTGGGAGTAGAGAAAATGAATGAAGCTTCTCTTGAGCTGAGATGGTCTCCAGTGAAAAAGAAGGTAACTTTCTTAAAGAACTCTTTCATTAGAGTGCTAGTTCAACCATAAAATAATCATAAAGGAATTATGCAAATATGCCACAACAGTATCATGCATGCCAACATTCAAACAATTCCAACTCAGTCTGACAAGAACATGAGAACAGCCTCTCTGGGGAGGTAAAGATGAAGAAAGGCACTTAGAATTAACATATAAGAACTTGCCTGATTACACAGTTTATGACTTGTTAAACAAGCACAGTTCTAGCTAACCTCAAATTAGATCAATTTAGGGGAAGTCTTCACTGAATTATTTAGTAGGGTACAAACAAACAATTTTGAAGATATGTATCCTTTTTTTATTATTTGTATTTTTTTATTAAACTATCATTAATGTATACTCTTATGAAGGTTTCACATGAAAAACAATGTGGTTACTACATTCACCCATATTATCAAGTCCCCCCCATACCCCATTGAAGTCACTGTCCATTAGTGTAGTAAGATGCTACAGAGTCCCTACTTGTCTTCTCTGTGCTACACTGTTTTCCCCATGACCCCCCCATATCATGTGTACCAATCATAATACACCTCAATCCCCTTCTCACTCATTCCCCACCCACCCTCCTCCACCCCTCCCCTTAAGTAACTGCTAGTCCCTTGCACTCTGTGAATCTGTTGCTGTTTTGTTCCTCAGTTTTGCTTCGTTGTTACACTTCACAAATGAGGGACATAATTTTTGTACTTGTCTTTCTCCACCTGGTTTATTTCACTGAGCATAATTCCCTCTGGCTCCATCCATGTCGTTGCAAATAGGAATTGTTTTCTTCCTATAGCTGAATAATATTCCATTGTGTATATGTACCACCTCTTCTTTAACCATTCATCTACTGATGGACACTTAGATTGCTTCCATATCTTGGCTATTGTAAATAGTGCTGTGATAAACATAGGGGTGAATATGTCTTTTTGAATCTGAGATCTTGTTCTCTTTGGATAAATTCCTAGGAGTGGAATTCATGGGTAAAATGCTACTTTAAATTTTTTGAGGAACCTCCACATGGCTTTCCACAATAGTTGAACTAATTTACATTCCCCAAAGCAGTGTCAGAAGGTTGCCCTTTCTCTGCATCCTTGCCAGCATTTGTTGTTCTTTCTTTTTGATGTTGGCCATCCTAATTGGTGTAAGGTGATATCTCATTGTGGTTTTAAGTTGCATTTCCCTGATAATTAGCAATGTGGAGTGTCTTACCATGTGCTTGTTGGCCATCTGAATTTCTTATTTGGAGACTTGTCTGTTCATATCCTCTGCTCATTTTTTAATAGGATTATTTATTTTAGGTGCTGAGGCATGTGAGTTCTTTATATATTTTGGATGCTAACCCCTTGTTAGATATGTCATTTACAAATATATTCTCCCATACTGTAGGATGCCTTTTTGTTCTACTGATGCTGTTCTTTGCTGTACAGAAGCTTTTTAGCATCATGTAATCCCATTTGTTCATTTTTGCTTTTGTTTCAGTTGCCTCAGGAGATGCGTTCAGGAAAAAGTTGCTCATGTTTATATTCAAGAGATTTTTTTGCCTATGTTTTCTTCTAAGGGTTTTATGGTTTCATGACTTATGTTCAGGTCTTTCATCCATTTCTAGTTTACTTTTGTCTGTGGAGTTAGACAATAATCTGGTTTCATTCTCTTACATGTAGCTGTCCAGTTTTGCCAACACAAGTTGTTGAAGAGGCTGTCATTTCTGAATTGTATATCCATGGCTCCTTTATTGTATATTAATTGACCATATATGCTTGGGTTTATATCTGGGCTCTCTATTTTGTTCCATTGATCTATAGGTCTGTTCTTGTGCCAGTATCAAATTGTCTTGATTACTGTGGCTTTTTAGTAGAGCTTGAAGTTGGGGAGCATAATCTGCCCAGCTTTATTCTTCCTTCTCAGGATTACTTTGTCTATTCAGGGTCTTTAGTGTTTCCATATGAGTTTTAGAACTCTTTGTTCCAGTTCGTTGAAGAATGTTTCTGGTATTTTGATAGGGATTGCATTACATCTGTGTTGCTTTAGGCAAGATTTTTTTTTTAAGACCTAATTAGCTTTATTAAGCATCCATGAATTGGGCAGCATCCCCTCTAGCAAGTAGAGAGATACTCCAAAGGGGCACAGAAGGAGAGGTTTTTAAATGCAGGACGAGAGAGTAAGAAACAGAAAAAGAGGATTGCTTTGGGTGAAGTCACCTTCATCTTGGGACAAGAGGGTCTTATTAGGTGGATTCCTTTGGAGGATGGAGAGGACATATGTGACATTTATCTTATTGATGCTCAACAATATGTATCATGAGGGGCTGCATCTCTGGGGGAGGTTGAAACTACAATTAAGTTAAGTATTCAGTCCTGGTTTGACTTGGCCATTTTGACAATAATAATTCTTCTTATCCATGAACATGGGATGTATTTCAATTTATTGGTATCTTCTTTAATTTCTCTCATGAGTGTCTTGTAGTTTTCAGGGTACAGGTCTTTCACTTCCTCGGTTAGTTTTTTTCCTAGGAATTTTATTATTTTTGATGTAATTGTGAATGGAATTGTTTTCCTGATTTCTCTTTCTGCTAGTTCATCATTAGTATATAGATATGCAACAGATTTCTATGTATTAATTTTGTATCCTGCAATTTTGCTGAATTCAGTTATTAGTTCTAGTAGTTTTGAGGTGGAGTCTTCAGGATTTTTTATGTACAATATCATGTCATCTGCAAACAGGGACAGTTTAACTTCTTCCTTGCCAATCTGGATGCTATTTATTTCTTTGTGTTGTCTGATTGCTGTGGCAAGGACCTCCAGAACTATGTTGAATAAAAGTGAGGAGAGTGGGTATCCTTGTCTTGTTCCCGATCTTAAAGGAAAAGTTTCATCTCACTGTAAAGTATGATGTTGGCTGTCAGTTTGTCATATATGACAATATGGCATTATTATGTTGAGATACTTGCCCTCTATAGCCATTTTGTTGAGAGTTTTTATCATGAATGGATGTTGAATTTTGTCAAATGCTTTTTACATCTATAGAGATGATCATGTGGTTTTTTCCTTTTTGTTGATGTGGTGGATGGTATTGATGGATTTTTTAATATTGTGCTATCCTTGCATCCCCAGAATAAATCCTACTTGATCATGATGGATTATCTTTTTGATGTATTTTTGAATTCAATTTGCTAATATTTTTTAGTATTTTTGCATCTATGTTTATCAGATACATTTATGTGTAATTTCCTTTTTTTGTGGTATCTTTGCCTGGTTTTGGTATTAGAGTGATGCTGGTCTCATATAATGAGTTTGGAAGTATTCCCTCCTCTTCTATTTTTTGGAAAACTTTAAGGAGGATGGGTATTAGGTCTTCACTTAATGTTTGGTAAAATTCAGCAGTGAAGTCATCTGTCCAGGAGTTTTGGTATTAGGTAGTTTTTTATTATAAATTCAATTCATTGCTGGTAGTTGGTCTGTTCAGATTTTCTGTTTCTTCCTGGGTCAGTCTTGGAAGGTTGTATTTTTGTAGAAAGTTCTCCATTTCTTCTAGGTTATCCAATTTCTTAGCATACAATTTTTCATAGTATTCTCTAATAATTCTCTTATATCTGTGGTGTCTATAGTGATTTTTCCTTCCTCATTTCTGATTCTGCTGATGTGTGTAGACTCTTTTTTTCTTGATAAGTCTGGCTAGGGGTTTATCTATTTTGTTAATTTTTTTGAAGAATCAGCTCCTGCTTTCATTGATTCTTTCAATTGTTTTATTCTTCTTGATTTTATTTATTTCTCCTCTTATCTTTATTATGTCCCTTCTTTTACTGACTTAGGACCTCATTCATTCTTCTTTTTCTAGTTTCATTAATTGTGAGTTTAGACTGTTTATATGGGATTTCTTCTTCCTGTATTCTTTTATCTACAAAAAAATCACTTTAATTTATTAATTGGTTACTACATGTCAGGCAGCACTCTGTTTATTTATATACATAGTCATAATTTGGAGATATTGCATGTTTGGCTCTAGACCACCATGATCAAGTGAATGTTACAGTTAAGTGAGTCAAATGAATTTTTGTTTTCCCAGTACATACAAAAGTTTTATTTACACTATGGTATAATCAGTTATGTGTGTAATAGCACTGTCTAAAAAAATACATACCTTAATTAAAAAATACATGAGTGCTAAAAATGCTATCATCTAAGCTTTTAGCAATTATAATCACTAATCACAGATCACCATGACAAATATAATAATAGTGAAAATTTTTGAAATATTGCAAGAACTCCCAAAATGTGACTGACAGATGAAGTAAGCAAATGCTGTTGGAAAAACAGGGCCAATAGACTTAGTGTATGTAGGGTTGCCACAAACTTTCAATTTTTAATAATTTTCATATCTATGGAGCACAAAAAGTGAAGTGCTATAAAATGAGTTATGCCTATATATCCTCATTTTATTTACAGAATAACCTTATGAAGTGGAATCTGTTATTATTCCCATTTTACAGATAAGGAAACTTAATTACCTAATAATCAGGTATTGTGCCTGGGTTACAAAGATATTAAGAGCACATGATGCTATAAAACTTAGACATTTTTCAGAATATTAAGGCTAGGACAAAAAAATATCCATATTAAGCAAACTTCTACAGATTACCCAAACCTAGCCTGGCATACACATGCTTTGTGTATGGTCATATAAACAGCTATGCCTCTGGCTTCTTGTCCAAAGTGACAGATTTAACAGCATGACTTACCAATTTACTCATCCACAAGGTTCAGTATTGTGATATTCAATAGTTTTGGTTCCCTTATGGAAGCACATATGCTCTCTCTGTTTCCAACATAAAATATGTAATTGTATTTCCCATGCATATTTTTAGAACGGACAATTCCATGACTAACAATCTTTTTCCCAATTTGAACAAACATGGACCTCATTATGTGAGTGAGTCCTATTTTGCAGAGATTAATACTACTTGAGACTGACTCCTATTCTGACTTGAAATACAGAAACAGCATATATGAGGCTAAATCTTCTCTTCATTTAACCCTCCAAGCCTCCAGCATTTGAACTTTTCTCTCCGAAATTTTGTGAATCTCAGATAGACCTAACTCATAAGTAGCTTATAATCAGATAGAATACAGAAAGATTGTTAGTTAAAGTATAAAAAAGGTCCAGAACATCATATTATCTTTTTCCTTCCTTAAGTTATAAGTTCAGTAACATTTGCCCTCTTGGATTAAAAGGAATTAAAAAAATGCTTGAGCAAATTTCAAAAAGTTAATATTGGTAATACTTTTCTGCATCTTTTATTTCTTTTAGTCTATTTTTCCACTAAGAAATTTCAGAACTTTCAAGTAAATTCTCATATATAGTATGTGATGTCACCTACTGATAGTTATGAGAATTATGTATCTTTTTTAATATAATGTATACTTGCTCAGAACCAATGAAACTAGTCATTTGTTCATTTTGTAACTAAATTGTGCACTATCTTCCTTGTCCCAAAACACTATGATTAGTCTGAAAAGGCTGGATTTTGCTGAAGTAACAAATCAATTCCCAAATCTCATTCTATTCTTATCACATATACAAAGCATATTTTGGGAGTGGAGGATGGCTCTGTTCCACATAGACACACAGGAACTTAGGTCCTCCAAGGCTCTTCCATCTTAGGATACCACTACCCTGTGATTTCCAGAGTTGCTAAAGCAGGAGAAGAAAATAAAAGAAAAATACACGCCACCATAAATTACCTCAGACTGAAGGTAACGTATAGTAATTCTGCTCACATGATTCCAAGCTAACTCCAAGGAAGACTGGAGATTAGAGGGAAACACATGACATGTTTGGCACACAGCACAGTAGAGTTGTTTCCGTTGGTAACTGAATAATGGCTAAAAATATGGGCTTTGGAAACTGACAAAATTAGTTAATGTCAGGGCTCTGCTCTTTACTTACCTGGGTACATTTCAAGATCCTTCTGTTTCATCTTCTAAAATCAGAGATAATTATTTTGTGTATTTTATAGGGTGTTTATGATCTTTAATGGCATCATGTTCATAAAATGTTTAGCACAGGGACTTTTACGTAATAAAAGCTGAGTAATATTAACTAATTAAAAGAAACCATTTGACAAATACTCATGACCACCCACTAGAAAGCTAAGTAAGGACTGGAGGAGGAAAACGGGAATAAGGCACCAACCTCCATGGAAATCTTGGTGTATCAGAGAAGAAAGTCATTTCTATAAATGTAAAACTTTTATTTGAATGCTCAGTTTGCTCCAATCCCTTTGAACGTTTCCTATCAAAAAAATAAGAAGAAATGCTAACTTGCTTCAAAGGGAGAATATAACTAAATAAAACAAAACTCTTCTTAAGCGCATTAGGAGAGCAACCAACTTCTGAAACGAGTATTCTCATTCTCAGGAAAGAAAAATCATCAGTTCCTAAAACTGAAAACAGGGAAGTTTCCCCCTTACTGTAACTGAAGTGGGCTCATGTGGAGAACGTGGTTTCAGTGTGTCATTCACTGGTTTGCTTGAAAAAAAAAAGAGCAATTTCACTTGCAAAAGTGTCAGATATGTTTGACTCACATGCTAATAAAATTACACAGATACTTATTAATAATAAAATTTAGTGCTGTTGGAGATCTGCTTATAGTCATAGGGGCTTTTTTTTGTTTTCTCATT
The DNA here is from genome assembly GCF_040802235.1 of Manis javanica. Lineage (NCBI taxonomy): Eukaryota > Metazoa > Chordata > Mammalia > Pholidota > Manidae > Manis > Manis javanica. Next base: position 19,500,560 of record NC_133163.1, on the reverse strand, counting down.
ATGATTCCAGGTTAGGCTATTAACCCTGAGCTAAATTTCCCGATCCTGAAAAGCAAAGCAAACCAAAACAAAAACATAATAACAATGAGTGAAAATAGAGTGAAAGAAAGAACGAGGGCCCTAAAACCAGTGATGTTTTCTAAGACTATAGATTAAGTTATACAAACTTTGTAATTAGCCTGTAAAAGAAAATCCAGGTCAAAATTTAGTTCAATTGACCTCCTGAATATCTCATTAATCAAAACCTGTTTTAAGTGATTTTCTTATTCTAACCGCAATGTGACATGAAATACACTGTTTAACCTCACTGTTTGCTGTAGCAAAGGCATAACAGTAGATTTTTGTTTGTTTCTGGGTCTGTTTCTGTTTACTTGGTTGGTTTTGTTTTTGTTTATCTCTTTGCTTTATCTTTCAAGATGTTTATGAGGAAAGAATTACCTGCCCATTTCATGGTGTGTACCTTTCTCTTTACTACTCCACTGCTTTGGGAAAACTGAGATACATTCAGAAAGGGAAGTTAGTTTAAATGTAGAATGTGTGAGTTGTGGTAGACAAGCAGCTCAGAGATTGTCTCAGTGCTGTTACAGTCACTGACATATTTGGAGAAAGAAAAAAAAAGGAATCAGATCAGGACAGTTGAAATCTCCTGCCCTCCATTCCCCCTGAACATATATTCAGTTAGATATGACTGAAATAGTAATTGCAGAACTTTCTCTATCTGTCCATCACTTTGCTCAACAGCAGCCACAAGGATAAAAATGACACATCTATCGGTCATGATAATTTTAAAAGCAAATGTGTTATAGTGCATTGTGGGTACAATATTCAAATTGTCAGGACAGCACAGGTAATTCAATTTTCTCAAATCAGAATAAAATGACCTTCTTTGATTGAACCCCTTTTTCAGAGGAGACAGAGATTCACCACATTCATTGTTATAAGAGTATGCCTTGTAATAAAGTCAAGCTTGACAGATAAGGAGATTAGATAGCCAAGAATTTATAATAGGGAAAAAAATGAACAAATAAATTGAGACAAAGAAGATGCTAGATTCTTGATATATGTCACTTTTTCCTCTATTTTACTTCAGTTGTTTTGATAATTCATAGGTGCTATTAATTAAACCTAGGAGAGAATAGTATTAAAGTAAGCTAAGTTAAATCAGAAGATGTGATAATGCTTATTAACCTGAAATAGATCTGTGATACTTAAACTCTGAATGAAAATAAGTGTGCAAATTATTTTTTCAATTTACATTTTCACTGTAACTGACATCTAGTAAAATGTTTGGAAATATGGAGAACTCAATATTTTTTCAAACAATGACTAAATAAAAGAATAAAATAAGCTATAGTACATTAATTTTATTTCCCATTCCAGACTCAATGTAAATTTCTATGTGATATTAGTACCAACCCAATATTACCCAAATTATTACTGTTCTTTAAACTAGATAGATTTGTCAGTGAATTAGTGGGCTTGGATGGATGGGTTAAAAATAAAGATTTGAAATCTTATTTGACCACTTTGCATACTAAGGATTTTAAAGTCGGTAATCTGCCTACCTGTCCACTGAACTGATTCCCTTTGTTTTAAGTTATAACTAGAAGTGGTACGTTCGTATATGTGAGCATGCAGGGGAGTTTGTGTGCACTCGGGTGCAAACGTGAATGCATGATTTTCCTGACTGGAGATCTTCTGACTTGGCAAAGCTAGTTTTTACTTCCAGGCATTCCTACCTACAATGTAATCAGGAGATTAATTTGGTTTTTTATCTCAACAATATGATTTAAATGAGCTTTGGGTTGTTAATCAGTGTTCATACTCAGAATCACCAATCAGGTCTATTTGTATTGTGCTCTCCCGTATCTGCCACTTTATTTTAGCCTGGAATAGCTCACTCCTCTATGTGCAAAACTCAGCCCCATAGCCTGGAGTGAACATGACACTTCATAGTTAGTAGAACTCCAGTTTAGCTGGAAACCCCTTGCCATGTTGCATAAACATCTTTAGAACTAGCTTCTTCCTGGTTTTCTAAACATAGTAGGCTGTGAAGTACCTCATACCTGTAGCGTTCCTTCCACCATGCCTGGATTTCCAGTATGTTCCTAGTGTCCATTTTCTAATGGGCAAGACTTTCTCTTAAGCTAATTTCCTTTTCCTTCTCTAGGCTCAGTCACATCGGTTACTATTCCTTAGTGAAACTGCATTTCATCTCTATCCTGCTCTCTCTTTAATTCACTTTTGTCTCACTGTGCCCCAATCACATTTTGTTCTATTTTCTTATCTCTCCCACTATTTTCTTATCTCTATTCACTTTTGTTGCAGATTTCCAGTGTTTTCCTGCCTGAGCCCAATCTAAGCTGTCAGATCTGCCTGATTTGTGTTTGAGCTTAAATATATTCTTGTAGAAGTTTATGACATTACGTTACAAAGGAAAGGAGGTACCTAATGTGCAATTAGTAAAAAGGAACTAATCCTATTTCTTTCATTCTAAGGTATTAATACACAACTAGTTCTGGATAGTATTTTTATAAAGGTATCTTAATGAGTATAAATTAGATATTTATTTTTACTCTTGATACTTGTAATTAAAAAAATATATATGATTCCTCAGGGGCCACATAGTATCATCTTTACATCCTCAATGATGTAAATTAATTCGATTATCAGACAGTTCTTAAATTCTGTCTTTATGGAGTTTATCTTCTTTGCTTAGCTAGTTCATAATGACTTTACAAACTTACCAATCTTGATTAAACAATGGATCCTATCTAATCAATTCCATTATTGATCTCTTATTTATCCCAAGTATTTTCTAAGCCTCACAGAAAATTGACCTAGCTGTTTACTTTTTACTTCTGTTCCTTTTTACTTCTACATTTCCCATCTAACCTTCTCATGTGACTAAATTACAGCAAACAGAATGTTGCTAAAATGATATATGTACCTTCAAACCCTGCCCTTAAAAGTTGGCAGTACAATTCTTCACTACCATGTCTGTCTCCTCTTCTTTTATCAGGGAGACACAGCATATAGAGGGTGGGCCTTGAAGACCTGAGGGGTGATAGAACCACTGGATGGAAGGAACTAGGGTCCCTGAATTACCATATAGAGCAGATCCACCCTGTTCTCCAACCTGTTTTGGACTATAATGTGAATGAGAAATAAATAAACTTTTATTAGGTTAAGCCACTGAGGTGTCTGAGTGGTATGTAAGAGCATTTGGCTTGCTGTAAACACAGCACTTTAATGTATTAAATCACTTAATTTTCACAGCAAGTCTATGAGGGAGGATTAGATATAGGGAAAGCTGAGGAAATCCTGACAGGCTTTAAGAATGCCAATGTTAAATAGGAGCAAGTGAGGCACTCATATTGCGGAGATTAGTATCTACTTCCACATTTCTGGGTTGTGTCATTTATAGCTTAGCATCTGACTCACAGAGGGCCCAGCAACAAAACAAAAGTGAAAGTACATAAAGTAGCCCTACAGAGGGGAAAGAGTACCAGGTTTGGTGTCAAACAGACCTCAGTTTAAACACTGACACTATTACTATTTGTCCTATGATTTTTTGAAAGTTTCTCAATCTCTCGGAATTATTTCCTTAGTTTATAAAAGCATAACAATTTTGACCCATAAAGACTGTTTTGTGTGTTTGTGTGTGTATATATATATTTTTCATATGTATATATGAAAAAATTGTCTATCAATGCTTATCACGTAAAAACACCCAACAAATGATCAGAGCTCTAAAGTGGCAGGTGTTAAGCTAGCTTAGGGTGATAACACTGACTGGACACTCATGGTGAACTGGAGGTCAGGCCATGAATTCTTTCTGACAGACTCACTGTTATGGCTAAAATTGTGTTCCCCCACTACCACCACCATTCTAACCCCCAATACGTTTGACTGTGACCTTCTTTGGAGATAGGGTCTTTACCAAGATAATTAGGTTAAAATGAGGTGATTAGAGTGGACCCTAATCCAATATAACTGGTGCCGTTATAAAAAGGGGTGTTTTGGAAAGAGGCACACACACACATACAGGAAAAGCACCGTGTGTACACGAGGACAGCATCTACAAGCCAGTGAGTGAGGCCTGAACAGATCCTTCCCTCATCGCCCTCAGAGGGAACCAACCCTGCCAACACTTTCAGACTTCAGAACTGCAAGAGAGTAGATTTCTGTTTGTGTGTACACCAGCCAGTTTGGGGTACTTTGTCACAACAGCCTTACACACTATTTTAAAGACAGAAATAGGTGTATAATATATGGTATTTCAAGGCAATTTGGAAACAGTAGTTGCTGACAGAACAATCCACCTCTGCCATTACCAGCACCAGTGAAACACTCTCTGAAGGTGTCTCTGGAGGGACGGGAGACCCTGGTGTGATAGGAACTCTCTGATATCCTGAGGGGAAGAGGCTGAGCATAAAGATTGTCTTCACTGATGTCCTGCATGCTTATGAGGATTACGAGAGTAGTATTACTATGGCAGCAGTCCGAATTCCCTCATGCCTCTACACTGGTAGAAAACTTGATATCCTGGAAAGGTCAGTAAATCATCACAAATCACAGACATTCTGAAAAAAATCAAGTGTACATTTCCCTTGAGGGAAACAGTTCCTATGATTTTGCTTTGTGGAATTAGAGACACAGCCTTGAAGAGGATGTACTTAACAAGGCTGCGAAGTTAAATATTTTCTATGGGATTGTTGTTGTAGGTCGCGTATTTATGTTTTATGTGTTCCTTTTTAAAATGTCTGTGTATGGCATTAACACTGGGAAAATCAGTGGTAGAATACAGTTGCGTTCATTATTGACAAAAGTAAAACCTCTCAGTACTCACTGCCTGTCCTCAGCAGCTGGGAAATGAACATATATGATGTCAATTAAAGTAGTAAAAACTAGAACTTAGGAAGCCAGAGTAGCCATGATAAATTATTTCTTTTCTAGAATTAGCATCCTTCACATTAATTTAAATGATGTTACCTATTTGTTAGATTTTTTTTTAATCAAATATATCCCTCTGGCAAGTCCAAATCTGCTGTGTTGGCAGGCAGGGTCGAGACCTAACAGAGCCAAGGGCAGGTCAAGTCCAAAGACAGCCTGCTAGAGAATTCCCTCTCATTCCGGGAAGCAGGTCCTTTTGCTCTATCCATCCTTTAACCAAATGGATGAGGTCTACGCACATTACCAAGGGTACTCTCCTTTCTCACAGTTCACTGATTTAAACGTTAACCTCATCCCAAAACACACTCCAAGTTGACATTTAAAAAACACCCCCACAGAGCACCACAGAATTTTCTACTCAAAACAGGGCCAGGCTAGTTCTCAATTTCTCTATCCTTTCCCATTAAAGCTAGAAGTCTTTGTTGCAGGATCAGGGCCTTAATATCCCAGAATTTAGGGCAGGAGCAGCCTATACCCATTTAAAAGAACCCCATAATTTCCACTGACCTGGTCTGCAAGAGACACCCTAATCCCTATACTTGCACTCTATTTTTATTGCTAAATGTCCCTCTCTTCATTGTGACTGGCAGTGGAATCCAGGTCTAACCTCCATCCTTGTTGCCAAATCCCTTGTTCTGAAACTTGTGGAATGCCTCCGTCTCCGTTAGGGGATTAAGGTTTCAGCAAACGTTCTTTCCTGGACACAATGGCATGGAGTCTTCAAGTATGATGGTGACGCTGTCCCATCAACCCAAGGCCTGGCATTTCACATGAAAGCTTACTGTTTGTTTGTTAAATATTTTCTGTGTGGCTCTCCACCTACCTGCGGGGACAAACATACTCTAATTCTTGGTAAGCCATGATAAAACGTTTACCTGCTTTTCTCAGTGAGCAGCTCTAGACCCAAGAATCGTACCCAGAACACAATGGCTAGGCCCAGGGCTCATCAGACCATCTGCCTAATCCTGATCATCTTGCCAAAAATAAAAGAAAAAGAAAAAAATATTGCATATTCCGGTAGTCTTCCCTTCTGCATCCAGCCCACGACTATATCTCTGCTATTTAATTCCTAATCTTTATATTCTAACCCATTCTTTTGTCACTTAGCATCCCTGTCTCCCTGTTACTTCACCTGACCTGTGTAGTTTTATAGAAGCAAGTGAATATAAATTTCCTTGGAGAAGTATTCTTCCCTTCACTATATGATATCCCAACATTCTTTCCATGTGGATGCAGACATGGCCCTACAGTCCTCAAAACTGTCAGGATTGTGTTTATCTCACTTTTGAATATGAGAACATTGGACATAATCGTCCTACTAGTTTGTGAATGGTGAGTAGTATGCTAAATGGTGAAAGTACCTGCCCTGTGCTGTCCCTCACTGACCTAGCTTTACGAATATTGTAATTTCACATGTTAGTCTAATTGACTCTCTCTTTGCAAGCTGAAATATTTATAGACTCTTTAAAAAATAAAAGGTTCTGCTGTGAATGTTCAAAACAAAGAAATTGATTAAATAACTTAAGTTTCACATGTAAGAGTGGAGATAACAGCAAAAAGAAGGCCCTATCATCGATTTTAAATGGGTTGGAGGAAAGAGGTAAGGCTTAGTCCAAAGAATAGAGCTTCTTTCTGTCTTACATCTCCTAATTTGACCATTCATAAATCGAGAACCAGACCTAGTAGCAGAGCTGTTTATGGAAGACTCCCTGTCGGTGTGGGTCCAGGTCACCCAAGGCGTACTCTCCGCAGTGTGAGTGACATCCCACCATCAGCAGCAAGGTCCTTCTGAGGCAAGAATGCTCAGCTGTGAGAATTTCCTGTCTGTCTGGAAACTAAAGAGAGAAGAAAGAGAAATAAAGACTATAAAGATCACTACCTCCTTCATTTCTACTGCTCTCATTTCTTTAGAGGATTGGCTGTTGTGAAGGCTCAAGTTAATTCGGCCCCGTAAATGGGATAAACAGTATGTAGAATCATGGCATGCACTTTGTTTTTTAGAAAACTTTATTGAAATATGGAAAAGTGCCTATATCATATGTGTACAGATCAACAGATTTCCAAAAACTGATTTCACCTGTGAAGCCGGCATCAAGTATTCTACAAGTTCTCTTTCCGCCCCCTTTCAGTTCTTATCCTGCCAGGAATAAATGATATCCTGACTTCTAACAAATGAGGTTTATCTTACCCATTTTTGTATTTTATATGTACATTGTAAATACAGTACATTATGTAAATTTATTGTATTTTATATTAATACTTTACAAGTCTTTAATGCCTTAATTCTTTCGTTCAACCATTAACTTTATAAGACCCATTCATCTTGTGGCATGTATTCGTAGATTGCTCATCCCTGTCCTGTAAGATATCCCCCTATGTGAGTAAAACATAATTTATGGATGCATTCTACTTTTGATGGGTATTTGGGTAGGCTCCAGCTTAGAATTATTACAAATAATAATGCTGCTATAAACACTCTGGTCCATCATATGGGGGAGCACATTTAAACATTCCTGAAGGCAAGTCGGATTTCCCCTGATTTTAGTTCTTCTAGATAATTCAAAGGAATTTCCAAACATGAAATATAAGGATAAAACCCTTCTTGACCCCTGTAGCTGTGCTTCTCTCCTCTATTCCTATTAACAGCAAAAGAGAGAGTTGTTTATCCTCTCTCATTTATTTCTTGAATCCTCTCCCAGCTAAAATAAAGGAGCGGGTTGGCAAGTTGGACTCACAGGGATCTCTCGCTGTGTCAAGCTTCACTAATGATTTCAAGGATATCTGCAGTCAAGTGGCACAGGTCAGGCAGAATGTCCCTGTGGTAGCAATGGTGAGTGGGAGTGAGGAACCCCAGGGGATAAGTGTTAGGTCAGGCTGGACCAGTGTTTTGGGCAGTGGCTTTCTCCTTGGGTTAAAAAAGGGAGAGTAAAAGACTGGAGCTTTGGAGGGCTTCCATCCACCAACAGGCATAACCTAGGCAAGAACTATAGAGAAAGTTGTGAAACTGAACGTTATTTTTCCACACTGTCAAAAATAAAAGATAAATTTTGTTCAAGCAAGCTTGCATAAAATAACAAGTTTTGTCTTTTTTACAAGAATTCTTTCTCTTCTCTTTACCATAGAATTGCTATATGAAGATGTAAGCAAGGAAAATGCTTCTAGAAGTGTAGTGGAAAAGTGGCACAGAAGTATGTATCAGGCAGCTAAAAATAGCAATAATAATTTATACATTCTAAAACTTTTATGATGGCTGTGTCATCAGCTTTTAAACATTTGTAATGCCTTTACTTTTTCTAAATAAATATTTACTTCCATACCTGACTATAGCAATAATTTTGTATTTTTTTAATTTTAATTTAATTAATTCATGAATGCATAACACAATGAGGGCCAACTATGTGCCAAGCATTTTAGATCTGGGAAAAGAGAACTGAAAGGGAACAGTAAGAGGAACTCATGAAACCTGCATCTACTTCTGCCTATCGCTTCCACCTTTCCCCAGGTGTCCATCAGTATCTAACCTGGATTAACTCAGGAGCCTCTGCACCGCCCTGGTTTGCCCCTGGCCCCTCTCCAGTTAATTCACAGAAGAGCAGTCCGAGTGATCACTTTTAACTGCAATCTAGGCCATGCCCCTCTTCTGCCTGACACCTGCCAGTCACTTCCTGTCTCACTCAGGCAGGGCCAGCGTCCTGACATTGCCCCGGCTCAAGCTCCTCCCCCCTCCCAATTCTTACCTTACCTGCCCTCCCCCTCCTTTTGCTTTCTCAGCTCAAGAAGAGTAGTCTGTTTGCTGCTCTGGGAATGTGACCGGCAGGCTTCTGCCTTGAAAGCGTTTTACATGAATCCCTCTTCCTGGAAGAGGCTCCATAAAGTACACAGGCAGCTTTTTCCTGTCCTTAGGCTGCTTGTAAACAGCAATGTCTCAGTGAGAACTCCCTGATCATCATGCTCGGCATTCGTTCCTTGCCCCCCACAGGGACATTTTCTCCTTCTCTGCTTTGTTTTTCTGCATACCTTTATAATCTTCTAAAACACTCTCAGGTCAACTGACTTGTTTGTTCAATGCATTTTCCCTTCATTACTCCCTAAAGGCAGGGATTTTTATGTGCTATATTCCCTTTCTGTTCTCTTTTCCCAGATCTAAACAATGCCTGGCACATAGTTGGCCCTCATTAAGTGTGTTATGCATTCATGAATTAATTAATAATTGAGTGAATAACTTATGCTTCCTATATTCTAGCAGCTTTGGGTTTAGAAACAGAAATGTCAGTCCTCAATTATTGCTTTGGTCCTAAGTATAATAAAAAGTCATTAAAAATTTGTGATTGGTTGAGTAACATCATGAGATGTTTGTTTATGGAAGATGGTCATGGAAACATTACTGAAGGTGGTATGTTGTGGTAAGACTAGAGGCAAAAAGACCAATTATTTAGGAATTATGTGATACTGGTCTGCACTAATATAACAGAAATGGATGCTATTGTGCTTGGCACATTGATCCTGAAAGCTTCATGTGTGATTTTCTAGTTTTGCTTTTGTTCTTTCTGTTTTCTTCCAAATATTTGAACTTGTGTAGGCAAATCCTTAAATTAAAATTGAATAACTAAAGGGCATCCAATGAGACCCAAAGGACTCAAATCTAGCATTGGTGGGATAACATGCCTTCAGAATATTTTCTTCTAGAAATGAAAAGTTTAATTAAGTAAATAAATAGGCATTTGTTACCAACATTGTGACCTTTTCAGAATACCTGTGGGGAACATCATGAAATATTCATATTCAAAAAAATTTCATCACAAAGACACATTCATACATTTTGTCTGCCTATAAAATAGTAGAGTATCTTACAGGGAATATAAAAGAGTGGCAGTGGGAACAGTAGGCATTTCTTCTATTCCTAGTTTCATCCCTTGTTCCCAACATCCTTTCCTCCAGAACTAAAGATAGCAAATTGCTCTTCACAGACCAAAACACACATGAGAGACTGGAGAAAAGGGGAAACAGATGGAAAGGGAGGAGGAGGGGGTAAAGAGAAATGGAAGGTAAACAGGCTGACACACTTGTTTTTCCAGCACAATGATCATTAAAGTTACTGCATGTTATGCCAGAAGCTTTATTTTATATACCCTGTGTGATACCTTTTGGGTTAAATAAATACTTTTGAATATGCATCTCATTCAAATTGCTTTCCATTAGAGTCACTGACGGCAGCTGAAATTAATGAGTAGCTTTGAGTCCATCCAGAAAAGCAATGAAGATGTAATAGGGAATGCTCTCTACATCTGTTTATTCAGGAAAATTCCTTGTTTCTGGATATAAAGTAATTGTATTTGGTCCCTCAGTAAACACTCCTAGGTAGGAACACTATTAGTATTCTAATAATTATAATAAGCATTTCAGAAGGAAGTGAATAAAAGTTTAGGATAGGCAATAATTTAATAGGTTGGTACTGGCCCCAAGAGAATTTGCCATCATAAAGCTATGGCTTAAACTTCAAATGGAAATTTATGGATATATAAACCATACTTACATCAACTTAGGGTCTTATAAACATAAAAGTTAGTGTATTGTGCTGACTCAACTATTTCTAGAAATATGTATTGGTGATGATAATTACAAGGTTCGTCTATGATACAGCAAGGATGTTTTTGAAATTAGACTTTATTGATTAATAAACATTCATATACTTCACTGTTAAGACCATAACTATTATGTGCATGTGATAATTGTTGCTGAGTACAACAGTTCCATTTTTCTTGATATTTATATGTTTATTGCAATGAAACATATTGATGACCTGGAAATCTTGCTGTGCTATCACTTGTGTTTCTAAACTAAGTAGTTGGTTGATACAATCAGTAACTACAGAATTTATTACAGACTATATTGTAATAGCTCACTTGCAGGCTACTGATAAATATACATTTAATTTAAAATGTATATTCTTACATGAAAATGAACAATGCTGTAAAAATATAATAATATGATATTAAGAACTAGAAACAGCTCCATTGCTATTTCTTAACTGTACACATTTACTTAATTGATTTACTACCAGTGTCCTCACATACAAAATGGGGATAATATTTCAGTAATTATACAATTAGCTGCTATCAGAGAAACCCCTCCCCACAAATAAAACAATTATAAAATCTGAACATAATATCAAAAGCACCTACACTAGATAGTGATCAGAAGCAGACAGACTGGTAAGAAGTACATGCATTGGAAAAAGGGGAATTGTTTAAACAGAATTCCCAGTCCTGTGATTTTTGCCTGAGCCAAGGACAATTTGTATGGTACAAGCAGAAAGTGTGCTTCTGGTGGTAGAATAACTACAGTTTTTTGTCCTAAGAAATCATAAAAATGAAGCCAGGGTAGCCATGGCTACTGAAGAGAACATGGAGTTCCTGGAGGGAAAAGAACCAGAGGGGTGGTCATGTATCGAATCCTGAACTATGCATACGTGATACAGACTCAAAGCAGCTGAGCTAAAGATAAAACACTGAACTTGAGATGGGCTTCCACCTAAGAAACAGACTTTACATTTCAAGTTTAAGATAACTGCCTGCTAAAATAGGAGAAGCAACGCTAATCAGAGAAAACAAGATTCATCCTAGAATGCAATTAAAAATTACCCTATATATAAGAGAAAGCAGGAAAATAGAATACATTTTCAAGAAAAAAGAAAATTGACTCTGAAATGGCCTAGATGTTGGAACTAACAAAGAGTTTTAAAGTGGGTATTACAGTTCCTCAAAATAAAGCAAAATATGCTCTCATGAGCTAAAATGTAGGCAATATCAGCAGAGTAATATTATAAGATAAAAGACTAAGTGAAAATTCTAGAACTATAAATGACAAATACAAACTTCTAAAAATTACTGAAAATCTCTCCTCCTCCCAAACACCAAATCTTGAAATCAGCAAGAGACAAGAGAGAAATGGCACATTACATAAAGCATATAAATGGAATCAATGATTTGATTAATAATTTATTTCTGATCAGAAATAAATATAACCACTGGAGCATAAATAATGAGGGATACAAACCTACACCATCACAAGTTTTGCATAGTTCACATTAAATGGCACAATGTACATTTTAATCCCTGGTGCAAACAATACAACTGGTAAAAGAAGCAGAGTTAAAAAGTAACAGGGTAATCCAAATAGTATTCTAAAGAAAACATCAAATAATTTTTAAAAGGTAAAATGAGTAATAGTGGAACAAAAATGAAAATAGGAAACAATGAAACATTAGCACTGATCCCAAATCAATTAATTACATTAAATGTTTACAGGCAAAAAAACTCCAATTAAAAAGTAGGGATCCACAGAGGATTAAAGATGGCAACCTAAGAGGAGAGACAGAGGCTTCCTCCTAAAACTGGATACAATTAGAAAATTTAATTGGCACAACTAATCCTGAGAGAGCAACAGGAAAGAGGACACGTCAGATTGCACACACCTGGAGAAAAGAGCAGACCTCACCGAATGGGGTAACATACCAGAGCTGTGGCTCCACGGGACCCAAGCCCCTCCCCAACCCCATCTCACTGGCGGGAGGAAGAGAAACAGAGCAGGGAGGGAGTGGAAGGCTTGGGACTGCTGAATACCTAGCTCTGGAGATCTGCTCTGGGAGCATAAACCTACACTTCATGGTGTTTTCATGAGACTCGCATGACTACCAGGTTGGAAAGTTAATACAGGTAGAGTTTCTGGACAGACTGGGATTCCGGCTGCCTGTGGAAAGCAGGGATCCGTATCCGGCTGCTCTGGGACAAAAACATACCTGTGTGACCGGCCCACTGGCTTAGGCAGTGGAGACAGGCACAGCAGCCAGGAGTGAGAGAACAGCTCTTTCCTCTCCCCAGGCACCAGTACTGCTCCCCTGTGACCCCCGACATTGCTTCAGGGGCTCAGCAGCTCCAGAATAGAGCTTCTGGACACTAGAGGGGGCCATATACAAACATGAAACCCCAAAGGAACCTTGTCCAGAGTAAAATTGTTAATACAACTCCTGAGAAAGATTTAAATGATATGGACCTCATGACTCTTCCTGAAAGGAAGTTCAAAATAAAAATCATCAACATTCTAGTGGAGGTATGGAAAGACATCCAAGAACTTAGGAATGAATTCAGGTTGGAGATCCAATCATGGAAGAAGATGATGGAGGGTATTTAAAGCAGATTGGATACGGTGGAGGAGACAATAAATGAAATAGAAACTAGAGAAGAGGAAAACAAAGAAACTGAGGCACAGAGAGAAAAAAGGATCTCTAAAAATGAAAGAATATTGAGAGAACTGTGTGACCAATCCAGGCGGAACAATATTCACATTATAGAGATACCAGAAGAAGAAGAGAGAGAGAAAGGGATAGAAAGTGTCTTTGAGGAGGTAGTTGCTGAAAACTTCCCCAATCTGGGGAAGGAGATGGTCTCTCAGGCCATGGAGATCCGCAGATCTCCCAACACAAGGGAACCAAGGAAGACAACACCAAGACACATAGTAATTAAAATGGGAAAGCTCAAGGATAAGGACAGACTGCTAAAAGCAGCCAGAGGCAGAAATAAGATCACATACAAAGGAAAGTCCATCAGGCTAACATCAGACTTCTCAGCAAAAACTTTACAGGCCAGAGGGGAGTCACATGATGTATTTAATGCCATGAAGCAGAAGGGCCTGGAACCAAGATTACTTTGTCTGGCAAGATTATCATTTAAATTTGAAGAACGGATTAAACAATTTACAGATAAGCAAAAGCTGAGAGAGTTTACCTCCCACAAACCATCTCTTCAGTCTATTCTGGAGGGACTGCTATAGATGGATGTGTTCCTAGGGATGGATAGCTGTCACCAGTGGTAGTAAAACCAAAGTAGGGATGGGGGAGCAGCTGATTGTGAGGCAAATGCAAAATTAAATTGACTATCCCCAAACTCAATCAAGGGATAGACAAAAAGTACAATTTTGATGCCTAATGTATAAAGACTGAAGGAGGAAGAAAAAGGAGGAGAAATAGAAAAGAACCTTTAAATTGTGTTTGTAACAGCATATTGAGTTAAGCTAGACTCTAGATAGTAAGGAGAGTAACCTGGAACCTTTGGTAACCACAAATCTAAAGCCTGAAATGGCAGTAAGTACATACCTATCGATAATCACCCTAAATGTAAATGGACTGAATGCACCAATCAAAAGACATGGAGTCACTGAATGGATAAAAAAACAAGACCCATCTATACACTGCTTACAAGAGACTCACCTCAAACCCAAAGACATGCACAGACTACAAGTCAAGGGATGGAAAAAGATATTTCATGCAAACAATAGGGAGAACAAAGCAGGTGTTGCAGTACTAGTATCAGACAAAATAGACTTCAAAACAAAGAAAGTAACAAGAGATAAAGAAGGACACTACATAATGATAAAGGGGTCAGTCCAAAAGAGGGTATAACGATTATATACAACCAATACAGGAGCATCAACATATGTGAAACAGATACTAACAGAATTAAAGGAGGAAATAGACTGCAATACATTCATTTTGGGAGACTTCAGCACACCACTCACTCCAAAGGACAGATCCATCAGACAGAAAATAAGTAAGGACACACAGGCACTGAACAACACACTGGAACACATGGACCTAAAAGACATCTATAGAACTCTACACCCAAAAGCAACAGGATATACATTCTTCTCAACTGCACATGGAACATTCTCCAGAATAGAACACATACTAGGCCACAAAAAGAGCCTCAGTAAATTCCAAAAGATTGAAATCCTACCACCCAACTTTTCAGACCACAAAGGTATAAAACTAGAAATGAATTGTGCAAAGAAAGCAAAAAGGCTCACAAACACATGAAGGCTTAACAACATGCTTCTAAGTAGTCAATGGATCAATGATGAAATTAAAATGGAGATCCAGCAATATATGGAAATAAAAGACAACAACAACACAAAGCCCCAACTTCTGTGGGATGCAGCGAAAGCAGTCTTAATAAGAAAGTACACAGCAATCCAGGCATATTTTAAGAAGGAAGAACAAACCCAAATGAATAGTCTAACATCACAATTATCAAATTTGGAAAAAGAAGAACAAATGAGGACTAAAGTCAGCAGAAGGAGGGATATAATAAAGATCAGAGAAGAAATAAACAAAATTGAGAAGAATAAAACAATAGAAAAAATAAATGAAACCAAGAGCTGGTTCTTTGAGAAAATAAACAAAATAGATAAGCCTCTAAACAGATTTATTAAGAGAAAAAGAGTATCAACACAGATCAACAGAATCAGAAACGAGAAAGGAAACATCACGACGGACCCAACAGAAATACAAAGAATTATTAGAGACTACTATGAAAACCTATATACTAACAAGTTGGAAAACCTAGAAGAAATGGACAACTTCCTAGAAAAATACAACCTTCCAAGACAGACCAAGGAAGAAACACAAAATCTAAGCAAACCAATTACCAGCAAAGAAATTGAATCTGTAATCAAAAGACTACCCAAGAAAAAAAAACCTGAGACAGATGGATTTACCTCAGAATTTTACCAGAAATACAGAGAAGATATAACACCCATTCTCCTTAAAGTTTTCCAAAAAATAGAAGAGGAGGGAATACTCCCAAACTCATTCTATGAAGCCAACATCACCCTAATACCAAAACCAGGCAAAGACTGCACCAAAAAAGAAAATTACAGAGCAATACCCCTGATGAACATAGATGCAAAAATACTGGATAAAATATTAGCAAACTGAATTCAAAAATATATCAAAAGGATCATATACCACGACCAAGTGGGATTCATCCCAGGGATGCAAGGATGGTACAACATTCGAAAATCCATCAACATAACAAAAAGATCCACCACATAAACAAAAAAAAAGACAAAAAATACATGATCATCTGCATAGATGCTGAAAAAGCATTCAACAAAATTCAACATCCATTCATGATAAAAACTCAGCAAAATGGGTATAGAGGGCAAGTACCTCAACATAATAAAGGCCACATAATGATAAACCCACAGCCAACATCATACTGAACAGCGAGAAGCTGAAAGCTTTTCCTCTGCGATCAGGAACAAGACAGGGATGCCCACTTTCCCCACTGTTATTTAACATAGTACTGGAGATCCTAGCCATGGCAATTAGAAAAAACAAAGAAATACAAGGAATCCAGATTGGTAAAGAAGAAGTTAAACTGTCACTATTTGCAGATGACATGGTATTGTATATAAAAACCCTAAAGACTCCACTCCAAAACTACTAGAACTGATATTGGAATACAGCAAAGTTGCAGGATACAAAATTAACACACAGAAATCTGTGGCTTTCCTATACACTAACAATGAACCAACAGAAAGAGAAATCAGGAAAAAACTCCATTCACAATAGCATGAAAAAGAATAAAATACCTAGGAATAAACCTAACCAAAGAAGTGAAAGACCTATACCCTGAAAACTACAGACACTCTTAAGAGAAATTAAAGGGGAAACTAACAAATGGAAACTTATCCCATGCTCTTGGCTAGGAAGAATTAATATCATCAAAATGGCCATCCTGCCCAAAGCAATATACAGATTTGATGCAATCCCTATCAAATTACTAACAACATTCTTCAACGAACTGGGACAAATAGTTCAAAAATTTATATGGAAACACCAAAGACCCTGAATAGCCAAAGCAATCCTGAGAAAGAAGAATAAAGTGGGGGGGATCTCACTCCCCAACTTCCAGCTCTACTACGAAGCCATAGTAATCAAAACAATTTGGTACTGCCATAAGAACAGAGCCACAGACAAGTGGAAAAGATTAGAGACTCTAGACATTAACCCTAACATATGTGGTCAATTAATATTCGATAAAGGAGCCATGGACATACAATAGGGAAATGACAGTCTCTTCAACAGATGGTGCTGGCAAAACTGGACAGCTACATGTAAGAGAATGAAACTGGATCACTGTGTTACCCCATACACAAAAGTAAATTCAAAATGGATCAAAGACCTGAATGTAAGTCATGAAACCATAAAACTCTTAGAAAAAAACATAGGCAAAAATCTCATGGACATAAACATGAGTGACTTCTTCATGAGTATATCTCCCCAGGCAAGGAAATCAAAAGCAAAAATGAACAAGTGGGACTATATCAAGCTGAAAAGCTTCTGTACAGCAAAGGACACCATCAATAGAACAAAAAAAGGTACCCTACAGTATGGGAGAATATATTCATAAATGACAGATCCAATAAAGGCTTGACATCCAAATATATAAAGAGCTCACACACCTCAACAAACAAAAAGCAAATAATCAAATTAAAAAATGGGCAGAGGAGCTGAACAGTTCTCCAAAGAAGAAATTCAGACAGCCAACAGACACATGAAAAGATGCTCCACATTGCTAGTTATCAGAGAAATGCAAATTAAAACCACAATGAGATATCACCTCACACCAGTAAGGATGGCTACCATCCAAAAGACAAACAACAACAAATGATGGCGAGGTTGTGGAGAAAGGGGAACCCTCCTACACTGTTGGTGGGAATGTAAATTAGTCCAACCATTGTGGAAATCAATATGGATCTTCCTAAAAATGCTCAATATAGACTTAGCATTTGACCCAGGAATTCCACTTCTAGGAATTTACCCTAAGGATGCAGCACTCCAGTTTGAAAAAGACAGATGCACCCCTATGTTTATCGCAGCACTATTTACAATCGCCAAGAAATGGAAGCAACCTAAGTGTCCATCAGTAGATGAATGGATAAAGAAGATGTGGTATATGTACACAATGGAATATTAGTCATAAGAAGAAAACAAATCCTACCATTTGCAACAACATGGATGGAGCTAGAGGGTATTATGCTCAGTGAAATAAGCCAAGCTGAGAAAGACAAATACCAAATGATTTCACTCATCTGTGGAGTATAAGAACAAAAAAAAAAAAAACTGAAGGAACAAAACATCAGCAGAATCACAGAACCCAAGAATGGACTAACAGTTACCAAAGGGAAAGAGAGTGGGGAGAATGAGAGGGTAGGTAGGAAGTGATAAGGGTGGGGAAAAAGAAAGGGATATTATGATTAGCATGTATAATGTGGGGGGATGGGGGAAAGGGGAGGGCTGTGCAACAGAGAGAAGACAAGTAGTGATTCTACAACATCTTACTATGCTGATGGACAGTGACTGTAATGGGGTTTGTGGGGGGGGACTTGGGGTAGGGGAGAGCCTAGTTAACATAATGTTCCTCATGTAATTGTAGATTAATGATCACAAAATTTAAAAAAAAATGAGTAACAACAACAACAAAAAAATGCAGGGATTATCAGAGTGCATAAGAAAATCAAAAACAAGAATATATGTGGTCCATAAGAAAACCATTTTAAATATTAATACACCAGCCAATTTTAAATTCAGTAGATGGAAAAAATTATGGTATGTAACCAGTAATCATAAAAAGGCTGGGATCACTCTAGTGTAACAGATAAATTTTATTTTGAGGGAAAATATATTGAAGATAGAGGACCATTTCATGATGATAAAAAAGGATAAATTAATCAAGATGTAATAATCATAAACATATAAGTGCCTGATAATAGAGTTTCAATATAAGAAGTAAAAATTGAAAGAATCAAATGGAGTAACAGTGAATTCCACAGTCATAGATGGATATTCCAACACACTTTTCTCAGCAATTATTAAAACAACTTGACAAAAGCTCAGCAAATTTAGAAGATCTAAATAGTACTGTCACTAAGTTGATTTTATACTCCTACTCCTTGACTTAAATGATATCAATATCCAAAACTGGTGACTTTTTTTTTTAAGTGCATGCGATTATTTTAAGGATTATCATATGTTGCTCTCTAACAAATTATCAATACATTTAAAAATATTGAAATCATAGAGAATAATCATCTTCTGACCAAAATTAATTTAATTAGAAGTTAATCACAAAGAGATACTAGGCAAGCCCTAAATATTTGGGGGTAAAATGATATACTTCTAAATATTCTGTAACTCAAAGAGAAAATTACTAAGAAACTTTGATTACATAATAATGAAACTTTCAATAGACAAAAATTAGTAGGTTGCAGCTAAAGCAGGCTGAAAATATATAATTTAAATTCATGTATTTAAAAAAGGTCTAGAATAAATGATCTGAGTTCACACTTAAAGAATTATAAAAATAATAAATTAAACCCAAAGTAAGGAGTGAGAAGGGGATAATATAAATAAGAACAGAAAACAATGGAATAGAAAAATAATGAAAAGCAATAACCAAAAACTGGATAAATTTATAAACCTCCAGACTGATCAATAATAAAGAAAAGAAGAAACAAATTACCAATTTAGGATAAAAGTGGCCTCCTTACAGATTCTGTTAACATTATGAATAATTAGAAAATATTAAAACTAAATTTATGATGACATATTGACAACTCAGATGGACTGAGCAAAATCCATAAAAATTAAATTATACCAGTATGAATCCAAGAAGCTGAAATATCTATATATAAAAAAAAAATTCATAATTAAATGCTTTCCCAAAGCTGTAACTCTAGAACTAGATGTCTCTACTAATTAATTCTGTCAAACATTTGTGAAGGAATAATACAAATCTCACATAAACTCTTTCAGATAATATGAAAGGGAACATGTTTCAACTATTTTATAATGCTAATATTATCCTGATTTTAAAAGCATTTACAGATATTAGAAAGACATAAAATTACAGACCAATAACATTCATGAATATATACATTAAAATACTTATAAAATTTTAGCAGACAGGATCCAATAATCTATAAAAGGGATAAATATATCACACTGAAAAAGTGAATTTTATCCAGAGAATCCAAGTTTGGTTTAATATATGAAAAATCAACCAATGTAATTAAGAAAATAAAGAAAATCATATGATCATTTCAATGGATGCAGAAAAATTTGACAAAGTTCGACACCTATTTATGACAAAAATACTCAGCAAACTGTAAATGAAGGGACCTTCATAAATCTGATAATGGATATTTACAAACAAAACTACAACTAAAATGCAACTTCATGTTCTTTGTACTAGGAAAAAAGCATGGGTATATATTCCTGTCATTTATATTGAACATTAAATTGAAATAAGGCAGAAAAAATATAAGGCATTGGAAAGGAAGAAATACAGTATTTTATTTGCAGACAATATGATCATATGTTTTGGAATGTAGTTTAATTTTTATCTACGTTTGTGAGTCTGACAGGTGAGTGGCCCTTACACAGATAATTTATTATAGTTTATTATTATTATTCGTAGTTCCCAAGAGGAGTGATGCATCCCGTGGTGTGGTAGGTCCATACAAGAGAACAAAGGTTGGTAACAGGCAGAGAAAGGAGACCTAAGCAGAAGCTTTTATTGTGGTTTTCTGGGAAGGAATAGGCAAGGCAGTCTAAACAGGTTTAGCATTGTTAAGTTTGAATGATTTCAGAGGGCTCAGAGGAATAGCGGTTACCCCTAGTTGTTAGATATCAGGCCCTGGGGTGGTGAGGGCAGAAGAATAGTCCAGGGTTTAAGAGCTTGATAGAGGTATTTGTAGGGATAATGGACTATCTGTAGGGGTAATTGGTTAGTTTGCATATGAAAGGAACTCTCAGAGGCAAACCATTTGCTCTCTCTAGAATCAGTTAACTGTGCCAAAGGCAGCCTATCCCGGTCAGTAAGGTCCCAGATGTCAAAGCATCATAAACAGAAACTAGAAAACCTGTTTAATACATCATGTTTGCAGAAAATCCTACAGAATCTTAAAAAAAAATCCCACTAGCATTAATACATGAATTTGAAAAGAATTTTAGGGTGAAAGTGCAAAATACAAAATCATTTTGTATGTGTGTCAACAATGAACAATTAGAACATTAAATAAAATAGCAATTCCATTTAAAATAGTGAAAACACATATGAAATGTTTTAATAAACAATGTACAATATACTGAGAACTTAAAGCATTACAAAGGGATATTAAAGACCTAAAAAATGGAGAGATACAGTATTTATGAATCAGTACAACCCATATTATTATTATTACAGTGATTCTCCTCAAATGATCGATAGATTCATTGTAATGTAAATCAAAATCATAGCAAGCTTTTTTGTTTTTTGTCAAGAAATTGACAAGTTGATTCTAAAATTTCTATCTGAAGGCATAGGTCTAAAAAGACAAAACAATTTTTCAAAAGGAAAAGATTAGGGAAAGCAGACAGATGAGCCACTGCCGGCAGACAGGTAGAAAGACAGCTCCGCCTATAGGCCACCTATAGCAACTGAAGCTTCACCTCAGAGGAGAACCAGGTACAGGTCTATCTAATACAAAAGCAGAAAACAGAAACCCAGACAAAATGAGGAGGCAGAGGAATATGTTCCAAACAAAAGTACAGGATAAGATGCCAGAAAGAGGGCTAAATGAAATGGAGATCACCAATCTTCTTGATGAAGAATTCAAAGTAGCAGTCATAAATACGCTCACGGATCTATGGAAATGTATTGACAACCTCAGAAAGGACTTCAACAATGATACGAGTTGAAAAAGAGTCATGCAGAGCTGAAGAATATGGTAACTGAAATGAAGCATACCATAGAGGGGCTGAATAATGGATTGCTGCAAGTAGAGGAGATACTCAATGAGATGGAAATTACAGAACAGGAACACAATGAAGCTGAACAACAGAGAGGAAATAAATAAAACTTGGTAATTTTATGCAGTTGAGTAATATTATCAAAATATAGACTGTTCCTATCACTCTAAACACTTCCCTTGAGTCCCTTTGCAGTCCATTTTTTTTCCATTGATATACTTTAGTAAGTATACTTTTGTAGTTTCTAATTATGTGTTAAGGTAGAAATCCTTTGTCTTTTACTTTTTAAATAATGTTCCTGTAGGTTTTCAATTGCACTAGCACCATTTTCTGGAAAGATTATGTTTTCTCATTTAATGACTTTGGCATTTAATTGTAAATCAATTGTCTTTATATGAGTGGGTCTACTCTCTGTTCTGCTCCTAGAAATGAAAGAATGCTGAGAGGTATGTGACAACTCCAGACAAAACAATAACCTCATAATAGGGTACCAGGAGAAGAAAGAGACAAAGGAGTAGAAAATGTCTTTAAAAAAATAATTGCTGAAAACTTCCCCAGTCTGGGGAAGGAAAGAGACATCCAGGTCCTGCAAGCACAGAAAGCCACTAACAAAATGAACCCGGAGAAGGCAGCAGCAAGAGTGTAATAATTAAAATGACAAAGATTAAGATAATTAAACTGATAAAGAGAGGATATTGAAAGCAGCTAGAGAGAGGCAAAAAATTACTTATAAGGAAAACCCCATCAGCCTATTAGTAGACCTTGCAGCAGAAACTTTACAGGCCAGAGAGGAGTAGCATGAAATATTCAATGTATTGAAACAAAAGGACCTTCAGTCAAGAATCCTCTGTGCAGCAAGGTTATCAGGCAGAATTGAAGGAGAGATTAAGTTTCCTAGATAAACAAAAATAAGAAGAATTCACCACCATGAAACTGGTCTTATAGGATATGTTAAAGGGATTTCTGTAGATGGAAATGTTCTTAAGCCTAAATATTTTTCATCAGTGAAAATAAATTGACAGTAATGTTAGTAGACTAGTTACTTTCCAAGAAGTATGTAGTTAAAACAAAACAAAAGAAAAGTAGTAAAATCAACTAAACACAAAATCTGTCAAAGGATATGCAGAAAATGCAGATTATGACATCTAATACATAAAGTGTGGAGGAGGAAGAAGAATAAAAAAGAAGTGCTTTTAGATTGTGGTCAAAATAGTGACCATCAACTTAATATAGACTACTAAATATTTAGGAAATTATCCATGAACCTTATTGTAACCACAAACCTAAAGTCTATAATATATACACAGAAATGTAAAAATAAAAAATGAATCCAATCACATAGAAAAATAAATTATTAGAAAACAGTAGCTGATTTCAAGTTTTACTATGAAGCTGCAGTAATGAAGATAGTGTGGTACTAGCATAAAGATAGATATATAGCTTATTGGAGCAGAACAGAGAGTAGACCAACTCATATAAAGACAATTGATTTACAATTAAATGCCAAAGTCATTAAATGAGAAAATATAATCTTTCTAGAAAATGGTGCTAGTGCAATTGAAAACCTATAGGAACATTATTTAAAAAGTAGAAGACAAAGGATTTCTACCTTAACACATAATTAGAAACTACAAAAGTATACTTACTAAAGTATATCAATGGAAAAAATTGACTGCAAAGGGACTCAAGGGAAGAGTTTAGGGTGATAAGAATAGTCTATTTTGATAATATTACTCAACTGCATAAAATAACCAAGTTTTACATAATCTTACACTTAAATGGGTGAATATTACTGTATATGAATTATATCTCAAAGAAGGATAAAATGGAAATAATCATGTCTTAAAATACTTCTGAAATTTACAAATTAAATAACACACAGAAGTGCTTAAATTGTAAATTATTTTATAAGTTTAAGTTGCTATTATTACTATAATCAAACACTGACTCCTTAATTAGGAAGAATGTATCATTCATGTAACTTGAATGCGTTCTGTGCCATGTAATTTATATACATTATCATATTTACTTCAAATGTTCCTTTATTGTATAGTTTCTAAGCAAATTTAGAGTGTAAATGACAGTGAAAAATCAAATATACAGTAACCTGCAGAACTAGGATTTAAACATGTCTTTGCACCATGAAGCTAAAACCTTTTCTTCTTAGTCATTGTAACTTGTTTTGCAAGTGTTACCAGCTAGGCTTGATGCTAGATATGCACATAAGTAAAAATATTTCAAAGAAATTTGGTCATGCAAGGTTTTGTTCTTGCTTAAATTTATGCCATATAATTTGAAGATAATCTGATGAAGAGTGGTTTCCATATCTTCTGAAGATTTTTGTGGTTTAAAAGATAGTTTATTCAACAATACTTCTACTACATGACAGAAAACAAATTCCTCGAATTCAATACAGAAATAGACTTGATAAAAAAAAAGTGAGTTTAATTTTAATCTGGGAATGAATATTATTGAGGAGTATTTTGCCTTTAAAAGCATATATGTAAGACATATGCCTTTACTATATTTTAAATGTTATTGCTGTCATTTTACTTCATGTGTTATTCTATTTTTAACTTGTCTGCCAGGAAGCTTAAAACAAATATTAACATTCAGTTTTAAAACTATTATGTCCTAATTTAATTGTACACAATTCTTTCACATTACCTAATTTTATAGACATTAAATATATTTCTTATATGCGATTTACTATTTTATGCCAATGCCAATACTTTTGAAGCAAGTAAGCTATAAACAATAGTTTGAGAAAAAATGGTAAAAAATAATTTGTAAGAAAGTGTTTTGTTTTTAAATGATTGAATTTTGTTCTTAGAAATCAGTATTCATTTTTTAGGTAGGCATCTGGCAGCACTGCTTTCCATAAGATCTGTTATAAATGATAATAGTTTTTAGGAATAACAGTGTATATTGACAGTAAAATATTATATTGCACACCAAAATTATATTTATGTCTGCATGCACATACACACATATGACTTTCCCCACACACACATGCGCAAAAATGTAATTTTAACCAAGTGAATCTTTGAAGCTGAAAAACAGAAAAACATACCCATTAAATTTGGATAACACATATGTTCATTTTAAGTACTTATTTCAGTTACTTAACATGCATATTATATAAGTAACACATAAATTAAGTATTTTTTATGAATTACAAAAGTAAGAGGAAACATACTTGCTATGGTCATGCTGTGACTCAGTAACATTAGTTTCTTCATAAAATATTCAGAGAAATGAATGAGATTTTTTTCTATTTGATAAAGTCTGGAAATAAAGGTATAAATATCCTGTATTATGATGCAAAATAATTTCCTTGAACAGGGAATATACATACTATATATACATGGCGATTATTTCACATTTAATTGACATGTAATGGTCCCTTTCTCAAAGAATTAACCAGTGTTTATTCATTTGTATGACATTTGTAAACTCACAGTCTAGATACACTGATTAAGAGAAAATGCATAAATATACAGACAGCCAGTTTGGATTATGTATCTACTATCAAGTAGGGTAGAATGAACTAATTCTTGACTATCTTCTACATGTTCAGTGCATTGTTTAGATATTTAACTTAAGTATTCTCATATTATTCTTAGGGGACTAGCTAAAATTTCAGTAATTTTATTTTTTCAAATTTTGAACCAATCACTTTAAGAACAAATAAAATGCTTTTATTTTTCACTACAATTGCACTGAACAGAATTTGATAATTTCACCAGTCATAAAGAATTATAACTGTGAGACATGGATTACCATTAATACCTGTCATTTCACTGCTGAGCACCGAAGGGGTGAAAAACAGGGCCAATCGGTCTTTACTTCCACTATGATAGAAAAGTCCTTATTGGTACTAACCATTATTTAAACGTTCTTCAAGTCAAGTCATGAATTTCTTGAGTGACCAATACCATGAAATTATGACAGTGTACTCTGCATGAAGGTAGTTGTGACGTTCATGAAGCTATCCGGAGAGATTACAGGTAGATGAGGCATTTGATCTCCTATTGTGTGGCTTGTCATAGTATGCTCGATCAGCTCAGGGAAATATATTGTCACAGTAGAAGCTAATAATTCATTCCATCACATGGATCCTGTTGTTTAGAAAATATTGTCTGATGTGAAGACTGCCTGACAGAGTTTCCAGGTTGGTCATTTGGTTGGTGAATCTTTACCTTCTGAGTCCCCATAACAGATACACAGCTTTGAACTTGGAATGTTATTGCTATGGCCTGAATCCTAAACCCCAAAAGCAATGACATTAGGAGGAGGGGCCCTTGAGAGATAGTTAAGTCATGAGGGTAGGACTCTCCTACATGGGATAAGTGCCTTATAGAAGAGATCACAGAGAAATCCCTTCTCCCTCCATCATGTGAGATCTCCATCAGAAGTCTGCAACCTGGAAGAGGGCCTCCTCCGACCAGGCTGGCAGCCTGATCTTGGACTCCCAGCCTCCAGAAGAGTGAGAAGTAAATTTCTGTTATTTATATGCCACCCAGTGTGTGGCGTCTTGTTACAGCATTCTGAATGAATGATGACAGCTGTTATCTTGACCAGTTTGAATTGATGGGAATTGAACAATGAAACTAGCTCTTTGTGCTGGCATCATCATAAGCTTCCATGAAAACTTGCTACTATAAAAATTACATTGCTGTCTCCAGGATCTGGGCCTAAGGATCAACAGGAGAATTAAAATGTCTCATCTTCTCTAAAACTTATAAACAAGTTGGTCTCTTTTCAAAAATCAGAAGGTGCAAGACTGAGAAAGGCCAGGTCTGGTGGACAGATATCCTAATGCTACCCCGGAGCTGGAGTTACAACAAGAGGTCTGTTTGAGTTTGGTGAGGCTGGGAAAGAGAGCTGTTGCCAGGCACCGCTCTCTAGGAAGCCCAGCCTAAGACTCTAGGAAAACAAAACCTTTTCCAAAGATCACAGGCTTTGAATTAAGGGAACCCGAAGGAAAACACAGCATGGTGTGAAAGTTATGAACTGAGATGGCTCCGCTGGCTTCAGCTGGTGGTGCAAGCTCAGCTGCCCGGTGCCTTCCACATACACACGGCTGAACACCTTATTCCCCGTTAACAGGCACAGTCGTTTGGGCTTCTAGCACAGCTGGTTTTTTCAGCTATGTGTTAACCACTCTTGAACTGGCAAAGTAGGTGGGGAGGGCAAAACTTTGAGGGTAAGAAATTCTCAGAAGATATTACTTTAAAACACAATTAATGACACTAATTTTAAATCATACTGTTTTTTAATTATTGATGTTACTATGGGCCTGACCCTCACATTTCAGTCATTCTGTAAACACAACCTCTACATTTGGCCTCAGAATCCCTGTGGACTAGAAACTGCTATTTGGAATTTCTAATTAAAAAAAAATAGGAAAGCTCCCAGTGACTGACCCCAAATTCCCTCTTCAAATATTTACTCTCACACCCCCTCTTATAAGGGCCCCCATAGTTTCTTATTCATACTGACAGCTTGTACTTAACAGGACCCATGAAAGAACTGACAGTGACCCCCTTCACACTGAAGTTGCTTCAACACCTAAAATTTACCTCTCAGACTGAAGAGTTGCATACGTGGTGCTTAATATGACTCACAAAGGATCTATTTATAAAAGGATTCCTTGTGCACTTGGGTGATAGTCACTAAAGCAATTTTCTTTTACTTTGGGTCAAGGCTGAAGAGAATTTTGACTTCACAGAAACCTCACGTATTTACACAGGTGTGGAGCCCATATATACTTTAGACACATTTATTTGCCTCTCTGTGGTTTCTCTTTCTCTGTTCTTTCTTCTATTCTGTCTCTGTCTATGTCCCTCTCTTATACTTTAGCTTTCCCTGTATTAATAAAATAAGTTATTTTAACATTGGCAAAAGTTCTAGGAAGCACATACTGGAATCTAGGTTATAATCTTCAATAAAATTTCTGATTCCAGATGCCTCTTGCCAAGATGACTGACATGAAAATGGCTCTGTGATGTCTGCGGACAAGTTGGCCCATCAAGGCCTCTACTGACTTGTCTAGAATGTCCCCAAGGTAGCAAATAAAAGGAAAATATAAATGATATAAGTCAATGCCACCTTTACAGTCAGGTTTTGGTTCAAATGATCCAGATTTGTATTTGATACCTGAGCCATAGCTCTCAGCATTATGGAATTCTCTTCATTTTTCTCTCTTGAGTAACTGCAGGATATGTGGAGAACTGCTTAATAAATGAATTACTATCATTTACATTTACTTAAAATTCACCTTGGGAAATAGTACCATGGAACATTTTGGTGTAGACAATCTAATATATTTTTATTTCCATCTTTGTTAACTTAAAAAATAGAAAGTATTTCAAGTTATCAAAACTCAAAAAGAACAACTACCTTTGTTCTCTACAAAATACGTCCTTCAAATCCAAGGCCAAGAATATCCTTTCTGTGGCATGTGTATTAGCTGATGCAATAGAGATAAGGAGTCAAGAAAATATAGTGCCATATCGTATGTGCAGGTTTTAAAAATATTTTAAAAACACTTCTAATCATTCCTGAGGGGCATTGAAACTTTAAGAGAAATTACAGTCATAAAACTAAGGAAGGACTAATTTTATACTAATAGTTCACTCTTTAGAGAGGTCTGGTTTTTTTCTTAATTTCTTTGTACTGCTGCTAAAATAATTCCTGTCATCACCTGTTCAGCTGCTATAGACTTTTAGACTTTGAGCACATAAAGAAGACTGCCAATTAGAGGCTGCTGTGCACAGGCTATTTTATAATGGAGAATCGCAATTAAAATGCATGTCTTTTATTCTATTTAGCTATTATGGCAAATTACATTAATAAGGATCCTTTGTAAATTTCAGGTATGTACTAAGCATCGATTTTCCTCAATAAGCTCATAAATTGGCTTTCTCGACTTAGACTAAGTGGTGATTCTGTCACGATTCAAGAAGTGACTTATGTCTGAATAATATCTCAGTCACAGATAAAGCATCTTCAAACAGAAGGCTATCATTATATGCTTTTTAAAATTACCTTTGAATAGAAGTCAAGATATTTAGGATTGTTGATTACCAATGATAAAGTGACCTTGATAAAAAGAAAATTGCAATTGAATGGGTTCTGATTGTTTATTACACAAAACAAAGTAGAAATGTTTACTTTCCTCAGTGAATATAGCCTAATAAAATTTCCAAGGCTTTGAGGGATAACTAACTTATAAACTAACCAGATACATATATTCTAGAAATAGAAAATTCTTGACCTTTCTGTTTGACATTTTGTATATTTCTGGATTAATTTGAATAGGTTTGGGTTTATGCTTCTCCCACACTAATCTTCCTTCCCAGAATAACCAAAACAGGAAAAAAATTCCCTTGGTACATTATATGACCCTGTTGTTTCAGACCACAAGGATTGGGCATTGTGGAAATTTACCTATAGCAGCTGAGAGATGTAAAATGGTAGATCACTGCTGAATCTTAATTATTCTTTGTATATTTTGAAATACAACTAATAACATAGGGAATTCTTTAAAAAGAGAGCAAGGAAAACCTTAGATTTTTTTTTTCATATATAGCAATGTATCACAGTATAATCTCTTTCTAGATGTTGTTTCCATTATTAGGCAATATGAAGAATTTTCACTTGATATTTTTTTTGTCTTATTTAATTTGAATAATCTTGAGTTCCTTGGGAGTGTCACAAATATAAAATGTTAGAGGCAGATTTTAAAACGCCAACATTTTGAGAGATTGTGATCATATTTGACACTGAACATTATGACGGAAATTGAGAAACACTGCATTCATAAACTTGCCTAGATCCAGAGGATATATACACTTAAAGCAAGGAGTTTGAGGATCCCCAACCTATTTGTCTCTGAAACAAATTTTATTTATGTGCAATCTGTACAACTGGACAGAATCAGTTTATTCTATACCTACAAAATCCCAAATTCAAGAAAGAGGTCCAAACCCACAAAGTCATACACTGATTATATTAATGTGAAAAAGGACACAGTCAAAACTTATTTCAACTAATCGAAATGTATACTATTAATAAAGCAAACTAGACACTATACCATATATATGTATCTAATATATATGTATATGTGTGTGTGTGTATATAGATATATATTAAGCAGACTAGATAGGAGGCGTGGATTAAAGGAAAAGGGGGGAAATGAAAACAAGGATGCATGTATGGGAAAGATTTCAAAGGCAGAATTAATAGAGCTTACAGAATAAGTACATGGGAAAGCAAGAAGGAGTTTAAAGTTATTTTGAAATTATTGAATAATTCAAAGTGGGACATAAGCTGGCTTTGCAGGGACATTACAAATTCTGGTTCTGATATAATGAATAGTTACAGCACAAATGTAATAGTGAAATGGAAGTATGCAGTAGCCAATTGGAAGAGCCACACTGGGGTTGAAAAGAGGAATAGAAGACTGAGTGCCATGAAAATATGTGGTAAATTGTATCATTTAATTGCTGGGGAAGATCACCATTGAGAATTTGAGGCTTGGCCACTTAATACTTTACCAATGAAAGGTGAGAGGGAGTAATGTCTTATTTTTGAGATGTGCTTTGCAAGCCATTTTCTGCTTGGTCACAGCCTCATTTGCTCATCCACATCAGCTGGCATTATTCCCCCAGCTAGGCTTGACTCCTGGAGTGGACAAGTATGATGCAGGGAGCTCACCACCACTCCCCCCACCCCACTCACGTCCCCCCATGCCCCACAATGACTACTGCTGCAGGCTCTTATTGGACAGATTCTGTGAGGGAAATAAATCTTTGTTGTTTCAGACCACTAGGATTTGGCATTGTTCATTTTCTATGGCTTAACTTAACATATTT
The DNA here is from genome assembly GCF_040802235.1 of Manis javanica. Taxonomy (NCBI): domain Eukaryota; kingdom Metazoa; phylum Chordata; class Mammalia; order Pholidota; family Manidae; genus Manis; species Manis javanica. Next base: position 19,470,089 of record NC_133163.1, on the reverse strand, counting down.
TGACTGATACCAAACAAGTAACCAAGAAACGTGGGATAGATGCTTCTCCTTTCTGGAGTTAGGCAGGATATACATTTTTTAAAAACTATGACTCTAGAATATTAGCACGCTATGAGATCCTGAGACAATTTCCTGTAACTCCCTGATTAATAGATGAGGAAATTAAGGAGCAAGAATTAAGGATTTTGTCCCAAGAAGCATTGGCAAGAATGCCAGAGGGTCCCTCGAAGCAAGAGCTCTTCAGGTACAATTCAGTCACTTTTCCTCTAAATCACACTCATTTTGTCCAGTACAGGTTAGCATTGATTGCAGATTACACAAAAATCCAGAGTAATGTTTCAATGAGTAACACAGATGTCATTTTCACCTACTGGTTAATTAAATTCAATAATTATCCGTCGACCACCTACACTGTGCCAGGCATTTTACACATACTACCTCTGTTGCATTATCAAAGAGCCCCGCAAGCTAAATTTGATGCTCTCTATTTTATACATGAGGAAACTGAAGGCAGAGATTTTGAGTAATATTGATAAATTTCAGAGAGGAGATTGAAATCTGGATGATCTGTCTCTGGATGATAGATCCATGCTCCATCCATGTTTAACTAAAGCAGATAGAGTGTTGGAGTAGGCAGTTAGTTGGCCATAAGCAGGAGAAAGGGGCCAGCTCATCACCAAGGAAGACTCCTCCCTGGTCAACCTCCAAGCCATCCTTAGTTCCTGGTTCCACAGTCAAGGACATCTAGACTGTCAAGAGGCCGAAGACCACAGGGTCTTCCCTAATTACAGGACATGTGCAAGGTCCAAAGACTTTGTCCACAAGTAACCCCACCTCATGAAATAACATCTAAATCTGATTAGCATTGTGGTTTTAGTCCCCCTGTAGGCTTCACTTATGTACTTATGGGCAAGGTGCCTGTGCACTGAGGAAAAGGTATATAATCTAGACCTATCAATCAAATGACTTAAGATGTAGGGCAGGACTTTCCCTTGATCAACCTATCAATGAAAGGACGTAAGATGCAGGGCAGGACTTTCAGTCATCTGAGACAAAATAAAAGCCAACCTAATCCTCATAGAGGGGCTGCTTCTGTTTTCCAGATCTACTGCTCTCCTGTCTTGGGTGTACTTTTCACTTTAACCCAATAAATTCCTCACTGATTTTTTTTGCTATCTGGCCTATCAACTGAATTCTTTACTTAAAGAAGACAAGAATCAGGGAAACACAGCACATTCCGCCAGTAACAACAGTAAAACAAATAGAAGCTGTTCCTATTTTCCTACCCATAAAAGACATTTAATCTGTGTCAGGGATTATGAAAATTAATAAAGGGAAACCTCACTAAAAGGGAGTTGGGAGGCCAAGAGAAGGACCTCTCAAGCCCTCACAATGGTAGTCAATTCAGACCCAACCAGAGGAGGCCTACCTTGCAAGTCAACACTGGTTTGAGCTACTACATTCCTATCCCAACAGGTGGGAGAACAGTTTTTCCTCCCTTGGCAACAGCCCAGCCAATGAGAGACTGTCACTATCTGTGAGAAGCCACTGTACTGTGAACTCCCTGTTTACTCTAATGGATTGTTTAAAACAGCACTCTCACCTCCGTGCTCTTCTCTGTGAAAGAGTTCTCCTGGAGGGTGGGGAAAAAAGAAAAGCTCCTTTTCTGTTCTCTCAACTTGCCTACGGGCTTGCCAATGGTTCTGCAGGAGCTTGCCTGTCCCATATTGCAATTTTCTGCTGTTCCCAAATAAACCCATTTTTGTGGATAAAATAACTGACAGCTTTATTTTTAAGGTTAACAGGAGCAAGTGGGAGCCCTGGAAAGACCATTATAATAAGAATATGAAAAATTAAAATACAGAGGTAGAATCAGTCATTTAATGGTCATTGGTGGAAACACTAGACAGTTGGGTCAATTATTTATCAACTACAAGGTTCCTAATTGCTCTAAAATGTAGATATTGCTTCTCTAATTGCTCTAAAATGTAGGTATTTATTCCTATTTCAGACGTCTGAAAATGGAAGCTTTAAACTCAGTTCAGTATCTTACTCCACTATGAAATCTTGGACTTTTCTAGTCAAGTGCAAATGAAGAGCTGGTTGAACTTCAAAATGCAAAGGTGAAGAAAACAAACTGGATTTCAGGTGGTACTTATGTTGAGACAACAAAGACAGGGATGCAAAGTTGAATGCTTATGATGAAAAGCTTCCAGGAGTAGGCTATGAAGTTTATTCTTAATTCATCAGAAAAGAGCAAGGCTCGGAAGGCTTTAGAACTCTCTCCAAACTAAGCATAAGGATTAGTTAATGTGGCAATAGTACATGTACTAGTACATATAAGATGTATTGGATCAAAGAGGAATTGGACATAGAAAGATGGATGAAATGGTTACTCCAATATTTTAAGTAATAATAATAAAAATAATACCCAAATTGAAGTACAGACAGTGAAGATAGAAGTGGATAAATATTTGCTATACAGGCACTAGTGTATCTATGACATAATTTGAACCACGGTGTAGCTAAATGTGGACTATCACTATATTCATTTTAATGTTTTTCTGTAGTCAATAACTGAATAGAATTATTCTGAAAATAGTAAGGGAAGTGCTCATTTGTTTCCTGTAATCACATAACTGTGATATGTAATGGTGTGCCAAACACATTGGTAGTTAAGTTACTCTTTACCAGAACCTGCCAAGCACATGGAAAAAGTGACAAAACACATTTGAAAAGTGCTACGTGGCTGCTTTTGGAACTCTATGTACATTTTTTACAAAGACAATAGCTGTTGTGACATGTAAGTCAAACCAGTGTGTGTGTAAAATTTGATTACCCTGCCATGGGCGCCCTATCATGTAACCTACTTTTCTAATGAAGAGCAAGCTTTGCCTACAAGCTCCTGGTCTGTTTATCTACATGATAACCAGCATCCATTGGTGTCCTGCCTTCTTGTGCCTGGCGATGGCTGCGCTATTTGTGATTTGGGAAATTTGTGGGGAAAAGACGAGATCCAATATTAATTCATTTCTGAAGGTGTCCAGAAATTAATTTTCTACAATTGTACTCTAAACCTTACTTTTCTCTCCTAACCTGATATTGTTTCTTCAATGGAGAGTAAATAAGTAAATGTCTTTTCCCTTATCTCTTTGCATTAAACCAACTCACTTAACATTTGCTGCTTCTCTCTGCTTCAGAGCCACACTGCTAGAATTCTCTGTGACACTTTTGACTTTTCCACATATGTATACCTTGAATATCCCTTTGAACTATAATTTTATTCCGCTTTCAATCATGGAATGAAAATAAAGAGACAACAGTTGGGATTTTATTATGCCCATTCCAAGTTGTTTTAATAACCAACCACGTGAAAAACAGGGGTGCAGAAAAGAGGCCTGGGGAGAGGGGAGCACAAATTTTTCTTAACTTCAAAGTGAGGTGAAAGGAATAAATGAGTCACTCTGTAGCCATCAACTACATATATTTATTATCTATTAAAAGTAGCTAGAGGTACTGATATAAATGGAAGGAACTATTTGGAAGTGTGACAGTTTTCTTCCCTCTCTGAACTATACAAAAATGTGCTGACTCTGAGAACACAGTGCACACTTTTCTTTTATGCTTTTTCTTTAAGTCAAATTAAACAAGAAAAACATGCATTCTGTGATGACAAATTCAAATAATATATAAATGTATACAGTAGAAAGCATAAGCCCTTCTCTGCCTTCTTTGCCCTTAAAAGTTCTGTTTATCATCCTTTGAGAAGTTTTCTGTGCACATAAATATGCATCTTATATGTTCAACTACAATTTTGTTTTGGTCTTTAAATGAATTGGGATCAGATTCTTCATTTTTTTTGCTGTAACTTTGCCATTTTCTTGAACAATACACAGTGGATATTTTTCTAAGTCAGAATCTAATTCAATTATTTTAATGGCTGCAGTTTTCCATTTGTGCATATTGTGTAATTCTCTGTCTCTCCATTACTTTTCTCTTCCTTTTTTCCTAATGTTAGCAAGGTTTCCATGAGCTCACTGGCACATATATTTGTAAATATGTGCTTAAATATTTTGTAGGAAGTAGATTCCTATTCAGCATATTAAAAACCTTTTCCCCCTTCATATAATGAATGATAGAATCATTTACACATATGTGTGCACATGCACATACACACACACATATATTTTGCTGGTGTCTGTGTGATCTCTGCAGACTAGAGAGGATATTGGAGGCATATATGTGGAAATTTCATAACCAGAGTGCTAAAGTAGAATTTTTGCTAATGAAACATTTCTGTATGTATCCTACCCCCATCCTCTTAACTCTGAATATCCACTAAAATATTCAAAATACACTCTTCCTCTTTGTATCTGCACCTAATGTCATGTTTGCTTTGTGGTCCAATATCTTCCTCTACTTGACATTCATCAACATGCTGGTGATGCTATTTTATTTTTCCCTTTTCTTCCAGAAGGTTTTAGTATCAGCCTCTCTCTGCAGCGAAGAATAAAACTACCGTGGAAATGACAGCTTCCCTAGATGCCACCTAAGTACTTGCCTATGCTCCGGGTTTGTTGTTCTTTTTAGAAGATCAGAAAACTCAAAACACAGGCTGCGTCTGACAAGATGCTGTGCTGGACTCATTTTTAGCAGATGTCATGCTGTGCCTTATAGTGTCGCAGCCAGAAGAGTAATTTCGGACAATGGTTGGGAGAATGGGACAGTATTGCAGCATTTAGTATTTTCTTTACAATTTTATTGATTTTTCTAAGGAAACATTTTGTGATACAACAGAGATTATTGTCACTTTTGTGGAGGGGAAAAAAAGCCATACAGTTGAAGTAGTATGAGTTTTTTGAAAAGATAATCAATTAATTGAGTAATAATGGATGGAAAGTTTATTTGTGCCAGTAATTACAGAAAGACTTAGAGATGGGTATAAAAATTAGAAAAATAATGGAAACTGAATCATTACAGAATTATTGTAAAAAAAAGGTCTGGAGCCAATGTAGCTAAATAGAAAAGAAGCTTTATTTCTAGAATTGTTGTAAAAATTAGGGAAGCCAAAGTCTATAAAACCACCTTTTTAAATAAACATATTTATAAAGATAAGAATACTTGGAATTTATGTTGTGCATTTATTTGGGGGACTTATATAAGTAGACAAAGCCCCCTGCTTCTGTATATATGATAGCTCAGAAAATATAATAGGCAATATGTGAATTACACGAACAGTCCGAAGCTGTTTGTTCCAACAAATAAACATGATATGTCTATTTGTACTGGAGAACAGTCACAAGAGAGAAGAATCAACTATTGAATCAACTGTCTTAATATGCAATAAATAAGCTATTCTAACCTAAAATCTGCGTTCATTTCAGTTGATCGGCACCAGTTGAAAATCAATTTGATGGGATCATTAGGTACTCCATGCTGTTCTGCATTATCTGTATTATTTAGTTTACCCCCTGTAGCACCCACCAAGGCAGGCCAGGCAGAGACAGAAAAGCATTATTTATGCAGCCTATTTAAATGCCTTTAAGGCTATCATCATTTTAAACTACTTAAGCCTTATTAGACTGGGAATTTTAAAATTCAGGAGTGAAATAGTACATTGTGTATAGTTTGATATTTAATAATAATGCAAAAAAAGACAAGATATTCTCTTCTATCCCTCATATTTGTGTAATCTCTCCTTATCTCCAATGACCTGGGGTAAAATTGATTGTGCTCTCTCTGATGCATAGGCATTAAAAGCTAGATGCATAAGAGAGTTGCCCTCATTATGGAAGTTCTTCCAAACAAAATACAATACAGCCTTAACCTTTCAACACCTTGAATTGCTCCATGAAAGCGACAATTTACCTAAAATACCTGAGCATCTGAAGAATGTCTTTTATTAAGAATTTGACTACCACATAAGTCATTCAAGAATTTCCAAAAAACACCAGCTAGATTTTCAAGATAGGAAGTCCACTCTAAGCTATGATTCAGAAAAGCCACTTACCTAAAGTGAAATTTTATCCAATTAAAGCCATGCCGTAATATGTTGGCAAACTATTTAGACTGCTCAATAGCTTTGGGACTGTTGCCAACATAACTAAGATGGAAGGAAATCCTACTTTTAAAAATGACTGTTTCTTTCACTATAGAATTAAGACATCATGATTCTGGAATGCCTGATTGTGCTCTAGAGCATGGCTAATGGTGCTTAAGCAATGCCCTCTTTAAATTTGGGGTCAGTTTTTAACACAAAGGCACTTATTTTCCTTAAATCAACTTAAATCTAGGTTCACCTAAGAATACAGGTCTTTAGTAAAACCCAAACATCAATTTCATTTTAGATTTTTTTTTTCAGGGCACTTTTGCTTGAATTAGAGAAAGGGGGTCCTTGGAGTGGACACAGCCTGGGTCAGCAAGCTCAGCCCGCCCTTCCCTCCTCACCTCGGCACCATTTTGCAGCCATGACATGCTCAACTCTGCATTATAACCCTGCATCTTCAAATAATCTCTAATTGGGTATTTATCACATTATTTTCTGTACATCCTTTGAAACTTTTCTACTGATTTCAAGCCTTAAACTACATTCAGACCATTCTGAACTTCTGCCAAAGATTTTGCTTAATATTTTAATGAAAAAAAACTATTTAAAGGTATCTGGTTTCTACTTCTTCAACCTGTATCTACTGGAAATGAGTATTTGTCCATCCTCTTCTTATCTCAGAGAAAGAAGTACTCCACTTGCCATCTGGGATTAGCCTGCTCATCACTGCCCCACCTGCTACTCCAGTCTTCCCCTCTTGTTTTCCGTGTATTCAGACTTCTCTCTGTTTTGAATCCTTAATTTCAGTTTGCCTATGTTTTCAAACTTCCACTATCTAAACCACATGCCTTTACTTTTGCAATTTCTTCTACCAGGAAAGACCTTCCCCATTTATAAATACGTACATTCAGGAGTCCTTCCTTCTTTCAAAGACCAATGATAATACCATCTACCCCAAAGAACTTCTGAAAGGAGTAAGCACTTCTTTGAAGATCCAAAGAACTTCATCTAAATACTCCTTGTTGCTGTCACCATTACATGGCCTGGAAAAATTGTTATGTGATCATTTATTTTTTCATCTTGCCACAGAGAATGTGAGCATCTTGTAGACAAAACTCATCTGTGCTTCAACTCTGAGTCCCCAACGCAAAAGGGAGAATGCCATGCATATATTTGACACTCAATATGTTTTATGAAGAGTTTGTGGAAGGAAATTTCTATTTATTAGGATAATGTTTCTTTCTTTAATAAAATTTTAATTTCTTTAATTAATTTTAATAATTTATTTAGAACAGTTTTAAGTTCACAGCAAATAAGGTATAGATATGCCATATATTCCCCTGACCCCATAAATGCACAGTCTCCCCAGTGATCAACAGCCCCTATTGGAGTGATATGTTTGTTCCATTGACAAGCCTACATTGACATATCATTATCACCCAAAGCTCATACTTTACATCAGGGTTCACTATTGGACTGTTGGTGCTGCATATCCTATGGGTTTGGACAGATGTATGTTAATATGTATCCATTACTGGAGTAC